>NC_134252.1:9077500-9677500 GCF_965152275.1 Natator depressus
AAGGCTACATGGGAAGAGGGGAATGAGTGAACGCTAGGCACCATGAGAATCCAAAGGGAAAACATCTGTCTAGTGCATGGGGTAGGCACCCTATGGCATGCTGATTTTCAGAGGCACTCACGCTGCCTGGGTCCTGGCCACCGGTCCGGGGGGGCTCTGCATTTTTATTTTAATTTTTAAATGAAGCTTCTTAAACATTTTCAAAACCTTATTTACTTTACATACAACAATAGTTTAATTATCTATTATAGACTTATAGAAAGAGACCTTCTAAAAACATTAAAATGTATTACTGGCACGGGAAACCTTAAATTGGAGTGAATAAATGAAGACTCTGCACACTCCTTCCGAAAGGTTGCCGACCCCTGGTCTAGTGCAATAAACAGAGCCAAGAAGGGGGGAGGATAAGGAAAGACTCTGCAAAATACAAAGCACGCAGTTCATTTAGTTTGGTGGTCCCGACTCTAGAATGTGCCCCGTCCGCTGGGCGTCTGACAGTGTTGTGGAATCGGACGCACTCGAGTACCGCAGGCCCAAAAGCATCTGAGACTGGGGAAAGGTAACGGAGGCCTCTCCTGGAGAGGAGGGTTGGAATGTTTGAGACGTCCCCTAGTTCTGTCCCGCACGAAGCGATGGCGTCAGTGTTGTGCGGTGAGGCTCCGCGCGAGCTCTAACAAACGGCAGCAGTCAAATGTGGTTAGCGTCCGACTTCTGCTTGGTCTCCTGTGTGGAAAAGGGGGACCATCCACCCGGTAACGGAGGGGGTGACTTACATGGCTCATTCTCCTTTACTCGGTCTCCTCTCCAGGCTTGCTAAGGCTCTGTCTGACCCTCTAATGCTTTCTCTCCCTCTGTTGGAGCCCTAGTCCCAGTAACAACTCCTCTCCTTGCCGTTGTATTGATTGTGTAGCGCCCAGAGATTCCAGGTGGGATTGGCGCCTTATTGTGGTAGGCACGGAAAGCACACGCAGTCCCTGCCCTGATGGGCTTTCAGCCTCCCTGACGAGGCCAGCCACTGAATGGAGGCTGAACTCTCCTCTTTACCCTAGAGATACAAGCAAGGGCTGAGACACAGAGAGGTGGGCGGGCTGCTGTGGTGTGGCTAGAGGATTTTGGCTTCCAGTGCTAACAGCTCAGCTCCTCCCGGGAGCCCGAACTCGCTCTGAAGCAGGCAAAAGGCAGGCTAAATTTCAGGCAGCTTAATAGACCTCGGACTCCTGACTTCAGGTGTCGAAAGTGGTTCCGAAGTTAAAACTCCAGCTGCAGCAAGAGGCACGTGCAGCTACTGCTGTTAATCCGGTTGCATGGAGAAATTCGGCTCCTTTAAAGTTCCATCTAGGGATGCTGGTGTACTTAGCCAGTTGGATCTTCCCGCTTCAAGGGGGGTTAGCTCGAACTCTTCTTTTTTCCCTCTCCCACTCCTACCATGGCTTTGGTTCGGGCCCTGAACCAATCTGTAATGCTGAAGACCAGGATGAGGAATTAAGTCGGGGAAGCTGTACGGCCTGTCCTGCAGGAGATCAGGCTAGATGATCGCAATGGTCTCTTCTGTCTTTACAATCTATTGTGGGGCGGGGGGGGAGATTATCCCATCCCTGCCCACTCTGGGATTCTTACACCTTCCTCTGAGCATCTGGTGTGGTCAGTCAGACTGGGTACTAGAGTAGATGGATCCAGGTATGATCCAGTCTGATGACTCCTGTGTTCCATGCCTCCTTACAACAATACGCCAAGGCAAGGGAGGATGGAAGTCTCCTCCCCCATACTGAAATACAGGGTAGTGGCATTTTGCATTGCCTAGTAGTCAGCTCACAGGAGGCCTTTGGATCACTGGGGGTCTGGACAAAACCATTGACCTTCTTTGCTCTACACAGTCAACTGTATAAACGTGGTCATGTTAAAACGCATGGGAGTGGAGTTCCTTCTGCAATCTTCACCCCATAGACCCCCTCACAATTAAAAGTTAACAGCTGCAGACCTGGCGTTCAATTCTGCTCTCTTTAATCACTCCAGATTAGTCCTGGTCTACGGAAATCCAGCAGAACTGTGTTGTGGGTGAGGGCAAGAGGTGGGAAAACAAGTGAGTGCAGACCTGAGGTCTGAATAGTTAGCTGCTGCCTTGAATTGAGCTTGGACACAGGAACGGTGAAGCTGTCCCTTCCGGTCCACGTTTATACAAAGGTATCCTCTGAGTTGACTGAAGTGTCTATGTCTTAAGGCAGCTGACAACATCAGAGGCGGTTCTGTAAAACAATACCACTTCAGGTGAAGGAATAACTTTCCCTAAAGGAGGGAGGGTTGGTGTGCATGAATTTAATTTTCTCTTGCAAGCTTTCTTTTATTGCCCAAAGTAATTTCTCCCATGTGCCAGGTCAGGATTGAACTGACAGAGCTGTGGTCTCTGGAGCACGCCCCCTCAAACCTGGAACTTTTATTAGGCAAACTCAGACTTCACTGGCAGAAACTGTGATCTCTCCACCACTCTCCTCAGGCAGGCATCCTAACGGACTTGCTGCAGCTTAAAACACAGCCCCCTGTGACTCTGTAGGTGGTTTTCAGACTCGCCCCTTGGTGTGTGGTGAATTGCCTTCTGGTTACAAAACCGATTAACTTCAGAGGCTGGTGTGAATAACCCTCCCTTTGAAAACAAATGATGATTGTACATGCAGGTGAACAGTAGGGGTTGCTATGAAGCAGGGAGGAGTGTGTGTGTGTGTGGGGGGGGGAAACACGCACGCAGGAGGTTTTGTTGCAGTTCTCAGAAAGGCCAGCCTTGCTGCTTTGAAAGCAAATGACGGAGGGGAATAAACCTGAAGGGCATCATGCTTTGCATGACGCCTCTTGGCAAGGCAAAATGTAGGCCAATGAGCAAAAGTAACCTGATGCACAAAAAGGAATGAAGTGAAAGTGGTGTTAAACCTCGACTGTGGCTCTTTAAGTCTGTCTGGGAAATGAGATGCACTTTCCCCTTCCTAGAGGACAGTCATGCAAGCAAGGGCTGAATGGAGAATCTGGTGCTGTGAGAAGATTAACCACAGGTCCCCCTTTCTTCCTCTAATCCTCTTCAGGGTTTCCTTAGAACCTACCTTGTGGGGAGGTCACATCCTCAATAGCCCGCTAGATTAAATTACTGCCAGTTGCATGTGAACCTTGCATTGCATTTCAGTGACTCAGCTGCTATGTGTCGCAATGACACGCACTGACGTAAGATGGGAGTAGCCGATCTCTGTGCCGATATTCACACGGGAGGGGGGGAAGGAAACGCTCAGAATTCCGAGGGTCCTGCCCCCACACCCTACAAAGGCGCATTTATAGTCTGCCCACCTGGCCAATGCCTGGTCGAAGGGCACCCTGCTTGCTGGCCAAAACCTTGTTCAGAAATGCAAAGCGCTTCCTGCCTGGCTCAGGGGAAAGCAGCCCGTCGGAGGAAATGTCCTTCAAACCGCAGGCTGAGTGAATCCCCATGGCCCACTGAGTTCAAGGATGCCTGCAACTGCTAGAGCAGATCTCCTGGAGTTTGAGGCTCATTCTTTCAGACACTTTCCTTGTCCCCGACGTCAGCTTCTCTCTCTGACCGAAGCACGCACAGGGGAGCTTCCGCAGTAATTTGTGGTGCTGGAACAACTTGGGCGCTCTCCTTGCTGGAAGAAAATATGCATGAGATTGTCCTGACAGCAAAGTGTCTCTTGCCCAGCTCAGAAACTAGCACGTCACAAAACCTGGGCAAAGAGTTTCCTTTCCTTGAGCAAAGGTAAAGGCTCCTGTTCAAAGGCTGTAACCCCACCAAACGCATCATTCGGTGTGTGGCTCCGCTCCCCTTCAGTCCCATTTTTGCTGCCTTCACAGTTGTGGTTCTGAAGCCTAAAATGGGGCTTGTCTTTCAGGCCTAGAGTTCCCCAATCTCCAGCTGGGGGCTCTTAGAACGTGGTGGTATTCATGTTCCCTCTGCGTCTGCCAGGCTGAATCTGACGCTCAGCCTGCCAGGTCAGTGGGCGAGCTGGCCTCCTCCCGACCCTGCTATAATCCAAGAGTTTAACTTTCCCTCGCTCTGACTTTCAGGATCTCTTATTGCACCGCGGACAAGAGCCACGATAAAGTGTTTGCCTACATTGCTCAGAGCCAGCACAGCGAGAACCTGGAGTGTCACGCTTTCCTCTGCCCCAAACGGAAACTGGTCAGTAGAAAGGAGGGCGCGGGTCCGTACGGCTGTTACGAGAGAGGTGGGCAGGGTTCAGTGCTTCATAAGCTCCTCGGGGCAGGGACCTTGCTGACTGATCTAGGGGCCTGATCCAGCAAACTGCCCCGCCTGCAGACATTGGAGCTCCTATGCTTGCAGACATAACTCGGGGCTGTCAGCAGCCCTGCGTCTCTGGAGGCCCGAGCATATCGTAGGACGTAGTGAGGCTAAATCAACCTGGACACATGCTGATGGGAGGGGCAGATATCATCTGTTATGTCACTTTTGTGCTGATGTTGGGAGGAACTTTTAAATGCCTTGCTGGATTTGACTTTGAGGGGCTGAGAATCCACAACTTCACCTGTTTCTTATGGGAGCGCCGGGATCTCGGCTAGTCTAACCACTAGGCTGCATGCCCCCATGAGGGGAGGCCCCGTCTCCCATTCTCAGGAGTGAGAGTCCCCTATTAAAGAGGCAAAATGCAGAGTTAAAAATGACACCGAGTTGAGCCTGGAAACTTACTTGAAGGCCCTGATCCCATAAATACTTCAGTGTGCTTAGAGTTTAGCGTGACTGAAGTCAATGGGACTTGGTCACATGCTTAAAGATATGCAGAATTAAAGCTTTTAATAATTGGGCCAGGTGGGAAGGGGGCATTTATTTTAAATGGGGGGGAGTAGCATTTGCTGAACTGTCTCTAACCCCTCCCACCTGCCAAAATTCTCCTGGCATTTCCTCGCTTAATGAAATCATTTCTGCATCGTCCTTAACTCCCCGTGGCTGCAGTAAGACTGTAGGTGTGTTTGATGCTACCATTGCATCTGGAATACTGGACTCTTCCATGGATGGGAAAGAATTTTAAAAAGGAGAGGTTTCAGAGTAACAGCCGTGTTAGGCTGTATTTGCAGAAGAAAAGGAGTACTTGTGGCACCTTAGAGACTAACCAATTTATTTGAGCATAAGCTTTCGTGAGCTACAGCTCACCACAGTATGCATCCGATGCAGTGAGCTGTAGCTCACGAAAGCTAATGCTCAAATAAATTGGTTAGTCTCTAAGGTGCCACAAGTCCTCCTTTTCTTTTTTAAAAAGGAGAGTGGCCAGGCAGTACAAGGCATGTGCGTGTGTGTGTCCCCGCTCCTGCTTCACCTCAACTTGCCCCCCTGCTTTGTGGCTCACTTTTTTAAGAGCTCTCTCTCTCTCTCTCTCTCTCTTTCTCTCTCTCAGTATTGAAGCCCGTGATACGTTTGTTACTGTACTTGATGGCAGATTTAGCACCATCGCACTGTAACTGACGCACAGCATGGAACACAAGATCGTAACACTTACTAAGGAGAATAGCCAGAGCTGGGAAATAGCCACCAGCTTTTGTTCTGAGCGGAGCGGATAGGTTTTTTTTGTTTGGTTTCTCTGCTCACCCCTCCCCTTGGCTCAATGTATCGCATAACAGGAGAGCTCTTCTGAGCTGGGACAGCATGGGCTAAGGCCCAGCACTTAAGAGTTGGCAAGGGAGAGAAATGGGTCACTGGGCATAAGCTGTGAGTGGGTGTAGAGAGTGATTAGATCTCCTCCACTCTCGCAATGGGGAGGCAGGGACTGATGAGCCAGAGAGACCTTGTGGTGGAGATATGGATGAGTCAAGGGGGGGCTGGGCTTAGAGTGTGTGTGTGTGTGTGTGTGCTAGGAAACGGGGGGGGGAGGGTGTCCTCCTCTGCCCACTCTAGTAGGATGCGGGGACCAGACCGATGCATACCCCTCCCTCAGACACAGAGCTGCACAGGCCCCTTTCTGTGGAGGAACCCATGCAGTTGTGGCTTGCAGGGGCTGGAAGCCTGCAGGGCTGGGGGTGCTCATCCCCTGCACACTGGAACTCACGGGGGGGGGGGAGGGCACAGTTCCTCCTGCGTTGATGTAATCTAGGCAGGGAGCTGTAGATCTAAACTACACCCTGCCTGCTTCATGCCCTTATTTCTGCCATTCCCATCTTTTCCCCCAAATCGGGAGCATAATCTAAACAGAGGCTGCAGCAACGACTGTTCTCACATCATGGGGGGCGGAAGGTTTCTTCATCTCAGCGACTTGGCATTGCCCCTGCAGCAAGCCCCTTTCAGTCAGGTTGGGGCAGAGAAGAGACCAACGTGGCCCAGACCTCCGCTCCAAACACCCCCCCCCCCCCCCGCTGCTCCAGGCATGAATGGCAGTGTTAATATTCTGTCCCTTCCCGCCTCCCTCTGCGGTAGCGGGGAACATAATGGAAGCCACCAGTTCTCTCCTGGCTGCAAAGTGCAGCCCCATCTTTGCGCTGCCAAGATAAGAGACTCTGCAAATTAAAATTTAAATCTCTCCAGTGCTAAAAGAATTATCTCTTTGGTACATCAGCACCGTACGTCTTCCTCAAAATAAAAAAGTTCTCCCAGGCCTTTTGTGGTAGCAAGTAGAATCTCTGTACGCACACACAATGCGTGAACACCATGCTGATAACAGGTAAACTGACACTGCAGTACCAGAGCTTGGCATCTAAGATGGGGCTCGGTATGTATAGCTACCCGGCTCTGGCATATAATTACTCCATATTTTTAGTTCATGGGCAATTCTCAACGGTAGCTGGGTCTATTAAACTTGATTCAGATGTGACAGCTTAAATTGTAAACAGCTGTGGGGAGTTTCATACTTAATTACCATATTTAAGTTTTTTGCCATAAAGCATTCACACTTCCATCACAGATGTAAATAGCTCAGACATTCAAATGAGATCCTCTACTTTTGTGAGGTTTAATTGGCAGAGATGGGTTTTGTGTGTTTTTTTTTTTATTTTTCCCTTTTTTTCAAAAGCCTGTGGCTCTTGGAACTTATTTCTCAATTAAACTTTTTATTCCGCTTTTTCCCCAAAGCCTGGAGGAGGGGGAAGTTCCGTGTCTTGGAAGCTGGATTTATTTTGCATGCGACTCTAAATGCAAACTTATCGCCCGTCAGCTGTCTTTAAAAGTCCTTGCTTCTGCCTTGTGATGTGCCACTGCGTGTAAAATCTTCAATGAGCTTGTTCTTTAATGACCCCGGCATCCCACGTCGCTCCTCGCCACACTCGTGAGCCTTGCTGGGTAGCTCGAAGGGCTGGTCTGAGCAGGGGGTTTTTGTACGGCTCTGTCTGTCTAGAAACATACGGATTGAGTGGGTGTGGACGCAGCTACAGCAGCGTAGCTCATTTCTGTAAACTCAGGAGAAATAAGCTACATTGAGACTCTTTCAACTACAGAAGTGAGTCCATGCGAGGACCGTTCCTACGCTGGTTTAGAAACCCGCTTAATTACAGTGGCACACAAAACGTGTGGCCTAGAGGGCCAACCTTGCTGCTGGTGCAAGTGGGTGTAACAGTCCCCTCCAGATAGAGGCTCCCATTGACTTCACTGGGAGCTGGGTGCCTACGCTACCTTTTGTGCCTTTTGAAAGCTCCCCTGTATCTCTCTGGGCTAATTAACAGTCAGCCCTTACTCTGTCATTAAGAGCTGAAACTGATTGTGGGGGACACCCGCTTTCATTCCCCCGCTATCTAGTGCTTTTTCTTACAGCATCCTGTTACTCGAGATGGTCCTCGGTTCAGAACCAACTCGAATGGGGAGGAGGGGAAGGAATTGGTGATGGACAGTAGCTCTCTAAGCTGTCATTGCGAATCCAGCCCTACATCTGTAGTGAAAGTCATTCCTGGCCATTCAGCATCTTAACTGAAACGAGTGGAGGGCACTCAGTCCAGCCACCAACACCTGCCATCGCTGGCACCTTTCTTGGCAGTCAGATGGCCCCTGAAAATTGAGGAGGGGTGTCCCATGCTTAGGGTACCCATCCAGGATTTGAAAGAACCAAGTTTGATTCCTTGCTCTGCCACTGGCTTCCTGCATGACCTTGTGCAAGTCACTTAGCTGCTCTGTACCTCAGTTTTCCCCATCTGTACAATGGGGATAATAGCACTGCCCTGCCTCGCAGAGGTGTGGTGAGGCGCTCAGATACTACAGTGAGTGGGGCATGCAAGTATCTTGGAGGATTAACAGTAATCATCCCACCTGGTTGGGATTGAGGCACAGGGGAGGGGCCAATATGCAAGCCGCTCTGTGTGCATTGAGGCTAGAGAGGTCTTTAGCCTCCGGAGCGGTCAGCGTGACACCTTCCCTTCTCTCTGAAAATAATTGTTTTCTTAGGTGTAACACGCCTGCAGCCAACTCTCTGCAGCAGCGTCCTGTGGAGAGCAGACAATCCTTGCTGCTATCCATATTTGATTACCCTTTCTAAAGGGGTGCAGGTGTCCTGGCACCAGAGTACTAGGAAGCTCCAGGTTCGCATCTATCAGCAGAACCGCCAAATGATTGAAATCGACGGGAGAAACTGCCGACGAATGCACTGTCTAACATTGTCTTTCAGGCCCAGGCAGTCACCCTAACTGTAGCTCAAGCGTTCAAAGTCGCGTTTGAGTTCTGGCAAGCATCCAAGGAAGGTGAGTGTGTCGCTCTCCGTGTCTTGCAATATAACCAAGGAAATAATTTGGGCTTATTATCCTTTCAAGTGATCTTTCAAAGTATGCACTGGGAAAAAAAAAGGGGGGGGGCATTGAGGCCCATTCTGGCTGCGCTGCTAACGTAACTGCAGGTTTCTTGTGACTCTGACGGCAGGGTCTAGTGCCTGCAATCAGCGGCTGACACCTCGTACTGAGTCCTGCTCCTTGTAAACCTGTCTCTGCCTGTTGCTTTCACCATAGGTGGGCACACGAAATACAGTGTGCCTAACAAGCTGTAAAGTAGCTAGCTGTTCTTTCCAAGTCCGCCTGACACCTGTGTCCCTTTCACTCACACACACACACACACACACACACACACACACACACACCCCCACCCCCAATAGGGGCTGAGCACCGTGGCTCCCACTGTAATGAAGCTGGGGTGCTCACACCTCTGAAAACCAAACCTACGGGGGCAGAATCTGTGCTGTGCTGCTGGGAAAGGGCACCTGGGATGACTGTGGGTCTGTGCCACCTGGATTCTAGGCAGGTGTAGGGGCTGGTACATCCCTTGGCATGTAAGTTAGAGTTTTTCTCCCCTCTCTTCTTCTCTTCCCCCCCCCCCCCCCAAAAAAAAAAATCTACAACTCTGAGCCCTACGCTACTCCAGGGCTGTTCAGGGCCACCTGTGTCAGCCCTATGCATCTCCTGCACTGGGGAAATACCCTCAGTCACACGTCCCTTCCACTTGCATCTCCTAGACTGCCCTTATATGCCACCAGAGAGGCATGTAGGGGGTGGAGAAGGAGGAGGAACTGGTCCTAAGTGTCTTGGGTGGTGCTGAGTCTTCTGGAGAGCGAGTGGAACATAAGTGTCTCCTGAGGGTGTGACTCGGAAAACATTTGTCCCAAGTACACGAAGCCCTTGATGCAGGCAGTCACAAAAGTTGGCTGGAAATGGAAATCCCCCCCCCTGGGGAAGAAAAATTGTGCCCTAATTTGTGACCAAAAAGTCAAATGCAATTTCCAGAAAAACTGCATTTTGGGAGAACCAGAATGGAATCTCAAGGCTCCCTGCTTGCAAGGCTTTTGTCAGTTTCATTTTTCTGCTGGCAGGTGTCTCCTAGGTAGTCAGTCCAGGAGCCCTCCGTAAATCCCATTTCCCCCACCCCACCCCCCGCCGGAAAATCAAACTTTTGGTGGCAAAACTTCAATTTTGGCAAAACGAATACTTTGACAGAAAAATGCCCCGATGGGGAAAGTTCCCAACCAGCTCTTATGGTCACGACCTATCACATTTCCGTTCGTGAAATGCACATCAGGAAATCCAGTGCCTACAGACAATGAAGGAGTCTTTCTTGTTGCAGAGAAAGAAAAGCGGGAAAAGTCCCTCTCTGAGGGAGAAGGTGCAAGTGGCCCAAACTCAGAAGATCCTGCCTGCCTTAAAGCATGTAAGTGATGAACAAAACGCCCTGTTAGCTTTCAGGGGTCTAAAGACCTCTGAGCAGCGACTGGGTTTTTTCATCTGGATTTGACCAAGTCTCCCGGCAGAACTGTGAAGGCTAGTGCAGGATAAACAACTTTTTGTATCCGTGGTGTAGATTTGTTATTGGCCAACCACTACAAAGAGAGCCATTCTCAGCCATGGCTTCTACTGCAGCCTCTTCTCTAAATGCCCTCCGCTGAAGCGGAGGGATCCAGGCAGGTAGGGCTGCTCACTGGCTGGCAGACAGCCCACCTAAAATAAGGGGTCAAACCAAGAAATGTCAGGCCTGACTAGCCAGTTTGGTGCAGCTTTTACAATTGCATACTCTCTCTGCGTCTGACTTCAGGGAGAATATCGATACAATGCTAGGGTGTCGTCGTCCCCCACCCTCCCCCAGAAGTGACGCACAATTGCTGTGAGAAAAGGTAAATGCTACTGCATTCTGGGCACGTACAGCTAAAGTGAGCCCAAGAACTACATCGGGCTTCCCTGAATGTAGGAGCAATGAACAGGAAACGAAGAAGTAGCTGAGACATTGAAAAGAAGGAGGGTGCACATTGCTTGTGTACAAGACACCGAATGGAAGGGATCAAAATCTATGGAGGCTGACCAGTGCTACGAGTTGCTTTGTGGCTCAGTACCATGGATCAGTAGTAAAAAAGAATAGAGTAAGAATAATCCTAGCAGAACATTACAGGCTATGATAGTGGACATCCAAAGGAAGAGTGAGCTCTGACAATAGCAGTGAGTAGAGACCAAAACTTTAATGTTTTATGTGAGTACGTGCCATAGGTTAGCGTTATGACAGAGGAGGAGAAATTCCAGCTAGCTAGCAGTTCCTTGCTTATCAGTAGGTCCAGCTAAGTGCCTGATTGATTAATGAAACTCTCTCAGTGGACATATGGGAGAACCCAAGGGCTAAAACAGTTGTCAAGTACGATGCCTTGGACCCAGAAATGCAGCTGGTGAGAACGTCTTTGTTAGCCAGAGCCCGTGGCCTGATTGCTGCCAATACATATTTTGTAAAAAAGGGAGGAGCGCTTTATTTGGTAGAAGAGTGGCCACTTCCTGCCAAGATGAGATTTAACAAACGGGGGAGACGGAAGTCATTCCGGGAGAGCAGATTACATTGCTTGTAATGGACTTCAGGGTGACAAGGCTAGTGGGGTGGGAGGATGGGAAAAGATGAATTGTGGGACAAAAACATGAAGTGTTGGAGGCTTTCAGGCAAGACTACAACCAAATGGACCGTGATCACATCAGCGAGGCTGGAGGGAGAAAAGGGGGTGGCCAAATGAAAGGAGGGAAACTTCTTGTCAAGTAGACATGGCGATGGTCCAGCAGTGTGCAGGAAGCAGTGAAGGAGGAAAAGTTTAAGTGATGGCAGAAAGTTAAGAAGGCTAGAATGCGATGAGGAATACAAGCTGGCAAAGAAAGAGGCAAAACGGTTGTGGTCGGCTTAATTACATTGCAGAGGGCATGAAACTCTCTTTGCAGCCCTGAGCAATGTAATTAAGCTGACATAACTCTGGTGTAGACCAGCCCTGAGACTGCAAGCAGCCTGAATCTTTAGCTTGGAGAGGTGAGGACTGCCCCATGCATCTCAATGAGGTGTTAACTCTGAAACATAAAATGATGGCACTTGCCAGCTAGCAAACTGACTAACTTGAGCAGCAAACATTCAGTTAATGTGGCAGTTTAAGATGGAAAAAATCCAAACACCCACCTACCCTTTGCCTGGTTACCAATAGTCCTGTGATGCAAATGTGAGCTTGAATGATGTTGTGTGGTATTAAACTGAAGGCGGGAATGGGCTGCAATAACACTAATATCAAAAGAACCTAGGGGACAAAGTGCAGGCTGGGCTGTTCCCACTTCATATTTACTGTAATAATTCCACTTCCAAACAGATGCTTAAGCAAAGCCGCTGCAGGTCTCCCAGTCTGCTTCACCACCTAATCCAGGGTGTCTTGCCGTAAAAATGAGGCTTCTGGCTTTGTTTCTGCAGAGGGGCTTTGATGCAATGCTTAGCCCAGTAATCGTTCTGTACTCCTAATGTAGCCTAGATCAAGAGCGCGGTGGCAGTGTGGCCCATTGGGCAAGGCTCTGGACTGGGAAATCCAAGTGACCGGGTTCTGTTCCCTGCTGTGTGTGACCCTAGGGAAGTCACTTAACTCATCTGTGCCTCTTTTTCCCTTCCCACTCTCTTGTCTCTTTGGCCCATCAGGTTTTACAGTCCCTGCCCAGATGTTTGTACAGTGCCTAGCACTATCCTGGAGAAGGACTCTCTACCTGTTAACGTAAAGTGAATAAGTGGTGGCAGCATAGCCCAGTAGGAAGGTGTACATATTCCTCTTATTGGGGTGGAGAGGGCAGGGAAGGAGAACTGCAAAACTCTTTTGGTAACTTTTTTTTTTTTTTTTTTTTTTTGCTCTGTTCACACAGCAGTTGCCACAGGGAACCTGCTGGACTTCGAAGATGCTGCCAAATCTCCCCTGACTGTCAGCGTGAACGCCCCACGCGTGGATGAGTTGGGTCCAAACTTCTCATCTGAGAACAACAACATAGTCTGGGTAAGCGTACTGGAGGTGCTAGCTCTTTCTCCTGAGAAGAGGGATGCTGGGGGAAGGTGAAGCTTCATTTTCTGTTGGTCCCAACATCCTCCGTTGGGGATGGGGGGGGTTGTCTTCATTCTGGGCCCACCTCTTAACCAAAGCCTTAGCAATTGGGTGTAGAACTTCCAGACTACTCAGCCATTTGTGCTGGGATTTTCAAAGGGGTCCAATCAAGTTTGCTTCCAGTGGGAGCCTGGAGTTTGATTTGGGTGCCTAATTCCTTCTTAGGCTCCTGTTGACTGCCAAGACCTGGGATTTTCAGAAGAGCTTGTAAACTTCTTTCACAAACCCACATTTCAGATGCTTGGGCACTCCTTTATGTGCTTTATCACATACCTGAATGTCTAGTTTTTCAGATGGAAGCACCAGTCTGTAGCTGCTGTGCATGCTGGTGTGGGTTACGCCCGTGCTCTAGCCGTGGAATCTATTGTTTGACTTGTCAAGTCCTGAATAGTCTGAGACCCACGATCTCAAACTACCTCCTCCTCTCCCACTGCAGTAGATGAAATCTGCTGAATTGTGGAGCAGTGATGGGGCCTCTTTAGCCAAGGGGCTTTGCTTCCAGAGACTGCCTGTCTGAACCCAAATTTTGTGACCTTCAGTCCAAATTAGAATATCACCTGTTAATCTCAACATCACCGTAGGTCCTGGAGGGATCTTAGCCAACCTCCTTCTTTTGCATAACTCTCAATAGCATCAAGGTCATCAGAGCCCCAAAGCTTAAAACCCCCAGTGGATGTAATCAAGTTGCCCATTGAAAGGCCATCTCAAACCTAATCTTTCAATTAAAACAACCCCTCAGCCCCCATTCAGTAATATTCAAATACCGTTCATGGGCAGCCTCCAAAGAGGAGAGATTTGAAAAGGAAGCACGCCAGCAGTTCCTCAAGAAAATCTGCCCCATAGCTCTTTAAATATAATGTTCTTGGCACAAGGGTCCAGCTGAAGTATGTGCTTAGTAGGTCCTTTGCCGAAAGCATCCTGCTGAGCTGGGTCCACTGTATCTGCTGCACTTTGCACCCTGTAAGCTTGAAATGGTGAGTGCAATCAGTCGACTTGGCCAACCCTAAAATCTAAGGAGCGATCTGCTTTTTGTTTCCAGCGCTGGGGAAAGTGTCTGCATGCAAAGAGCAAACCGATGCTTTCAGCCAGAACAACCTTTTTGTGTTGCGTTGAGAGAACAGAAGTAGGCTCTTGTGAGAAGCACGTGCCGGAGTCTCAGCATCTGAACTTGGAACAAAGTGGCTGCTCTCGGGGTGAAACTCACCCCTGCGCAGAGGGGACAGCGCAAGGGTTAGGCTTGTTTTGAGGGCTTACGCTGTGCATAGCCTTGGGCTGTCCCTCCCTGCAGCAGTGAATTTTGACTTAGCAGCAGTGGTGAGAAATTTAAAGAGGCAGTACACAAATAAAAAGGCATCTCTCTTTCCCTACAAATTTCAGAGTAGCAGCCGTGTTAGTCTGTATCCGCAAAAAGAAAGAGTACTTGTGGCACCTTAGAGACCAACATTTATTTGAGCATAAGCTTTCGTGAGCTACAGCTCACTTCATCGGATGCATTCAGTGGGGAGATTTTATATACACAGAGAACATGAAACTGTGGGTGTTACCATACAGACTGTAATGAGTGATGGTAACACCCAATGTTTCATGTTCTCTGTGTATATAAAATCTTTCCACTGCATACATCCGATGAAGTGAGCTGTAGCTCACGAAAGCTTATGATCAAATAAATTTGTTAGTCTCTAAGGTGCCACAAGTCCTCCTGTTCTTTTTTTTTTTTTTCCCTACAAAATCCACTGCAGAAAACCATCAGGAGGCCTTGGAAAGGGGTGAAGCAATAACAGTACCTGGCACTGCACAGCTTTCTGCTACCTGAAGTTAACTTGGTTGGGGGGTGCTGGTCGTGTGGATGCTTAATTTTGGAAGGCTTGGGGGCAGGGAGGGTGATTCCACTGGGCTTTGGATCAGGCCTTAGGTTGGCTATTGCACTGGTACAGGGAGGGGAATTGCTGCTGGTTGGGAGGGGGAGAAGAGACGGGAGAGATGCTGGAAATGGATGTGGTTGGTGGTGGAACAGCATCCCTCAATCTGTTAGGTCCTTGCTGTTTGCAACGAAAACTGCAGTGCTCAGACCCGGATACCCAGTGTTGCTCTAAGCACTCGATGCTGTACCTACGCCCGAAGGAAAGTTGAGCCAGCTGTTTAAATACCGTGCTAGCTTAGCAACTACCTCTTCTTCTTCTTTTTTCTCTCTCTCTTAATAAAGGAAATGGATGACGGGCTGGAGGAGGCATTTTCAAGGTAATTCTAATAACTCTTTACAAGTTTATGGCACTAGGGACCAACCCAAGAGTCTTCACTATGACTAGTTTTAATAATGCTTCTAATCTAATCTGCTCCAATGATCTGACCGGGGGAGCAGCCCAGCCAGTGCTTCAGCTCTTAATTGAAAGATAGACTTTGAGGCTGGCTGATGGTCAAAATATTTGACTAACCTTTTAAGGATGGAGATAGGGGTGTGTGTGTGATGGGGAATTTAATTCCCCAAACGTAGCATGGTGATAGTGTCTCCTCTTACTGGAACTGATATGCTGTTCGCTCAGCTGACCGTGTCTAGTCCCCGTACTAGCAGGAGTGATCTTGGTCTGATCTTCTTGCACTTATGACTGACTTGCTTCTCCCCCATGTTAGTGTGCCATTAAAATAGTGTTTACGCTGCCATTCCCCAGATGAACTGCAAACATGTAGTCAAGGAGTAAGACCCTCTAACTCAGATCTAGTTCATCACCTAACCAAGGGGTTTTGTGTTAGAATCCTTGCACTGTTGTAACAAAACCAACTTGATTACAGTGCAAATCCCTAATATCTATCTATTTAAACCATACTTACAGTAGTTTAAGGTTAGTTCAGCTTATAGCTCAAAAAAAGCGAGTACACTGGACTTAAGGTGGAAGGCTCTCTTTCCTTACCTCCACTGTTCATTGTGGAAAGAGAAGTTGCAAATCCATTCCTAAATCATTAAAGGGATGCTGTCAACTTAAATCCTACTCCAAACCAGTTTCCTCACCTATATTACTAAAGAATGTGTTTGGACTTCTTAAAACTGAACTTTAATAAACAAATTTTACTATTCACTATCTCCCCTGCCGCCCCCGCAGTTTGGACATTGAATTGTCAGTTTCGCTTTCAGGCTATCCCTGTCACAATGGTTAGGCCGCAAATGCGGCAGGAGAACCTTTATTAATCTGTTCCCAATGGAATTTAGCAAATCATGAGAACTTTTCTGTTGATCTTTCTCTTAAAAGCATCATTATGGTTTGGGTTTGGCTTTTGTTGTGGTTTTAAAAACATTTTTGGGCTCAAACTTGAGTTGATAGTCTGTTAAGATCCATTATATGAACTCCAAATATCTTTTGTGCATGAGAGAGTTTGCACTGAAGTATTAGGCTTGTACACATGGAATTTAGTAATTGGACTACAATTCTGTGGGGCTTTAACTTTCATAAACCTCTGCAGTGCCCTGGGATGAAAGATCCTGTTAAAAATGACCCTACAGGCTGACCACCACTACCATTTCAGATCTGAACACAGCCTCAAAATACTGTCTTTTTTTACTTAAGAGTAAAATTTTAGAACCAGCTTCTGAGAACCAGGAGTGCTGCTGTGAGCTGTTGGCGTGATTGTGGATGGCAGTAAATTATGTACTGGCTGCTTGCTCAGGTATTCCTGGAATGGTGAAAATTTAGACATTTCTTTTGGTGAGGCTGCTTTGGTCAGTGCGTTCTTTTAACTGAGATAAGGTCCCTGCTAACAACGCACCAGTCAGTGCTAGCTTCAGAGGAAAAAGGCAACGTTTTGCCAGGCCTATACTGTAAAGGGAGCCCTCATTGCGAATGTAGACTGTCTTTAAGGTGAAACTCTGAGAAGCGGGCATCAGACTTCAAAGAGCTTCAAAGATCAGCTTTTTCCCTATTTAGGAGCATTTCTTTACAAGCTGTAGGAAGAATTTTGAAGTATGAAGCTGCATATAGCAGTATAGAGGCTATAAACACCTTCTTTCTTCTCAGACTTGCTCAGTCAAGAACTAACCCTCATGTCCTGGACACTGGCCTGACTGCTCAAGATATCCAGAGTGCAGAAACCCTCTCTCCCGTAGACTGGGACAAAATGGATTCAAATGCGGCAGAGAAAGATGACCTGTTTGGGTTCTGAAGAACTCCTCCTCCACCGAACTGTTTGCAATAAAGTAACCACTAAAAGTAAAAGGGCTGAATGCGAACCCTTCTGGGTGAAGTTCTGGAGGGATTTCTTAAAGGGGAGGTTTTCACCATTCTTACAGATCCTGTTATCGCAATAACAACTGCTTAGACCAAAGCTTTAGACATTTAATACATATTTTTTTAACCTTGCTTTTTATCTAAACAACGAGATGCTCTTGAATATATTTATTCAGTAACCATTACAGTTTACATATATTATGGAAGTTACATTGCTGGATCCTATACAAAAGTAACGTGTACAGTCTTAGATGGCAATATACTGATGGAAGAGTATTCAGCAGAGCTTGCTGTCTTCCGAAAATGACTATCCAGCACCAAAGACTCTTTAGCGTGTACATATTTTTCTAGACACCTGCACATACAATTGCAATTGTAAGCACAAATGTTACTCATCCTTTGCTTCCAAAACAACTCTAGTTCTGCAGTTGTCTTCTTGCATTTCACCTTCTTGATAAACTGGGAGGGAAAGAACTACACCGGTATTAAAATCAGAGGTAACAGGTTTTATATTTCTTGTGAATGTCTGTGATAAATCCCCGTAGTTGTCAGCCATCAGTAACGGGTTGTCTGACACTTTGTTAGCTTTCAGATTGGAGTTGGCACACTTACCCAAAGACTCGTAGCTTTGCACTTTAAAAGCCTGAACTGAAAGTATGGCCCAAAATGTCAAAACAAGTTGGGTATTCATCTCTAACCTCTCTTCTCACCCAGAAGCTACTGATCCAAAAACCACCGCAATATTGCAGGTCTGTATCTCACAACCGACCTCTCACACTTTTTTTTTTTTTTTTCCCCCCCCTTCACTGTGACTCTAAATCTAAAGACTTCAGTCCCACTGATAGTCATAAAAAGGTTCTCTAGTAACACTTGGCTTTTGATAATACATTGAAAATTGCAGGTTGGATTGAACCAGATGCATAATAGGTTAATGCTGGCTGCCTCCTACTGGGCACACCTCTGTCTGGTCTCCATACCAATCTGTCTAGTGGAGCCACTTAGTAGGCTGAGGCAGAATTGGATTAAGTGAAACCAATATTTACCTGGATGTTCTTCCAAGGGGGGGAAAAAAAAATCCCTTGTATACTATGTTGATGATCGTTCCAAGACCTACACCTCCTGAGAAGCTGAAAGAAAAATGCGGCTCCTTAATCTCCTGTACTTCTAGATTTGAAAATCAATAATGGCGATATAAGGATTATGCTAATTAAAAGATTAAACTTAATGACTGCACGAACATAGTTTGCAGTGTTTGTGGCCTTGTGAGGAATATACTAATCTGTTTTATAGATTTGTAACTTGGTTCTGAAACACTATGTGGGGAATGAATTCCTCTTTTTATAAGTCTCCTAACATTGTACAAAGTAAAAATAAATTTTTTTTTTTTCCTCCGGGGAGAGAGAGTAATTGTATTAGGAAACAGCTGAATGACTCGTAACTTACAGATGCGTTTTATAAAGGGTACTGTGATGTGATGAGTCAGCGTCATAGCTCCCTCATGTCTACTATAAAATCTTGGTACTCCTTTCTCCTGCAAAAGCATTCTTGCATCTTCTTTGGTATCACCAGTGGCACTAGTCTCGTGCAAACGGAGGAGTTGCACGCTTAAGTTCTGTATATCTACTGTACGCTGATTGTATAAACAGCCCCCCGATTAAGCAAAGCTAGCTGTAGCAAGCACCCTGCTCTGATTCCTTGGGGGCGTTGTGATTTTTTTTTCTAAAGTTTTTGTTGCACAAACCATGAGGATTCAGCTATATGTTAATCTCTCTCTCTCTTTCTAGAGATCCTTGGAGTATATCCTTACAGATATAGTATTCTGCATATATGTACATAGTCTTAAACCCTACGCTGTAAAAAAAAATGTTTTTATTAAAAGTTCCACCTTTTTTGAGTACCAGTGATGGACTGCTTTAAATGTGCAAACACAGTGGCAAGAAAAATTAGCTTGTCCCTGCTTCTCACATGCAATGCTTACCTTCTCCCTCCCACATCTAATGGACAGGAAATGACCAGCATATGAAACACTTGTAGAATGCATGCCTTGGTCAGTCTCTTCACAGCAGCCTACCTGTGGAGGAGTGATTGCTGGAGTGTTATTGTAATCAGATGGCTAACTCTCTGACAAGCACATGCTTACGTGATGTGCTTTGACTTCAGCCCCCAGGTAAGAATAATCTGTTCTTTCCCAGGCTGTGCTGTGCTTTCAGCAGGCCCCGGGGTGGTCTGCCAGTCAGCTTTCCTGGGTAGGAGGTGGTTGGGGGAGAGCGGTGGACAGGGGGCCTAGAGGAAAGGCAGAGAGGGGTGGGTGGGGAGGCCTTAGGGGAGGAGGCAGAGTGGGGGTGGGAAGAGGTGGGGCAAGGCTGCAGAGGAAGATGAAGAGTGGGGCAGGGCCCCACCAGGGAAAAATAAAAGTAAACGTCTGTGTACAACTAAATATACAATTTTTTAAAAATAAATTTTACATGTGGGGATGGTCTAATTTGCAAGGATTTCTTACACCCTTCCCATGAGAGGTGATGGCTAATTTTTACTGTTGCCTCTTTAAATGTAAATCTGAATCAAAAACATGCTTTTCTTACCCCTGAAGTCTTGTTTATTCTACTCCATTTTTTTTTGTGGGGGGGGGGGAGGCAGTCTCCTGGGCTAACATTTAATCACGTTGCTAAAAATCACCTGTTGAAGAGCAAATATAGAGATTCGTTTTAGGATGTTGACAAGTACCATGAGCAATGGAATGTTCTCAGAATGTAACACCGAGCCTGTCTGGTAGTGACTGCTGTGTGGGTCGGAGTTTACAAAGATTCCTTTCATCAGTGTCAAACCAACAAAAATTCCATAAGTTCTTCCCCTCTCTCTCCCTCCCCCCACTATTTAAATTGGCTGTTCCAGTCTAAGGATATGTCTCAAATTATGAATACTAAGTATCCAGTCTGGTCTTCCATGCATAACTGATGAAGGTGCCAAGGAACAAATGGATCTTTCAATTCTGATGTGACCTTTTGAGTGTCTGTGTGGAAATTTTAGGAATCCATTTTTCCTTCAGCTATGTAAAACAGTCTCCTTTGCTCCCACTTTTTTAGAAGCGTTTAGGAAGCCGAATGCATTGTGGGGAGCAGTTGTACTTTTTCCCGCCCCTCTCTCCCTAGGTGAGTGTTTTGCACCTTTTAACTAGTTGTCCTACTGCAGATGTGGTTCAATACATTCATGAAGAGCTGTTAATATGAGAAAGTGAGTCTGTTCTTGCCAGGTGGGCAGTCTGAGCTGCTGGTTTGGTGGCTATTCTGTAATGGCTGGCTGAGCACATTTTATGTAACATCTCTCTAAGCTAGGTGGCTTGTACTATAACCACTGAATTTTAAGACACTAGTGGGCTCTCCTGTTGGAACAATTCCTCTCCTCCAAATGATTCTAAATTGGGGATTTTCCATTTCCTAGAGCATGGGTCTCCCCCCACCCCTCTTCACTAGCCCCTGAATAACATTCTTAAGGCCCTTTCATTGCTCTTGCAGGTAGTTTACTCGTGCTAGCTTCTTTTAATGCATCCTGAGAGGTGGAAGCACAGAGGAAAGCCAAGTCTCCAGACTAGGCTGGAGTGATAGGTGTGGGGAGGGGCATGTACATCTCCCCACACCAGAGCAGGAGAGGAAGGGGTTAATTCCCTGCAAGGAGGTTTTGGTGATTGGAGCAAGAGTTTCCACCTGGACTCTGCAGGGCAGGTATTTAAACCAGTAGGGGAAGCAAACCGGCTGAGGGAAGGAGGGCTCCTCTAAAGGAAGAGGAGTTGAGCCAGGTGCTTGCCAGCGCCAGCCTGACAGCAAAGGGAGGAGAACTCAGGGACCAGCCTGGTTTTCTCTCCGCTCCAGCTGCTCTCAGATAAGATTTGACACCTTATTTTCCTTTCAGAAGTGAAAGGAGCCTGTCAGGGACTTGGCAGCAGCTTCTTCCCAATGCGAAACCTGCCGCTGTAAGGTCTGTAGTATAGACGCAGCCTCAGTCTTGCCCTGTCTAGGGCTTGCTTGCATGTCGGACAGCGAATCTTCAGCACAAAGCAAACTTCGATCAGATATGCAGTGAGCTCCTGCAAGCAGGTTCACGCCCAAACTGCTATGCTCTAGCCTAAACTGCTGCTGCGAATCCTGTGATAAGCCAGCTAGCCCCCTGCACAGTCTGATGCTTGGTGCAGTCTGCTAAGTGTTTAGAGATGAGGGAGCTAGTCTGTAATGAAGATGAGACATTCCTCATCCTTCTCCTTCTGCTACTGCTGAAGTGATCGTTCGGCTTTAAGTGTCTGATACAGCTGGGCTTCTGAAGTGCTGGCTTTGTCACTGTGTGCTGGAGCTAACGGTACAGAGGGCTTAATGACTTGATGCATCCTGCAGATGTTGGCAGGTATGAACAAGGAAGCTAAGTATACATGGATCTTCAATCTCTTGCCGCAGAGCTCCTGTGTAGGTAAAGAAACCTGCAGACAGCCCGAGCTGGACTGTAGGTAGCCGACTTCTTTAGCTGCTGGCATAACCTTGTCTGACTCTGACAAAGTGCCCTGTACTTACGATCGTCTAAATCTATTGTTTTGCTAGCTCCAGCCTCCCCACAACGTTAAACGAGTAATGGCCAGCCTTTTATGTGTCTGCAACACTGAGTCCAGCTCTCTGGAAAAACTGGCTGACTTAAAATACTCTGAAAGAAAAGGGCAAAAAACTATATCCATATCCCCATGGGTATGGAAGAGCTATGGACTTAAACGCCTCGTCCCCAAGCCAAAGGAGCAGGGAGATGGCAGGAGCCTGCATGCCAGTTTCTCTATGAATGTGGATTGCCAGCAATACTCATTGCCATTGCCTCTGGGCTGGCAGAATGGAGAGGTGCTGATGACACAAGTTTTAGCTTTTTTTTTTTTTTTTTTTTTTTAGGGGAGGGGGTGCAAAATAGTCTTCCAGTTCAAGCACTGGATGAGGAACTGGCAGGGGGGCAGAAATATTCAGGGTCCTCTCCCAGCTCTGCCACAGACTGTGTGATCTTTGAGCAAGTGTATCAAAAGCTGCTGCCTCAACTTCCCATCCATAAAATGGGTCTGATCCATCCTTTGTCCGTTTAGATTGCGAGATTGTGAGGAGAAGGCTTCTTCCCAGGCGCATATACAGTGCCTAACACAAGGGGGGGGCCCCCATTTCATTTACGGCCCAGCACACCATGAATACCGTAGTATTGCCTATAAATGATCGGGGTGTGGCTCTTTAGTAGGAATTGCCAATCTGGGCAGCGCCCCCACATTGGGCTGTAGCTGCCAAACTGCTCCCGTGAGAGTGCTCCTCGCAAAGGGAGTGTCTCCGTAAAGGAATATGAGCAGCTTTAGCCAAAGGGGGCACCTCATTGGACAATACCCTGCACACTGTTGGCAAAGAAAGACAGGGCCCTCTTCAGAGGGGGGCTGCTTGCCCCTTTCTGAAAATGGGGGGGCCTTTCAAGGATCACAAATTGGGTAGAATACGAGGTCCTATCGGAAATCTCAGCTGGGAAGTTGGGGGGTGTGTGTCTGCAGAGTGGCTCATCCAATATTTTGAGTTGGTCTTGATTAGACACCCAGGCCACATGGTGGTCTGCTCACTGGGTAGATGAGTGTGAGGCTTACAAATTGGCTTGCCGGTGAGAATGTGTCTCTTTAAAAATCTGTTTGGAAGGTGACAACATCAAGCAAATTTAGTCTATTTGCTCAGCTGCTGGATCGTTGCCTCTTGTAGCATGAGCTTGGTGTGTGTCCCTGGCAGCCGGGGTTGGGAGGCGAGTGGGTGGAAGGGAGGAGGGAAAGTGTGGGCTGTCCTCGGGGACCTGGGAGGCGAGGGGGAGGTGGCTGCTGGAGAGGAGGGAGAGCAATGGAGGACAGGAGGTGGGGAGATGCTGTTGAAGGCTTCTGAGTGGAAGACCGGGAAGGAGCTTTTACTACCATCACTATGGGCCATCAAACAGCCTGTAACTCTGTCTACAGCTGAGGATAATGTTAGTGCTTGAAGTGGGTGGGAGGGTGTCCAAAGGGGTCACAGACCTGACCCGAAAACAACTTTATTCAACCCAGGATGCTCTTCAAGTGCTGTCTTGCCAAAGCTGCTGCTCCCAGAATATGATAGGACCGCCCTCCCCTGCCCAAAACCCCACTTTTTTCAGATCACTAAGCACTGGGTAGGGCTATACCTTGCTGTCTAGGAAGAAGCATGGTCTAATGCCTCAGCCACAGAACCATGACATCTGGGTTCTCTTCCCAGATCTGCCACAACCTCAGTTTCCCCATCTGTATAGTGGGAGTAATACCAACCTCACAGAGAAGCCGTGAGAGACAATTCATGGATGTCAGTCAAGTGCTTTGTGATCCTTTGATGGCAGGTGTCACAGACGGGCGTAAAGTTGTCTTGTTCGTGATCAGAGATTTTAGCATTGCAGCTGCTCGGTCTTAAGCTTTAATCCCCCGCACCCCCCCTTCCTGGCGTGCTGAAAGCTGGAGTGAATTTGTAAATTCACGCTATGGGTGAGGTGAGAGCTGCAGGCTATGGTGATCTGATCCAGACCATATGTTTTTTAAAAACTACAAATGAAAAGAGCAACATTTAATCTGAGCTCCTGAGAAGTGTATTTTCTTTATAGCTAGCCCTGGAGTATCTGGAACATAGCTGCCCTTCAAGGTGTTTTTCGGAGAGGAGCAGTTGTGTGCTCTGCTTTGAGGTAGGTCATTTCCTTCCCTGCACGTGCTTCACAATGTGTGTGCTTTGTGACAGGGTGTGGGGTAGTGTAGGCGGTGGGGGACTTGGGTTGAGTACTGATCTATTCTGCTGTTACGTTCCAGCTTTGCGTGACCTGAGGTCTGCAACCATAGTAAGCTGCCAGACCCCACCGATAGGCCCTCGCTTCTTGGAGCCAGAACTGGGAAAAATGCTTTCCAAGGGCTATGCTTGCTGACAAATTCCTACCTGGATCAGAGAAAGGGGGAGTCCCACGAGAAACTAACCATGGGTCAGCAAGCAACTGCTGACGTGACCTTTTTTTTTTTCCCCAAGAGTGTGTCGTCTTTTGAATGCCATCCAAGCTCCAGCACTTAACAGTGTGAGAAGGTATTGCAGGAAGAGACCCTAGGAAAAAAACAGCATTAGCAATCTGCTTTTCCAAAGCTTCTCTTGGCAGGTGACTGTGAAACTGCACATGTTCTAGAGAGATAGTTAAAGGCTTCTTCCCCTCCTGGCTTCAGCTGTAGGAGGAAAAATCCCCTGTGTGTTAAGTCCATACAGAACTGTATATGCCCTCCACTCAAAGCAACTGAGCCATCTTCCTGTGAGTGTCTCCATCTTAGAAATGATCGGGAATTTACTGATGGTTTTTCCCCTACAAAATTTTTTGCCATAAGATTTTTTTTTTTTCAGTTCGTCCAAATTTGGGGTGTGGGGGAATGTGTTTGGGTTTTTTTTGGTTTGTTTTTGGTTGCTACCAAAAACTTTAAAAAAAACAAAACAAAAAACCTTGAGTACTTTTGACAACCAAAGCTTTATTTCTGATGAAATTCCCAAGGGGTTGCATGTGGAGGTTTTTTTGTTTTTCTATTGAGGGGGGAAAATTTCAACTGGCTCTCCTCCACCTGCCTCTGTTCTCTCTGGCTCCAGTTCGTCTTTCATTTTTGCCAATGTAACTGAGCTGCATTTCCATCAAACTCTCTATTCAGAGTAGCATCTCCTAGGTGCTAGATGTCTTTCAAATACTCAAGCGTCCCTGCTCCAAAGAGCTGCCAGCCTGGGAATAAACAGATACAGGGCAGTTAGCAGAAGGAGAACAGCCAACTCTACAAATCAGTCTGATTCACTGTAAACCACATGGCAGAAGGAAGGTGTGACTGGGTATATCGGACTGAGGCCCCCTGCTGGAGGCCTCATGTCCCTTGCCACACCCTGCCCCAAAAAAGGGCAGTGAAGAGTCCTCCAAGCTGCCTAGAGTGCCTGTGTGGGACACCTCCAATCAGAGCCCAGCAGCCTAGTATAAGAAGAGCTACAGGGCAGAAGTTCAGCTCCTTGCTGGAGATGTAGGAGCCTGGGTGGTGTGTGGCTGGCTGATGGAGCTGCAGAACCTCAGACATGGGAAGTGGCCCAGGGGATTAGAGAAGCTGTGTGACGCAGTTAAAGGGATGCGGCAGATGGCTGATTATCTACAGGGTCCCTGGGCTGGGACCTGGAGTAGGGGGCAGGCCCGGGTCCCTGACATTTGCCACTGGGGGGAAGTGGCCTGAACATTGAGGCACTCCAGAGAGGGACCTGAACTATAGTGGCCCAGCTGGAGAGCTGTAGCCAGAAAACCCAAAAGGGCGAACACCTTGTCACTAGGGAGGAGCCCTGGGGGCACTGCTCTATCCCGGAGCAGGGACAAACAGTGTGCAGGCACATGCACTCGGCCAAGGGGGGCGCTCACGAGAGGTGAGTGCGCCCCGTTGCAGAAGGTCTTCAATGCCATTGTTGTAGGAACCTTGGGAATTTTGTTGTATTCCGGTTCTTGCCACGTCCTCATTGCTGTAATGTCTGAGCACCTTCCCGTTGGTCATTAAGCAACGTGACTAACATCTGCCCTGTGTGGCTTGTTCTGGGGAGAGGAGATGAAACAGAAGAATTGTATGGGAAGTTTAGCCTTTTTTGGATAGGATGATTTTATTTTATTTTATTTTTTTTTTGAAGGGAGGTTGTCTGTCTTTAGAAGGAAGGTAGAATTGTGCCTTGCGGTTGAAGTGGAAGGTAGGAATGAGCTTCATGAGGTCATGCCACACATAGGGGATCACATGGAGGTAATAGGGGTCAAGGCTAGGAAGTTGCAGGGTTGCAAATGAGAATTGGCCTCTTGCTTCCTCTCACAAATCAGCCAGGTGTTTGGAGGCCCTTCCCCGTTTATCAGAAGTGAGTAGATGCGACTTATGACAGGAGGGTCTGTCTTTAATATTGCATTTATTTATTTAGTACCTCTCCTCTAATGTTCTGGGGAAGGGTAACGGAGAACTGCAACAAACCTTCCCTTTTCCCCACACCCCCTACAAAATACCCCCATCCCCCACTGTTCTACAGGGAAATCAGTGGCGCTGGTAATTGGCGTGAGGATAACTTATTAGGCTTGGAAAAGGAAGAGACGCCGTCCAACTATTAAAAGCTGGAGAAAGAGGGACGCCTTGTGAGAGACAACTTTGTGAACGGAGCCCAGCGGGAGCTAGAAGGTACCTGGCAACAAGAGTGGGAATGGACATGCGTGCCCAAGGGAACACATGCGCAGGTAGACCAGAATCAGCACCTCTGAGCTGCCTTAATTGAATTCTCCCCTTCCCCCCACCTTGGGATAAATGCTGAGAACGTTTTCCACAGGACTCTGCTTGTTCTTTAGGAGACCATTGTGTGTTACTAAAGAAAAGGGACTGTTAAAGTACCAGCATGGGGGGGGGGGGGGTGAGAAATAATGAGCTAAAGCTGGAGTTCTTGCTTGTACTCTCTGGCCCCAGTTCTCCTCTCACTGGTATACATTGAGAGCAGCTCCATAGACAATGGTGTTACATTAGTGTGGGTGGAGAAGTGGGCCCTTTTGTTCTTGCACAGATTCTCTCTGCAGTCAAGGTCTGTTTAATAGAGCAAGGGTCTCAGGCTTTGTCCTGCTGACTTTCTTTTTCCTCTTCTTCCCACTGCATGTACCCTGCCTTCCCCAGTCTCCTGAAAGTTTGAAGGCTTGAAACCAGTTTTATGAAGTGAGGCTTCTTTGCTAATTCAGATTCAAGTTCAATGTCAGATACCAAAATTGGTGGGAAGGAGCACTCTGTTCTTGGCTCTGGGTAATACTTGTTGACCAGAGGGTTACTAATCTTTATGGCGCAAGTAATTATGATAGCAGGTTCACCAGTAAGAATCTGTAGGAGACTAACAAGATATACTTGCTCCTTTCACTGAGCAGAAAGAGAGCTAGGATGACAGCCTAGGAAAAGGACTTTTCTAAGTGACCAGGTGAAGCATTCTGGGCAAGAATAGCTGCTTGCTTCAAGGAGAGGGGCAGGGGAAAGCTTAGGAAAGAACCCAGCTGGATTCCATTTCTTATCTACCCTGTGTCTGGTCAACTGCACCCTCAGGGCAACGCTTGCAGAAGTAGCTGTTTGACTTTTGGGGAGCCCAACTTCAGACCTCATGCCTGATTTCTGCCCCTTCCTCAGTATGGTGTATTTAAAATTGTAAGCAATCACTTTAAACTTCAGAGTTTGTTTGGTGTGTTTCCCCCCCCCCCATTGATCCAGCTTGCAGGCTATGGGGCTATGTAGGGAAGCATGATCTGGGCCTAGCAGCAGTCTGTGGAGAGTCAGCAGAGAGTAAGATGGGGTGAGTTGTGCATTAGGGAGCAGCCTGTTTTGCCTCTCCCTGTTTTGAAGTTCTAGCACTTTATCTCCTAAAATTCAGAATGATAACCTATCATCTTGCGACCTTCCAGCAGGAGTAGTTTAGGGTTTTTTTTTTTTTAAACTTCTTTTTGTGTAGGCTCTGAACATAGCGCCCCCACGGGTTGCTGAGCCTCCAACACTCAGAATTCCTGAAAGTCAAGCTCTAGGTGTCTACAGTTGGATACCCAAGATTAGAGGCCACATTTGAAAACCTGACCTTTTTTTGGCCCTTTATAACCTTCGGCCTTTTAAGGGATAGCTTAGTCACTTAAAAGAAACATCCCTGGAGCAGGAGTGAGGTAGAATGTTTGAAGTCTCTTGTACAAACTGGTAGCTGTGATGGGATTTTTAAAAATCCCAAACTCTTCCCCTTGCATTCAGTGAGAGAAGAGTTAGGCTGATGCTGAGTACTTCTGAAAATCCCCTGTTTGCTGTCTTGCTCTTTAATTTTCTTCTTCTTTCTCCTCTTCCTCTTCTCCCCCCCCTCCCCCCCCCCCCCCCCCCCCCCCCGCTCATGCCAACCACACACAGATTTTAGGGATTGTTGTTAAGGTTTGGACCAAAGTCATTCTACACACACTAAGAATCAGAAGCTGGTCAAGCTGCTACTGTCCATGTGCAGGACAGAAAGGCGCAGCTTACTGAGAACTGCAGTGAAGCCAAAATTGCAGATACGGGGTGGGGAAGGGCACATGGAGCTCTTCTGCGGTATATTAAACAAAGCACCATTTACAGCCTTGGCTGGAAGATAGAAGCAGAGACTTGTGTTCTGTTCAGGTTCTTATGCCTTACTCATTGCCACAGTATTTGAGTCCTGTTGGGAAAGCTCTTGGAGATTCATGTGGTTACATAAGCTAGTGTCTGTAAGACCCAATGTGAATGTTTTCATGTCAAGTTGGCGACTGCTCTAGTGTCAGGAAGAAGAGACTTCCCTCTTTCCCCCCTGGTAAAAGTAATTTTAGGCTAATTCTAATTAACTTTTGTGTGACTGCATCAGAATCTTTGGGGTGGTTTCCCTCCTCCGCAGAGGGAGGAAAGAGATCGGCAAAGATCCAGGCTCAGAAACGTTAACCTGAGGAAGTCCTGGTGTTACACATGCTTGCTAACGCTTGTAATTTATCACTTATCTGGCTGTTATCCACTCCTTGTGAAAGGTGGAAGAAAAGTGGTGATTAAGGATATGATTCAAATTCAATAAGCTCATTGGAAAGCTCCTATTGACTGCAGTGGGCTTTGGCTCAAGCTAGCTGGAGAGCCGGTGTAAGGAGTATCACCAGCTATAGCTTAGCTATGCTGGGCAGGTACCTTGCGTTCAGGTACAGAAGCAGGTTTCCTGGCCAAACTCTTTTTTCTAACCAGGCACCTACTTCAAAAGCCTCAACGCAGCATCTATTTGCAGCTTTGACCCCCATCCCTCTTTCCTCACAGGGGGACCAGATCAAGGAAGGCAAAACAGTTACTGTTGGCTAGTGCTGCTTTGACAAGTCTGAGTGTGTCTTCAGCAAATGTCTCTTCACCGCCTGGTAAGATGTGTTAATTGAGAGAGAGGCAGGTGCAGTGCTACACATACCTGGCCTTAGTGACAGGACTGACCGGCCATTTCAGCCAGGCTGCTACTATGTTATAGGGTTTAAAAAAAAAAAAGTTTCTTTTAAACAGTGACTGAGGAACTGGCATGTGTTGGCCAAGAAATTGTCTTGTGTCCTTCAAATTAGAATGTAGAGGGCAGTGTTTTCCCCCCTGCCCCAAACTCTTGACATCTGACTCCCCTGCTCTGTGGTGGTAAAGGCCTAATCTGTGGTCCACTGTACAGTCTGCTCTGAACAACTTTTCACAATATACTTCCTCTCCTTTCTTTCAGGCTGTCCTGTAGGGTGATCGTGTTCGGTGTTTAAAGTTAGTGTTGGCATCTGCTCACACCCATGGAAATGGATGGATCTGTTCACACCTCTCCGATATTATTTCAGGCATTCTGCGTGTTCAGGCAGCTATCTCTGCGTTGGGTACGCTCAATTCACGTTTACAAGATTTTCTTTGCAAAGATAACAGCTAGAGCCTCATGCTTCTGATGATAGCTGAGACTCCGAAGAAGACTTGAGAGGCTAGTTCGCACCTCCCCAGTTTTGCCTTTGCCCCTAATCCTCTTTAGGAAGTGATGGGTTTCCCTAAAGGGATAACACTGCAACTCAGTGCCAACTGGTTTTACAATGCTAGCTGCAGATGGAGTTTGACTTGGCTTGCCATGGTCACATTCATGGTAAATCCACTTCCAGCAACAATCCTCGCTTCCCACTAATGATTGTGCTGCTTTCCAAAAAGTAATTCCAGCTACACTTTTGTACTTCCCTGTCCCCATCTGAATCCTGCAATGACAGCCCCACACTTGCTGCCCATTGGGGACTTGGTTTAAATACACCCCCCCTTGCCGCTTTTAGTGGCATGAATTTTAATTTGACGTCTGAGAGTTAGGTCTTTGGCCTCCTGATTACATGCCCATTTGTATGAGCTTTAGGTCTAATTAATGTAATAAAATGTGTGAAAGTATTAAATCTCTTCAGCCCGGGCAATTTTATCCCTGACAGTAACAAATAAAGCAGTTATGTCTCTGGCTTTTTTTATTATTGTGCTAGCTTTTTTTGTTACTGGAAATTTAAATTATAATGGAATGTGTCACTTTTCTAAAAAATGTACCCATAGCAACAAGAACATCTACATTATTACAGGCTGATCACTTCCCTACAAGAGTGGCATCACATGCTTTTCAGAAACAGTCCTACAGATGTGGGTTTTAATAGGTTTTTTTTTCCCCTTTTTTGCAAACAACTGTGTATACAGAGTTTTCTCCAGCAGCAATGCTGCCTTTAGAAAAACCTACACTTAATAACTGCCACCATCTTTGTTAGCCAGAGTGATTTTTCAGGCATGATCTTGCAGTCTTCAATGGTGAAGTGTAACCCTTACTTGTGCACCCTTACAAGTGTAACCCTTACTATAGGTTACCCTAGTGTAAAGCTGGAATAACTCCCTTGAAGCCAGTGAATTTGCACTGATGTAATGGAGATTAGAGTCTGGCTTGCTGTCTCCACTAGGATTACTACGTAGGAGTAAGGATACTGAGCTTGTACATTCGATGAAGTGAGTTGTAGCTCACGAAAGCTTATGCTCAGATAAATTGGTTAGTCTCTAAGGTGCCACTGGTTCTCCTTTTCTTTTTGCGGATACAGACTAACACGGCTGCTACTCTGAAACAGAGCTGAGTAATTTTTTTTTTCCAATTTTGGGGGCCCCCAAATGGGAATGAGATGCAGATTTAAGGCAAATTGAAACCAATTGAAAAAAGTATCAAATTTAAAAAAACCCCTCAAAGTCGATAGATTTTTTTTTTTTTTTTTTTTTTTAAATTTTCATTCAGCTATTTTCAGGTGCCTTTTTCCTACTTTGCCAAATTTGAAAACAAAACGTGGCTTTGAAACAAAAGGTCAAAATAAAACATTCTGTGGGTTTTTTTTGTTTTTGTTTTAAATGTTGGCTGAAACTAAGAATTGAATTTGACCCCAATTCACAAATGGGTTTGGAGCCCTGAATTTTTTTTAATTTTTTTTGGTGGCAAAACTTCTGATGTGTATTGTCTGATCCTACCTTTTGGGGCACTCTAAGAAGCAATCTTTTTCTGTTTCTTTTTTAAAAAGTTCTTTTAAGACATCCTCCTCAGAAACCAGCTTCAATGGATGGCTGCCATTTTGAAATCTGATCAGTTTTAAAAAAAAAAAAAAGGAAGTCTAGTTTTGGACGCTGGACCTGTCTCAAAGTCTCCCTGCCAATCTTTGTACTGTTACAATCAGTTTCATATTCTCTTAAATTCTCTCTCCTCCTTACTGTAAAAAAAATAACCACCTACAAAAACCAAAGTGCTGTCAAATGTATGACATAAAGACACTGGAGGGAAAAGGGAGACGTTTTTCTCTCATCAATTTCGCTTGTAAGGACTCATAAGTGCTCCCTGTATTACTTGTAGGTTGGAAATGTTCAGACGCAAAGGGATGATTTTTCAAAAATAGTTGAGAGTCCCTTTGAACCACATTCAGTTACTGTATTGTAACTGAAATGACAGTAAAAGGATTTATAGGCACCGTTAGATAGTTTAGGTTAAGACAGCAGGTTTAATAAATCTACATGCGCATAGTAAGGAGACCTTAACCAAACCTATAGCATATTTAATACCAGAGGTTTCTGCTTGTCCCCCTGGGGTTCCTGTATCTTCCCCAGTGTTGTGAAGTGTGCATTACACTAATTGTCTACTGCATTCTACTTCTACCCCATGATGGCTGCATTTCAGAGGTGATGTTTGTACTGACTATTTGCAAATTGCTGGGGAATGAGCGGTGCTTTATAAATATTACTTATGGCTCAAGTCTTGCAGAACAAAATCTTGTTCAGGGAGAAGTGACTGTCGTTCAGCAAGGTCAACACAAAACATGATCTTCAAAGTGCAAGGGAAGCGGGCTCTTTTTGTAAAGGTTTGAGTAATTCATTGCACCAATAGAAAAGTGTGGCCAGGGCACCTAAGGTTTCAAGGGTGCCGTTTTCATGGATGAAGCTTTCAGTTTTAGTATGGTTATAGTAACTGATGTCTGTACGCATGCTGTTATGGGAACAATGTGTATTCTGTCAGTGATTTTCTGATCAAACGTGTTCAGTTTGCAACTGAAAGGAAGCAAAGTCATGTGGGAGGGTGATTGACAAGGAAGAAGGGTATGAATGACACAACCCTGCCAGACCTGCAGATCAGGCTGGGATCTGGAAGTCCCTCTGTTTCCTTTATGGCTCACCTAGCATCACCTTTTAATAAAGATTCTAAAATGGGGACTTGTAATTTTGTTGAAGATGCATGAGCCAGAAAATAATCCAGCTCATTCTCTCTTGGTTTTATTAACTCTACAGGCTCGTATTGCATATAAAATAGCTTTCAAAAGTAAGCACACAGAATAATAAACACTGGGAGCAGATCCTGAAATGATACAAGAAATGGTATGCAAGTAGGCGTTAGCCTCCCTCTGATGATCAGTGTTAAAAGTAGAGTATATTATGCATTTTTGTTAAGGTGTTCCTCTTTTGACTAAGAGCCACACCTTCCTGTGAGATCCAGCCACTCAGATAATTAATAAATAAGATACATTGCTATCTCTACATGTGGTAGTTACTCTGTCACTTAAGCTGAATGTCCTTGGATCTTTCCTTTGGTGCCTTCTTGCACCGCCTCAAAGCTCTGCTCATGGGTGGGGGCGGAAACCCCACTCCTGTGCGCTGGGGTGCAAGACCACAACTGATCTATCCCCGCTCCTTTGCTACGGCAGCTCACGCGTTCTCAGACAAGAGTGCTACTTGCCCTGTACCGTACATGGGCAATCCGTGTCGCCACACAGCAGAAAATGTCATTACAGAGTGGAATCCTGGGTGGGAAAGAGAATCTAACGCACTCGGTAAAGTCAGGCATCCATTCCTGCACCTGCCTCCTTGTCCGCTTGAGCGTAGATCCTGGACGAGGCTTAACAGGCTACTCGGGTGCATCCAGGTTTGCTGCAGTCCTGCACGTGCTTGGCCTGGCTTCTTCCTCGACCTGTGCCTCTGAGCATCATCGCAGATCGTAACTCATGGTAGACGAGTGCACATCCTGACAGCTGGAGGGCTGACGGCAACCCAAGCCTCCCTTAATGCAGAGGGCATCCTCTGGCTATGGAGCTTGGATATCAAGCTCTGCTGTCTGCATACAAGAGAGCTTCTGTACCTGTGATGGGCTTCTTTAAGAGTGTGTGATTTAATTTTTTAAAAATGCAGTTTGTTTATTGAATGAGTAGGTTATAGGAACATGTCATGAGCATGACGCTTGTAACACACAGCAGCACTGCTCTACCATTTAAGCCAAGAAGTGAAGGACAAAGGCAGTGTAAATAAGCAGAATATGATTATCTGCATTTGACTAGGGGTAAGGGTAAGCCTTCTATTGAAAGGCATTGTGGTCGAGTGAACAGAGCACAGGACTGGGACCTAGGAAGTCTGGGTTCTAATTCTGGCTTTGCCACTCGCTTACCGTGCCATGTTGGACAAGACACTTCCCTGCTCTGTGCCCCCATTTGTAAAATAGGGATGAGACTGACATCCTTTGTAAAGTGTTTTTTAAATATCAATAAGAGCAAGGCATTATTAAATAATGAATACCAGCATTATTACTACTGGGACAGAGCTGGGAAATTCCATGCAATCTTGAATAGGTTTTGCATCTGAGTTAAGAGGCAACTTCGATGGTGCAGTGTCCTCCTAGCAATGCAGTGAGCCAGCAGCTCGGTACTAACTCTGGGGAAGAATGACGTGTGTTGAATCACTTGCTGCTTCAAGGTCTCCCATCTAAAGATTGACCTCGGTTTCTGTAGCTTCGCTTGCACAGGATCACCTGTACAAACTACTCCTTCAAGTTTTCAAGTGCCTTGGCTGAATAATGCCATGCAAGTCGATGATATGATTATTGTAAGGGAAGCTAGAGTAACCTGGTTGAGATTGTGGGATACAAAGGAACCACTGTGGGCTCAAAGAAATCAACCCAGTTACACGTGTTTCTAATTCTCTTTAGAATCTTATACAAGGAAGTGCAATGTTGCTGGGCTCAAAATCAGGTGGTTTTAATCCTGTACCTGACCCGGAAGCAGCAGATGATTGAGGCAGCTGTAAACAAGTTAAGAGTATTGCTTATTCACAGCAAAAGCCAGCGTAAGAAACATATGTTTTCCATCTGGCTAGCCAACGGCCTGCGGAAACTCTAGATGCCTATTGCATGATGCTGGTGACTGCAGCCGTCACGTGAGCTTCCTTAATGCAGACCCAGAGCATCATAAAATTTCCTACATCATACCTCTGTCTCATACTTCAGTGCTGCACAGATGTATGAGACATCTGGGAAAGGGTTAATCTGTATAATCCTCTGCCTCCACAAACAGCTGTGATTGGCAACAAGGACTTGCTCTGACTATGTAATCATTGTAATTTGTTACTCTCCTTAGAGTGGGCGGGGTGGAGTCCTGGACCTCTGGTTCCACAAAAACTTTTCCTTCTACCACTTGCTCCTGCAGTTTTAATTAAGTGCAGTTCAGTCAATCCCTTACAAGTGATTTTTTTTTTTTTTTTTTAATGAACTCACTTTCAGACTCTTATTCCAAGCACCGTATTGCATCATGGCCTTTTGGGAGCTGATGAGAGTCCTGGGAGCATCTTAACTTCAAGCAATGTGAACAAAGTCACAACTTCCTTGTGGTTTCTAATAAATGCTGCTTTACAATTGGAATCTGAATATTGAACTAGTATTATGCCACGTGGCTTATGTTTTACCTGCATTTCTAGAACACTCTTGGCAGTTGCTAATAATAATAATTAATGCAACTGTAAGGGTAGTTTGTGGCTGTGTAATGAGAATAGATTTTAAGGCCAGACGGGAACCTAAGTGCATAGCACAGAGAGCCTCCCCAACAATTTGTGCATCAAGCCCATAGCTTCTGTTTGAGCTCCAGAAATGCTTTTAGAAAAATGCCCAGGCTTGACTTAAAATCTTCTATTGAAGGCAAATCCACCACATCCTGAAGCCAAATGCTCTGTGCCTGTGGTAAAATGCGCCTCGTCTCACAAGGTTTGAGGTTCAAAGCTGGGCACAGGTCCAGCTCAGTGAGCAGGCACTAGGATGGATTCTCCACACACTAGAATTATAGGAGATTTTCTCTTTACCCATAAGTTTACATTCAGCATGCAACCATCCATTTGCACCAGTGTGCTTTCTTCTGTTGCTGTCCCTACTCCCAGCAATGCCTGTCTGAGCACAGGAGTTCTTCTTTGGTCTCTCAAAACTTCTGATTCCAGAACTGGAGTCACTTTATGGGCTAAAAAGGTAGAAGCCTCAGGTTGGGAGAGATTTATAAAGCGCATAGTTGGCCTTCCTTACCTACCTTTACGGGGCATTCAAGGCCAACCAGAAGTTGCCTTTGGCAAGTACTTGCTGGGACTTGCAGCTTTCTAAAGGGCTCTTCCAATCTACGTTTTGAGAGGCTACTGGATGCTGCTACTTTGGCCTTGTCTACACTACAAAGTTAAGTTGACTTCATGTAAGTTGACATCGAGCCACCAATTTTTAAGCAAGTCGATCTTGCATGTCTACACTACGCTCATTGTGTCGGCAGAGTGCATCCTCGCTAGCAGGGCTTGTATCGACACACGGAGCACTGCAGTCTGGGTAGCTATCCCACAGTGAATGTAGCCAAGTAGAATTTTGGATTGGGCTTGCAATGCCCTATGGGACTAAAACATTGGTTTGTGCAATTCATATCCAGGGGCGGGGGGGAAGCTGTGCATATTTCCCTCCACATTGAGGGAGGGGGAAAATTTTTATGAGCTTGCCCTGTGCAGATCTTTCTATACAGTGCAAGACCATATTATTTGGGGCTTGTACCCCAAAGGAGGTGTGCAAGTGAGTGCTGGCTATTCCCCTAGCTAAGTCCTCCCACACAAAGCTGAGTTCAGTCTGTGTCTACAGCTGGGTGTGGCCTTACCTGCGTGCGTGCTAGAGAAGGCTTGAGAGCCTAGCACAGCAAGAACAGGGTGAGGAAACCCAGGCTCGTGGAAAGGGCGGGCTCAGTGGGACCCAGCACATCAGGCGGCACCCCAGCAGGGGAGTTCACCCCATCACAGCATGGTTGTGTGACCCAGAGTTCACCAAACGGGGCGGATTACTTGTTGAATTGTTTTGAGGTTTAAGGGCTAGCATTGAAAATCCCCCCGTTTCCCCGAGGTGACCACATGCAATATCACTCTCCCAAGGGTAACAGAGGCGGCAAGAGAGCAGATGCTGCAAGCGTCTGGGTACACACCTGGTCCTTCTGCTGCAGCGCTGTGTGCTACCATGATGCCAGCTGCGTTAATACTGGAGTGGCACGGGAAAGCGTCTTATGTGCTGGACAAAATAAGGCAGCCCTTCCCAGAAACCTTGTGCAAAGGATTGCAGAGTACATCCATGAAAGCTTCCTAGAGATCTCCATGGAGGATTCCTGGGCCATCCCCGTGCACATAAACAGTTTTTTTTTCGGCAAGCACGCTCTGCATAGCCGGAGTGGCCACCGATACCCACTGCACCCACTTCTTTGTTCAGATTAAACATAAAAAAATAATAGCATGTAACCCCTAAGACATGGGCAGCTGGAGACCCAGCCGTTGGGGGAGGCTAGCCCCTGGCCCCTCCCCTTCTGCCTGAGGCCCCGCCCCTCCCCGTCTGCTCCCCTCCCCTGCAGGAGCCCAGCACCTCCACCATGGCCCCCCGTGCGGCGGGGGGGGGGCAAGGTCTCAGCAGCACCCCCAGCCCCCAGGAGGTGGAGCAACGTGGCTGCAGTGCTCCCAGCAATTTATGGGCTGGGCGGCCAGCCCTAGAGCACCGGGTGGTGTGGCTGCAGCGCCCCGTGCTCCCGGTGGCGCAGTCCGAGCGCCAGGCGGGCAACGCAGCACCAGCGCGGCCAGCCTAAGCCAGGGCAGAGCACTGGCAGGAAACTGCAGGAGGAGGAGGCCTGGCCTGGGGGCAAAGCATGGGCGGGGCCACGCTAGGTTGTTTGGGGAGGCACAGCCTCCCCCAGCCTACGATACTCACCGCCCATGCCCTAAGGTTTGATTGGAAAGGTGTACTCAACAGAGGTGCTTTCCCTGGCATCACCCTCCGCCGCCAACTAGTCCTGTGAAGGGATGGGCTCCAGGCTTGGAAACCGTTCTTGGCTGTCGGGGAGAATGGATCCTCCGCTTGCCTGCCTCACATTCTCCTCCTCCTCCTCGTCAACAATGTCCTCCTCACTGTTGCTCCAGGTTGCCCGGGGCTCCGGGGAGGTATCCAAGGAGCGTTTTGGGGTAGTGGTGGGATCGCCGCAGAGAATCGCCTGCAGCACCTCATAAAAGCGGCATGTCTCTGGGGCAAACCGTTCAGCTCCTTTGTCTTCTGGTATGCTTGCCGAAGCTCCTTTATTTTCATGCGGCACTCCTGCGTGTCCCTGCTGTAGCCCTTCTCCCCCATGCTCCGCGCAATCCTGGGATAGATGTCAGCGTTTCTCCTGCTGGATCGGAGCTCTGCCTGGACAGACTTCTCTCTCCGCACTGCAGTAACATCCACCACCTCCTGTGTACTTCATGCTGGAGCACATTTGTGGCCTTGAGTCTCCGTGATCAGCTGTACTGGCGAGTACTCCAAGCTGATCAAACAGGAAATTAACATTCAAAAGTTCCCGGGGCTTTAACAGGGGAGTGGCTGTTTCCTGTGTACCTGGCTGACGTGCTGTGGAATTGAAAGTGCTCTCTAGAGCGGTCACAGTGGAGCACTGTGGGGCACCTCCTGGAGGCCAATTCAGTTGAATTACACAACACAGTGTCTACACTATCCCCATGTTGACCCGTGGATGTCGAATCAAGCGCTACGCCTCTCACAGAGGTAGAGTACTGATGTCGACTTTACAGGCCATTTAGGTCGGTGTGTAGGGACTCAGTAGTGTAGAAACAAACATTATTAGGTCAACTTAACGTGGCTTATGTCGACCTCCATTTTTAGTGTAGATTAGGCCTTAGAGTCTGCAGGTGCAGATGCTACTTACCACTGGTGTAGGTTGTTGAAAGGGCAGCAGTGGACAGCCAAACTGTGAGGTCCTTTACCACGTGTGTTGAATATCGATGGTGTGCAGCCTACCTACACTCAGTCACTGTGTCCCACAACCCTTGAGGATTATCGTGGATGCTGGAGCTCACGTCAAAGTGATAGCTGGAAAAACATTTGGCAAATTGACGCAGACACAAAGCAACAACCTTCCGTGATCCTGATGCTGCAGGAGCTTCTGTTGGTGGTTGGAGCCTTTTACATCTTGTTCTTCACAGTGATCTTCTATGTGAGGCTCAACTTTTCCATCACCGAGGATCCAGCTGCTGAAGCTAGGATGAAGGTGGCCTGCATAACAGAGCAAGTTCTCACCTTGGTGAACAAGAGACTGGGCCTGTATCGCCACTTTGATGAAGTGGTGAGTAAGTACAAGCAGTCACGGGACATCTCCACTCTAAACAGTGGCAAGAAGACCTTGGAGACAGAGCATAAGGCCCTGACCAATGAAGTAACCTCTCTGTAGTCCAAGCTGAAGACAGAAGGCTCTGACATGTGTGATAAGGTGAGCGAGATTCAGAAGCTCGACAGCCAAGTCAAGGAGCTGGTTCTGAAATCGTCGGTTGAGGCAGAGCGGTTGGTGGCCGGCAAGCTTAAGAAGGACACGTACATTGAGAATGAGAAGCTGCATTCCAACAAGCTCCAGGAGCTGGTCACCAAAGTTGACAACATCCTCGATGCACTGTAACTTCAGAGTTAAAGTGGTGGGAGTGGGGAGACACGTGAGTTGAGATTAAAGGCTGTTGAGTGGACATGCTCTGGAAAAAAAAAAAAAGATTGAAGTAGGCGAGGTTGCTTTTCCTCTACTAACAGGCAGTAAAATGATCAACGACACCCTGCTTTCAGTGCTAACTAGCCCCTGTGAAGAGCCTCAAGCAGCCTATGCAGCCAGGTATGTACAATGTGTTTTGCGTCCTGGCTAGAACTCCACTGATTTTTAAAGAAAGCCAGGGAGGATAATACGTTGCAGCTTTTTCTCTTTTTTTTTTCTTAGCTAGACTGAATGGAACTCTCATTGTGTATGGGGCCTAGTCAGTTTTGATTATAATTCTATGTTTGTAATCTGCTTCAGTTCAGGTTTTCTGTTTTACAGCCTGGCAATCTAGCCTGAGCCTCTGTTATAAAGCCTCCACCCCTCTTTAATCAGTGTGCAGCATGCATGAATGATGCAGCCCAGTAGATGACTGGTTTTAAAAATGTGTTCCATCACCCATCAGTTTTAAGCATAGACCTATTAAGTGTGTCTTCTCAATTGCCTGGCCACTAGTTCTGGCTGTAATATATATATAATATAAAATCCCCAGCCTTATACAGTTTTATTCGGGTTCTAACAAGGGAATTATTTGGACTAAGCAGGGATCTTTGGAAGTTTTTTTTCCCCCTGCATCATTCTGTTTATAAATTTTGGGTGGGGATGGGAAAGGGAAATGTCCTATGACGTTTAATTGGTTACATCTGTCAAGCTATGCAAGCTTTATGCATTCCATGGGACTTTTTATGTACTGGGTGTGATGTTGCAGCTGGAGATTCCTGCGAGGGAAAAGGGTTTTACTGTTTTATAGCACCTTGCTTTTGAAGATCTACGTATTAGCCCCATTTCCCAGAGGCACAGAGCAGTTGAATCATAGAATCATAGAATATCAGCGTTGGAAGGGACCTCAGGAGATCATCTAGTCCAACCCCCTGCTCAAAGCAGGACCAATCCCCAAATGATGGACTCAAGGTCATGTATCGAGTCAGTGGCAGCCCCGGGGGCTAGAACCCTAAACGCCTGACTCCAGTCGCCATCTCTCACCGTTCGTACACACCACGTATAGGAATTGGGGAGTATCCCATTAAAAACAGCATGTAAGCCCTTTGGTGGCACTCTGTCTTTGTTGAGAACTTTTCCAGAGCAGGAGTGTGTGTAAGTAGCTAGACTCTGTGTATTATGTCTAGTTACTAAGCACAGTTATTTAACCCTGCAGCGTAAAGAGCAAACGACACAATGGTGCATAGGGATGTGTAACAACAGTGGAGTAAGAGTAACTGGAGCCTGGAGTGATCCATCAATGCTTTGCCCAGCCCCCACTCCAATACACTCTTCCTCCAGCCCAGTACTCCTCCTCAGCCAGCCCTGCCAAGGGTTCTTCCTCCTTCCTCACTGGACTGCTTGAGCTTCTGCCTACGAGTACCTTATGAATAGGCTCCCGCGGCAAATTCTGTTTTCAGTGACTCCAGATTTGCACCGGTGTAACTGAGAGCAGCTTTTGGCCTTTGTTTTCTTGTGGTTAATGGATTTAGAACAAGGTTCAGTTTGGAGATTGTGGGGGTATAAGTTAAGTGTGTGTGGTAGTCGTTTATTATACATCTTTCTGTTGCTTTTTCTGCTATATCCCTTTTCCCTTACGTTGCCGTGGTGAGCACAGTACACTTATTTACCCAGCCACTGAATGCCAGGTCAGTGCAGCATGTGCAACTCTCCCACTTAAACCTATTTAAATGCGTGTATATATTTGTGTTGCCACTGAATGTGGCCCAGAGACATCCCTGAGTGTTTGCACCCACTCACTCCAGTCTGCATTTGTCCCTAGATATAATAATCCGAAGAATTACTTTGCCCACCATTGGAGTGCAGCCACCTCTGGGGTGAAACATGGCCACTGTTCACCAGTACGCAGCAATGCTGCCGCTATTCATGACAGGAAGCGAAAAATCCCATACCCACCTGAAACTATAGAAGGAATTGAGTACAGTTGGCAGACTATAATTAGCTGAGTTGGAATTTGGCCAGCACATTGGGACTGACACCTCTACAAAGACTAAAAAGAGTTGACTACAAAATAAAAACATCCCCTGTATTTTGAATATGCAGATTTTTTATTTATTTATTACTGGAAAAAAAGAGGATTTTGATATCAGCCTGTGGAGATATGGAAATAAAGATATTATTTTTCTTGTATTGCTTTGGCTTATGCTTCACCCTGATCATTTTAAATCTTAAGTAATGTCTCTTCTTGATGCTAATGATCTGATACAGGAACTCACACTCTGGAAATGTGAGTTCCACAGTGTATCTGTTTTACTGTATTGCTTAATGTCTGTACAGGGGAAAGAGTAATTCCCTCAATTGGCAAAGCAACACATAGCAAAGAGCTTTGACAACTTTTACTCTCCTCTGTAGGGAAAAGAAATATATTTAGCTGGTGAAACATCTGCCCTACTCCCCTTATCTGTTTTTTCCCCCTCAGGCTCTTCTGGCCTCACTGAAACAACTTTGAATTCTGCTTACACTGGAAATCTCTGGTTCAAGTGCTCGTCCTACTTCACTCTACAACATCCATGCAAAACATCTGAAGCATTTACTCTAATCGATACTCTGGCAGTTTGAGATCACTAAAAGAAAGAGGCTGCAATCAGCTGAGCTGTGAAATACTCTGGAACTGTATATTAATCTTAATATAATTGCCCAAAGGGCACCGGCTGACCTGCATTGCCCTGCAGCAGAAGTTACGGTAAAGTTGACAAATGATTTTAACAGAGCTTTAGTGGTCACCTGAGGACAGTCAGTATATAGCACTCTACCCTGCTATTTTAACTGCAATGTAGGGTTTAAATGACTTAACTCTTTTTGGAAGTGCTGCTTTTTCCCTAAGACGTACTCTGGAATGGAAATATTAAGTCATCCCTTTTGATTGCCCCAAGGTACCTTGATTTCTTTTGGCATATATCATAGCAGTCGAGTTCAAAGCCATTAAGATTTAAGGGAAATGAGCTTTGCAATTGAAGGGGAAAAAACATCGTTTTCTCTGAAAGATGGATCTCTTTGCATTGCAAAGGGGAGAGTTCAGTGAGGACAATGATCTCTCATTTACACTGTATAGTGCTTTTCATCCCAGGTTAGTGCAACCCTCAACACCCCCTTTGGAGCTGGTTCAATGTTTCTTTACTCCACTCAGGTGGCACAAAGGGACCTTAGAAGGGGCTGAAGTTGGCTTCATTGGACTTGCTCCTGAGTTATGGCACTGTGAAATTAAAATCAGGTACATAGCTAGTGACACCAACTTCTTAGGGACAAGGGAAGGTGACCAGATAGCAAGTATGAAAAATCGGGACTTTTTTGGGGGGAAGGAGGGGGGGAATAGTTGCCTATATAGGACAAAGCCCCTAATAGTGGGATGGTCTGGATAATATTGGGATGCCTAGTCACCCTAGGAGAGGGAGACTAATCCCGGTCCCCCTAAATGGCATTTTAACGTTAACACTAGGAAGACACAGATTTGACCCAAGGTTTTCAGATTTTACCGTGTCATGCTGAAAAACCAAGACTGGCTGTGCTGAAAAGTATGTAGAAACATAAGAATGGGCACACTGGGTCAGACCAATGGTCCATCTCACCCAGTATCCTGTCTTCTGACAGTGGCTGGTGCCAGATGCTTCAGAGGGAATGAACAGAACATAGCAATTATGGAATGATCCATCCCGGTGTTCAGTCCCAGCTTCTAGCAGTCAGCGGTTTAGGGCCACCCAGATCATGGAGTTGCATGCCTGACTACCTTGGCTAATAGATATTGATAGACCTATCCTCCATGAACAAATTCTTTTTTGAACTCAGTTAGACTTTTGGCCTTCACAACATCCCCTGGCAACAAGTTCCTCGGGTTGACTGTGTGTTGTGTGAAAAAGTACTTCCTTATGTTTTAATTCTGCTGCCTGTTAATTTCACTGGGAGACCGTTGGTTCTTGTGTTATGTTATGTGAAGGGGTAAATAACACTTCCTTATTCACTTTCGCCGTACCATTCAAGTTTTTATAGACCTCTCAAACGCTTTCATGTCCATACAGAGACCTGCCACTTCCTCTGACTTCAGCTGAAATCGTGGGTGCTCAGCACTTCCAAAAAATCAAATGCAGGGTGTATGAAATGGGACCGCCCCAAAAGTGCAGCATCCAGATTCACCAGTCGCTTCTAAAAACGTTGGCCTTAGTGACGAAGAATCTTGCCGTCTACTGTATTTCTTGGAGAGAAAGAAGTAATGCCATTTCAATTATTTCCTACATGCAATTTCCCCTGCTATGTTCCAGGTTTTGCACAACTTCTGCATTGTTGTTTTATATTTCCTCTGGCAAGGGACAATTTGGAGCTGCTGAGACACAGTCTTTCATCATATTTAAGCAAGGCTCCTCTTGTTACGAAAGCTCTTTATCTGATTTCTCCAAAACCAGAATTTTGTAGAAGAGAAACAGATTTTTATCTCAGCTGTTGAATGACTTTTTTTCCTTTTCCTTGTGAAATTGATAAGCCAACTCAGGGATGCTGGAACAATTTGTATAGTGGGGGTGCTGAGAGCCATTGAACCAAACTGTAAACCCTATATATGATGGAAACCACTTCAAACCAGGGGGTACGACAGCACCCCTAGTTCCAGCACCTATGAGCCCACTTGGGAGAGACAGGGGGAGGGGTTGTTTTGTTTTTTGTTTCCTTTTATATCATGAAAATGTCTATCTGTTCTGCTAGCAAAAAATGGCAATTTAAATTTTTAGTGAGGCTTGTACTGCATATCCCTGGACTTGAGTCTAAATTCAGACTATGGATCTCTTCTATGTACCAAAGGTAGAGTGCAGACATATTAGCTCATGATGGTGCTGTGACGCTCTCCTCAGGGCAGCCCAGAAACTTAAGCCATTGTTACCTCTCTGCCTTAGCAAGATTGAGCTTTACCGGAGATTAGACAGAGTGGCAGCTCCCTGCCACACCCATCTGTCCACTTTACCAGCAAACTCCTTGAGACTTTGCCAGTCTAAACCTTGCCTTGCAGGTAACAATCAGTGAACCCCAGTTCACAAGTTCTCCAGAGACGTCTCTCTGTAGTGTCCAGTCCCTCTCACTGTGACACTCACAGAAATTATTAAATTAGCTGCCTCCAAAGAGACAGCATGCACACCAGCGTGTCAGGTTATCTGGGGACTCACTCTATACTTCAATATAAGAGCACTAAGGTGGTTTATAGTAAAACTAAGAATACATTTATTAATAAAGAACAGAGATGTAAGTGATACTAAGCACGAGAAAATGAAATAGGCCTTGTTACAAACAAAATAAGGTGCTTTCTAGTGACTAAAACTTTGTTTTAGCAAGTTACGAACTTTCTATGCTTTCTAGTGACTAAAAAGTAATTTTAGCAAGTTACGAACTTTGCCTAAGCAGTTTTCTCACTTACATCAGGTTCTCAGCATCTCTAGCCCTCCAGGTTAAAGGGTCCAATGTTCACAGAATCAGAAGGTGCCAAACCCTTTGTTCCATAGGTGATGGATAACTAGAATGTCTTTTTGCTCCCCTTACATTTCCTCAAAGTCCATTGTCTTTGCCTCAGGAGTCAGGAAGAATTCCTGTGGGTGCAGATTCTGTCCCCCAGTGTGCTCAGTTGTTAACATGACTGCTTTATTTACCTTATATGTAAATGTACTTTCGTTGCCTTCCACCTGTATTCAAGTCAGTTAGCCAGGTAAATCCACAATCCTTTTCTAGGGCAGACTTGAATTTTTCACTGCCTCCAAAACACATTTTAAGAACATATTCCCAGCACATATATATAATTCTTTATACACAACCCATATATCCATCACACAATGATATTCCTGACCAGTGTGCTACCAGTTTATATATACCGCACACGATACCTTTTGGATACATATTATGATAATAGAGCCTTGGGGTTAGTGAGTGTGTCAGTTCTAATATGAGTTACAGTACAGGGCGTCCTCTGCAGTGGGCATTAAGGGGCCCTTAGGGTCACAGATACTCCTTAATTCACAGGTTCTGGTCGCAAATATACTGCTTTCTGTTCTGTGAGTTGTCAAGCTTTCAGACCCACTGGGCAAGATCCTCAGCAATGAAGATGCACTGATTTACATCAACTGAGGATCTAGCCCATTGGTTTTCCCCTCTCTGCACATACAGCAAAACATGTATTTCCTAGTCTACATGGCTTGTATTTCAGGTTAAGAATAAGCACAAAGAAACAATGAATATAAGGTACCTATGAGAGGAGAGCAAACACAGTGACTCACTCTGTAATATTCTTTAATAAAATACTACCTCATGGCTCCTCATGACTGGCAAAATGCCGTAGGAATGTAAAGAGCCATAGAGACAATACCAAGTTATAACAGTTATATAACTACATACAAACCAAATGAGTGTCCAGTATATTTGTTGTAAGGGCCAGTTCTTTGGTTGGGAAGCTGCCTCAGGGCTCTAAATGCCAATTGTATTTGAATAACTTTGTTGGCATGACTATGTATCCCCCGTTGCCAAAGTCAATGCATCAAATATCCATCCAGGTGCCTTCTACTCTCTCAGTGACTATAAGCTTTCAGGGCTTGTCTTTCTAGTGAAACAGAGTGATCTTTCTCCTTCCCAGGGTGTCTGGATCTCAGTATTGTGGAAAGCTTTGGCTATGGTTTGCATATACACCAGTCTGTCTAAATGTGTTGATTTCTTTATCCAATTCCCAACCAGATCAAATTATGGACTCTGTTTGAGGTGTCTGTGGGCTGGCCTGGAAGGTCTATATGCCTCATCTAGGCCTCTACACAAATATAGCCTTTCTACATTGCGTGGGAAGAAAAAGACACATTAGAGCTTCATGAAGGAGAAGACAGGTAAATGGGTATGGTCCCCTCTGCAGTGGCTGGGCTACAGGAGAAAGGGAACATGAACTGGGAAGAGCATAGAAGCTGGAGAACAGTATGAGCCCTTAATTCCCAGCAGGCACTCAGCATCTCAGAAGATCAGGCCCCAAAAGCTGAACCACAATGAAGTAGGCTAAACGCCAACATAAAGAGACAGAAATCTTTTAACACTGCACTGAAAAATGGCACCTCTTTCTGTCAGCCATGGTGACTGTCCTTTTGGAGGCAAAGGATTTCTTTTAAAGTGGCATTTCTGCCTGTTCTTTGTTGTCGTTACCTCCACATTGCAATTAATATCTGCACACTAGGTGTCTGGTTTACAGAGAGTTTTAAGTATATGCTTAAATCTAGTATCCCTTCCTTCCAGATGAAACAGGATTGTTTTGACATTACCAACAACAATACAACTAAAATTGTCTGACAGCATTACAACTCCTTTATTCCATCTGCCTTCTATAGCCTCTTCTTGCTGTTGTGTCTAGAAATCATAGGTTTTTAGGAGTTCTAAAACAGAGAGAGGACTTATTGTCTGCAAACCGGAATGATAGTCCAGCACAAGAAATGTATCCTAACTGCTCCTGCAGCTAAGAGGGAAGTGCTTTCTAGAGTGAGAGAAAAATTCAGTCGTCTTTAAAAGATAGGCTGGAGGCTGTACAAATAAACTTAATTATCGTGCCAAACTGTTTTGCCATGAGTACTATCCATCGCACTCTAGTTTTCCTTCTATAACTGTAGATATTAAATTCTATTTTTCTTATGGCCATAAAAGAGTCATTTTCTTTAAATTATTACTTCCAGTCCTGATAAAAATAAAAATTATAATCCAGCTGGACCCCATCTTTACAATAATTTTCTGCCTTATAACTCCTTCAGTGCCAATTTCTCAAGTTTAGGCTGACTATGCCTTGATTGAATTATGGCTCTGTACAGAGGCTGGGTTCTCTGCATTCGTACATGTGCTAAATTGTTTTAGAAATGTAATTAAACACCTTGAAGGCAGTGCTCTGTCTGGAAAAACAAAAACACAAAGCAGCATATCTTAATTTAACCTAATTTAAAAAAAGAAGAACTTTTCAACTTCTCTGGTGTTATTGTTGTATAAATTGGAGAACTAAGCATGTCACATCAGGTTTGTGTTGTGTTTTGTTGCCCTTTCTGGTGTTCCCAAATCATCAAGCAAAGGTGTCCAACTTTTTCAGCTGAAGGGGCAGACAAAAAAAGGCCAATGGGCCACAATTGCTACGTTGGGGCACTTTCTGGTGTTTCATTCCCTTTGCAGCTTTCAGGCTGCAAGAAAAGGAGGGGAAACCATCCACAAGTCCCTTCCTGGGAATGATCTTGGGGGAGCCAGCTACACCTCCCAACCTGGGGCGGGTGGTTAGTGCATGGAGGAGGTGTGGCTGGAGTACACAGGGCTCTGGCTATTCTCCTGCTGGTGCATGGTCCACCGGGGACTGTTGCCAACTAGCAGAAGTTAGATCAGTGCCCAGGCTGGGCTGGAGCACAAAATGAAGGAGCTGGTTCTCAGCTTCTTCTTTTTCCCGTTCCTGGATTACCCTCCACAGGCAGAGCCTGTTGAATTCCTTTTCTGCTCTCTCTGGGGCTCCCACGCCTTGGTGGAAAAGCAGGCCATAGAGCTGCCCGAACTGTTCTCTCTCCCCTGCCATGCAGCCAGAAGCCAGCTGCAGCAGGGAAGGAGGAGCAGCTGCTCAGAATGCACTTGGCTCACACCAGAGCTGCCCCTGAAACTTCAGGGGAAACAGTGGGAGGCAGTTGGGGAAATGGTGTCCCTATCTCTTCTGTGGAGTGACAGGGCTGAATCAGATATTCCTGGGGGTACAGCTCAGCGAACACATTTTAAATTAATAATAAAATGCACATTTTCTTCTTAACACGGTCACCACTGAGGGTCATAGAATGGATGCCACTGGTGTAAAACATGGCTTCTGTTTTTGAACTAGGTGAAATGCTGGTTAGGAGCAGGATTGCAGCCACTAGGTAGGTGTAGTGAGGGATAAAGCAGAATGGCCAAGTGGCTTGAGCATGTGACTGGTAGCTAGGTTCTCCTGAGCCCTAATCTCAGGGATGCCCTACTTCACCTCTCTGTCTCATTTCCCCCACCTACATAGGAATAATAATGTTACCCTTTTTGACTCAAGTGGTTAGCCAAAATTCAGGGTCTTGCAGGTTGTTTCTGTTAGGGGGAAGAAATTGATCACAGAGTCAGGTATTTCTTTGATGCAGTCTTGTTTATTTACCAGGAATATATAAGGTAAACAGGATTTTGAACACAGTAGGAGTCAAGTTTCTTTGTCCACAGTTCTAAGCCCCTTCCAGACAGCACTTAGCCCAAAAGCTCTTTCTCTCTTAGGTTTTTTTTCTCAGAGCCACACTACCAGTCCTTCTGTGGCTGTGTTTGGTGCTTCGTTGATGCCTTCTCTGTCCTCTCCCATGGTGTTTCTCTACTTCTTGCTCGCTCACACAGAGCTCCAAAATAAACATTACCTCGTGCCCCAAATAGATCAGTAGCTGCCCATCTGTGCATGGCCTGTGTTTTGGATAGTGGCTTCTATTGTTTCAGGGATATAATCTATGAAGGAGCTTGATTATTTCTTATGTTTGTTCCGAATGAAAAGTGATGGGTACACCAACCAGCTTCTATGAGGTTTAACCCAATCCCCAGCATAACAGTAATATCTACCTATCTCAGCAAGGTGTAGAGAGAATTCATTAATGTTTGCATGGTCCTTTGAAGATAAAAAGGGGTTAATATTTTTTTTTAAAAACACCAAATGTTTGGAAAGGATATAAGGTCCTGTTCTTCAAGGTATAAACCAATACCATATGATGGAGATTAGGAAGAAACTTTCTCTACAGGCAGCTTATTCCATAACTTTCCATGGCAGAGTTTCTTGCATATTTTTGTGAAGTAGGTAGTACTGTCTATTGTCATAAACAAAATATTGGATTAGACAGCCCATTGCTGTGATCCAGTGTGGGAATTCCCTTGTCCCAAAGTATATTGCAGAGTATAGAAATATATAAAAGCGCAAATTTGTATATTTTTTTTGCTATCTTTGAAAGATGAAGATGAGGAGTCCAAAGCTGGACAGCTCCCTCTCCATTCCATCTCTGCAGGCAGCTTTGGATCGTGATTAAAAACATTGAATGTTGCACCATTTTGGGCAACCAGACAGTAAGTGTGAAAAATCAGGACGGGGGTGGGGGGTAATTGGCACCTATATAAGAATATCAGGACTGTCCCTATAAAATATCAGGACATCTGGTCACCCTAGTGCCATTCCTAGGCTCCATTGAGGATATAAAATATGCCCCAAATATCAGGACTGTCCCTATAAAATTGGGACATCTGGTCACCCTAGTGCCATTCCTAGGCTCCATTGAGGCAGGTCAGCTCATAATAAAGTATGGTGTTAGGGACCCACTTAGAACAGAGCAATGCAGAGACTTCTTATTTCCATAGAAGCTGCTCAGACCAGAATGTTGCATGGTAGAAGCTGCCACCCCCTGGGGGCACTTTGAGTTGGATGAAGCACTGAATGCTTGGAAGGTCATTCAGAGTCAAATGAAGCAATGTGTGCTGGCAGCTCAAGGTGAGACAGAGACCGGGCAGAGAGGAAGTGTTACAGTTTGAAACATGCCTTTCCCTTAAGGCACACTCAGGGCAGCATGGAGCGGTGCATGTGGCCAAGGGGCATCCCCATGACATAGGGTGGAATGTTGCATGATGGGAGATGCTATCCCCATGTGGTGCTTGGGAGCAGGGTGGATAGAACACAGCATGCTGGGACCTACTGTGCTTGTGGGGGGATGGAGTATTACATGCTGGAAGATACTCTCCCCTCAGGGCACTTAAGATGGGGTGGAATGTTGCATGCTGGGAGGTGCGGGACCTTGGGGTGCAATGGGTAGGACGGAGCATTGCATGCGGGGGGCTGCGCATTCCATTGGCATGAGTCCAGTGTTGCATGGTTTGAGGGACTCAAGGGGAATGGTGTATTGCATGCTGGGTACTGCCATGCCCTGAGGTGGTGGGGGCAGGCTAGAACATTGCATGGGCACTGGGGCACCTGGCTTGGGCCCTCACCCTTTAAATTCCCTCAGCTCACTCCATTTAAAGTAGCTGAGGCTTCTCAGCCAATCACAATGGAGCTGAGGCACTTTAACGGCCAATGGAATGCTGGCTGGGGCAACAGCCCCTCCCCCAGCTCGAGCCGGGCTCTGTGGTAAACAACTGGGCGGTGCTACCCGCCTGCCTGATGCATAGAGTAGCCAATAGACAGGGCAGCCTCAACCAAAGAGCCAATGGCAAGTGAGGGAGGAGGTCGGGGCGGAGCCAGTCGTTGCCGTGAGTATAACGTTTGGCTGCGATTGGCTTATGACACCTCCTCCCCCTCCTGTAGCGACGGTTGGGCTGGCGGCGACCGTTGAGGCAAGGGGCCATATGGCCCGCGAGAGGAGGGTCTGCGGGGCGTGGTCTGTTGCGGGGGCGCGGCCTGCGGGGGGGCGGGGCCAAGAGGAGAGCTGTCGCAGTGAGAGCGGAGCGGCGGTGGAGGCAGCGGCGGCTGCAGTCGGTGTGTGTGTGTGTCGGGGGAGCGGATGCAGGCTGGCAGCAGGCGGGGCGGTGGGTTGTTGCCTTAGGCTGATAAAATGCAATTGCACTGAACCGCTGGTTGTTTGATGGGCAGAGCAGCGGGGGTGCAGAGGGCTGCCACCCCGGAGAATGTAGCTGCCAGAACCCTGTCTCCTCTTCATTGAACGGGCGCTGAAGTGCACGGGGAGCAGCAAAGGGTGTAAACACCCTGAGCTCCCGTAGGCCCTGGGAACAGTGAGGTCTGAGACGAGACTGCGAGGTCTCAGACGTTTGAGGACCCCCGTGCCCGGGGTCGGTGAGAGGGCGTGGGGAGGTGGGGTCGGGAGGCTGCGCTGAATTGCCCCCAGCGAATTGTACGTGGGGAATTGCATTTCATGGCCATGGAGACAGGTCTCGTCTCCGGGCTGCTCTTTTAGCGAGAGCTTGCTTTGCACCCGTCTGAAAGTTGTGCATCTCTCTTCTCTCCAGGGCAAAAAAAGAAAAACGACTGGAAGCGGGCGGGGGGGACGGGGACGGGACGGGACACACCGCGGATGAAATTTACCAGCAAGTGGAAATTAACTAGGATGGTTTTAGAAGGAGCAAGAGCTCTGGTTTCGCGAGGAAACTTGTGAGGAAAGACTTGTGTGGGCTGGACTGTCCGCAGCCGCCTGGAGCCCATCGCCAGAGCTGAGTGAGCAAAAGGCAATTCCTGCTTAGGCGGGGAGCAGCCCCTCCTCGTTTGCTGGCTCCTGGGGGCTGTTCTTCCTGGCTTTTCTCTCCGTTGCTCCTCGGGCTGCGGAGCCTTCACCCCCCAGCGTGAAGGGGGCTTTCCGGCTACCAGAGGAGCCCGAGAGGATGTGAAAGCTCGAGGCTCCAGGGCGGTGGTGCCGCGCCAGGGAGCTGCTCACAACACAGAGAATTGAGGGCAGGTCCGCAAAGAGGGGACGGGAACTTAATGGGAGGGGGGGAGACCTGAAGCGGCTGCCAGCGGGGGAGGGCGGCTGCAGACGCGCTCTGGGACAAAGGCGAGGAGCGTCCTGCATGCAACAGCCTTTCCTGGTGTTGAACGAGCCGCGGATCCCCTGCTGCGGAAATGCTGCGGCGTGAATCCCCCTTCTTCGACCGAGCAGCGATCGCAGCGCTCCGGACGCCTCCTGTCTAGTCCCGGAGCCCGCCCGAAACCGGCCACCGGACTGGGCTAGCGGCAGAGAGCGGCGCGGGAGCTCACCCCATCCCCGCGCTCCGCAGCGGCCCGGCGGGATGATGGATTTGCCGGCAGCTTCATGCCAGACCGGGGGACTTTGACTCGCTGCCCAGCGCCCTGCAGACGCCTGTGCGCGGGCAAGGGAAGGGGGCGGCCGCAGCCGAGCATCCCAGCCCAGCCTGCAACTCCGCTCCCCTCCAGGCACCGTCCCCAGCCCCGGGAGCCCGGCGGCGGCGGCGACGGAGCCCAAGCGGTGGGCGTGTGAAGCTCCGTCCCTGAGCAGCTCCCCTCTGCCCCGTCTGCTCCACGTGTCAGCCCCTCTCGCTGCCGGCCCGGGAGAAGTGGGGAGCCCCCGGGCAGCGCAGGGGCAAGTGTCCAGCCCTCTGCACTGACTCTGCTGGACCCCGGGGCTCCTCTCCTGTCTCTGCCGGACCCTCCGGCGCCTCCCGGCTCCACAGCAGCCTCCCGCCCGAGCCGGTGCTCGCCCCCCCACTCAGCGCCCCGTGAGCCGGTGCCCGGGGCGCCCTCCGCGGCCGTGCCCATGCTGCTGCTGCGGAAGCTGCCGGGCATGCCGGGCTGGCCGGCGGCGCTGGGGCTGCGGCTGCCGCAGAAGTTCCTCTTTCTGCTCTTCCTCTCGGGCCTGCTCACCCTCTGCTTCGGGGCCCTCTTCCTGCTGCCCGACTCCTCCCGCTTCAAGCGCCTCTTCCTGCCCCGCCGCGCCGCCGCCGGGGACCCCGACCTGCCCCGCAGCCCCCCGGCCGCCGCCGAGCCCCGCCATGCCAGCCCCGCCGCCCCGCGCCGCCTCCGGGACAAGCTCCGCGCCGCGGCCCGCCTGGGCGCCCCCCCGGCCCACACCGCCGCCTCCTTCGCGGGCAGCCCGCAGCAGGTGCAGCCCGGGGCAGGGGGCGCCGAGGCGGGGACGGACTCGGCGCCTGCCGCCCCCCGCCAGACCCGAGCCCCCTTCGGCTTCGACTACGAGACATTCCGCCGCAGCCTTCGCCACCCGGTGCTGGGCAGAGGCGGCGGCGAGGAGCCCGAGACCCGCGCCCGCAGGCTGAAGATCAGAGAGGTAAAGGCTCCACGGCTGCTCCTCAGCTCTTCGTGCTTGTTCGGCTCCCTTCCCTTCCTGCCATTCTCCATCACTGGTCACCCCCTCATCCCTCCCGGCTTCCTCAGCTATCCTTCATCCCTCCCGGGAGCCCCCATTTCTCCTACCCTGGCACGCTGCGTTTCCCTAGGGAGCCCTCTTCCACCCTCGTGTCCCCTCATTGACCCTTTCCGTGTCTCTCCTCGCTTATTCCGCCAGCCCTCTGCAAGCGTTCCTGTCTCTTCTCTCTGATTGTTTGTGTTATCCTAGTCCCTAGCCTCCCTGTATCCTCCCTTTATCACCCAGGTCTCCTGGCTTTTCCATCCCTATCCTTGCCACCTCTGTGCGGCTCTCCCAATCTCTAAGGTTAGTGCAGACCCCTTTCAGTGGGGTGTCTTTTTACCGTGCTGAAAAAGGCATGTGTAGTTAAAATGTGACACAAGGCACATGCCTCTGCATTTCTACACACTCAACAGAGGAAATGTGTTCGGGTAGGTGTGACTAGGAGCAATGAGATGAGATTATACAAAGGTTGGCTATTTGGAAAAACTTCCTAACTGTGGGGTGTATAACATTGTGGAATAGTCTCCCCCACCCCCCTCCCTGCCCCAGGAAATAGTGGAAACCTGGTCACTTAAGATATTTAAAACGTGGAGTGGATAAAGCATTCGAAAATTATCAAACTTACACTAGCCTATGGGGATGGACTGGATGTGACCTACTAGGTCTTTCTCTCACGCAGATTTCTAAGTCCTCTGCATCTCTAAATCACTCTGACATCTAGCTTGGGGAAGCAGGGATTCAGGACTTTTTACCTGGAAACAAAGGACCAAATTCTGGCCTTGATTTAGCCCCACACAGTCTTGGTGATATCAGCGGGGTTACTCGGGTGTAACTGAGAGTAGAGTTTGGCTTAATGCCTACAGTTTGTGCATAAAGCCTGGCTGCCTTGCAAACATTGCAGTGTAATCTGTGACCTAGTTAACCAAGAGCTATAGAATCAATGTAATATTAGGTTGTATGTATCCTGTCTTTTGCCATGACTGAAACTTGGAGCAAATCTTAGTAGATCAAAAATGCCAATAAATAAAACACACAGATTTAATGATGCAGAGTATTAATTTCCTGGATTTGTTCCTTAGTAAAGCTGTAGGCATTTAGCATGTACTTACACAGCCCCAAGTTGAACAGAGAGGAAAATGAAAGGATAATGGGATAATATCAAGGTTGACAAGCCCTTGATGCAACCTATCTTTTAAAAATATACTTTTTTTTTTTAAGCTCTCCTTTTGGTTCTGAGAGTGCTGTCCTCAAAACAAAGGCTGCAGTACTGGTAAAATTCCAACTTCTCTGCCAGGCAGCCAGACACAACACACCCAGGGGTGCTAGGTTTCTTTATGATCCCAGGCATGTTTGAACCATCCTTTCCCTCTGCCTGTCTGCTGCACTGTTGTTAGCCAGCAGGGTATCAGAATATACCAGCATCTTGCTCTCTCATACACTTCGAGGTAAGGATTCTTGTATATTTTGATATCTTGTGGGCTTCCAGTGCCAAAGTACACTAGGACAACATGATGCACACATGCGAAGCTAGCATCAGTTTTGTTTTTAAAATAATTAAATGTGGCACTAGATCATTTATCTGTGTTTAATTTTTAATACAGGATTTAATATTTAGCAACCTGAACATATTCAGGCCTGAGTGCTTAGAATGCATTCATAATTAGTGCGTGATGGCAAAGTTAGGTTTTTCAGGGGGTCAGAATTCATAAAGACAAGTTTCATGCCCAAGGATACTTTGAACAGCAGGGTACTTAATCATGAAAAGTGCTTGAACTAATTTTTTTCTCCTCTGTCCAAAAATGGAGCTAGAAGACAAAAGTGACTATACAAAACAGGAAGGGGATATTGTACTCGACTTGTTAAGACTTGTACTTTTCAGTAGAAGAGACACAAAGAAGGAAATGAAGAGGGGAGAAGATAAAAAATTATATATAAAAGGGAGAGAGCAGAAAGGGTAATAAATGGTAAAGAGGAAACCAGCAAAGTCATGACACAGCATTTAGATTATCAAAATACATTTCATTTGTACATTTTGTGGAAACGTGTAGGGTACGGGTGAGTGGTGATAGCAGTGGCATTCTGCAGGGATGAACGATCAAATTACTGCACATTCAGATGTATATGTTAACTACAGGGCCCTGGATTTGACTGAGACACCTGATCCTTGATGATGTCCCAGTCCCTTGTCTTTCTCCCAGAATTTCAAGCTACGCAATTTGCTAAAATCTGCTCCAGATTGTTCTGATTGTTCAAGTCTTTTTTTTTCCTAGCTCCTTCTGGAGAATGCACTGTAAGAACACAGAGGGGATGGGTATGAACAGGGCTTGAAAAAAATTGTGGACACTGGTGAGCCAGAGGCCATGTGAAAGATGAGACAGAGAATTGGGACGTCGTCAGGGACCAGAGATGATGTCTCGGTCAAATCCAGGAGCTTCCCTTTCCTAGCAGTTGAAGGAAGGGGTGAAAGGCCTACCAGGTTCTGTTCCTGGAACTCTGCTCAGGGGCTCCATGTTCTATGTCAGCCTTTTTTAATCATGATCTGATACATTGAAATCTGCTCATCTTTCAGGCCACTCTCGCTGCTGGCAGTTAGATTTGTTTCCTTCCTCACCCCACCTCAGAGCCTGTTGACAGTTGGGTGTGTCCACAGCTTCTTGGCTGTTGTAAGAGTGATTGTGTGTGCGTGTGTTCTACTCTTGTCCTTCCAGCCTCTTCCCGCTGTAAATTTACTGCTGTCCACAGGGTAAAACTGCCCAGATTGGTGTCATTTTAACTGTGCTGCTGTTTGGGAAAGCTCTGAACAGCAGCAGCAGCGGCACTGAAGCTGTTTGCAGATTCAGGAGTCACAGCAGCAGTGAATCTAGTTCACTGTCTTGCGGTATTTGAATCATGTGCACAGTGGATCTTATTTGCTGATGTTTTGACTCTTAAATTGGAATACAAGGTAGACTGCTGTTGGTGTTACTAATTAGAAGTAATTGCAGTATAGCAGTGAACTTAGCTGGCTAGCATATTTTCCCAATGAATGCCAAGCTGTAAACCTTCGCATCGTGGGCGCGTTACGAAGGTTCTCATTTCTTTTTTTAATCCCAAAGTCAGTGAGCAGTCTCTTTCTTCGAAAAGAAAGCACCTGTATTGCACAGGCTTTTTACTGCAAAAGGTCAGTGTCATCTGGAGAATTGCCTAGGATGTGCTGCTGTGTGTTACTTTTGACAGCTGAGTACAACAGGAGTTCTGACCTTTGGAGAAAATTGCGATAAAACCAAATCATAGCATTCCCAGTGCTACGGGTTAAGAAATCGAAAGGGCCTGGAATAATTCATCTCCTCAACTGAGCTCTGAAAAACATGAGTTGTATAACTGATCAATCATGCATGGTTTCAGGGAGTGGTTAATTTTTAACATGTGCCAAATACTGATAAATGTTCAAAGTCAAAATGTGGTTATAGTCAGACAGTGAATGTAAAAACAACACAATGGGATTCCATATTTATTCTCTCTCTTGCTCTCTCAATGATTTTCAGATCAAGTTGTCTCAATTACACATCAGAAATATTCTCCCTCTCCCCTAACTCCCCAGCTGCCATCACTGAAAATTCAGCCTGGGATCTGGAAAAATCAAGCTGTGTGGTGTCTGCCTCTTGCATCATAAATGTTTCGCAATTTGAATTTAGCTGACAGTTTTGCTGATGATGCATGAGGCAAAATAGAATGCAGCTTGCTCTCCTGTTGCTGCATTGGCTCTGCAGATCTAAATTGAGGGGGAACTTAGTGGGGCCTGAGAATAATGGAGAGGACACAACTTTACCCTGACGTGTCTTCAACCCAACCAAAGCAGCAATGTGCTAGTGCTTGAGAACAGGTACCAATAACTGACTGGAAACTGGCCCTAATAAAAGGTGAAACTGACGAGCCTGCTTTCTCTCTCAAAGCTGTGAAAAATCCAAACTGTAAACAAGCAGCATAAATAAAGGAGACTTACAGTTTCTTCAGGTTTAATAAACAAAGGCATTCATAGTAACCTAAGTAAGGAAATGTGTCTTGACCTAATATAAGAGAATGGGATCTTAACCTGACAATGTCCTTGTACCTGAGTTTTCAAGGCATGGTGAGGGAATGTGTCAGAGTTAGGATCACAACTCAGGAGTTCCTTGCGCTTAAGTCCTGTACCTCTCTGATATATATCAAGTTTGTTTTTATTGGTAGTAATTAAGATGTATTTGCTCTATATTGTAGCTCTTTTCATCATAGTTTCTCCTTCTTTTGCCCCCACTCACATTTACCTCAGCTGGCCTTCTGTTTGTCCTTTTTAACATAGTTCTAAATATGTATTTAGTTTGACAGTTTTCTTCTATTCAGGTTCTTATTTTCAGAGGCCATCCATATGGTTTCCCCCAGTTCTTCCAAACAAAGTGTTGCCATCACTGAAAATATTATTTTTTTAATCTTTGTGACTCATGATGAGACTATCACCAAGTCACTCCACTACAATACTATATTTTCAGTTGTTGTAGTGGTCATTTTCAGATATAACATATGACTGAACAGCAGACAACTATCAAGGTAGATCAATTTTTAAACAGCTTTTTGGCAGTTTGCTTCTAGCAGATAATTTATAAGAATTAGAAACTTTAGGTTAGGTGCTCAACTTCCATTGAAAGCCAGTGGTGTTGGGTGCCTAATTCCCTTAGGTGCTTTTGAAAATCCTGCCCAGTAAGCCATTTGTGGATAAAATACAACAGGTACATTACAGGTAGCTGCTGAATAAGTGCCCTGTATCATCCTTCTGAAAAAGTGCCTCAACCCTGACCCCTGGTGGGAGAGGAGAGTTCAGTTCACATACTCACTCAGTTCTTGGCTCTGCAGACATGAGCAGTGAGGCAGGTAATAGTAATGATGGTATTTGATGTATACTGAGCCAATAGGAACTAGACTGAGACCACCAACTTTAGTAACAAAGAGCTCCTAACAGTCGTCGGTTTTAGCTTACAACTGGCTTGATTGTGAAATGCTCCATAACCCATTATCAGTTCTGGAGACAATTCCTCTCCCAGTCCTGAATGTCTCAGCCCCCTCTCTCTCCATATTCTTCTGTGTGGTGCAATTATTTCTCCCTAATTCTGGGGACAGCCCTAAACCTAATGCCACATACTGTCAGGTTTAGTGCTTTCATAGTACCAATAGCAACTCCAGATGGAAATGTACTTTTCTGAACCCATCTGTCTAGCCTGGACTCAGATAATTTAGTCCTTTGTGATGGTCAAACATTAGTCAAGTACCTTGTAAGAGAGGTACACTAGAAATTGATTAAAGAGAAAGCTGCGATAGTAAAACTCTTTATAGTGAAATAGAATAAAGATTCCAAACTGTTTCAGTATATTGTGATCAAATCATAATTCCAGCTGTAGAGGAAAAATAGCTTTGCTATGAGAGGGTCCTGCTGTATTTTGGAATTCTAGCTGGGTCAAGGCCTGCTGAAATTTTCCTTTATATTGTGGTCTCTTTTCTCATGCATTATTTACTGAACTTTTGAAAAGGCACTATACTGTAAATTTCCCAAATGGTGCGTACAATATATTTTGTGCTTCACTAGTCTCTGGTGGATTCGTGCAAACAAAATTTAGACTTAACCTGTGGATGTTGAGACTGTGAATTCCTCATTCAGCACAAGTGGTATATGGTTAATTGTACTAAACATATATTTGCACCATTCGTGTATATGGTTAATTGACTAAAAATATTTGTCCTATTGATGTGATGTATGAATACAGAAAATATTGTTACCTCTGTAACCCATGCTACAGTACAGTATACTTCAAGATCCTAATGGTATAGGAGTACACACTAGTGTTGCTACAGTTAAGGTTATTTCAGCATTTCAGGGGATTATAATTGTCAGTAAATGTTTGCTCTTGGCTACAGTATCAAACACTGAGAGCTCTTTTTCCAAAACAACTAAATTTGGTGTAAAGCTGATTTGTAAACTGCTGCTTAAAGACAGTGCCCTGTTCATACACAAGCAAAATGGACAAAGCAAAAGAGCATGGACCTCTCCAGACAGATTACAGATAATGACTGAACACAAGTGCTGGACGTGGTTAAACAGGTTTCCAGGAAGCATACAAGTCTGTTATGCACAAGGCCCTACATATTGCTGAATTAGTTCAGTAAACGCGTGGAAACTCATTGGGTTGCCTCAAATACAATGACAAGAAGGATGGAGCAGTATAGTTAGATAATGGCATCACCTCATCTGTAACACTTTACCATATATTTAATCACTTAATCTTCTCAATAATTGTATGTCACAAATATTTGCTAAAACATGGGATCTCATCCATCTTGACTCATTCCCTGTGCAAAATATTTATAGGTTCTTGATTAATCTTGTAATCAACAATTAAATCTGTTCCCTTACCGGGAGGATTATTTCCGTTTGTTCTTTCATTTTGCTTCTTTGCAAGAGTTCACAGGAAACAGTCTTCTTACTCTTTACATTTTAAATATGTATCTAATCCTTAAAATTAGCTTATTCTTAAGTTAAAGGAATGAAGGATGGGAAGAAAATACGTTTTATAATCTTAGATGGGTCTGCGCTTTTGCTTCTAAACCTAACATTTACATGCAGTTGTCTAAAAAATATGAACTATTTATGGGGAGGGATAGCTCAGTGGTTTGAGCTTGGGCCTGCTTAAACCCAGGGTTGTGAGTTCAATCCTTGAGGGGGCCATTTAGGGATATGGGGCAAAAATTGGGGATTGGTCCTGCTTTGAGCAGGGGCTTGGACTAGATGACCTCCTGAGGTTCCTTCCAACCCTGATATTCTATGATTCACTATTTTACTGTAGGGAGAAGGGAAATCTTGTATTTTGAATTTTATCATATTTTAAACTTAGAAAAGCAATGACTGTACAGACCCAACAAGTACCTTAGAACTGTAGAAGACTTTTTGGTGCATGGAGTTGACATGCGCCCATAATTGTTGCCTTACCTGTTATAGTTTATTGTGTGATACAGTATTTTGGAAGGGCTCCAAAGGAGTTGTCATGGCATGTTGTATCATTGATCTGTACATAATGGGTATATTGTGCATGATGGACCTAACACAAACTCAGGGAAGGAGGCACAGTGGGAACAGAGGAGGATTGGATAATATTAATTATTAGACCTTTACATATTTATTAGACACACATCATGTCCTATTAAGGACAACAGAACACTAGGCTCTGGGTTCCATTTGTGGCTACAGATTCACTTTGTGGGCTTAGGCAAGTAATAAAAGGACATTATTAGATTAAATATGGCCCAAAATTTAGATTTATTTTGTAAAAATAAGCTTTTAATAAACTTTTACATAACCTGTTATGATAGATATTTCTACTTTTAAATGTCTAATATAAACACTACCGAAAAATGTCCCCTGTAGTTTTTAACCCAAAGAGTGCAAATATTGTTCTAATATAACAGAACCAAAAGGTGAAATTTACTAAAAAACGGAGTGAAATGGACTACTTCATCTTCATTGTCCACCCTGAAAGCCAGGGCAGAAGTACATTGCAGAAATGGTGAAAAGTAGCTGGTTGTTTTTTGTTTTTTTTTAATCTTTCAGTGTTAACCTGAACAACCTGTGGCATTAGCTGCATAAAGAATCAAATCTTTAAAAATATAATATTTTACTCTTAACTTCTCTATCTTAGTATGTCCATCTCTGAAATGGGTATTACTGTACTTACCTAATTCAGCTCGTGTGAGTTATAACTAATGCTTTCAGAGCACTTTGTGTTCCTTGAGGGGCTTTATAAGTGCAAATTATTTTTAGAGATTGTTCTAAACCAAAAACTACTTTACTGCTTTCCCTCTGCATACATTTATCTTGAAAGCTGAAACAAGGAGTCCCTTGGATGTAACCAAGCTGTGTACTTGAGTCAGTGGAGAGGACTAAAGGGGATTAAAAAGAAAAGCAAACAGAAGTCCCACTAAAAATAATTTGAGTTAATTGTTTTTTGTGTGTGAGATTGACTGGGAGCCAGGAATTCAGTAGTTCTAATCCTACCTCTGACATTTCCACTCTCTGGTCTTGGATGCATCACTTAACCTTTCTGTTCCTCAGATCGTTATATGGTAGAATGGGGATAATCATAAGAGCATTGTGAAGAATAATTTATGCAGAACGCGTGGAAAATGCTACAGCCGCACAACTGACAGTGCTTTACATTTTCAAAGTGCTGTACAAACACACTTGCTATAACAACAATATCTTCAGTATTCTGTAGGAAATGTCGGTTCTTTAAGTACCCTATCTTGCTTCAATTGAAGTCAATGCAAAACTCCCATTGGCTCCATTGGGAGCAGGTGAGGTTTTAAATGCTTGTCAGTACTGAGAATTGAAACCATGTTAGTATCTTTCTAGAGAGCAGTGTTTTAAAACAGCGTTCTTGCTATAATTGTGTTAACATGATTTCCCTGGCCAGTGAAGAAAGTGCATAGCTGTGTATTTTGGAAAGTAACAAAAAGACATTTATAATGCTGTAGGGCCTGCTCATACTATTTCTACCCGAATGCCATGTGTATAAGTGAGCCCAGCTAGCTGACAAAAAGCCTCCAATAGAAGTACCGGAGTGTTTTCAGTTCTCCAGTTCCTCATCAGAAGGCCCCCATCTCAAATTTTAGTGCTGGCAGTCCTGAGTTGAGGAACAAAGCCTGATTCTTCACCGCTGTTTTCAGATGTGCTAGCTATACCCAGGCAAATCCCCAGCTAACTTTTCTGATGCTGCTTAAAAACCTTCCTCCAGCAATGAAACCAGGACGTGATTCTCCAATTCCTAAACATCGTGGTTGCTTTGGACCGTGCACCCATCAGACATCTGCGCTGAGTCTTAGTGTGGAATTACATATAACCAGCATATTGCTTCTCTGATATATATTCTTCCATTCTCTGTGGTGGATTGGTTCAAACTATATATTTTTGAAAGGGTTACTGATCTCCAATAAGTCCTCCATAAGATGCAGGAAAGAGTCCTAGAGATCTTTGCTTCTTTCCATTCCTTACTCTCTGGTTTTCCAAAATTTTACGGACAGGAAAATTTTAAGCTATTAGGGGAGAAATTCTTGAAGGTTGGATTTGAAATAGACTTCCACCACTTTTTGGGGGGAATCTATTGCTTGGGTTGTTTAAAACAAGGATAGAAAGAGCATTCAAAAATGTATTGTGGGAGACAATTCTACTGGCAGGGACATGGACTCACTGACCTAATAGGTCTCTTCTGTCTCTGATTTCGATGAATCCTTATGTTTGTTTGCCTTAGTTTATTATCCATGTAATCTAACTTGCTTTTCATAGCTTTTTTCTTTCAGAAGTTCATTAATCATTGCAGTGTGATGACTGTCTAATGCAGTGTTGGAATTATGCCAGGGCCAACCCTTGGTACCTTTCATGATGGGAGGTCAGACTGAATGAAAGCAAGTCCCCTTAGTTCTGGCAGCTGAATTCTAACACTGTTCTAACATCCACTCCATGTGCTTTATTTTTTATTAAAGATCCAGTATTTTAAAGCCGATTTCTCTGATTTATTGTTAACTGAGAGACTCCTGGAGGAGTTTATCAGCCTTTGACTAATAAATTTGTTACGGTGCTCGAAGTATTTATTAACACTTTCCTTGAGTGACAACTCAAATCCTGGATTCTGGGAAGGCTGCAGGATAACTTTCTTGTCTCTTTTGTGGGATCATTTTCTTGTATCTGTTACTGACTAGTACCTGGGATAAACTGTCAGATTACTCCTTGCTGACTGGTTAATGCTTGAGAATTGCTCCTTCCCCCTGTTCAGAAGTTCAGATCACAAGTAACTCTTGAAAGGGAGGGGACAGCAATGCTCCAGTCAATGCCTCCAAGCCAAAACTACACAGACAGATGGGCTAGCAGGTCAACCAGCAAGAAATCATTAAACTAAAGCTCATCCTCCAGATCACTCATATTAAGTATTTAGGATCTGGCTGAAGCACAAGGGATACGCCTGACTGTTTCAGGCCCATACTGGATCAGAAGTCGTGGGCTGTTCTGGGTTCTTCTCACCCACACTCCAGCATTTGGACTGGAGACCAGCTGACTTCACCTCAAATGTTCCTTTCTTTTTCTGTTCCCTCCCTCTTTCCCCTTATACAGAGCAGGAGCAGAGGGGAGTCAACTTGTTGCCTGTATTTTCCCTTCCCCTCAACTATCCCACCTGCTTGCACCTCTGTGTGGTTTGAAGCCGTTGTTGGTCCCATCCAAGAGCCAGAAGCAATTAGTTCTTTCCCACTGATGGGGAAAGGGAAATTTAAGATGCCCAGTTCTAAAACAAAAGAGATGATCAACATAGATCATCAAGCAGTTGGCTCATAAATATAATAATAAGTCCTGTGATTACAGGCTAAGACCATGTTCTTAGTACCAGAAGCACTCAGTGTAAAGGAAGATTCTGGGTCTCCTGCTTCCGTGGATTTCATGTAGGGAACACGCCTCACCTTGCAGAATGTTAATCCTCTGAGAGACCTGTAGGCCAATTAAAGGTCTGTTGAGCATGCTTTGCAGGGCAATCTCAGGTACTTCAGGGGCCCTGGACTGTTCCATTCAGTATCGGCCCAACTGTAGTCCATGAAGGAACTCCTTCCCTGTAACATACAGCTCTAGTTCTAATCCGTGTACCTCCAGCTTTTACTGTTGTAAACCCTGTGATAAGCTAGGAATCTCCTGTGGTCATTCCAGGCAGTGAGCTTAATTTCCTGAACCAAGCAGCATAGCTAGCAATGTTTTGTTTCATTCAACAGCAGTGCCCTAAGCCATACTGCCGTGAGAGGACCATGGCTCTCTGGCTGCATGCTACGCTACTGTGATCTGGTTAAGTTAAAGCTAGAGAGCCGGTCAGGAGTCATCTGGTCTGAGGCCAGACAGACATTACCTACTTGCCTCAGGATGGCTCCATGACAGACTTTGTGCATGGAGGCTCCAAGGGCCATGGTCTGTCTATTCTTCACCACTTGTATTCAGTACCTTGGGAGGGTTCCTGCTGTGGTCCTGCGTCTGAGGCAGAAGACCACAGTCTCCTGCTCCCTCTGTATTGTTTCTTTAGGATGTTCCTTTCATGACTTATACACCAGGGTTAAGTAGTTAGGCCTGATAGGTTTTAGGTGGCATAATTTCTCCGACCCATTTTTTGTTTTTAAAGGAAGAAAAAATTCATTGGCATTTGCCTGTTCTTGTAGCCTGCTGCTTTGTCCTTCGGGACATCTCCTGGGCTTCTTCCTACCCAAAAGTGAGACTCCTCAGAGATATCTTTAGAGAAGGGGAAATTTCTTACCTTGTAATAATGCATTTCTGAAAAAAATCATCCTGCAAGATACTCATCTACCTACCTTTGCTAGATTTTTTGATTAGGAGGTGAAGTATTCTGGGCTTACCCCCTAAGTGATTGTCTGTTGCTCATCTGGGGTGTTGGTCACTTTAGAGAAAAAACTTTTGGTATTCTTTGTGTGTAGTTCGAGACTTAAGAAGTGCAAAGTAAGATGTCGTCTTAAGTCAGAGTCTTTAAGGAAGCCTATATATAGATACATCCCAGAGCCAAATATCTTAAAGCTATGGGAATTTCCTGAATGACTTATGCTTCAGCCACAAGACCCAGGAGTGGTACTCTTGCAGGATGCTTTCAGAAAAGCACAATTACAAGGTAAGTAATTTTCCCTCTTTATTTTATTTAAAGCTTGTGGGAATAACAGTGCCTAGTATTCAAGAGCTAGCACCAAGCTAAACCATTCATAGTCAAAAGCATTTGACAAATCTAAATAATAAAGCAATCTCTGAAGTTTAGCACTCTGCCTCTTGAGTCTGTCTCAGACCCCAGGCACGTGCAGCCCCCTTCTACACCCCGTCACAATAGCTGTAAAAAGGGTTATTTTATGGAGCCACAGTATCTTGCAAACATCTTCTAATTTGCAACTGTGTCAGCAAAATTAGTTTTAAAAAGGGAAAGTACTCTATAAAATTTGGGCTGTACAGTTAATGATTTGAACCATTCTGCAGATAATAGGGGGAAATATTTTCTGTGCACTTCAGAGTGCTTTATAAACTCTAGCTGATGTAGGGATTCTTGAAACCACCATGATGGCGAAGTAGAGCTCTTTCCAATATCGGCTGTGCTGGGTTTTTGTTGACTTTGCAGCGTGTCTGTGTGTGTACATGCACAACAGCCTCTTCAAGAATTTTTACTGTACGTTATAGATATGTATTTACAACCTTAAGGCCAATTTAGAAAATGTATTTTTTTTTGGAGGAGGGGAATAATATTCTATACACTTCCTAAATGGATATGAGTGACCCCAAATCCGTGCGAATCCAGCACGTTTGGTTCAAATTCTGTGCTAAATTAAGTATGTTGTGTGTGGTGGTGCGAAGGCAGCATTCCACAAGCAACGAAAACCAAAATCAACATTCTTTTATAATGTCTTCATAACGTAGGTGTTGCTGAAAGGGGTACTTATCCAACCTTTCAGTAACTATAACCGAGGAACTAATTATCACCCTGGTGGTTTTTAATTCTTTTCTTATGAAGGAGTATGCAGAGAAATTTCTCCTTGTCCTTAGTTTCTCTTGTCTTCTCCCAGTCATTCATATTCTGCATGTTGTTCGGCAAGAAATCTTCAGCTTCTGCATCACAGAAGCTATAGTTACGTCTGATCTTAGCAGCTGACCCTAAGTTTTGCAGCGTGCAGAATGACCATTTGAGCACCAATCTGCGAAAGAAATCAGCCCTCCAGTTTCATAGGATTACTTCTTCCAGGCCTGTGCAAATTGGGAACATGTAAAGCCTCTTCTGAAAATTCTCTAAACCTTATGACAGCAAGTACAAGTCCTTGAATAGTAGCAAGAGGTAATAAGCAAAGGACCATTGCTTTTATCCCTGCTTCTTTTGTTCTGAAACAGTGTTGGTCATGCGTTGGAACCTGGTATGCTTGATCTCTTATAGAAGCTTGAAACGAATAAGGTTTCCTGCTTCCTTTTGCTGTCCTGGAGAGACCTGGAACACAAATACTTTTATTTCTAATAGAATTCTCCATAAGCTTCAGTTGCGGTAAGTGAGGGGACCCTTAACGTAGCTCTCCCCCTCCTCAAGGACTAAAGCACTCTACAGTTTGCCCTAGACTCAGTTTCATTCTCAAAAATCCATTGTCATCCTTTTGCAACCTGCTGTTTCATTAAGAAACTTTAACTGCAAAATCAACCACTGTTGCTGAGATGTTTCCTAATATAGAAGAGGCTGGACCCAGTGGGACTTAATGCCCCATCTAAAGATTTTTCTTTTCTTTTGATACAGTTAAACCCAGTTGTGTTTGGAATTTAATTAAGAGTTAGTTTAATTGTGTTTTGAGATGTGTTCTCTTCCTTTTCAGCTTTCCAAGCAGGGGATGGTGAGTCAGGAGGACTCCTAGGTTCTGTTCCTGGCTTTGTTACTGACTTGGTACATGACATTGGGCTACTGAACGGTGTATGCTTCTGTTTCCCTGTTTGTAAAATGGGAAGAATACTTGCCTTTTTCTCATGAATGTGGTAGGGCTTAGTTTAAATATCTGCAAAGTCCTTTTAAGATAAGTGCTGAGTATTATTACCCTTCTGCTCCTAGTCTTCTCCTGTGTACATGGAAATATTTGCCTGTCTCAGTAGAAGTAGGGGAGTGGTGGTGAAGCTCAGTTTTATGATTTGTAAAGTGCTTTGAGGTCCTCAGCTGAAAGGTGCTGTAAAGTTAAGGTTTCATAGCAAATCTGCAGCTACCTGGGGCTTCACAGCTGACACTATATTGTGTATATCAGCCACTCAGAATGTCACAGCAGCAGGAGGGATAGAATTTGGATCTTTCTGCTGCAGAAGTGCAAACCCCTACCAGCTAAATGAAAGGAGAACCTCAATTAGCAGTTAGAGCTGTATAGGCCATAGGATACATTTCTGATACAGTCCAGGTTTAAACATTCACCTCAGCCTAGTTCATGATGGTGGAATTGTTGTTGAATTGGTTTATCTTAAGTGTGAACCCAAACTCAAGAACTTGGTATCAGCCCTTATCATGATGCGTGTTCACCACTGGCACGCCCCTTGGCATCAGGGATCTGAGTCTCCTGCCTTTCTGCACCACTCAGCCTTCCAGTTGAGAAGCAGCTAAATCCAACCTGTCAGGCAACAGAAACTCACACTAATGTCAAAGTCTCTCAACCAGTCTGCCCTTCTTCTGGGCTCTTCAGTTTTCTTCTTAGCTGCTCTGTAACCTTCTCCCCAGATCCCTCCTCAAGCACTGACCTCTCTGACTGCATCTGTCTGAGGTGCATATTCTCCTACAGCTTCTAGCTAAGGCCACTTCATAGAAGTACCTCTGGTTCCTCCCTTCAGAGGGGATGCTCTCCCCTTTTATAAGGGCCAGATGTCCATTATGTTATCACCTGATGGCTCCCAGTCCTGCCCCTCTGGCTGAGAAGCAACTAATTAGGTACATCTGTTGTACCTGTGCTGTAATGAACTGGCTATTAACCCCTTTTCAGTCTATGATCTCACCCCCTCCCAGCTCTGCTTTTGCTTATGGAAAGTTAACTCATTAATTCATCTGGTGCTTCCAACTGTAGATTTTTCCAGCTGTAGAGTCCAGCTGCAATTTTTGCCTTGTTTGTGTTTCCTATTCAATAGCGATGAAAATGGTGGAAAAAATCTCTAATATAAGTAGCTTGATGATGCACGCTAAAGACTGCAACAAAAGTCCTAGGCAGAAAGCTCTTCACTGCCTGTTTGACATTATTGTATTTACTTTATAGATAATAAAGGTACATGTAGCAAACGATTTACAGCATCTACTTAATGTCTACTAATAAATTTAAGTATCGGCTGGTGTATTTACACTTCAGCGGCAGATTTGGCAGAGTTTCAAGATCAGCTTTAAACCCCATTTCAAAGCACTCAAGGGCATGGGAATGGCTCAAGATTCTGGGCATGGCTCCGTGATGATGTACTCAATGATTGAGGAAGAATCAGCTGGGTCATTGCAGAGGGGTCTGTAAAATACTTGAGGCTTTCCCAAACATTGGGTGTCTTTTGTGGCCGATTCAATCAGCAGTGACTGGGCTTCATGTAGGAATTTGTGGCGGGGGTGGGGGTGAAATTCCATGGTTTATGTTATGCAGGAGGCTGGATAGATAATTGCAATGGTGCCTTCTTTCCTTAACATATGTGAACAAAGGCTATAATCCCAGGTGTTAATTTGTGGTAGATAAACTATTTGACTAGGGGTGTATCACTCTCTTGATACGATAGCATAATAATCCATACATTACCAATCAAGGACCCCATTATGCTAAGCACCTGTCTCTGCATTGAGTCCCAGTGGGGTGCAGCTGCAGCTGAATTAAGTCTTGAGTTGTAATCCTGACTGCCACTGGCTGCTTGAATAATGATGGGGAAGTCACTTTCCCTCTCTGCCTGCTTTTTCCTCACCTGTAAAATCTTTGAGATAATGATTTTTACTTTGTTGAATGTTGAGAATTAATTCCTTTCATGTTACTTACATTTGAACGTGCAGAATGCTATTCAAATTCAGTTTAGTAGTAGTTCATTTTTATTTATTATGCCTCGCCACTCCTGTGAAATGATTAGCTCTATATTTCAGATAGGTAAACTGAGGCACAGAGGAGCTAGCGTTAGTGGAAGAGTAGGGAATGGATTTTTCCACGACGTCGGTGGTAACAAGTTTTCCCATCAGGAGTTCAAACTTCCATTCCCAGTTCTAATCCCTGGTACTCACCTCCTCAGTGCCAATAAAGATGAATGCAGTTTTTGTGAAAGTTAGTTAAATAAGAAAAGATCCAACTAATGACTAAAGAAATGACGCACATTATGGTTGTCAGGTGCTTAAATGAAAGTATCCATTTTCTTTGTGTTTTATTCAAGATTAGAAGCTAACATGGCTGCTTTAAAACAGACAGGTTAGCCAGGGTGTCTCTAAATTGCTCAAGTTCCTGTTGGGATCTATTGGATTTACAGTAATCTTTAATTATAAAATGTAATTACTTTAGAATGGATTATCAGTGTTGCTGTCCATTTCTGCATGTTGCCTAGTAACTTCGTCATCTGCTGTAGCAGTGTCTGTTCTGCTAGTTACAGGCTTTTATAATTGTGAAATAATGGCCTGTGGTTACTAGTGCCTGGTTAAATGAAACCTGTTAGCCAAGTGCCACAACATTTAGCAATAAAAATATGATGTAGAATGACTTCTAAGGATGCTTTCAAACTAAGTAGGTCTGAAAGTGACCCAGCATGACAATGGCTCTGTGGTAAAGCTTTTTAATTTGAGTTCATCATTAGATTCTTCACTGGGGTTTGGGTGTATATATAACTGTCTTAAAAATATAACTGAGGGCCTGATACTGATCTTGCACCAGTTTACACTGGTATAACTCTTTTGACTTTGGTGAAATGACTCCTGATTTACACCAGTGTAAACAAGTGAGATAGAATAAGGTCTCACACCTATCTTTTACTCTTACTGCGAGACACTGCCAGCAAGTTGTACCTTTTAGTGTATAGTTTTGTCAGGAAAATTATTTTTTTGCAGGGTGGGGAAAATATACAGCAATGTACCGCAGGTAAGAAATCAGAAATAGGAACGGGAGCTAATTTCAGTGCCCTAAAAGGTGGGCGGCAGAAAAATTCAGGTTGTGTCTCATATGATCTACCAGGCTAGCGGCAGAAAAGGTCAGGTCCTATACGATACTGCCACTGATCTTCACCAAAAAGACAAAGAGGAAAAAGCCTACCAGTTTTGAGTTGCAAACCAGTGGGCAGCTTATGATAATTTGAAAAACAAGCCGCAACAAAAAGTATTGCTGTTGGAAAACCCCAACTTGGAATTTTGTAGGTAGTGTGATCGTTTAAATATTTTATAGGGCGCTGATGGGTAAGGATTTTTTTAAAGGCAAAAGAGCCATGAAAGTGGTTATCTTGTAAAGATAATTGCTTTGTATAATGTTCATGGGAAGCTCTTGAAATGGACTGATTGGTTGGCATATTTAAATTTCATCTCTTAGGCGTTTACTAATTATCCGAGCCTAGATGGATAAAACTAATCAAATAGCTGTTTGGAAATGCTCTGCATTTTAAAATCATACAGGGCTGACATGAGGAGGCAAACGTGAGTTTGATTTCTTGTTGATCCTCTCTGCTTTTACAAGCAGATTTAACCCAGGGTTTTTAATTAGTTAAATACTGCATATGTTACATCACATCTGAAGTATTGTGCATGCCCATTGCCATGGTAGAATATTTCTTTGGTAAAACATTTCTTTGGTGAAGTTTTTATCTTGGACCCTGTTTCTTCATCATATACCCTGAGGGGTCTTCTGTGTGTTAGCAAAGTGCTTAGCTCACACAAGTGGCCTGATTGCTTTCATTGTATAAAGTTCTGGTTAGTGGCCGCCTTCTTTCTCCACCATGATACCCTTTGAAACCCTAACCCTGCCTTTTCACATCTGTTGAGTGCCCTCAGCTGCATTTGAAGTCAGCGAATCTACACTCTCAACAGTTCGGAAACCCAAGCTCCCTAATACTTAGGGATAGGAATTGCACGTTACACTTGTCCAGTGTGTTCTGTGGCCTACAGTCCTGGGCTGCTAAAGCACTGCGAGGGCAAGGAACTAATGGAAGCTTGGCACAGTAGGATTTTTAATAGAACTTTATTGATAATTTGATCAGGGCAGTGCTGGGGGGGAGGGGGGGCTTGCAAGGGCTATAGCCACCCCAAAATTTGCCTTAGGCCCCCCCACCCTCATAGCTGCTTCGTAGCAGCTGCTGCTTTCTAGAGCAGCAGCAGAGAAGTAAGCCTGGGCAGAGGGCTGGGGTGCCCAAGAACAGCCCCGGCCCGTGTCCCCACCGACTGGGGTGTGCCACCCAGGGCAGGTGGAGGGTCCGGGGCTCCCCACAGCAGCCTGGACTGACTCACTCCAGCCCGGGCTCCTGGGCCCCACCCCTAGTGGTTGCATGCTGCTCCCCAAGGGCTCTGCCAGCCCCAGAGCTGGGTCTTCCAACCCGGGCAGCTTTTACCATTTGCAAGCAGCCAGAGCCCCGCACTGCCTGGCTCCAGCTTCTGGCCTCTGACCTGGCCAGGAGGCGTGGCCACAGAGGGGGTGGGGCCATGGAGGGGTGGGGCTTATGGCAAGGTGGGGCACAGCCCCCCCTACAATTTTCTCTCTGGTCAGTCTTGCCCCCCCCACCCCCTCACTTGCTGGTGCTACCCCTGAATTTGATTCACTAAATAAACATATACCAGGTCCTGTGTTGGTCATATAAGCAAATTCTTACTGAGTCAAGACTTGCCAAACAAATGGAAACAAATTAAAGGAAGGGAGTGAATCAAGGGAAATATGGTAACAATGTAGGTGCAGCCATTCAGAATTAGAAGCGTGTGACCTGTCAGTATAAATATTAAACACTTGTAATCTATCTTGCTGCCATATTTAAAGGACCGTTGTCAAGAAAAATGTGGCCCACCATTCTAAAAATAGCTTTTATAAAACCTACATCTAATACAAATGTCGCCTCACATTGAAGAAAAAATGCAATGAAAACAGGCCTGACAGTCTTTCCCCTGCAGCGTTTGAAACCCCATTACTGCAGCGTTAGGAACCTGCAAGTGAAACTAAGACTCTGATCCCACAAGCTGTTCTGTCCAAATCGACCTTTCCGCCCACTGTCAGCAGCGCTCCCCATGGGTACACGGCTCTGCTGAGACGGAACAGTTTACAGGATTGAGGCCATAATTGATTTCCATTATCTACGCTGAGAGGCGCGCAAAAAGTATTCAGAGCATAAACTGTGGGAAGTAAACTATGTCAACAGTGAAAATTTTAAAAATCCAAAGTGTTAGTAAAATGGGTAAGGAAGTATTTGTCTACGACACATTTAAATTGACAGGGCCATTTAAATGTGTAGCTGGATTTCTTTGTGGGAAATAGGGTGGATTATACAGGTCAGACAGAGAAGAAAGGCAATCTGACAAGTTTAATCGTGACTTGGCATCTGTGCTGTAAATCAGTTGAAAGATGGGTGGTTTGTACTTCAGGGTCAGATCGATAATTGTCAAGTGGCATACAGCACACCAGTAAATATTAAAATCTAAAACTATGAACCAGTTTGCATAAAATTCTTTATATTTGTAGACATTGTTTTAAAGCTCGATATATCATGATCTTCCCTGCCTAGAATGGTATAAAACATTCACTTTTAACCTTGGCATTTCATCAGAAATCAGACTTGAAAACTGTAGAATCATAGGATTGGAAGGGACCTCGAGAGGTAGTATTATCGATTCTAGACCACCCCGATAGGTATTTACCACATGGGTCTGATTTCCATCTTGCATTTTTTCTTTCCTGTTTCAACTCCAGTTAGCCTTTAGTGGCCACTAACTGCTTAAAAACTTCAGAGCTACGTACCAGTCCTCAGTCTATACCATATGAAAATGTGGAATCCCCACTTTCTGAGGCGCAATTAATCTCTTAACTCTAGGGGTTCATGAGATGTGCCGCTAAACTTGGCCTGGAACAGCTGCTGCAAAAGGGCTGAGTTGGTAGAACCGTGAACTTTGTTCGCTGTTAAACTTTTCCAGTCACTGCTTCTGGACCAGTGATCAGAGGGAGGAAATCCTGATCCTGGAGTCTGAGATAGAGCCACATCATGGATCTTATCACAGAAATATACCAGAGTTTAAAAACTGCAAGTGAAATTTTTCTCACGCAAAGGAGATGGCAGCAGCCCTTCAGTATCTCTGGGCAGCATGCCGAATCTAGTCCAGCCTCTGTCTGATTATCAGCCCAGAACATAACAGCAAAAGAAAGTTTCAGGCATTGCAGCCAGCAGGAAATCATTTTATACTGAGGCTCTTCAGAGCTGCATGACAAATTTAACTTCATTTGCCTGGTCAACCATTTTGAAGGAGAAAAGACCCAATCTAGCCTAATGAGTGGGGGAGCTGTCTCCATAAACAGCATTTTGGGGTGGCATGTGAAAGTGAGCAAACTTTGGAGATTATTTCTGAATTTCTCTGGCTTTGTATGAAACGTCTGGTGGTGGAAGGGGGGTGGGGGGTGTCTCCTATTAAAATTCTGCCAGCAAATTGAAGGGGAGGTAATTGGGGCAATTTCCTTTCCTCTGCTGGCAGAATTCACCCTCTCTGGATACTGTTAATCAATCTGCACCAGGGAGGACAGATCCTGGGGCTCCAACATACTTTGAAAAACAAATGTTTTGCCTCTTGGAATGGATCAGAGAGACCTAGTAGCAGGTATACCCACTCTGCCCCCTCTCTGATTTTCATCCCAACCTTAGTTATGCACGTTGCAGAATATTCGTTATAACAATCAATATGTAGTTGGCTTATTTTTCAGCAACAAAGCATAAACTTTCCAGCGAAGTGGAACTTGCATGTGTTTGCCAAAAGGGTGTTCCCTTCCTCCTTGGTTATGATTTAAAAGGGGAAACAAAAGGGTTCCTCAATCTCTCACTTCCCTTGTCTGCAAGCTTCTGCCCCTCTGATGTGTGGGTTTTATCACCAGCTGTCAAGGTTCCTTCCCCACTCTGAACTCTAGGGTACAGATGGGGGACCTGCATGAAAACCCCCCTAAGCTTATTTTTACCAGCTTAGGTTAAAACTTCCCCAAGGTACAAACTATTTTACCTTTTGCCCCTGGACTTTATTGCTGCCACCACCCAGCATCTAACAAATATATAACAGGGAAAGAGCCCGCTTGAAAATGTCTTTCCCCCGCAAATCCTCCCAAACCCTACACCCCCTTTCCTGGGGAAGGCTTGATAAAAATCCTCACCAATTTGCATAGGTGAACACAGACCCCAAACCCTTGGATCTTAAGAACAATGAAAAAGCAATCAGGTTCTTAAAAGAAGAATTTTAATTGAAGAAAAAGTAAAAGAATTACCTCTGTAAAATCAGGATGGTAAATATCTTAGACGGTAATTAGATTCAAAACATAGAGAATCCCTCTAGGCAAAACCTTAAGTTACAAAAAGACATGAAAACAGGAATATCCATTCCATTCAGCACAACTTATTTTATCAGCCATTTAAACAAAACAGAATCTAACGCATATCTAACTAGATTGCTTATTAGCCCTTTACAGGAGTTCTGACCTGCATTCCTGCTCTGGTCCCGGCAAAAGCAACATATAGACAGACAGAACCCTTTGTTCCCCCCCCCATCTTTGAAAGTATCTTTTCTCCTCATTGGTCATTTTGGTCAGGTGCCAGCGAGGTTATCTTTAGCTTCTTAACCCTTTACAGGTGAAAGGGTTTTTTCTCTGGCCAGGAGGGATTTAAAAGGTGGTTAGCCTTCCCTTTATATTTATGGCACCAGCAACAGGAAAACTTTTTTTGTGGGAGCCCGGCCCCTGGTAAAAGTTCTGGCAAAACCATCCCTCTCTTCAATGGCGTACAGGATCATACCCTTATTAGAAAAGGATAAAGGAGCTTTGCTTAGTATCATCCAGGAAATGCCCCAGCTTTCCTCAAAAGCGTTGCTACAAAAATAGTAAAATAATGAAAACGTCCTATTAAAAATAATATTGTCACTGGAAAACAGCATCGACCTAGAAAAAATGAAAAGCCTGAGTCATATGATTGATGCATACTCAAGTGCCTTTTACAGGAGGTTGTTGCTCTGTTGGTCGTTAAGTCTTCGCTTCCTAGAATCAATGAGCTCTAGTGACTAATTCATCCCACACAGAATGCATAAAGCCAAAATGGCTTCACTTATTCATCCAAAATTCCTCCTTCTGGCAGTGCTGGAGTCTGAATGTTATCAGTCAGTTCTGCAAATGTTTATCCTCATTCGTAGGACCAGCCCTGTGAAACTTTACTTTGGAAGCTGGATGTTTAAAAAAGAAAAAAAAACATTGGTGGTGTGGCTTTTTGTGTGTGTGCTAATTAAGGCAGATGCTCGCTATGTTGGGTTTGAGAAATGGACAGCTGGAGAGGGATGGACAGCAAGGGAATCAAAACAGCTGGAAGAATATTAGATGAATGAAGCCTGTATATTTGGGCAATAAATAGTCCAAGAATCCCTAATCTGGACAGGTTTCAGAGTAACAGCCGTGTTAGTCTGTATTCGCAAAAAGAAAAGGAGTACTTGTGGCACCTTAGAGACTAACCAATTTATTTGCGCATAAGCTTTTGTGAGCTACAGCTCACTTCATCGGATGCATACTGTGGAAAGTGTAGACGATCTTTTTATACACACAAAGCATGAAAAAATACCTCCCCCCACTCCACTCTCCTGCTGGTAATAGCTTATCTAAAGTGATCACTCTCCTTACAATGTGTATGATAATCAAGTTGGGCCATTTCCAGCACAAATCCAGGGTTTAACAAGAACGTCTGGACAGATAGACATTGGCCACTGTTACATAGGCGTGACTGTTTTAATCGCTCCTTCTCCACTATTCACCTACAGTCTTTAAACCCCTCACTCTAACAAGAACAATCGTATCTTAGTTGGGCAGAGATAGAGATTACTGTTGATCCTCCAGAGCCACCTTCAGATCCACCATATGACTTCATGCCAGGGCTGGAGTCAAAGAAAAGCATAGGTTTTAGACCAATCTGACTGGAGCTGTTTGGATTTATAAAAGGAGGCATTGTTTAAAGGACTGCTTGGAACCTGACAAAAGTCCTGGTCTTTCCTGTCTGAAGAGAGGATACTTGTCAGTTTATTTTCCCTGCCAGCTAGAGCAAAAAGGGCAAGTGGAAAGAAGAAACAATGTTTGCATGTACGTGCTGGAATCGTACCAAACCCAGTGCCCAGAATCCTCCCAGGAAGGCAAATCCAATGACCTCTAGGAGGTTCTTCCCAACACAGACAGCTCTGTGTCAGAGAATTGTTTGACTTGGAAAGGATCTCTCAGACATCCATCTTCCTGATGGGGGAGGGCTCCCATAAAACCATCTTGAGAAGATGCTATTGAGTCTTGATTGGAAGCTTTCAAAATGACATGGATTCCATCCTCTTCCTCAAAAGCATGGAGATCTGCTATTAATAAAAATGAAGGTTCAGCTTGAACATTAGGGAAAGTTTAAATCTGAGTAACGTTTATTTTAAGATAAGATTAGCTTCTTCTCTTGCTCACTTCCATATTCTTATGTGCATGATTCACCCCAGTCCTGCTTCCTTTTCAACGTAATACATATTTATATATCTGCGTTTGGCAAATGATCAGGTAGGATTTTAATACTCTTGTACCTGATGAATGGTTCACTATCAATATCATAAGGAAATGTTAAAACTCAAAATGTAATCTCTTTTGGGGAATTAATTTTAGACCCATCAAGCTTAGCATTTATATTTTTCCCATTTGTAATTAGCACTTTGAAATTTTAGAAGTTCTTGGCTGAAACGGGATAATTCAAATAATTTGATGTTCATACAAAACTCCCATTTAGTTTGACAACAAAGTATTGGATATTAAGTTAGAATCAGGAACCTACTATGAAGTGAGCTGTAGCTCACGAAAGCTTATGCTCAAATACATTTGTTAGTCTCTAAGGTGCCACAAGTCCTCCTTTTCTTTTTGCGGACCTACTATGTTATCACAATCCCAAATTGTGCCCCAGAACTGATGAGTCCATCCTGTCAAGCCTGAAATACCATAGTATAATAAAAGTATGGTACCGAATGTGAATTTCAAGCAGGATTCTTATGTATTCAGTGCAGTGTAGACATTCATAATTAGTGGGTCACCAGAAGATGCAGGACTCTGCACTGATCGGGATCAAGCCCTGCATTAAATCTGAAATTTAGTTCACTTTAATGATCTGTCTAATTACTCCCCCTCCCCCTATTTCTTTGTAGATGATGAAGTTTGCTTGGGATAACTACAGACGATATGCATTCGGAAAAAATGAACTTCGACCACTAACTAAGAATGGACACATTGGTAACATGTTCGGTAAGTTGCCACCGTGTAAATGCAAAGTAGTAATAGCACTGCAAACTCCCATTTCTTCTCCTTTCCCCTTGCTGCAGGGGAGCAGCCTGCGTAACCTCAACCTCTTTCCCCTTTAACAAAGTGGTATCTGGGATTTTCAAAGGAGCCTCTGGGAGGTAGGTGCCCAACTCTCATTGGTATTCTGTTGAAGCTGGGCCAGAGGCGGATTACAGTTTTGTGGGGCCCTGGGCCAGAGCGAGTGGAGGCCCCTCCCCACCCCTTCCGCCTGCAGTCCCTGCTGCCCCCTCCCCCCCCACCCTTCCAGCGCTGTTGCTGGGAAGCAGGGTTGGGGCGCGGGAGTTTCCCCCGCCCACCTGGTGTTCCTACCATGGGGAGTGAGGTCGGGGCGCGGGGGCGTGCCCCGTTCTGCCCACCTGGTGTTCCTGCCAGGGAACAGGGTCATGGCGTGGGGGCTTCCCCCACCCACCCAGTGCTCCTGCCAGTGGGGAGTGGTGTCAGGGTATGGGGGCTTGCCCCACTCCGTATGCCCGGTGCTCCTGGTGAGGAGCAGGGTCAGGGTGTGGGGGCTTCCCCAGCAAGAGCGCTGGGTGGAGCGGGGCAAGCCCCCGCACCCTGACCCTACTTCCCACCAGGAGTGCCAAGCAGGGCATGGGGGTACCCATTTTGCCAGGGCCCCTGGGCATGGGCCCCATTGTTCCAGTGGCTAATCCACCACTGAGTTGGGCATCAAACTCCCTTCAGCTCCTTAGAAAATCCCAGCCTCGATCACTTTTACTGTATCTAGCACAAAGTGTGTCTTGGAGAGATGCAGAGCAATTACAAAACTGACCAATTTCTGCACTAAAACATGAAGTTAATCTCAGCCTGAAAACATTACTCTTTGTCTCAACTGGTCAACGTCAGGATCTGACCAAATTCTGTTTTCTCTCTTACTGCTCCACTGTTGAGTGGGGATGTAGACTTCGTGAAATATTGAATAAGGGAATTAATATTAAAGACTCTTTACACTGTGTGTTTACTGGCTTGTATAATTTTTCTCTTTAGCAGATTAGATTTTTGAGGGGTGGGGGAGTGGCAGCTTGCATAATTTCAGTACTAAAACCTAATGGTAGAGCTCTGTGGGGATCCCAGTGCTGCAGAAGCAGATGGTAGGAGCAGAAAGGATGGTCTTGTAGCTTAGTTGCAGGACTGGAAGTCAGGAGATCTGTTTGCAGTGCTCCACGAAGTCCTTATGTCATCCTAGGCAAGGCACTTTGCTTTTCTGTGCCCGCTTCTTTGTGTGCAACAGAGATAATACTTATGTCAGGAGAGTACGGGAAGGGTTACTTCATTAATATTAGTGAAGTTCTTTATGTTTCTTGGGTGGAAGCCAGAGATGAACTGACAGAGCAGCTTGGGGAAGCTTGCGTTGTGCCTCATTGGTCCAGTCATTGCTATCCCAATCCCCTTTTTCGGAAGCACTGGTTTCACCCAGCCATTCCCCCTTCCTCCCTTTTCTCCAGCAATACCAAGAACATCCTGCCACAGCTTGGTTTTTCGTTTAGAATTTGCATTTGCTGCATCACTTAGTGTGGCATTTTCCATTCTGGTGAACTTGTCGGAATTCCTTAAGGAACGCGGCTGTAAACAGACAAAAGATATTGAAAGGTTTTAAATGTGTTTATCGTGCTAAAACAATTGGTGGTGCTTATGCTTGCTTGTAACGTGTCTGTGAGGGCTCTCAAGGAAAACACTCTCTGGAGCAGAAGGGTTTGCAGACAATCACTGAAGAGATGCTACATGGTGCCTTTCATGCTGTTAATATGCTTTTTTCCCCCCTTTCTAAACTGCTGCTTAGTAAAGAAATGAAGGACTAAACAGTCCCTTGCTAGAGTATTGCATCCCTGTCATATTAAAATGCATTTAGAAATTAGGGGAATACTGATTTGTCTCATACAATGCCTTTTTATTCCAAACCACAGATGTACCGTAGGCAATCCTGGTATTCTCCTGACCTGAGGTGTTGAAATTCAGCTGAGATTTTTTGCTGCAGCTGCTTGCTTCTGTGTGGAAGGAAGGACACCTTTTTGGGGCTATTTTAGAATATGTTTGTGTGACTGAAAAAATATTCCAGTTCTTTAAGGGTGATAGATTTTTCCCTGTTCTGTACATGATGCTCACTTACGGCTGAACCGTCAGTTATCAGCAGCGTCACCCCGAGAAAAGCGGGGGACCTGTTTTTCATCAAATATGTTCGTGCAAGTCAAAATAGAAATACAAACTGAACATTCACCTTCTGGTGATTCTGTTTCTGCTATCATAGAACAGTGATGTGTTTGCCCCTGCTTGACCATCCACACAGTGCATAATGAGCAGAGCAGAACTCTTCCTCTGCTGTCTCCAAACCTGTTACTTTCTTTCCTTCTCCCGGAAACCAGCTCTGCTTAGGAGGAGGCAGGTTAGGACTGTGAAAGGTTCTCTGCTCATTTTGTCTTCCATATGATGCCCCTTCATACTTGGGGATCCGGGAGAGAGAGACTCCTTCCTGACCTCTAGAATTACACCCGTGGCCAGGTTTGGTGGTGGGGTTATCTTCTCTGAAGCATGCATGGCATAGACATGGAGACAGGGTCCCAATGTTATTTAACCAATGGTCTGATCATAGAATACCCAGGTTGGAAGGGACCTCAGGAGGTCATCTAGTCCAGCCCCCTGCTCAAAGCAGGACCAATCCCCAACTAAATCATCCCAGCCAGGGCTTTGTCAAGCCTGACCTTAAAAACCTCTAAGGAAGGAGATTCCACCACCTCCCTAGGTAACGTATTCCAGTGTTTCACCACCCTCCTAGTGAAAAAGTTTTTCCTAATATCCAACCTAAACCTCCCCCACTGCAACTTGAGACCATTACTCCTCGTTCTGTCATCTGCTACCATTGAGAACAGACATGACTGAGATCAGCTACGACAAATTATTCTTACACTTTTACGTGGGTAAATAATGCACCAAATCCTTCTCTTATAACCAGCTTGTACCAGGACTTTCCAATTTTCCATGTACAGCTCATTTGTACAAATAATACCCTCCCCCATTGCAATAACTTATGATCTTTTTAGAGACCACTAGCCAGGGGCTATTGGTAAAGACTCTTTTTTGCTCTCCCAACCTTCCATGCTCACCTGGGGTGGGGAGGAGGTGAACTCATTTTAGAACATAATGCCATTTGACATCCACTTGGTGGTATCACTTGAAATGAATGCCATCAGAATTGCTGGATCATACAGCTGAGGGCGTGGAGGATGTTCTGTGGTGAAGGACTAAATCCCATGTCATGCTAAATTTCAGGCACTCTAATTTTTTCTACAACTTCAGGATTTTCATTATTCTCCGTAGTTTTTTCTCCATTCTTAAAGACCCTGACTTGAGTGGGAATAGCAGGTTACTAGCACCTCTCAGGATCAGACCCAAAGCATATTTGTTTAGAAAAAATGTCTGTAAGTATGGCTATGCAAGAGGATGTAGCTACGGCTACAAATTGATAGGGACAGGGATGTATTCTGTTCCCAGCTGTAGCTTAGACTTGTGTGATCTAGTTATTTAACCCCTCTTTTTTTCTGTTTCCCGGTGTTCCTCTCTTTGGTGTTACGAGCCCGAACTAATCACTATTTGTAAAGCATGTTGAGATCCTTGGAGTAAAAGAGCTGGAGAAGGGCAAAGTTACTATCTAGCGAGGCATTTCTGATGCACCTGTCACGGTAATAACTAGCATTAAATAACAGAATTATTATTCTGTCTGCTGCTGTGTCTGTCATATCTGTTTACTTTTTGGACAAAATGTTCTTAAAACCTGTTAGTCTTGCAGAGTTTATTTAGCTATGGAAAACAAGCTAGATTCCATTTCTGGTCATGCATCAACTTGAATTGTCAGTTAAATTTTAATTGCAGAATCTTTATTACAGTGATAAGTTAGGAAGTTTGATTTTTAGATATTTCATGGTGTATGCAGTGCTGGCAGCTAGAAAAATCCATCTTTTGATTTGTAACCTGAGCCAATTTGCCCTGCAATCACTGACAGGAAATAAATATGGAACTTCACAATGCTGTTAAACAGCCTCTTTTCAGAATCTAACAGCATTTTAATATACTAGTTTTGGTGCAAAAATAGCCATCTCTAACTAGATCTGGATATTGCATTGAGCACCTAAAATTGTCTTGTCAGGGCTTCTGCTGCTTTCAGCATCTCCTGAATTTGTACCATCTTTGTGAATCTTTGCAAGTTTCTCTGATGTGAATACATGGGAGGACTGTCATATTGAGGACACGGTCAGGTCAGCAGTACTAGACGGCAAGGATCTGACAGCAGCTAGGTCTCAATGATGTAAAACTTTCCGAGTTCGTCCTTGCGGGTTGCAGACAGCCCTGGGATTGCTCCATGCTCAGCTGTTTGGCGACCGAGTACAACAGCGTACCAGGTACCGCATCAACAATTCCTGGGAAATGAGCCGCTGCATAGGCTCAGTTCATTTATTTGGCCTGGAGGTTTGAGAGCTGCCTGGACGGTATTGACAGCCTGCTTTGCAGATGGGATGTTGTCAGCCTCAGCTGCTCAGAAATGGTGTGCTTTCGAGTCCCTGCGTTGAGCAGGGTTGTAATGACATGGGGGAGGGAAGAGGGTGATTTTAAAAAAATACATCTTATTTAATTTAGTACTTTAGAATGGTGCCCAAATGAAGGTTCTGGAGAATGAGGTCCTCTAGATTTTGACATAATTACAGCATGATATGTGCCAAGGCAAGCTTTCTAACCCTGCTTTCTACCATGCCTCAGCCCTAACCTGGATAGATTGATCACCTGGCGAGGTGACAGTGTTGCTCAGCATCAAGAATCTTTTGATCCCTGGTCGCTCTGAGACTGCCGTCTAAAAGATCAATGAATGCCAATTTTACTGGGGTTTTTTTTATATGGACACTTCTCCACTGGCCTGAGACCACCAAACTCATTCCACGTGGACTCCAGTCATGGAACGTAGCAACTTTTGGTCACAACCAACTTGAACAGCTGAATTCACACAAGCTACTTAGATATAAAAGGCTCTGTATTCCACTGTCTGTCACTTGATCCATCTTGTGGTCCCCCCTGCCCACCTGGAACCACACAGTTTCCTAATAGCTGCATGTTTTGTTGTTTTGCGGTGTTGTTGTGGCCTTGTTGGTACCAGGATACTAGAGAGACAAGGTGGGTGAGCGAATGTCTTTTATTGGACCAACTTCTGATGGGGAAAGAGACGAGCTTTGGAGCTTACACAGAGCATATTTTGTTGTCAGTGACTTTAGCAAGGAGACAGAAAGGGAGCAATCAGCCAATGAGAAGCAATAGGCATTCATGTATATGTATTTAATGCAGGAAAGGTAACAGGATGAAAATATTAACTGGAGCAACAAGAAGAGAAATGCATGCTCGCTCTGTGGAGTTTTTTGGCTCGAGTAGGTGCCTCTTTCCCTGTGATCACAAAAGTGCAAAACCCTGGAGTGTCATTTTATCTGATTGAACAAATAATAGTTCTCAGAATTTGCATCCAGAATTATTCCCTCTGACTATCATATTATGCAGTTTGCTTCATGTGCTTTTTAGGGAGAGAAACATTCTTCCCCCCACCACCACCCCCCGGCAGTGCTAATGAAGATGTTTCCGCTCTTCCTGGAACACTGTTAGCCTTTTCTTTTTTTTCATTTTTTTCAGTCGCATTTTACCCGGTTGAATGTTGTTTTTAAGGAAGGACATTTTGTATTTACACTATTTTTGCTGCCACTGAAATCCGTAGCAACAAACCTATTTCCTGTCAGTATGAAGCAGTGATTCAGGCTATCCATCCAAACAACAGAGTCAGTGGGTATTTGTTAATGATTCTTATTGGAACTGACATGTATCCATGTGTCTGCCCCACACCCGCCAACCTGCCAGAGTTTGCGCCTTCCATATAAACAAGGCACATCTTTAACCTTCCAGCAGGCACATAGCTACATCTCTCTTCTCCAGATTGTGGTGAGGGTGGTGGTTCCCTCAAACACACTAATGCCTTTTAAAAGCCCTGAACGTGATCATTAGCTGATCAGCATCCCACTGCCCCGCAATGGGCTAAAATCCTTGCTTTTGTGGCACTTCTGTGCCCTGGTGGTCCAGGGAGTAAAAGTTCATGACATCTATTGAAATCAGGCTGCCTTTGCTGTTCTATGGTATATTGTAACTAAAATACTCCCCCACGTTTAAAACCAGTTCGTATTGTGGGCACTGTGATGTGACCATGTTCTTCTTTGATAGTCAAAGGCCTCAAGACTCTCAATGTTCTGAAGGCTTCCCAGCATGTTAGGGGACTTTTTATGCATATAAAGGCCATAAAATACTTCAAAGCAAAAATGTGTTGCTATAAACATAAGCCAGTATCCAAAGCCACCCTGGCAAGACTTTCAAATTGTCCAAGTATGGTGCTAATGTCACATACAATCTTAGGGCCTCATCCGAAGCCTGGTAAGTCAAAGCTCCAGTTGACTCCAGTGGGCTTTGCATCAGAGCCAGCACGAATCTATATTACAGGGAGTTGTGCAAACATTGGATTTGAACCATGTGTCCTTCCCTCCCCTGAATTTAGCTTTGAGTTTCAGGTTCAGACAAATCCCCAGAACCCAGATTTCTAAGATTTTTGTCCCACAATGCAAAGTTCAGATGCAAACTCCAAAGGTTGTGCGTGCTTGGATCTAGAGTGTTAGTTCAGCCCTTTAGATACAGGGGACAGCTGAGAAGTGTTGACTGCAGGATTTTGATAGTAGAAAACCATGCAACAAAAACATCAGCATAAAGCCATTAATCACCCCTTGTTTCCTCAAGAGCTCTGTGAACTATCCGACGACCCTGGGCTGAGCTTTGAATGTAATGAAGCCAAAACCCAGGAAAGTATCTTCAAATTTGCTGAAAACATTCTGCACAGAAAAAACCCTCAGAGAAACAGCTAGTAAGAACATAAGAATGGCCATACTGGGTCAGACCAATGGTCTGTCTAGCTCAGTCTCCTGTCTTCCAACAGTGGCCGATGCCAGATGCTTCAGATGGAATGAACAGAACAGGGCAATTTATCGAGTGACCATCCCCTATCATCCAGGCTCAGCTTCTGGCAGTTGGACGTTTAGGGGCACCCAAAGCAAGGGGTTACATCCTTGACCATCTTGGCTAATAGCCATTGATGGACCATCTTCCATGAATTTATCTAATTTTTTTTTAACCCAGTTATACTTTTGGCTTTCACAACATCCCCTGGCAACACGTTCCACGGGCTGATTGTACACTGCATGAAGAAATACTTCCTTTTGTTTGTTTTAAATCCGCTTCCTATTAATTTCACTGGGTGACCCCCTAATTCTTGTGTTATGTGAAGAGGTAGATAACACTTCCCTATTCACTTTCTCCACCCCAGTCATGGTTTTATAGACCTCTCTCAGATTCCCCCTCAGTCGTCTCGTTTTTTAAGATGAACCATCCCTGTCTTTTTAATCGCTCCTCATGTGGAAACTGTTCCACCCCCCTAATCATTGTTGTTCCCTTCTCTGCACCTTTTCCAATTCTAATATGTCTTTTTGAGAGGGGACAACCAGAACAGCACATAGTATTCGAGGTGATTTTATGTAGTGACATCACATTTTCTGTCTTAATATAAACTTGCAGATAAAAGCCTACAAAGGAAGAAATTCCTGTTCAAAAACTGTGACTAGAGAATAGTATCCTGGCTCTTTTCTAGATGACTGGGAAATATGAAGCAGAAGAACATATACTAGTATGCAAGAAAGGAGCAGTGTTATAGCAGCCCTGCACTCTTGTAGAGAAGGATATTAACTAATGCTGGGCTGTAATTATCTGTTTTTCTTTGTCTCAACCCTAAAAGGCTTATTTAAAATGCAGTTTTAAAAAAACATTTAAAGAAAAATTATCCTTTTCTGGATGTTTTTTGTGCCTCGTTCTGGACTCTAATTATACAGGAAATAATTGTCCAGTCTTCACTGATATCAAGCCTGTGATTAAAAGGTGGCCAGCTGATAATGGGGATGGTTGGACTCCGGACTGATTCTTTTCAGTATTATGGAGATGATGGTAGTGATTCTGGCAGCACTGAGATTTGCAACATCAACGCCAGTCATATATACAGCACACCAAAGGCTGACTTAATTTTAATGCAGGATTTGCAGAACCGAATGGCAAACGTAGAACAGTCACTGACAGCATAGATCACCCATCCATAGGTTACTGTATCTCTTTCTTAAATGTTTAGGCAGACTTATCTTCCAGGCCCTATATGCAATCAGATGCCATACATACCTAACTTACACAAACACATACAGTGTAGCTTAGGCTAGTCATAACAACCCTATATTAATCATCAAAAACCACAGGCCTATAATTAGTGAACATCAGAGTTAAGGCTGTACAATAATTGCTCAACGTGGGGGCTGTGGGTGGTTGATAGGGAGACAGTTGAGGTTGAAAAGAAGAACTGACGGGTGGATCGGGGCGTCTGGTGTAACTGCTTTTTACACATTGCATTGGTGGGTTAGGCACTTTGGCTGCCCAGTTCAGTGAATTGGTATATTTTGTGTGGGGGAAAAAAGAGTATATGCTGTGTTATTCCATACCTGTAATTTGGGCCAGCCCTGGAGTGTCCACACAGAGCAAGCACGGCTGGCTGTGCTGAGTGATCCCGGTGGGGGAAGGTACATAGGCAGGTGACGATTCTGAATGCAGTAAAAGCAGTGGCCCCTGTCCTGACCCATAAACCTTTCCCCGAAACTCTCCTCTCCTGGGGAGGAGCTAGGAAGTGTGAGCTCTTTGGATATTAGAGGAGCCATAACAAGTGTATAACCGTTATAGTCTGCTTATGCCCGCTTATGCCTGCTGCTTTTCTCACTTGTGCGCACAAGAACCGGAACGCAACCCCTGAGTGTGTGCATTTCCTCAGCGTGGACTGTATTTTTCATTCTCTCTTGTACATGTCATTATATAAACCCTAATCTGCAGTTGAATCTGCATGGATGGGCCTTTTCAGACTCTCAGTGAAGTCACCAGGACTCTCATAGATCATTATTTATTTATGACTGTAGTGGCTGGGAGCCCCTGTCACAGAGTAGGACCATATGGTGCTAGGCTCTGTACAAACACAGAACAAAAAAAGACAGTCCCAAGGAGCCTACATGGAAGGAATGGTCTGTCCTGTGCAGAGCTGACTGGATGAATGGAGCTGTTGCTCGTGTGACGTCTGAGTTCCTGAAGATGAATTATGTCCCTAATAGTATTTTTAGAAATATGGGCATTGTATGTTGTTCTCTTCTGCCTCCTCCCCAACCAGTCCACCCTCCCCGCCAAAAAAGATGAAGAACACCAGAAACTCGTCAGAAAATTGGAACAAATTTAGAACATTATTTATTTATTGGGCGGGGGGGGGGGGGGTGTATATATAAATAATCGGAAATATCTTGTGGCCTCTGGCATTGCAGTTTTTATGTTTTTTTTTAATTCTGCATTTGACTTCCCCTTGTCTATTCAGAAAGAAGAGGTAGAGATAAATTATGTAGCAGGAAGCCCATTTCTTCTCTTTATTTTTAATTCACTGCTATCCGTCTTTTTCAAAAATGAACTTCTAAGAGACTAGGTAGGGTCAGAACTGGTCTTGCTATGTTAGCTTTTAATTTTAGGGCTTAACTCCTTTCTCATGTTTTTTTTTTTTGTGGTGTTACCTAAGTGCCTTAAACTTGAATTATTGAATAATCATCTAGATTAGTGTGAGACTTTGCCTGTTTTTCATTCACCCCCTAAGTGATCCCCTGTAGAACTGCTTCTTTTACAGCATTGTGTTCTGTGTAATTTCTCTAGGTATCTTCCTTCATTCCCTGTATTCTCTCATCTTTCTGAAACATGCCTCCTTTTGGCATGAAAGAGCTGAAAATCGCTTGTCCTGTTTAATACCTATTTAGCATCTTCCCATAGGACATCGACTTTCATATCTGATTTGTCAATGATTTCAAAGTTAGCTTCACGTTGGCAGGCACTTTAATTCTAAGACCCTCACAAATTTTTAAAAATATTCTCTTTTGAGATTAAACTTCTCGGGCATGTTCTCTCCCCAAAAGATAAAAAGGGAAATAAATATTTTTTGCGGAAGTTTGAAGAAAATCCCTTCAGCTTTTTCTTGAGTGATCAGAAATTTTTAATAAACATGTTGTTTATTAAAACAACGGTGTTAATAAACATGTTTAAATATTTTGTGGTACTTTGTTCTCAAAAGTTCTAATGCACCGTAATGCATTCTGTATGTGATTCCCCAATGGAAAAGCGGATTGTGCTGGACTCGAGTTAAAAACTGATTGAGGAAAATCAAGATGCTGTAGATGAAAATGGTGTCATACAGGCATGATTCATTTTCCATATCAGTTGCAATGTACAGTGCATATGGTTGCTGAGATTTACAAACATGCAGTTAAAAACACCTACGTAGATTTCCATTTTTTGCCACAATGCTTTTATTTGAACATATGATCACATGCAGCTGTATTTTCTTCTGGGAGAAATACTATGTGATTACAACATTCTGGTTGAAACTTTGCACTCAGAATCACTAAATTCCAAGCAATGGTGCTCACGGAAGTCATAACTCAGCCATATTGCACATATGAAACCCTAAAAGCCATGTGCATGGTGCTTTCTGCATGTGATAGCAAATAATTCAAGGATGTGGGAACTAAGAATTGAGTTTTCCCCTTGGCTGAGGGTAGAAGGGCTTCCACTGATTTCACTGAAGCTCTATCCATGTATCTGAGGACAAAATTTAGCTGTAGGTGTTAAAATTAGCATCTTATAAGAGCATAAAGTGTTTCTTATTCCAGGCGGGCTGGGTTCTGGTTGCTGTGGGAATCAGTATTTTGAATTTCCTGATTCCTCTGCACAACCAAAATTCTAAGTCTAACATACTGCTTGTTAATGTCGCCTTTTGGTTTTGCAGTTAGTATGTCCGAGCAGTCAGAAAGCCGTTTAAATAGAAGTTCCTGCCCTCCCCTCCACTCTAGTCCATCTCTAAGAGTCTGATCCTGTGAAATGCTTGTTGGCGTCCCATGATTCCCATTGGCTTCACTGAATTATGAGGGTATTTGGAACCTTGCAGGGTGGCACCCAGAGAGCCACTTCTAATACTGGCAGTTTTAACCAGAAAGAAGAGGCTCATCTTTAAAGTGTCTTGCATCTCCAGGCACTGCACCTCCCATTCAGCTGTATCCAGAATTATTTGTATTTGAGGGGAGAGGGAAGCTTTATCCCTGCCCCTTTGGTTCAGCTCTAAGCATGTTCATTTATAAACCATCAGAAGGGTTGAGTTCTCAGAGCATCACATAAGAGAGAGGTACTTTTCCTCCCCAAACTAAAATGCTCTAAGAAGCTCCTCCGAATGAATCTTCTGTATCATTCACCGAGGAAGAAATATTGTCTAGAGTTACAAGTTGCTTCTCTCCTTTCCTGTCATAACACATCTGCCACTGCCTTTTGGAAAATGTATCTGGAAGTTGGAAGGGCACGTTCTTTCTGATTATTTTAGCAAAGTCTCTCTCTCTTGAATTATAAGATGAATTAGCAGCCTCTGCTCATTAACTGCTAGCTATGTCTCTTGAAGTCCATGGATAATTGTTTTAGATGGGATGTGTGTGTTCACTTTAATAGGCCTGCTGAGGCACCTCTCATTAACTGATGCAGTCACTCAGGGTGGCATGTGAAGAAAAAATAAAAAGTATATAATCCTATTACCTTTAACCAGTCTAAACGTAATTTCAGACAGACAGAAGAGAAACTAGAAGCTTTTCACTCCAACTGTATGTCGTCCCCGTCCCTTAACCTGTTTAAACCGTTGTATCCAGACTTACGCCTCGCTGGTTATCAAATAACCTAACTTTGCAAGAAATAATCATGTCAGTTTCACGACATCCAGGTGCTGTTGCTGAAATGAAACAAAAAACCTCTCTCCCAAAGGAGTATTTGTATAATTCATGCTTTCACTGTCTCACTGAGCTCTCCATAGCAGATGTGCAGTCTGGCTGCAGTAGGCCCTTAAGGTCCAATACAGTCAGTTTCTCCCTTCAGAAGCTCTTGAGTAGAAAGTAGTTCAATTTGAACTCCAAGAAGTTTTGGGTGTTTTGATAATACTTTACACAATGCACAAGGCCTGTCAGCAAAAGATCTCCACACACCTGAAATGAGTTTTACAGATGAAGAAACTGAGGCACAGTGGATTAAACTTTGGGATCAGACACCACTAGCACTGTTGAGCCAGGCCTGGTAATAAAGGTACTATTACTATGCTGTGCATTTAACTTTCATATCAAGTGCCTCCCCTTTTCAGAGCACAATAAGAATCTTGTCAGATCGCTTTGGTCACCCTCACTTCCCATTGTAGTTTACCTTGCCATATCCAACTTTCTAAATTAACTGAATATCTTTCTTTCTATTCCTCCCTGGCACCCAACTGCCCTTGTTCAGAGAGAGACAGCAGAAAATTCTTTTGAACAACAGACGTAATTCTTTGGGGGAGATTGAGATTTGAAAACCATGAATGGTTTATAATACAAAATAATGATTTCCTTCCCAGCTGGAGGAATCCACGTACAGTATTGAATTTGACCTTAGCAACCAAATAGCTAAATCTCATGGGGCTCTTCTGTATTTGGCGCCAGGTTTACCTAGTAACTGTGTAGCACATATGCTGACACACACTGGACAATACAGGTGGAATTGTGATTCATTAACACTTCCTGTGTATTCAGAGGATCGACTCATGTTAACAAAGAAAAACAGATTGAGATGTCTTATAGCCAGATGTTTGGGCAGGTCTGATTAATGTGGTCTTTAGAATTCTTCTTTTTCCAATGGGAAGTGGAGTATCCTCATTTGGCAAACAGCTCTCTCAAAGTTCTGCCGACACTTTGTAGCTATGTACAATAAAATATCCCATTCCCAAGCCTCGTACAATAGGATTATCTACCCTCATGTTTTCTGTGCTGGTTTGCAGGAAATGATCTGTGCTTTTATTTTTCCTCACTTTGGGCAAGAATGACGTAATTAGTTCAGAAGTGTGTATCCTTACCTCTTAGTTCTCACCTTGATATAGGTGTGCACTGTTTGGGGCGGTGGTCACTTTTGCAATGTCTTGAGTGCATACACTGACTGGAGTGAAGTGGATGGATTTCTGATGAATCTGTTAAATAATTATCAGGTAGTTGCAAGACAATTAATATCTGCTGCTTTCACTCTGCAAATGTCCATCTATCTGATTGCATTTTTAGCATGTGTGTAGGATATAAAATATTTTGGGGTTGTAGGTTTGACTTATGCACAAAAAATAGAGCAAGGAGAATCAATGAGGAGGAGACAGAAATATTCTGAATATGAGGTGTCTTGTAACTCGAGCAATGGTGTATATTTAGAATGGTTTATTTGGAAAGCAAAAACAAATGAAGTTACTCAAAAGCAAATAGATTTTTAGTTTGCAGGAGAATGTGCTAATAAGAATGGAATGGATCTTTTCTAGTTCTTAGACTAATTTTTGTCTCCTTTATCTCTTTGTAGTGGTACTTTATTGCTCTGATGTAGTTTGTTTAAAGTAATGTAAACTAAACAAAGGGAACAAATTTACACAGTGTTATATCTTTTAAATTCACATACAAAACTACAATAGAAAATAAATTGAGTTAAGGCATTAACTGTGATCTGTTGTCATTGGGATTAGCAGAATTTGTGGTAAATAATATTGTCTTGATGATGTGGTAGAAACAATATATAGATTGCTGAAGTAGTAGGATGTAAAGGGACAATTTTATAAGGCCTTAATTCAGAATTTCAATTTATAAAGGCTTGTAAACCTCTTTGTTACATTTACTTAGCTTTTCTGTTTAATTTACAGTAGCTGAACAAGCACTATGCCTCTATTCAAGAAAGCTAGTGATGGGAGAGAAATCATTAGCAACTGATTTGATCCTTCTGATTATTTGATCACAAACTTATTTTCTCTTGTCCCACCTCTTTACATTTTGGAATCTGCTTTAGAATCAGACTATATCACTCGACAGTGGTTTCTCAAAAAAAGTTTCCATATTAGAGTGTAATTCACAGAGTGGAAAAGTTAAACTTGAAACAATGGGACCTTTGGACTGTAAAGTAAAGTTAAAATTGAAGGCTACAGAGTGTTTTATTTTAGCCAATATATGCCAGCATGGGGAAGAAGGGAGGGGGGAATGAGTAGCTAATTTGCCAATCTTGAGGTGTTTGAGAAGGGCAGAGTGAAGATCATCTCAGTTCAGATGACTGAGGAGTAAAGATGGGGAACCTGATACTACAGTTGACCAGATTTTGGTAGGAAGCCAATACAAGAAGAGGTGTTTAGTGAGGGTCATGGCTGGTATTGTTCTGTGACTCCCATGTACTGTGGAGCCTTATTTGTTGCGTTGTAGCCGAAACTGAGTTTTAGTAATTATAATTATCAGAGAGCTATAGGCTCTTCCAAGGCCTCTTTGACATGAGTTGACAGAGTCCTGTGGTTCCTAGCAGACATCTCTAAAACCACCTACACACGTGATGGGCCTTCTTGCCATCAGCAATAGAGGCCTGATAGATTCAACCCTGCTTTCAGACTCAGCAGTGAGGGCCACTGAGGCTAAATTCTCCTCTCGGCCCTAGAGATCGGCCTTCAGCTCAAAACTAAGGCTCCACTGGTGAGGCACGTGGGGGAAACCTCCTCTGCTGCTTCCCTTGGTGTCCCTTTTCTGTGGATAAGTAGGGTTTCAGCTTCCGGGGTTGTCAGTGAGGCACTTTGCACAAATACTAAATTGGATGAGGCAGCATGGTCCATTGATAGGACACTGCAGTGAGAGTTAAGTTCTATTCCTGACTCTGCAGCTGAGCCGATGGGATCCTGAGCAAGTCGTTTCCCTTCTCTGTGCTTCTGTCTCTCCATCTGTAAAACGGGACTGAAGAGCCTGGTAGTGTTTGGAGGAAAAGCTCTGTGTCAGAGCTACTGCTGCTATTATTATTCAACTTGGTTCAAAGCTCTTTTGAGGGGGAGGGTATGGGCAAGGGGAGTTGTGTTACCAAAGCTTCAAGGATATTGGTTTATTCATTCCCAATCTGAACACAAAGAAGTAAATAATAGGATTTGTATAACAGTGCAGCCAACTGGGTCTGTATTGTTCGATTTTCATTTGGAAACGAGTAATGGTCTGGTTCTGATTAATTTACTGAATAATAATAATTCCCTGGTGACTTCAATGCTAGAATATCAAAGCACTTCATAAATAATTTAATCCTCACAGCACCCCTAGGAGATTGGTCAGTATTAACTCCTTCTGCCCTTTTGTGGGTAGAGGAAATGGAGACAGAGAGAGACTAACTGAGCAGGCCAAGGTCTAGGACAAAGACAGGATTAGATCTTGGAAGTTCCTGGCTCCCAGCCTCACACTCCATCCCCCTAGACCATTCAGCTGAATGATGCTCTCAGCCTTGGGTTCAAAACCATATTTTCCAAGACATTGTCAAACCAAATTAATAGCCTTCTTTGACAGGGTAACAAGCCTTGTGGAGGGGGGGAAGTGGTAGACGAAAGCTTTTGATACTGTCTCGCATGACCTTCTCATAAACAAATTAGGGAGATACAACCTACATGGAGCTACTATAAGTGGGTGCATAACTGGTTGGAAAATCATTCCCAGAGAGTAATCATTAGTGGTTCACAGTCATGATGGAAGGGCAAATTGAGTGGGGTCCCACAGGGATCAGTTCTGGGTCCGGTTCTGTTCAATATCTTCATCAATGATTTAGATAATAGCATAGTGAGTACACTTATAAAGTTTGCGGATGATACCAAGCTGGGAGGAGTTGCAGATGCTTTGGAGGATCAGATTAAAATTCAAAATGATCTGGACAAACTGGAGAAATGGTCTGAAGTAAATAGGATAAAATTCATTAGGAAGGAACAATCAGTTGCACACGTACAAAATGGGCAATGATTGCCTAGGAAGGAATACTGCAGAAAGGGATCTGGGGGTCATAGTAGACCAAGAGCTAAATATGAGTCAATGGTAACACTGTTGCAAAAAAAAAAAGCATACATCATTCTGGGATGTATTTGCAAGAGTGTTGTAAGCAAGACACAAGAAGTAATTCTTCTGCTCTACTTGGCTCATTAGGCCTCTCAGCTTGAGTATTGTGTCCAGTTCTGGGTGCCACATTTCAGGAAAGATGTGGACAAATTGGAGAAAGTCCAGAGAAGAGCAACAAAAATGATTAAAGGTCTAGAAAACCTGACCTATGAGGGAAGATTGGAGAAAAGAAGACTGAGAGGGGACATGAGAACAGTTTTCAAGAACATAAAAGGTTGTTACAAGGAGGAGGGAGAAAAATTATTCTCCTTAACCCTTGAGGCTAGGACAAGAAGCAATGGGCTTAAATTGCAACAAGGGCGGTTTAGGTTGGACATTAGGAAAAACTTCCTAACTGTCAGGGTGGTTAAGCACTGGTATAAATTGCCTCGGGAGGTTGTGGAATCTCCATCATTGGAGATTTATAAGAGCAGGTTAGACAAACACCTGTCAGGGGAAGTCTAGATTAGAATAATACTTAGTCCTGCCATGAGAGCTGGGGGTTGGACCAGATGACCTCTCAAGGTCACGTCCAGTCCTACGATTCTGTGATTCTGTGATTGTGCAGTGAGCTTTTGCAGAATTGCTCAAGGCCTAACCATCTTCACAGTTTGCTTTGTTGCCAAAATAATCTTGAAGGGTGTGAAACCATCTGCGGAGACCCTCCTCCTCGGAGTTCTGTAATATACTGCTACCACCTGTGGGCCATCTCATGACATGATCTCAGGCAGCTACCAAAGCCTTTGCCTGAGTCACTGGGCAAAAAGGCCAGAAGTTCAGTGTGGTCTCAGAGCAATATTAATAAGCTAAACCAATGTAATGGCTTCCTTTCTCGATTTTATTCTATCAAGGCATTGATTTTAATCAAAACCAACTCAATCTGTTGAAGCCTCCAGTAGCTACAGTTACCAGAAGAAAGGACGTCGGCGTATCAGTCCTTGGTTTCTGCCCTCTGTGGTGCTGCGGCACCCCAAGAGGTAAAGCTGAGTAACGTATCCTGAGTGAATTCTTCTGTGACGAGCAGTTAACAAGCTCATCATGTTCCATGGAACCAGCATCCTAATTTTTATTCCAAACAAGGTGTCTGTACTAATTTTTGTTTTGACAAATACGATTTGACATAAGAATAGTGGGAGTCAGGGCCTTTCATTTTTGATCTAGGTTTACATTGCTATGATCTCAATTCCTCTCCCTCTCTCTGGTTCCTTTCAGTTGTAAGCTTGGTTATTAAAGTTAGCAAGAAGCCATCTGAAAACTCTTTGCTCTGTAGCGTTTAAACAGCCCTGCTATATGCAAGACTAAGTATGATAGCTTTTTAATGACTTGTGCTGTTCGCTTTGAGCGTTGGCACAATGGATTACTGTGGGGGGGGGGGGGGTTGTTGTTTTTTTTTTTTAAAAGAGCCTTGCTGAAAACAAAAGATTCGGTTTCTATTCAGTGAGAAACATCAGAAGAGAATGTTGACTAGGCAGCTGAGTCAGGACTTCTGGGTTTTATTCCCAGCTCTGCTGCTCATTCTGTGTGTGAGATTGGTACAAGTCACAAACTCTCAGCTTCCTCTCTTTCAGAAAGGAAGCAGTACTTCCCCGTCTCCAAGGGGTGCTGCGAAACTTAATTAATGACTTTACCCATCATAAGAAGCTGCAGATTCAAGTCATCAGTGTGCTGTTGATTTCAGTGTTATGCATCTCTCTCAGCAAATGCGGCAAGGTGCTATAAAACCTGGTAGGTATGGCAGTTAGATGTCACAATGCCTGCAAAAGAGAAATGGATGGATGAAGCATACGTGGTTCCAGCTAAATTTAGACAAGACAGAGGTAGAGCTAATTGATAAAGGGAAGCACTTCCAAGAGTTGGCTGAGATGCCATCCTTTGCCTGGCGCAGGGCAACCGTGCCCCCTTCTTCACATTGCGAAGGCAGTACATAGTCTCAGCACTGCCCCTTCCACACAGGTAACAATGCTAGGAGAAACAGTCCATGCCCACTCCTGTGTGATGAAGATCTGACAGCTGTGATACCATGTCATCACTTTCTCTGTGTTGAAGGAGATGATGCAATTATGAAGTGCAAGGGTGAGGCTGTTGAAAACTGAAGGCAGGGCATTTTTGGAGGAGGGTCCTAGACTGTGAAACATCTGACCAGAAGAAACCAGGCTGAGCCCAAGTCTATTAGTGCTGAGGGCAAAATGCAGATTAATTGTGGGAAGCTCATGGCAAAATCGTGCAAGGCTGAAGAGAGCTAGTGCAGGGGAAGAAGATTCTCGTTTTGCATATACCAGTGCATGAGCATATTCTTCATGTCCTCAGGAACAGCAGCCTGCTAAGCAGAGTACGGTGTCCCTTTTGGAATGTCCTTGTGCTCTTTAACTGTCTGCAGTGGCCCCAATTTAGCAGGGTATTATAGCACCTTCATTAGTCACTAGATCAAATTGATACTCTCAGTGCCTCTCCAACACCCTTGAGGCAAGTGATCCTGCAGTCCATGTTCTGAAAACATCCATGGAGCAGGAGTGGTGACCTAGAGCAGATCTGACCATGTGTTTGCAACTACAGCAGACCTCTATTTAACTGTGAAATGCTCCGTTTTTCTGTATCCAGACACAAGCTCACATTAAGTTGCACAAGACAGAGAACACCTTTCTGAAACTAAGTGTCGCAGTCTTTGGAGTTGCACCATGGTGGCACTTCTTGGGATCATAAACCTGTTGTTCATCATGGTGATCTAATTCCTGGCATCAGCATCAAGTGCGGGAGCCAGCTGGAGTCTTTGGAAATGGCAGCTTCTCCTTCTTTGGCTAATAAGCGAGGCCTTTTCAGCTACATGTTTGCTGAAAGTGTCACTTGTAGATCTCCCCTAATGAATCTTGGGAGACAGACTCATAGTTGAAAGAACAGGAGTCCTTGGGGCACCTTAGAGACTAACAAATTTATTTGAGCATAAGCTTTCATGGGCTAAAACCCACTTCATCGGATGCATGCAGTGGAAAATACAGTAGGAAGATATATATACTGTATATACTGTATTTCCTACTGTATTTTCCACTGCATGCATCTGATGAAGTGGGTTTTAGCCCACGAAAGCTTATATGTATTTCCTACTGTATTTTCCACTGCATGCATCTGATGAAGTGGGTTTTAGCCCACAAAAGCTTATGCTCAAATAAATTTTAGTCTCTAAGGTGTCATAAGTACTCCTGTTCTTTTTGCGGATACAGACTAACACGGCTGCTACTCTGAAACCACTCATAGTTGAGAGTCTCTCAAGTCTGACCTTTGTTATCATTTGCTATAAGGAGCTAGTGGAGGACAGATCAGTTGGTTAGCACCTGTGAGGATTGCATATGAAAAATAGGCGGGTTTCCAGGGAAGATAAATGGCTCAGATTATGTGGAGGATCTGAGGTATTTCCCTCTGTAAAGGGTCCCTGAAAGCAGAACTGCTAAAATGAGGGGTCCTTTCTCGGTGGGCTGTTACTTTGCATGCCCACTTAATTTAAACCTTCTGTGACAAAGGGAAAAGCGAAATTCAGTCTGTGTTGTGAACATATGATCCACTCTGTGGGCTCTCTTCTTGGCTAGTCAACATCTTGTGCTTTTTCTTTTCCCAGTAAGGCACGCACCGTGTTAGAACAGCCAGCAAGGCCCAGGGAATTGGACTACTGTGCGAAGGGTTTGTTTCGAATGCAACAAAGGGGTTGGAAATTCTGCACCTGGCAGCACTGAAAGGCTTAGGAAAACCGAAGGTTGTTTGCCTGAGTTATGGGCTGTGCCTTTTAACAGTTGGATCTGATAAGACAGCTCCAGAGCAGGAGACTGCAGCCCTTTGGGTGCAACAAATACATAATACATTTTCTGGAAGCCTTGTGGGGCCAGGGGAATGTGTTCACAGTATACTTAAAGATCTCATGAGCACAAAAAGGTTCTCTGTATTTGTCTCCTTTTCCCCTTCATGTTCTCTCTCCTTCCCTGGTTTTGTCCCCTCCTTCCACTCCTGCTCACTTCCCAGCCACATACCTGCAAGTAAAGCAGCAAAAGGAAATCCACCTGTTACTGTAAATTACATCTCGCTGGTCTGTCTGCATGTGGAGCATTGGAAGTAAGAAGCTGAGGTGCTTTGCATGGCCACCCTCTGGCACTTGAGCCTGGATCCAGAAGATAAAACCGCAGTGTTCTGAAGGCTTGAGGCTGTCTTCGTGCTGTGTCTGCCTCGCTATGTGTCAGCTTCCAGAGAGACGGCAGAAGTGCTAAGCCAAAGGTATTGGCAGAATGTCTGGGGAAAGGGAGATGCTTTGGGGGGAAGATTTTCTTCTTTTCTTTGATACATTTTTAAAACTAGGACAGTTGAACTTTGCCCATGGAGCTCTTCATAACCAGGGCAACCAACCAATTCGTGGGAAGACCATCCGAATGGATGTCCTAGCACAACAGGCCCTTGTGGGAGCACCTTGTAATTCCTAGTGAGGCCCTGATGGTAACCCTAAGCCTGTGCAGATGAGTTTGAGTTTGCAACGGTTGAATATCAGACCTGAACTTTGTGGTTATAAAAGCTGCTGGGACTGAGAACTAAACCCCTAGTACTCGACTTTGTATTCAGAGGAGAGGCTGCATGGTGTGTGTGCCTGGAGCTGATGGTCTTGGCCTGCCCGTGTTGGTTAAAGTGGTGGGGAGTTTTTGTTTGCTTGCTGATGCTAGGTAGCGGAAAGGAGACTCAAGATGCAGTATAGGGTGTGATTGTTGCTATAGTTATCTTAGTTCCAAGTCCTTTTTGAGCCTTAATGCATTCTAACGCTGCTGGCAGGTGGCTGGCATACATGGGGAAGCTGTGACCTTGGGCAAGACACTTAACCTCAGCAGGCCAATTTAATTGCTGGTGTGGCTCCTTTAACATCAGTGGAGTTCCACTCGGGATGAAGTTGATAACATGCGTGTCTGAGTCTGGCAGGGCCAGGATTAGCCTGGTTCCCAGGCCCAAGCTCATTCCACCTGCCCCAGCTGCCTGGTTTTATACTGTACATTGCCAACAAAGCTTGCACTGTTCACTTCTCTTCTTAGCATTTATTTGCTGGGACCCCGAAGAAGAGCATGTTAGCAGCCCATGTACCAACAGTTGAGGCATGTCTGTACCAGGCAATCCCAGCTGCTATTTCTGTTCTCTTTATATTTCACTTGGGTGAATGGAGCCTGTTTTTTTTCCTTTTCCGCTTTGATTATTATCATTCATCTTGCTATTAGGACGACACATCTGTTGCGGGTTGGCTAAATCCATGGGTTCATCTTGAATATAATCAATGCAAATCTCTGTCTTAGCATGAAAGTAAACCTGAGGCTTCACTGTTAAGCAATGGAAGTAAGAGAAAAATTATGGATTGTATTCAGATACTGTTGCCTGTACCGCAGAGCACCCTGGTCAGTGGTTACTTAGGCCTGGTCTGCAGTAGAAAATGAGGTTGATTTAACTACATCTGATAGGGTGTGAAAAATCCACACCCTGAGCAGTGTAGCTAAGCCAATTTAAATCCCGGTATACACAGCGCTAGGTAAAGAAGAAGTCTTCTTTCAGCCTAGCTACCACCTCTGGGGGGGGGGGGTGGATTACCTATGCCAATGGGAGAATCCTTCCCGTTAGTGTAGGTAGTGTCTACAGCTGTGCCGCTGGAGTGTTTTAAGTGTAGACAGTCCCTTAGAAGTTTAATACTGTAGTTATGTGACAGACATTTAAACTTGTTAGTGTCTTTGAATGTGCTGTTTGACATATGTCTTCCACAGCATTCCTCATGTGGCCCAAAGGATACATGCTAAACCTCCTAATGAGCCCTTGGCAGTGTATTCGAACCATCACCGCTGCTGGCATAACTGACACCTTTCTTGACAGGCTCAAGAGAGGCCAGCAGTTAAAAACAGTGAAACTCAGGGTGAAGAAGACCCATTAACTCGTCCAGTTCATACCCCTGCTGGGGCAGGACTGTTCCTTATGGTATCGCTTACCAGTGCCTTGTCTAGTATAATTTTAAATGTTTTTAAAGCAGTGTGGATTTTATTTAAATCACAATTTAAATCACTAGTCAGGAAGACTCAATTTAATCATGGTTTTCTACATAAAAGTGCATTCTTGTTGGTTGTTATCATCTTAATACATATTCTTCACAACTCAGAGGTAGATGTAGGTTTCATTTTTAGAAGGTACACACTATACATTTGTAAACAGTGATTTATTTTGAGAACTTTTCAGATTAGTTTTACAGCTATATCAGAAAATGAATGATTGTTTGGTTATTTCATTTACCAAAGGTAATTGAAGCTGATAGTTCATCTCCCAATGACTTCATAAATATCTCCAATTCAACAGGTTAATCATTAATATTTGGATGATTTTTTTGCCATGCTGTATTAGGAGGAGAACATCACCAGACAGAAATTTCAATTGTTTTATTTAACTAAAACAACAACGTTAAGTATTCTGGATTTTTTCTTCAACACAGACATCTAATATTTTAACAAAACAAGCATATGTCCCTCACTTCTCACATTTATTTCCAGACTTCTTCTCCTTGTCCAGATCTATTCCGCCCCCAACAATCTTCTATTCGTTGAACTTTCTGAAACTTTGCACTTTTAGAGAGAGGTAAGGGATTGACTCTGTGTACACAAATTTGCAGAGGGACAATAGAGTTGAGGTCTGATATTTCTCACCTCTATACGTTATTTATTTATTTATTTAAAATCATTTTTGCTGTTAACAGGCATGTTACCTCTGGAGACACAAATCCACAATTTGAGAACTGCAAAACTAAGCATCTTGGATGGTATCTTCTAGACTGAGCACTGAGTCCCATTGGGTAGATAGAAAGATTAACCTAAATAATCTATACAAAAGCCTGTGGAACCCCGTAAGATTGGGTCCCTAATCCATGAACTATTGGAACTCATTTACAAAACTTTTCTTAAACATTACATGAATGTATTGTCTCATACTATAGAATTAGAATTTATAATCCCTATTCCATGATGAGATATCTGTCAGCTATAATGTATCTTTAGATCATTTTTTCCCTCAAAAAACATTTTATCAAAAAATCCGATTTAAATTAAAAAAATCCAAATTTTTTTTTTAATCATTGATTTTTATCCACCCTGTTTGAAAGCTGGAGCCTCCAGCAAGTCCCATGAAGACTCTTCCATGATTGACTAGCCATGGAGATTCCACCCTCCTCTCGTCCCTGGATTTGGTTCCCTCCAGGCTAGTTCTGAGGCATGTTAGCATTGGGTGTTGCAGTGACTTTTGTACTGTTCCTGCCTGGTGTGTACAATACTGGATCCTGTTTCCAGAGCTGTCCATTCAGCACCTGTCACAATCGTTGCATTAACTTAATATTTGTTGGTGATTTTTGCAATTAAATTAGCGAGCTTAGATGAATGATTTGCTCTCTGAGTGGGTAAAAATAGAAACAGAGCTGTCTTGTTGCCTTCCTGGATGTCTCCATTCTTCTCTCTTAAAAGATTAAACACACTTGAGGCTTAGAACGGGGTGGTACAAGCTCTTCCTGGAAGTGATGAGCTGAAGCTTTGTATTACGACTATACAGTACTTCTTCTGGATTGCTGTTTGTCTTCTCTCAGATGAAAACTTAAAACAGAGGCTCTTGTAGTCATGAAAACGGCCATGGCCTCTTCGGTGAGAAAAGCATCAGCTCAATTATTATGGCCACGTTCGCTTGCGTTCTACCTACCTAAAAATTCTGTCCATCATTTGAGTTGGAAGTGTTGTGCTTTTTCACACCAGTCCTGCACCTAAACTCTGTTGTATTCTATTAGCTGGCAGTATTAAGTAGTTGTCACTTTTCACTCCCCAGTTGGCTGCATTTCTCTGTGTGTGTGGGGGGGTGGAGAGATGTCAAATAGTTTATAATTAAATTTTCATTCCATATTAAATTAAATATTACCTGTTGGTTAATAAGTGGCCATTACCTTCACAAGCAGTAGCAGTGCACAGTGACTGGACCCGGATGATGGCTGTAGGAAGAAGAGACAGCTGCAGGTAGCAGAAGGAATCTGTCTCAAGCCAACAAAAATATTGGACATTTAGCCCATTGGCTACCGACTAGTTCAGTCTATAGTCCACACCTATCTCTGGAGACAGCCAAATTCCTCTTGCTGGAGAGAAAAGCCAGGTGGCCTCAAACATCTTCCCTTTCACGCTCCTGCTTAGAGCTGGATCTAGCCATTCTCGAGATGATTTCTGGGTCAGAGGGCAGAGAGAGAGTCCACTAACGGTGTCTTTTCCCCTCCTCCCTCTAACAGGAGAGGGAGTGCCTCAGCGTCTCCTCCCCTTCCCCAAAGAAGTAGTGGCTTCTGTCTGGTGATTGGGAGGGTCTCAGAGTGGTGGTGGTGGGGAATCCCAAAGGATTAATCACCATCTGACTCCAAGGGCAGTAACATTAAAACATCTCCCCAGGGTAAGAATAGGTCTTTTCTTTCATGTTGCTCTCAACCTTCAGCTTTGGGGCAGGATATCCCAATCTCCGAAGCTGTCTTTTGTCTGTCTGTAATCTTCCTGGGATTACCCTGGAGCCAGCCGGTATTTGAGTAATCAGATACTTTATCTCTCTAGAGTGGGTAGTGATCTGAGAAGTATGCTCAGTGATTAAAGATGACCTTTCAGGAATGAGCAAAGCAGAGCCCTGGCTGGGGTCTTATAGGTTGCCCCAGAGGTGCAGGAGAGAAATCAATGGGAGTTGCAAAGGCTTTACTGCAGAGTTGAGTCTGGCCTGTCCAATTCAGCCGGAGCTATGCCTAGGGGTCAGGCTCTTTATGGCAGTGCTGTGTGTCTCTCCTTTTCTCTGCTGGCTGTTGGTGGCATGGTAGAAGTAGGACTTTTTTTTTCCTCTGGGGACCTGATTCTGCTGCCATAACTTAAATAAAAGACACATGATCCAGCCCTTAATGACCTAGTCTGTGTGAGAAATAATCCATTTGGAAGGTGCTTTGTCTGTGAGGTATTTTCATGCTTTAAATTGAGAGCTGCCATTTCTATGCACTAGTGTTTCTTAAGCAGATTTTTTGGTTTCTAGTTAAAAACCCCGTAACAAAGCATAGGTGTGGGAACTATGGGTGTGGGGGGTGCTGCAGCACCCCCAGGTTTTACATGGGGCTCTGGCTGCTGGCCCCACGCCCGGGGCTCTGGCTGCCAGCCCTGCTTCCGGGGACCAGCTGCCAGCCCCGCTCCCTCCCCCAGCTGTGGCCCCAGCCTTAGCCTACTCCTGTCTTGAGTCCCCCGCTTCCAGAGACATGGTCCTGCTCCCGTCCCCAGACAGGGGTAAGGGGGCTGGCTTTCAGCACCCCCACTATTAAAAGTGTCCCAGTGTCACTGTAACAAAGGGAGTAAGTGAAAACAGTAGCTTAGAGAGGGGGGTGACAGCAAGTGTATAAAGATTCTGACAGGCTAGGATTTTGGTTTCTTTTCCTCTTAAAGTTGCTTCTGCTTTGATTCTATCTCTTTCATTAGATCTATAGCTCTGGAAAGGAAAAATATTTTTTGAAAAAGTCTCGCAGGGTCTCAAAATATGCAGTATATCAGCCAAGATATCACCTTTGTAAGTGTGTCTGTGTGTATTATAACAAACTGGCTAGCATATAGGTAACACTGTCTTCTGTATATTGGACGGAATCACAACCACTGGATTGTGTGTCATAAGCCCTATACAACTAACTGCTAATGAATATTCTCCTATAGGGCAGTGATTCTCCAATTTATTTGATCGTACCCGCCTTCTTTGTGTGTGTAGTAGTTTACACACCCTCCCCCAACACAACTACAGATACTGGTGCTTCACTTGAATCGGTTGCAGCCTGTTTTTCGTTTGAGTTGGGGTTTTTTTTTTTTCTGTTGCACGAATGAGCCAATGATCCAGTGCAATAAGAGCAAAAGCAAAACTACGACTGTGGTCGATGCTTACAATTAAATGTGCACGCCACATCGTAGCACACGGATTAACAGACAGATGGCAACGACTTTGTATAATGCTAGGCAAGCTTCACAGAAATCCATCAAAATGCAGAGCACCATCTAGAGTCAAATGCACAGCGCCTTTTGGCAGCCCCCCACATTAGCTCCTTCCCCTCTCCCTGGCACCTCCCGCCCACTGCGGATCAGCTGTTCAGCAGCGTGCGGGAGGCGCTGAGAGGCAGGGGGAGGAGTGAGGGCAGGGCCCGCTCAGAATGGAGTGGGACGGGGACGGGAAGAGGCAGGAAGAGGGCTTCGGGGAAGGTGTGGAATGAGGGCGGGGCCTGGGGCAGAGAGGGGTTCGAGCCCTTCCCCTCCCCCCCCCCCCCCCCCCCGGCAACTTAGAAAGTCGTCACCTCTGCACAGCGCCATCTGAGGACCCGATGTGTCTGGAGCAATCAGCTTTGCTAGTTACTCATTGCTATGGGTAAAATGTGCATAGTAAGTGTCCCCCCCCCACTCCCGCAAGCGTCTCACGCCTTCCCAGAATACATTCTGTGCCCCCAAGGGGGTCTGCCCCCCATTCGGAGAAACTCTTGTAGGGAAAAGTGATAGTGGCCTGTGTATTTGGAACTAGAAGATCTGGGTCCCTCTCAAGTTCTGAATGGCCCTGTGTCGTGACCCACGGATCTCAAACCTGGGCCCCCAAGGTTCATGGGAACCACCATGCTCCAACCCTCCACCTGTAGCCTGCTGGCAACAGCTTACCTGAGACTCACAAAGCCCAACCCCAGGGTCAGACTCTGCCCCTGAGGTCCAGATGGTGGAGTCCCAGAGCAGCTGATTGTCCCACTGGTCCTACGCCAGTAGCAGAAACAGAAAGCTGTGCAAAACTACTGCTCTCCTCCCTGCACTGGATTGGGTGCTTGTGCTTCCTGCTATCACTACTCGCTCCTGCTTCCCTGGCTTGATTGCCTAGCATTCCGACCCGACTTGACTCCTCGCATCTGAGTTGTGATTCCCAATCTCCGTTTGTCTCCTGCGTCTGACCTCCCAGGATCCTAACCCAGCCGATTCTCGGCCCCTGTCTTGTGACTGTGGGCTCTGGCTCCGGCTCCGACTACTGGGTCTGGCTGCTCGTGATCCGGCCACAAGACCCTGGTGTACAGCCTAGATGCAACTGTGAAGTCCTGGACAGTCACAGAATTGTTTCAAATTTTGTTTTTGTTCTGAGATGACTTTCATTTACAAGGTGTGTCTCATTTATTATTACAATAAGTTTGTTGGGTTTAGGGAAAAAGTCACATGCAGATGCCAGAGATCACTTCGGACGTGGCACAGAAGACAGGCAACATCTAAAAGACCCTTGTACAAGACACACAGTCTGCAGTTCCTCCAATATCCCTGTGTTCAAGGAATATTTAAACCAACAGTTTAATACGAGGCAAGGGACAAATGATCAGTGAAGCACACTCTCTTTTATAAAATACAGGGGCAGAAAGGAAAGCCAAGCAACTCCGAATCATACTGGAACGAAGAGCAGAGCATATTTCTAAACCCCCCAGAGGGTTTCATATATTTGAAGGCAAACATAAAAAGCTCTGTAAATTCAAACACTATTTTATTTTTCATTTAAATTAATCATCCCAGAAAACGGTGACTTTGTCTCTTTGTCCCTATTTAGTTTCGGCAAATCCAACTTTTTATTACTGTCTCTTCGCAGATTATGAAAGGCTTGGTGGATTATATCATCATAATAAATCGAGCCCATTAGTGTGTTACTCTCAGAAGATCACAATAATGAGCTGAGCCTCGGGCAATGTTTCACTGTTTTTCTTCTGAAAGTGTTTTGCTTGTGTCCATGTCGCTCAGTGCTGGTACGTTTCTCCCTGCTAATAGGAAAGCGCATAAAAATCGCATAATCATTAATATTGCAGAATCATTAGGGTTGATAAAACCACCTCTGACTGAGCCAATGTTGGTTTTCATGGTCACTGCATTTTATAACATGCTACCTAACCATTAGCTTTTTTTTTTTTTTAAGACCAATCTTGTAGATGTGGTGGCTGTTTGACTCCGGCTTCAGCTCTTCTGTATGTAGATAGTGCCAGTTAGATGATCATTTTCCAAGTCAGTCAGAGCGAATGAAGTTCCAGTGATTGGCTCCAGTGCTTCCCCCCCACCCCCGCAGTTTTGTTGCAGACGGCATTCGGAAGCTGGCAATCTGTAGATGCGCAATCAAGTCTTGGTTTGCGTCTCATAAAGTCAGTCCTGTGCTGACTGGTTGAAAAGCGTCAAAACTACAATCTTGTAAAATCACCAAAGTAAGTCAGGGTGCTTTTCTTAAAGGAGAACATGAGAACAGCCATACTGGGTCAGACCAAAGGTCCATCCAGCCCAGTATCCTGTCTACCGACAGTGGCCAATGCCAGGTGCCCCAGAGAGAGTGAACCTAACAGGTAATAATCAAGTGATCTCTCTCCTGCCATCCATCTCCACCCTCTGACAGACAGAGGCTAGGGACACCATTCCTTACCCATCCTGGCTAATAGCCATTAATTTATTAATTTATCTAGTTCTCCATGAATTTACCTAGTTCTCTTTTAAACCCTGTTATAGTCCTAGCCTTCACAACCTCCTCAGGCAAGGAGTTCCACAGGTTGACTGTGCGCTGTGTGAAAAAGAACGTCCTTTTATTTGTTTTAAACCTGCTGCCCATTAATTTCATTTGATGGCCCCTAGTTCTTATCGGAAGAAGTAAATAACTTTTCCTTATTCACTTTCTCCACACCACTCATGATTTTATAGACCTCTATTGTATCCCCCCTTAGTCTCCTCTTTTCCAAGCTGAAAAGTCCTAGCCTGTTTAGTCTCTCCTCATATGGGACCCGTTCCAAATGCCTAATCATTTTAGTTGCCCTTCTCTGAATCTTTTCTAATGCCAGTATATCTTTTTTGAGATGAGAAGACCACATCTGTACGCAATATTCAAGATGTGGGCGTACCATGGATTTATATAAGGGCAATAAGATATTCTCTGTCTTATTCTCTATCCCTTTTTAAATTATTCCTAACATCCTGTTTGCTTTTTTGACTGCCGCTGCACACTGCATGGACATCTTCAGAGAACTACCCACGATGACTGCAAGATCTCTTTCCTGATTAGTTGTAGCTAAATTAGCTCCCATCATATTGTATGTATTGTTGGGGTTATTTTTTCCAATGTGCATTACTTTACATTTATCCACATTAAATTTCATTTGCCATTTTGTTGCCCAATCACTTAGTTTTGTGAGATCTTTTTGAAGTTCTTCACAGTCTGCTTTGGTCTTAACTATCTTGAGCAGTTTAGTATCATCTGCAAACTTTGCCATCTCACTGTTTACCCCTTTCTCCAGATCAAGAATGTTTAAAATAGAAATTGGTCCAAACTAAACATCTAGATCTGATCACCTGCCTTTTGGGAAATATGGTATGTCGTCTGCCCAGGGGATTATTTTTTAAATAAAGAAAGACTGAGATCTCAAGGTTTGTTGCTAACTATTCCCATATTTCCACGTTTCCCCCGCTCTCCAACTTACCAACATACCCCACTTCTTGTGAAGGTTTCTGGGTGTAATCCAACAGTTGTTTCTTGTACTTAGTACTATAATTAGAACCACCACTAGAGGGCACTCAAAATGTTCTGTCCCTGCATGAATGCTTTATAGGAAAGTTCTGAACTGGACCTGGCGTGTTCTGAACTGGACCTGGCGTTTGTGGCTGAGACCCATTTTTAGTTTAATATAATTGATTTAAAATGTGAGAGGAAGAAGTTGAGCCAAAGCAGCAGCATCCTTCCTGAAAGCTCCTGGATATCAGTCAAGTATTTGAGGCTTTGTGGTTGGGAGGGAAAGGGCAATGGTAGTATATAAGAATGGCCCTACTGGGTCAGACCGAAGGTCCATCTAGCCCAGTATCCTGTCTTCCAACAGTTGCCAATACCAGGTGCCCCAAAGGGAATGAACAGAACAGGGAATCATCAAGTGATCCATCCCCTGTCGCCCACTCCCAGCTTCTGGCAAACAGAGGCTAGGGACACCATCCCTGCCCAGCCTGGCTCATAGCCATTGATGGACCTATCCTCTATGAATTTATCTAGTTCTTTTTTGAACTCTGTTGTGGTCTTGGCCTTCACAACATCCTCTGGCAAAGAGTTCCACAGGTTGACGTTGTGCCTTGTATGAAGAAATACTTCCTTTTATTTGCTTTAAACCTGCTGCCTATTAATTTCATTTGGTGACCCCTAGTTCTTGTGTTCTGAGAAGGAGTAAATAACACTTCCTTATTTACTTTCTCCACACCAGTCATGATTTTATAGGCCTCAATCCTATCCCCCCTTAATCGTCTCTTTTCCAAGCTAAAAAGTCCCATTCTTATTAATCTCTCCCCATACGGAAGCCGTTCCATACCCCTAATCATTTTTGTTGCCCTTTGCTGAACCTTTTCCAATTCCAATATATATATTTTTTTGAGATGGGGCGACCACATCTGCACGCAGTATTCAAGAGAGTTGTCACCAGCAGCATCACCCTCTGCAGAAACGAACGCTGAATCTGGCCACCCACCCCTGCAGTCCAGTTCTCTTAGGACAAAGGACAGAGCTGTGACAGCAATGAAGCAATGCTTGTGTGCCTCTAATCTTGACGTAAGGGCAAACCAGTAACTTCACACAGAAGTCCTACTCCAGTGGGCATTCAGGAAAATGCAGGAAATGATGGAGAAGCTTTAATTTGCCTTTTGGGGGCTGGGTAATGGGTAGCTTCCAAGTGAAGAGCTGTGTATATTGGATTACGAAGGAAAACGATGGCCTCCAATCTCAAAGTCCATGCACACGGGGCAGTGACCCATGTTCTCTTTCACCTCCCCTGCTGTGTTGCCTTCTGATGACTAGATGGACTTTTAGGGACTCTCAGCCACCAGAAATGAAACTGTGTCACTGAGATCCTGCTGTTCACAGTACTGAACTATTTAAATCACACTGATCCCAGCTTGCATGGGATACAGTTCCACGTATCACCATTCCACATCTCAGCACAGGATACAATGTTGCTGTCTTTTATTGAAAGTCTTCCTGTGTAGTCCCAATTACTTTTTACGGAAAGTCTGACATGGGTTTTTACGTGGTTGACATGGCAGATCCAAGTACTTGTGAGGGACTGTGCTTAGTCTGCGTACACCTCATTGCCCTCTGCTGGAGAAAAATGGGCACACTCATGGATAACAATTCGTTCTGTTAGTTAAAGTGAGTGGAGCTGTCCCTTGAGCTCACCAAGTCTCTGTTAAGCCTCCAAGGGCTTCATTTTTAATCACGCTGCTGCCACCTAATGCCATATATCATACATTTGTAGTGGGAAACCATGAGTCACCGCATGCCGCAAATGTAGGCTTAGTGTTCCACAGAACAAACAATATATTAGTATTACTTTATCTTGAGTGTCGTCTTTCACAAATTAAAGTATTGTTCTTGGCCCTCACCAAGCAGTTCTCCATGGTACTCAACCCCACCTGCGCCAGGGGTTCTGGTGGCCCAGCTCCAAAGTTCTGGACCTTGGTCTTCTGTCATGAGATGTTCAATCTCACAGTGGGGGTGGCGTCTTGGAGACCGTGGTGAGCGGGGCTGAAATTTTGTGACTTCTCCACAAGCAAGGCAGTGTCATCGGCATAGTCTTGGTTGGAAGCACTTCTTGACCAAACTTGGTTTCGATGAGAGGAACAGCAAGTCCTAACATCCAGTCAGTAGCTCGACAGAATAGCGCCTGGGGGAGAATGTATCCCTGCGGCACACCTGAGGTTATGTAGAAATGTGGCAAAAGTCACGAACCAAGGCACACTTTCACACCAACATCAGTGTGAAGATCATATACTAGATTTAGCAGAGCATTTGGAACACCAGCTCCTTTCAGTGCCAGCCAAAGTGCTGACCTGTCGACTGAGCCGAAAGCCACTTTGAGGTTGATTCTGTGTGCCATATGAAGCAGATTGGTTAAATCCTCTGTACAGTTCAGCCAACACAGGGGCTGGCTTTCAACTTGCCCTGGGGGTGCTCAACCCCGCTAAGCCCCCGCCCCACCTCTTCCCGCCCCCACTCCGCCCCAGGCCCTGCCACCACTCCACCTCTTCCCCCAAGACCCCCCCCCGCCTCTTCCTGCTCCGCCCCAGACCCGCCTCTTCCAGCCCAGTTCTGCCCCTCCCCCGAGCGTGCCCCATCCCCTCTCCTCCCCCCTTCCCTCCCAGTGCCTCCTGCATGCCGCAGAACAGCTGATCTGCGGTGGGCAGGAGGCACTGGGGGGAGAAGGGAGGGGAGCTTGGCTGCTGGTGGGTGCTAAGCACGTGCTATGTCAGCCAGAATCCAAAGGGTAAGTCCAGCGTCCATTGTGGACAGTCCTGCCGTGAAACCTGACCGCTGCGGATGACAAAGTCTGTGAAGGAGCAGCTGTATCCTACCAAGCAGAACATGAACAAAGACCTTTCAGGGACCGAAAACAATGAGATTGGCCTGTAGTTGCCACACACAGTGCAAGATCTTCTGCCATTGTACACGGACACTATGATGCCATCTGGCCTCGCTTCAGTCATTCATTTTATTGCGTTGTACGTTGCATGCCTGCTCTTCAGCCGTGTCGCCAGGATGGACGGAAACCCCCCCCGCGCACACACTGGGTTCTCAAACTCGCCATTGACACACAAAGGGGTGCAGGCCCGGACCTTACCTGGTGGACTTGCAGGACTGATCCAGATCCAGGGACATCACCACATGATGACTGTTGCAACGTCATCCTCCGTGGTCACGATGGCTAGCACAGTGGTCCCTGGCAGCCAATGCATGTTTGGTGATGACCTCACTGGGGAGCTGGGCAACTGTGTTTCAGACCCAGATTAGAGAGAGGCTGCAGTTTGGGTATGTAGCCAAGTCAGGGCAAAGCTTTGCGTCTGCTGGGCTGAAATGTCACAAACTGTCCTGATTGCAGGCACATTCCAGAACTGGAAAATAAGGCCAAGATTTGCAGACGTGACTAGTGATTTTGGGTGCCCAACTTCGGGCCCATTTTTCTGCCCTCTGAAAATCAGGCCCCTTTTAAAGATCCCAAACTCACTAGTCCTGTTGGAAAGCCTTTGGTCCAAGCTCCTTGCACAGCCTCTGTCCATTTAATTCAGGTCCAAATGCCAAGCGGAACATTCCCAAAGTTCAGTGGAGTTCCCACCTGGAGTTCTGGTGTGGGCTGCGTCTAGTATACAGCCCTGTACCGTTGCAGTCCTTTACCTCATCTCAGCGATTGCTCTCATCCTATCCAAACATGCTATTGTTTTACCCCATCGTTAAAGTTGGAAACAGGGAGGGAGCGTGTTAAAAGGTTGGCACCTCCCCCAACGTGCACAGTCACCTTTAGTGTTAAAAGGGTGAAATGAAAATGAACCTGACCAGTTGATATCCAAAAACGGAAGGTGAATAAGATTTAAACAAGTTGTTCTTTGTTTGCCGATACAGGGGGCCTTCGAGGGGCTACCATAGTGGATGCCTTAGATACTCTGTACATCATGGAGCTTGGGGAGGAATTTCAAGAAGCGAAAAGCTGGGTGGAGAAGAGCTTGGACTTGAATGTGGTGAGTCAGTAATTGAAAATGTCAGTGCAAGGGACAATGAATCAGATTCATAGATTGCAAGGCCAGAAGGGAACATTGTGATCCAACTAACCCCCTGCACAACACAGAGCACAGAACTCCACCCAGTGATTCCTGCAGCCATCCTTCATTCCTGAGGTCTTCCGCGGAATTAGCCTGAACAGGAGGTAATGCTCTTTCTGTTAGAAAATTACCATCTCTAATTTTTAGACACTCCAAGGAAGTTTGATCAGTGTGAACAGGAGACCTCCTGCATATGTCCCCCAGATTGAACCCCCTCCCCATGATATCAGGTTTTCTTTCCGCATATTATAGACTGATCACCCTGCTCTTAGGGAGGGGATTTTTTGACACCCCTCCTTATAAATTATTGATCAGTACCTCTATGTATTATGCAAAGGCAGCACAGGACTCCAAAGCTAACGGGAAGGGGAGTGGGGGGGAGAGGGACAATTGTGCCAGGGCCTTAAGTTCTGGGGGACCCCAAAATGTCTGTAACATCTGTGTCAATAAAGTGAAAGGGAAGGGGGTGGGGCTCCAAATTTCTCTCGACAGGCCTGACCCCAACCACACTGCTGGGACACTGGATAAGTATGAAAAATGAAGAGCTCCACCTACAGAATGGCCAGCACTCCTTCCTGTATCTTCCGTGAAGGTCTCCCATCTACATACGGAGTTGTTCTTCGCTTGCGAGATGGGACCACAGCTTGACGTGGTCGTCTATGGAAGCCATTAAGCTCAAAATGCCATTAAAATTTTAATTTCTTTATGTCTGTCCTAGTTAGTACATGGGGAAAAATGGTTCTCCCCATGTGAAAAATGAATGCAGCTGCCTTTTTAGAAAAGTATCATTTGGGAAGGGATGGCCATCATGGATTCATAATAGGAGATCACATCTGATATATTAGCTTGAATGCTTTTAAGTATGTTACTGAATCGATAAACAAGGGACAAAATCAATGGGGAGATAATTTATCTGGATTTGACAAAAGCTTTTACTCCTGGCCCACACAATAGATTGATCGGCAAAGACTAAAATGAATGTTATTGATTGATCACTGGAGTCAGATGTGCAGTGCAGGGAGAGAAGGGTTGAAATTAATTAAAAATTGGCTTTGAGACAAGAAGCTGACTTAGGCAGGCAGGGGTGGGACGGTGGCCTTGACTGGAGAGGGGAATTCAGTGCGAGGCTTAAGAGAGAAATGACAAGGAAGGAGAGGGTGTCATTTCAAAAGTAGCCACATTTGCTGCTGAGATAATTTGCCAGCATGGGGAGTAAAAACAGTTTCAGAGCTACAAAGCGAACCGTCTCAACAGAGGAAGCTGTATATCAGCTGTCAGCAACATGTCACTCCAGTGCTGTTTGTTCCACTGACTGCCCATAAAACACAGTCAAGCTGGAGCTACCGGTCTTGCCTTTTAAAGCGTTCAGTGGGCTGGCCCCAAACTCTCTGACGGGCGGCCCCTCTGCAACCAAGGTCCCCCCCGGAGAGCTGCTGTCTTCAGGGGTGGAGGAACTCTCAGCAACTAGATGCGGCAGGGTGGGGTGATTCAGGCAGTGGGGAAAGAAGAGACAGTTCAAGTCTGGGGCAGAGCAGCTGTTTGGATTTACTGACTAGTGGCAAGTGTGGTGTAGATACCTAGACAGACCACTGACTATGTGGGAGGTGCAAGTTCGCTTAGAGAAGCATGAGACAGGGAGGCTGAGGGACAAAAATCATCCCCAAACTCTAAAAGGAATGCAGCACGGACGACCGTGTTAACCAGCAGCAGGCTGTGTGTGCAGCAGTGCTCCATGACCCTGGTTAATTTATAGCCTAAGAACCAGCGCCCAGCAAACAAATCATTAATTGCTGTTTGCAGCTATGTTAGGTCCACTGATTTTATTTCCCAACCTGGATCTTTTGCTTTCTCTCCTCCTTCCAGTCCGGCCTTTTCCAGGTTCTCCCTCTCTCTCCCCCTTTACAGTACTGTCACTTCCTGCGTGATCTTGAGCTGCTTCCTCTGGCTTTTGCCTCCCTCTCTGGATGGCACATTGTGTCTCTGATCCTTCCAGCCTTCCCTGGGAGAAGACCTCTGTTTTCATATGTAACCCAGTGGGATTGTTGGAAGAGCCAGATTAATGCAGTGGGTAAAGAATTCCTACCACTCTATCCCATTTGCGGAAAATGCTGCACTCTTGTAAGAGCCTCCTGTTGGTAGTTTTATGTGTTTATCTGAGGGGAAGAAATAATTTGCCTGGCAGGTTCACAGTCTAGGAGCACAGTTTAAAAAGCACAGTTTGAAGGCAATTGCTTTGACATTTGCTGATCGGGAGCTGGAATAAAATAGATCTTAACTCGTTCCAGGTGAGTGGCTTCCTGGGAGGTTCAGTGAACCACATCACTGCATGTTCACCATCTCCTAGCAGGGCACATGGGCAGTGGTTTGTTTGTGCCACCCTGGGCTGTGGTCCTGTCAGGTCTTACAAACCAAGTAGGGTTGAGCCTGGTAAGCCCTTGAATGGGAGACCTTCAGAGAACATCTGGACACGCCAGGAAGTTGTTGTGGTGATGCACAAGGTGGCACTCTGCCCGCTGAGTCAGTGCTGAAGGAATGCCCCCGTATGGTGCAAGAAGGCTCAGTACAGGAGGGTGCCATCTTTTGGCCATTCAAAACAGTCCTGACTTCTTGTGGTCTCTCAAAATCTCTCTGCCCTTCTTGTAAGAATAGAGATGTTAACTCCAGCGTCCTGTCCAGCTTTCAACATACGTAACTATTTTCTGCCTACCTGCATTGCCTTTTCATTTTCAACTGGAGGAAGTATACTTCCTCACGCTTTCTTTCGTAATCTGTTGGGTAGTGTTTCACTGCTATTAAACAGCTGCTGCGTTTTACCCAGAAACCATTTCAGTGGTAACAAAGTGATCCCGATAGCTCGCTTAAGCTACCTCCTAGGGGGCTGTGCGGCTTCATGTATAAAGCTCTTTGAGATCCTAGATGAAAGATGCTATAAAAAGGCAAAGTGTTATTAAACTGTGAATAGGATTGCAGAGTTTTGTGAACGTGCCTAGAATTATTCCAAGGCACTCTCACTGGCCCTGTGTCCGCATGGTTGCTATAAGGCTTCACTTGTACCTTCCAGTTACTATCTGATGATGATCTTTTCAGAATGGAGAAGCGTCCTTGTTCGAAGTGAACATTCGTTATGTCGGAGGGCTCTTGACGACGTACTACCTAACCGGTGAAGAGGTTTGTTTCCACACATCCTGCGTATCTCTCACTGTCTCAAATAATGAATGTGCAGGTGTATTTCTGGATAGGGCTGCTCCCAGCGGTACTCAACTGAACATAAAATAATCCCTCTGTAACAAGAGGCTAAACCTGTTTTTTATGAATATTGAACTCCCACTAACAGTCTTTTAATTAAGTCTCACACAATTACCTTATGCTTGCCATGCCTGGCTCATCTATAAAGATCTTTTCTCCAATGGACAATTTTAGCAAGATCGTTTTCCAGCTTGGTGCATTGGTCCCCACTGAAATGCATTTGCAGTGATCTTTGCCTTTCCCTCAGTCCTTGTTACTTTGTAGCCTAAATATAGGCAATAGCGCAAACTTAGGGGTCGCTCCAAATAGCCCCGCAGGCTAAGTGTTCGCTTATTGGTGGCAGCTATTTGTGAAAACCCCAAATTAGTGTTCTATTTTTTGTGTAGCAAAAGTTTGCACTGATAAAGCAGGATGCCAGGCTGTGGCTAACGCCATCCATGTGCAAGGAGCCTTTCTTTAGTGTGCAAATTGTCACAGACTGGTGAGTGTGTGATACAAGCCCCCCTCTGTGCCAGTACGCAGTGGATATGAGTCTGTTACAACCCCCAGCTATCGGGCCATGGCTCTTTAACTCAAGACTGTCAAAACTCACGCTTTTAGCTCCAGAGGTTCCCGATTCAATCCCCATGTGTGAACCCAGAGGGCTGGCCATACATGGGGATTCATCTGGGATTTGAGCCATCAGATTCCTTTGAGAAGAGGAAGTGGCTGATGTGACAACCACCCCCATGGTCAACACACTGGGGGTCGAGCCAGATATCTGTCTGAATTGCAGCAGCTTGACCTGAAGAGCCGTGGCTTCGTAGGTGGGGGTGGGAACAACTCCTGTCCTATGTGGATCAGCACAGAGGGGGATTTGGAACGCACGCTCACCACAGGGTTACACAAGGACTGATCCAAGCAAGTACATTTGGTAGAACTGCCCCAATCCCTGGTTTCCCCACTCAGCCAGCAGAGTTGAGCTGACCTCTGGGGAAAGGCACCCCTTTCCGAGGGTGGTGGAGCAGCGTTCCAATGAGCACTAGGCCCGCAACGAATTCTGGCTAAATCAGAAGGTTCCTACTGAAAACACTGCTCTCTCTTTCTCCCACCTGTCCCTCCCAAACGTAGGCCATATCTTAACACATAACCTGTCTCATAATATAGCTGTGCTGGAATTTAAAAACCAGATGTGGGGAGATCAAGAGATTACTCCTCTACCCTGAATATCTCAGGCAAACAGAAGGCCTGATCCCACTGATCTCAATGGGAGTTCTGCTAGCATACGGCTGCAGGATTGGGCCTTAAGCAACAAGTAAATAACCTTTTCAAGCAACTCCCATATTGCTACAGGCCGGCGGCTTCTGCTGGAGGGAGCTGCCCATGATAGGAGGAAATGAGTAGTCCTTGCATTGTGATGCCAGCGATTTGTGGAGACCTGGGAGAAGCTCCATAATTAAGGCTGCATTTTGGATGAGTTACAGGAATTTGTTCCTCCTGGGATTTCCCTGCTGGGAAAGCTCTCAAAGATCTAGTGCCTTGTGCTGCAGCCCCTCATGCTCACAGCTTCCATTGACTTCAACTTGACAGAAAAGGAAGAGAGGCCACAAAACCGTAAAGCTTGGGCAGCAGGCTAGAGAGTGAGCTCAGCAGACAGGTCAGTGTCTGTCCTGTGTCAGTTCAGTGCCTCCCCCCTCAATAATCTAGTCACTTCCTCATGGTTTTCCCTTCTGAACCAGATCCCTATACCTTCCTCTACTGTGACAAAGGCCTCAAAGCCCATGGGCAAGTTCGGGTTTCCTCCATGCTGTATTTCTCAGAGCAATAATGTCTTGCTTTCTTAGAACTGTTGTGACAGCTTGGACTGAACTAGGGAGGTTAGAGGTAGAAGGCTTGTGCTTGATCTCTTGTCACTTACAGGCTTCTCTTGCTCAAGACAAATCTCTTGAATGCAGATTATTGCTTGTATCAGTTTGTCCCAAAATAATTGTCTCTGGCGGCTTTGTGCAACCAGCCCCCATAAGCTATCATGTGATTAGAAAGCCCATAACTCAGAAATTAGGAATGGAAAGGGTGATAACTTAGCCATGATGAGGCCAGGGATCCTCTCTGGAAATTAGTTGCACTTAAAGGAGTGTCTGTCTGTGTGTGTATGTGTGTATAAAATATGTGTTCTTGAAATTAGAAGTCATGTGAGCTATCAGCAACTTGCTTTGTAAACCATAGCATGCTTCATCCTTAGAAATCTGCTTTAATTTTGATGTCTTCACTTCTGTTTTCCCCCACCGTCCCACAACAAGTTCTTAAAAGGAGACCCTTTGTCCCCAAAGGCATGCTTTGCAAGATCAACTCAAATCAACCCAGAAGGGCATGTTCTTGTAACAGTACTCTGAGCAAAGCTACTAGCCAACTGCCCATCATTGGTGTTAGAGCAGCCAGCAGCATTAGAAGTGGAGACCTTTGACCCAAGAAATTGGTCTTTGCTCAGTAGGTTAAAGGAGCAGTTCCAGTAGCTATGGGACTGGAGATCTGTGCCACGTGGGCAGATCTCACGTTTTACCACATCAAGATACAGATGCTTAATCCAGTTTATCTACTATTCCCCCAGCTAATGCAGAACCTGGCTTCAAGTTCCAAGGGAAAGTACTTAGAAGGTTTCAGAAATTCAAGAGAACAGCTGGATGTAGCAATGGGTGGCTGTACATATACAGACACTAAGATCTCTAGGCAGTGGGAAGCATACAGCTTTGAGAGTGGTTAGAGCTGTGCAGAACTAGGACAATGAAACCCCAAGCCCAAGCCGAGCTCACTTAATGATCCTGGGATGATCTCTGGTTTCATGAGGAAGCCATGGAAAACACGGTGGGTTTGTCCCGTAAGAGGGCAAAACTTGGCAGTTTTGGCTGTTTAACTTTGAATTTCTGGGTTCAAAGTAAAACTCACAAGGAGTGTGTCCATAAGAACCAAAACCAAGGGAAAAGGGTTCACACAAACCCCAGTGCCCTGAAACTGCCAAATGTCCTAATGCCAGTTATATTCCAACTGGGAACTTTCAAACTCATTAACCCAGGACTCTGAGTCAGAAGTTAACAGAACTGATCCTGTAATTTGGTTAGAAAGGGAGATCTCCTCTACTGTAACGTGAGCCAACACTGCAAAGCTCACATCCAGATCCAAAGTCTGAGGCCCGTTTGGATCCAGGATTTTAGACTGGTCTGTTGTGGATCTCCAGGGGCCATACATAAATTCTGGTTCAGATCAAAACTTCCTCATGGGGTTTGGTTCAGGCCCATCCCAATATGTAGGCTTAGGGCTACCCCACTATTTGGAAATGAAAGCCCTGTAATGTCCCATCATTCTTACCCACTTTATAACTGTGTCTGTCTGGGAGTGTATGGAAAAGTGAAGTTTAAGAAAACCAGCATGACTGATACTAGCAAGCAATACAATGTATATTTTAACTCTCTTTTCCTCTTTTTGTCTAACAGGTATTCAAGAGCAAAGCTCTAGAACTTGGAGAGAAACTTCTACCAGCCTTTAACACCCCCACTGGTATCCCACGAGGTGTCATAAATCTGGGCAGGCAAGACACAGCTCATTATTTTCCCATCGTTAGCAGTAGGCCTTACTGGGGAGGAGGGATAGCTCAGTGGTTTGAGCATTGACCTGCTAAACCCAGGGTTGTGAGTTCAATCCTTGAGGGGGCCATTTAGGGATTGGGGGGAGGGGGAAATTTGGATGATTTAGTTGGGGATTGGTCCTGCTTTGAGCAGGGGGTTGGACTAGATGACCTCCTGAGGTCCCTTCCAACCCTGAGATTCTATGATTTATGTACTGAACACTTGTAAAGGAGTAACAACTGTTCCTCAGGGGTATTTTGCCTCTAAGAACATAAGAGCTGCTATACCGGGTCAGACCATGGTCCATTTTGCCCAGCATCCTGTCTCAGCAGTGGGGCCAGAGCTTCAGGAGAAGTGTACAGAACAGGGAGATTATGGCGTGATCCATCCTTTTCTTCCACACCCAGCCTCTAGTAATTAGAGATTTAGGGTTGCCCTGAGCACGGGGTTGTGTCCCAGACCATCTTGGCTAATGCCGTTGATGGACCTATTCTCCATGAACGTATTCATTTTGTTTAATCCAGTTATTCTTTTAGCATCTCTCTGTAGCATCTCCCCTCCTGACTCTTGGAGGATATTCGTTTTGGCAACTCAAACTCCAGGCGGCATCTTGGCCGTAATCAAGTGTGACTCACATTAAATCCAGCTGTGGTTTATTAATTTTTTCAGCCATCCACATTTTCTTCCTTCACTTCCTGGCAGAGCCGCCCCATTGGAACAGGATGTTCCCACTCACATTTGCCTTTGAATTTTATTGGTGGGCCCTGCATTTAGAACTCTGCTTGCTCTGCACGTTTTTGCAGTGCGCCAGGCTAGATGCACGAGGCTACTTTTCTGGATCTGTGCGGCTCCATGCATGGAAGCTGAGAAAAAGACCTTGTGGCAAATGTCAGTTTTGTATCCAAATGTATAGGAATAGCCGCAGCCCATGTAGTTTTCTGCCTGCCTAGACTCCACAACATTCACTTAGGCGACATCTACACTTCAACTGCTTCGGTGGCGAAACTCGCCACAGTGACAGGAGGGGTTCTCCCCTGGCTGTAGCTAGGTTCTGTCTAGGGTAGCTGTCTCCCCTGAGGGACAGTAGCTAGGTTCTTCTTCCATTGAACTAGCACTGTCTACACTGGGGTAGGTTGGCATAGCCCATCTCTTGTTGGGGGGGTGGATTTTTCACATCCCTGAGAGACATAGCTGTGCCAATGCAAGTTTTCAGCGTAGACCAGACCTTAGTGCTACAACACTGCCTCTGAGGTATGTGACATAAAGCAGGGAGCTGAGGCAGATAGGTTAAATAACTTGCCCAAAGAGACAGGAGTAGAAACCAGGAGCATTCATTCCCTGTCCCCAGTTCTAACTACTACACAACACTTCCTGCCCATCAGGACTCGTTGGCTCATTTTGATGCCAACTAGCTAAAGTCCCTGGGATTTTAAAACCTGCACACAGCCTGCAGCACAGAGACTAGGCAACATGAGTTAACAAAACCCTTCCGTCCTCCCTGCCACAGCACTCAGAGCAGCAGCTGGGGTCATTTTACCCCACATCTGCCATTGGGTTCCTTTCCCTGTAAAGTGGGAGATTTCATTGAACATGGAACCCGGGGTGATCCGTTGCTCAGATGTCACTGTCGCCCGCTGCTTAACGCTGGGTGCAATGAAAACTTTGAACGTCTCCACCACCTTAATTGTATCCTTCCAGGAATGACATTCTGCTTCCTGGCTGGATGAGAAAGTCTCAGGTGGTGCCTCTTCCTCAATACAAGCTCACGCACTGGCTCACCTTTTGCAGAAATGCCGTACCTCACGCTACCCTTTGCAAAGACAATCAAGATGACAGAGTGTATCTGCCCAGACACCCTGCAATATCTTGCTGATGACCTTGGCTAATACGGAAGAAAATCAAAATAGCTGGAGGCTTCCTAAAACCAAGAGTCTGCATTACTGGCTAGAGCTCTGAGAAGAGCACTGAAACAGATTAGGGGGCCACCAGTAATGATGTAGGAGCAAAGATGAAAAGAGCTAAATGTTTGTAGCTTGGCTATGGTTGGAACGTAACAAACAGCCTGCATCTGAAGGGTGAAAGCTCCCCAGAATGAGAGGAGTTGTTCGGTGGGATACACTACATGGAGGTGTATGTAGGGAGCAATGGAATGACCTTGAAAGAGGGGCTGTTTAGTCTGAATATCAGGACAGACTTCCAACCAGTCAGATGCCAAAACCAACGGAAGGTTTTTCCCTAACTAAAGCCCAGTCTCTCAACCCTTTTATTTCTACTTTTGCAACTAACTAACTAACTAACTCAGGATCTGCTAACTCAGGCTGCTTCTATTCCCAGGGCTTTATCTCCTCCACCCACTTCAGCGTCACCTCCTGCCCTTGCGCTCTTGAATCCTGCAGGGTGCCTGCCCGTCCCTTGTGCCATCGAAAGCTCTGTCTTGTCATGTCTTGAAAAATCCGTCCCTCCACCCACTAGCCTCTCTAAACTACCATCTCGTCGCCCTCGGCCCATTTGGCTCCAAGGTCCTAGAGCATACTGTTTATTCCAGCTTCCTTTCCTCTTGCACCCTCTTTGATCTAATGCAGTCTGCCTCCACACTATGGTCCAAAGTCACTAATAGCCTTTTCCTTTCTCAGGCCAAGGGGTGGTGGTTCTTCTTTGATAGCTCTGCTTTTGACACAGTTGATCACCCCTTCTTTAGCTTTTTCTCCTTTCTTTGCCTTCATAACTCTGCTCTCCTTATTCTCCTCCCACCTTGCTGGCTACTCCTCCAGCGTCTCCTTTGAGTGCTGATCACTCTTCCCTTGTCTGTTGAGAACCTTCAGGTTCTGTGCTCATTACCCCCTGCCTTCTAGCACCATTTCTCTCTTAGAGATCTCATCCACTTCCACGGGTTTCTCTACATAGACCATTCCCATAACTTGCTCTCTAGCGCCAACCTCTCCCTTTCTGCCTCTGATGTCTCCCCCTGGATATTCCTCCACAATCTCAAACTGACTCTTTCTGATACTGAACTTCCAGATCCCTCTCCTACGCTCCCCCTTCTCTATTATTAACAACTTCCACCATCTTTCCCATGTCCCAGGTTTGTCACCTCAGTGCAGTCTTCAGTTCTTCTCTTTCCTTTCCCCCCATGATCAGACCCTTCCTAAATCCTGCAACTCCTACCTCTTTAATAGCACCAAAATCCATCCTTTCATCACTATTCCCACTGCTGAAACCCAGGCCCATGCCTTGATCGTCTCGATTACTGGAATATTCTCCTTTCTGGCCCTCCATCCTTCCTTTCTACCCCCTCAAGTGGGTCCCCACACTCCCTCCAGTCCCCTTTCCTTATTGATCCCTTGGTCTCTTTTTTTGCACTCCAGGCTTCCTGCTTTGTCTTCTGCTGCCTTCTGGGCTTTTCCTGTTCCTGCCTGCCAGACCCCAATCCCCCCTTCACATCTCTCCTCAAACCCCATCCTTCCCTCTAAGCAATAATCTCTCTGAGTGATTAGCTTGTATCTTGACTTGTGTGTTTGATTCTTTCCTACTTTGGCACTTCGGGGCAAGGGCTTTGTGTTAGTCTCTGTTTGCAAAGCTCTGTGGAGATGCCCAGCCCGATGCTAAAAGACTTTTGATCGTTATTAAATACCAGTATGTGTTTTTGGAATAAGGTTACTATTAGAGCTGCACATCTTCCCTTACCTTAAAGGCTAGTGTCATCGTCAAGACAGTCTTTGGAAGGAATGTTTCTCAGCTGTTAGGAGAGAAGCTAGCGAGGAAGGCCAAGTCCATTTGAGCTCTACTGCTAGAACATGTTTTCTGCAGAGGCCCACTTCCGGCTTGTCTTCAACCCAGAGGGCTGGTGAAGGTGGACCAACCCTTAGCAGCCTTTCAGCCAACGGTCTACTCAAAGCATTTGGGATGGAGATTTTCAAGGCTATTTCTTTCAACTCCTGTCAGCTCGGAGTACTTCTGTCATAACCAGCGCAGTCTTTAGCCTTGTCCAGTTGATTCAGAACATATCTAGTTTGAAGCAGCTGTCCCAGTTCAGGTCCACTGCACCTGTATTCCTCTTCCTGGTCCACCAAAGACGACACCCACTCTCAACCTTTCCCAGCTGTCACCTGTCTTAGGTGAGACACGCATCTCACTCCCTCCTGACCAGGGTATTTCCAGGCTGCACAACGCCCTGTTATTTCCCCCGCAAGCCCGACAGCCAAAATGCCTAGCAGCTGAACTTTGCTTTCTCTTCCAAGCCTATGAACAGCGTAATTGCCCACAGTTGTAAGGTACTACTCAGCTTTTCCTAAGCAAGCACATTTATTCTTAAGGTGAAAAGCATTCCAGAGAAAACATATTAAAACAATAAAAGAATCTAAACACATGCTAATAAGCTGACCAGAGATCATTTCCATCTCCAATGAGGACTCTGGTTGGAGTCAATCATTCAGCCACACACAGAGAAGTTCTTGTGGTGACGAGTTCATAACACTTCTTGCTCAGAACAAGAACCCCTTTGAACAAGTTGGCCTGTCTTTTATATAGCGGGGGTCTTTGCTCTTGAGATTCCAGGAGCAGCTGATCAGCAGACAATAGACCTTTGCCCAGGGCGTAGCTTCAAAAGGCTGGGGCTTTGCGTAACTGGAGATGGGAGGCTACATTTCCGTTCACCTTCCCCAAGAGATTTCCTAGGAAACCTACTTAACCGAAAGTTCATTCTTGTCAGGCACGTTGTTTAAAAGAGTCCTTTGAAGGTCATAGCACATCCCAGGCTTACACTAGCTATCTCCCCCCTCAAGACATTACCTACAATCCCATAATAATACATAAATATCTGCATTTTGAATACAATGAACATCTAAGGAACTTAAACTTCATTCAGGAAGGTTTGTGCAGGAAGTTGCCCTACACGTCACAGCGGCTTATTAGGTGATTTCTGTTTGTGAGATCGTATTTTCCTATTCTTTCAATGCAGCAGATAAAGAAAATATGATGATTAGGGTCCTAGTGGACAGATACAGGAAACACCCATGAGATCGTTTAGTAGTGCATCCATCCAATGGCAGGATATAGTCTTGTATGGTAGATACAGCCGATATTAAACTAATACTGCATTTAACCTCACTCAGAATGAGCTGGCATTTACTTTATAGCGTGCACTTCTTCCAAATATGGACAGTGGGATTCCTGCTGCTGAAATACAATCACTTCTGGGACAGCTGTTCGAACTGCACCCAGCAAAGTTTGCAGCCAGCTTTGGACAGAAAGAGAAGAATACTCTATCAATTTAAATTACCGGGGGAATATGCTGTCTACTGAAAGGTTTGCTGCTTTTCTCTGGCAGCATAAGGAATAATTCTGCACCTAAAAATGTTTTCTACATTTCTCAGACAAGAGTAACATTTTTCCAGTGAAAGGTCATTAGCTGTAGCCTTTGATCAATAGCAGAAATCCTTATCTTCTAACAGAAGCGTTCGGGCACCGTCTAGTGGTTTCCCGCAGTTTCAGCGATGGTTCTGGCTGCCGTAAAAAGGGAAGACACGTGATTGGAAATAGGCAATATTGTCAATATCTACCGAGGATCATGGTACTCGAGGGATCAAGCCTCTGTCACTGCTGGAAAGAGAACCGCTGAGCTTCCCTGCAGAGGCTATTTTGGGATCCGTCCCTCGAGATATAGGTCGCTTTTGTTGTCTGTGTAGATTTGGGAGAGACAGAATCACTGCCGAGAGCTGTAATTTATAGCAGTGGGCTGGGGCAGGGAAAGAGTCAAGGGAAAAAGCAAGCCCAAGTAAAGAGTGAATGAGAATGTTCGTGATCAGAGAGCTCCCCCTTTGGCAATCCATTTCCACCCAGTGCGAGGCCTTATCACCACAGGACCCCCACGTGTATGCACTGCTGTTCACCGTTAGAACACGCTCCCCATTTACTCACACCGTGCTGATGCAATAACGAGATGAGGATTTTTTTCCTTTCTGCCTGGAGTTGGCAGAACTGGAGATTAGCATACAGAATAGTGGCTTGTGGGAGGAGGGAGAGGGGAAGGGTCTGGTGAGAGGAGATCCAAACAAATATATACCAGTTAGCTTTATACAGTGTCTGCTAGCTTTTCCTTAGATGAGGCCCAGGAAGTCAGGGTGTCTCAGAGTAGAACATTGGGCTGCATGGATATTAGATCTGGCCCAATACCTGTGGGCGTTTCCCCTTCCCACGCGTTGTGCGGCCCAGTGTGCTGATTTGGTTGCTGCCCCGCCCACCCAGCCATCCTGTGGTGTTAAATGTAGAGGCGTACAAAGCATTTGAGGATCCTTTTGGGGCTGTATAACTGTCAGATTAGCGGTAGTGCTGCACCTCAAAACTAGGCTTTCAAGCCTCCCGCACTTCCAGGAATCCGGGGCTTTGGCTTAGCCCATCGTAGGGTTGAGCCAGCTGGGAAACTTGGATTCAGATTCGGTACTCCCTCGGTGCCCTCCCGCCAATGCAGCACTTGGGTGAGTTTGCACCGAGGGGCTGGTTCAAGCCCGTCTCTGTGTAGGAGACTGTGATTATTTGAGATTGCCTTGTCCAGTGGACCTGCTCAGTCGGCTTATTTGCTTTGGGCCAAACTACCCCTATAAAGCTAAGAACTCTTTGGTTCACTAATTGTTCGACGCACAGGGTCCCTACAAACCTGTGAATGCCGTGTAGCCATATTGATTAAAAGCAAAACTCTCCACACCCTGGGCCTCTAGTAGGGGTTCCACACCGCAGAGCAAATGCAGGATCTGCCCAGGGGATACGGAGGGAGAGCTTTGCCCCAGGCTTGTAGAGAAACCGGCTGTGTTTGCTTGGTAATGAAGGCTCCCTATTTTGTCCTCGCAGTGGCATGAGCTGGAGTTGGGGGTGGGCCTCTGCAGGAAGCAGTATCTTAGCAGAATTTGGCACCCTGCATTTAGAATTCCTGCACCTCACGGAGCTCTCTGGAAACCCAGTGTTTACTGAAAAGGCAAGTACTTAACTACTCATTCTTTACTGAAATGATTCTTATGTACCCATCGCCCTGGCGTCTGGGCTCATGACATAAAGTGCCATGTTGCATGCAGCTGCCCAGAGCAGACAGTGCAGCTGGCCATCCTTGCTCTACCACCCCAGCTCACCGTAAGAGACACCTTTCTGGTGACGATCCAGAGACAGACACGGGACCATAAATAGGTGCCTTGCGGGTTGTGGGGGGGTCACTAATGGGATCTGGCAGACAGCTGGAGGGAGCAAGTTCGGCAGCCAAGGACTCTCCACTGCAAATGCCTTGTCTCCAGCCTGTCAGCACAGATGCTTCAGCTGATCCCAGCCTCCAGTGGCAGAATTCCAGACTCAATATGGACTGTGCTGACTGTCCCACTGTAGGATCCGTATTTCTTTACAGCAAGTCAGTGTATCGTGTGAGAGAATTCACTGAACCACTCACGTATGCACCATGCCGGTGAGTCTAACTACTCCTTCTGTGATGGAGTCTGGAGCACTGATTATATTTTTTGAGGACTAGGTCTCATGTCTATGCACCAGTCCTGTGCATTGACCACACCCTTATTTGTCTGAGGTTCTGTTGCTCCACTTGGGGTTGGAACACTCCTAAGTTTTTGGTTTATTTTTTCTATTTACATTTTTTTTGGCCCTTCCACATTCCTGCTTCCTGCAGTGGTGATGACTGGCAGACGCCTTAGTTTTTTTGTGCCTCAGTTGAGTCCTAAATACAGGGGCACAGGCTATATTAACCTGTCTGGTGCATCCCACAACGATAATGGTTAATAACTCTGGTATGTTAATATTACTGCACTGCAGCCATGGAGAATTGCTACTGTAAACTGACTTTAAATGCAATGCTCCAGCCATCAGGATTTCCGCAAAGGTCTCCTATGGGGGCAAGGTCTGACAGTTGACTCATTGGATTCCTTTTGTAACTTCTAAATTTAAAATCTATGAATATTACACGTTACCTTGAGGGTTTTTTTCCAAGTGATCTTATAGTGCATGTGAGAGCAACTTAATATACTGTAGGATACTAGCGATCATTAGCTTTCCCCACGTGTTCCCTGAGGAACTCACTCTGAGACAAATCACTCCAATTAGAATCAGACCTTCCCCTGTGAGTCTGATGAAAACGGATCACACCCAGAGCACCGGTGTGTGGTGAACATACTTAGATTGTTCTCCCTGTATTTCCAGGGAAATAGCTTGAGAACAGACTGTTCACAGGATGTTTCGCAGTGCTAGCCTGCCACCCTGCTTGCTCAGTGATTTTGGGGTCAGGGAGAGAGACGCAGAATGGAAAGGGGATGGGGGAGTGTAGTAGAGAAAAGCTAACAGAGACCATGAAAAAATAATGGAGAGAGACAACGTCAAATAGGAGTGAGAAGAAGAAAATGAAGGAAAAGTGGAAACTGAATGGGAAAGAGAAGGAAAAAATGGAAATGTAGAACAAAGAAGGGAGGCTAATAATACAAAAGGAAAATGATGACGATAAATTGCAGAAAGGAGAGAAAAAAGTGAAAGAGGGAGAGAAGAGATACAAGAAAGGAAAGTGGGTGGATGGGAAGGAGAGCTGAATGAGGGACCGAAGGGCAGATGTGTGCCAAAAACACAAGGGATGGGTAAAGGGGGGGGGGCAGTGTTTAAATCTAGGATTAATCCCAAATTCCTTGTTGTTAAATTGTGCTGTATTGGCACAGTCTGTTCCCCCCGTCTCCCCGGAAGCCAATCAAGTTCCCCTTTTCTGGCTGAAAACCCAGCGAACGAATTAGGGTGAGAACCTTTCTGTAGTGGCTTCTCCCACCCTGAACATGCTCATTATATTCCGCCGCAAATGTATGGGGTTAAAGATAACACCATGTGAGAGAGGAAGCCCAGGAGGATATGGGCTCAGCCAGCCATCCGGAGGGAAATGAGTTCAGAGGAGCAAATCAACTCATTAGCATGCAGCTTGGGACTCGTGTCATTTTTAATGGGAATAATGTCCATCTGCGTCTTTGTTCAAACAGGTCATTAATGTGCCATGCTACTTAACTTCAGTAAATGTCGGGCAGCGTGATGACTTCCTTGGAAACACTGACTTTAAATCTGTATGGCCAGCTTTTGGCATATAAATTGTCTAATCTTATAAAAGGTTTAGAGTATATAAGCTGCTGTGTAGGTTACAGTGGAATATATATGCTGCACACAATTTATTTTCATCCAGTAAGTAAAAGTCCTGTAGTGTTTAATAAGGTTGAAACCAACAGCGGCGCTGTAGGAATTAAGTGGGGCTGTTCTAGGAATTAAAGGCTCTGACTCAGCAAGGTATTTTCGCACATGCCTACATTTAAGCATGTGAGCAGCCCTGTTGAATTCAAAGTTAAGCAAGTGCTTATGTACCTTGTGGAATCGGGTTGCAGATGAGACTAGAAATTATTCTAAAAACCTATAGAATTTAATAAAGAATATTATCCCCTGGGCCTCAGAATTCCTATAGAAGGGTCACTTTCTTGAGGACCCTTCCCTAAGGGGTATGATAGTTTTCATTTCCCAATCCTGAAACAATAGAAGCATTTACAATAAAGACACTGTCCTTGGACCGTTGCTTGTGCAATTGGATGTTAAAACCAACAGAAAAAAAATTGTTCTCATTAACCTCTGAGGATAGACAAGAAGCAATGGGTTTAAATTGCAGCAAAAGAGGTTCAGGTTGGAGATTAGGAAAAACTTCCTAACTGTCAGGGTGGGTAAGCACTGGAATAAATTCCTTAGGACAGTTGTGGAATCTCCATCACTGGAGGTTTTTAAGAGCAGGTTAGAGAAATAACTGTTAGGAATGGTCTAGTTATTACTTAGTCCTGCCTTGGGTGCAGGGAACAGGACTAGATGACGTCTCGAGGTCCCTTCCAGTCAGTCCTATGATTCTAATTGCAAAGTTAAGCTCGTTTCACTTATAGTGCAGAAATGTTGGATTTCTTAATGGAAAAATAGAAAGTGTCGTGTCCATTTTCTCTTTGTAGGTGATGAACATCCGCAAAGTCCTGAACAGAATTGAGAAACCGCAGGGCCTGTATCCTAACTTTCTCAGCCCGGTCACTGGGAACTGGGTCCAGCGTAAGTATCGCTCTCTTATTCCGAGCTGTGCTCAGGAAATGCTACTGATGTGTTTCAGCATTTACGCTATTCCTTAGAAGGTGATCTGTAACTACAACAACAGCAAGCCAAGGACATTTCTCATCTGCCTGATAAAAGCCCTCACTAATGCTGGTCAAGGAACTCATTATCCATGGTGATTAGATAAAGGTAACCTTATTGAGAAGATGCAGTATAATCATCTTTCACAGGAGTCTTATTCCGAGCTGAGTGAGTATCTTACCTCCAAAGTGAGGTTTGGACCCATAGTCGTACACATGGTAGGATTATGCTACATGATTCATTAAAAGTTGGCATGTCTCTTTAAGGCCCCCATCCTCACTTCAGTGATCCCATTGTCCTCCCTGGGAGTTACACATGAAAGCTACAGGATGAGACCAAAGAGATTTGGATAGTTACTATATTTAATGCAGCAAGTAAGAAATCATCTGGAAAAGCAGTAAGAGAGTGGAGTTTGAGATCCTCCCCAGAAAAAAAAATGAGGAATATAAGGAATGAAGGAACCCTGCCGCACTATCCCTCTAGCCAGTCTCATACATGCACAAACGCATTACCATTACTGTGGTACTTGCTGTTGGATTTTCCTGTTGAGACAATGAGTGGGATGCGTGTATGTGTCTGTCTGTCTCTTGCATCACTATTAGGAATGCGACACTGGTCCAGGGGGAAAATACAGGTGTGCAAGAGGGAGGAACATGCGGGATCATGAGGACAGTAGGAACAGTGTCTTTATTCTGATCCTGCCTCTTCCTAAGCCACTTCACCCTTCCAATATCCAGAGAAAAGGCCAGGCAACATCTGTTCTGTTGTTCAAAGGCAAAATCTTGCTCTCCAATTTGTACATCAATCCTGATGCCTCTGTTCCACTTCTCCCCATTTGTGCAGAACCCCTGCCTCTGTATGAGACAGGTGAGAGAACACTAGCTGTGATCAATCCATGACCTTTAACTGCCCTAGCAACACCTCTTAACAGTAATTGACAAGGCTTGTGTTGAAAATAGTCTCAGCAAAACATCTTGAACAATTGCAATTGTCCCAGTAAACCAGAACTTCAATGAGAAGAAAGTCAGTTCCCCGGTTCGTCCCATTAATTGACTTTCTGAATTATCCACATCCCCTTGTAAGTGGTTTCACCTGTCCCTTCACATTTGTGTTTGTAAAGTTATTGCAACATTTCCACTGGAAAAATTAATCTTGCATCCTAGTGCTACATCCTTGTGATGGTATTTTCTTTAGGTCATTACCGTTTGCATCAGCATGGTACATTTCCCCAGACATTTCCCTTTGCAGCACAGAGGGGGGGAAATAATGTGACTCACCTTTGTCAGTCTTTCATTCTGATAACTTGTTGCTAATGCATCACTTCCCAAAGAGCTGTGTCCATATTCTTCTAATTGTAAGCGACTAGATTGAAGTGTATAGAATACCTTCTGGGTATTCAGTGTTCATCCATTTTGGCCACCAATTCAGTTCCATTTAAATCCACTAATTTAATCCATTTTAACCATTCTGCTCCCACCTTTTGTGATGCTTGTAGGGATCCCCAGAGGTTTGCTGGGGCACCACACTGGTTAATAACTGCCCATTTAGATGGTTTGGAGTGAGATGGAGGCATAGTTGATGCCACAGGACTAGATTAAAATTCACCAGTTGGCTAAGCCAGGAGCGGGCTTGGTGGCACCTCAAACTTCTTATGGCAGTAGCATGTAAGCTGGCCTCGTGATCCGAATCTGATATCCAGGGAGCTAAGAGACTGCTCAGCCTAGGAACCCTCTGGTGGACCTAGGAGTCAGCTGGTGGCAGATGCCAAGGTAGAGAGAAACTGTAGCTGTTGCCTGCCACAGGGACTATCATAGGTGCCAGTCTCTCATTTTCTTTCTCTTTGTTAAAGGTGTTTGCAATAAGCCCTTTTTCGTAGAATTGTCATGTTTTCCCTAAAAGGTGTAACCGTGACCAGAGCAAATTGTCAGACCACCCCAATGAGAAGGAATGCTGGAACTCTCCTAGCTGCACTAGTTACCTTTTGAAAATTAAGGCACAGCCTCCCTGATGAAATTAATGACTTGTTTACACAGAGGGTCTGGGAGGCAAATTCTGGCCTTGCTTTTAACATGTGGAAAACAATTCTGCCCTAGCGCTCTTGCTTTGGTGATTGTTCTGACATGCCTAGGATCATACACTTCCATTAAAGACAATCTGCAGCCTGTATTTGTAAAATATTCTATCCTCTTTCCTGAATCCAGGTTTCTAATCTCATTGTTTTGCCATGGATTATTCTACGGTTCATTGGCCACATACTTTATCACTGAATGCATCCGATGAAGTGAGCTGTAGCTCACGAAAGCTTATGCTCAGATAAATTTGTTAGTCTCTAAGGTGCCACAAGTCCTCCTTTTCTTTTTGCAAATACAGACTAACACAGCTGCTACTCTGAAATTTATCAGGGATGTTGCTCTTCAGGTCAGTCAAATGCTGGGTTGTTGATCTCGCCTCTAGATAGGATTTAGTATTCAAAATAAACGTCAGGACTTGATATGCACAACAGAAAAGTGGAAAAACAGCATAGCTAATCCAAAAAATCTACTGTATCTACTTAACGTTTAAAATGAAATCATGCAGACATGTAGGTGGGTAACCCTAGTTAATAGGTCTAGTCCGTTTCATATTTAAATGGCTAGGAGAAGTGTTTTTTCTTGCTCATTTGAAGGGTGAATTTGGCTGCTTCAAAGAAGGAGTGTTGGGTTTTCCCCCATTGTATTTTAAAGATATAAATGTGTCCAGCTGTTTCCCACGCTGATTCCCCAGGCAGAAACCTGCAGCTGCAGTGTCAGACCTGTTTCCCATAGTGATTGCTTAGCATTCTCCTCTTCAGTAAGGTCATACCACTATGCAATCTGAACAGGCAGCCTTGGAAATCTGATTTCCCCACAGGTAAATATTCAGTGCACATCTCCCCACCTGGCTTTCTTTTAATATACCAGAAACCTAGGACTTCTGCATGCGGGCTGTATCACACTCCAGGCAGAGACTAGAAACCGCCAGTCCCCGTTAGCAGCCAGGGTGCCCTCTGCTGGCAGTTCTGTCCAATCATCCTTTTTCTGCTGTGATGTCAATATCCAATTCGTATTCTCCCCTTCCTCCATTTGTTACACCCCCTCTCCATGAGGGAAAGAGTGAGAGGTAGGGCCACATCCTCAAAGGTAGTTAGGTGTCTAACTCCCATTATTTTCAATGAGAGTTAGGCACCTAAATATTGTGAGGATCTGGCCCGTGATGTTTAGTGGACATGCAGCTCCATCCATGTATGTGTCTGCTCTCAGTTTGTTAGCCCAGGATATGGTTTTTATCTCATAAACAGGAAGCATCTTCAATTTATCGTGTAACTAACCGTGGCAAGTAAAAGCTTTGAGTAGTTTTATTAAAGGCAACTGGCACTTGGTAAAAGACAGAATGTTTTCCTTATGGTTATACTTTCCTTCTTAATTTTCTAAAAAATGTAATGCTACCCTCCAACAGGAAACCAAAAAGGGGGGAGAATTGAGTCAAACTATTTAATAAGGGCGGAATTGTTCTGTCTGGTAAAGCAACTGTGTATCGTAGATCATGTGCAAAAGTAGTTATGGAGCAGTCTCTTGTTGGCTTCCACCACTGCAGACCACGTCTCCATTGGGGGCCTTGGGGACAGCTTTTATGAATATCTGATCAAATCCTGGCTGATGTCAGACAAGAGAGACACTGAAGCTAAAAAGATGTATAATGATGCACTAGAGGTAAGTTCGATTGCTTCTCCAGCTGTATTTCTTATAAGGAATATTTTGTCCAACAGAATGTTAGTCAAAGCAGTTTGTTTTTCCTTCCTGCAAGATGTGTTCAGATATTGATTTTTAATACATTTTAGGCTATAGAAAAACATTTGGTTAAAAAATCTGCCGGAGGATTGACCTACATTGCAGAATGGAGAGGTGGCATCTTGGATCACAAAATGGGCCATTTGGCTTGCTTCTCTGGTGGCATGATAGCCCTTGGAGCAGAACAAGCAGCGGAAGAGAAAAAGCAACATTATATGGATCTAGCCGCAGAGATTACTCACACGTGTCATGAATCCTATGCACGCTCAGGTAAACATTGTGGATTAAAGTACTGCTGATAAATTACTGTGGTAGGTAAGGATTTACAGCTGCTAAAAAATTGAATCTCGCATGTGAAAGGATTGCGGTAATTCTTTGGCACTTCTGCAGCATCTTCTATCAAAATAAGAGGACATTTAACATTCATCTGTCCTTGCCGCACCCCTGTGAGAAAAGTCAATATTGGTATCCCCATTTTAGATCCTGAGAATCTGAGGAAACTGAGCCACAGAGAGGTTGAGTGACTTGCAAAGTCATACAAGAAACCAGCGGCAGAGCTGGCAACTGACCCAAGATCTCCTGAACCCCGGTCCCTGTGTTCTAATCACAAAGCCACGCTTTCTCCCTATAAAAGGAGTAATCTGAGTTCCTATATATCAGCACTTTGAGGTATTGCCATAACAAATGGAGTAAAGCACTGATCTGCCTTTAATTTCTCCCACAATATACAGCTGAAACAAGCTAAATGGTCAGTTGAGCATTGTAGGGTGTTAGAAACAGGGAACTGAGTTCTGTTATTCCTTCTTAAAACAAACCCAAACCATAAATCCCTACTGCAGCCTTCCTAAGAGAAGATCGTGTGAGTCTCTCCATATTTCCCCATACTCAGTAAAATCTTTCTCATTGACACAGTGTACTTCGCAGACAAAAGGTGTTGAATATTTGCTTTCACATAAGGCATTCAGTGCAGGCATATAAAGATTAACCATGCTAACAACAGGACAAATGTGGCAATCCCTTGGCAAGTTACAGTTCAACCTAGACGTGCTTGTCTTAAATGTGGATAATGACACTCACCTCCTTTATAAAGCACTTTGAGATCTACAGATGAAAAGCATTTGTAAAAGTGGCAGGTATTGGTTTTATTGTAGTGTGTAATTTGACAAGATCAAATACCAAAAACATTCTGCTGATGACTCAAGGGCTGTGGTTAGCTCTACACACACCCAGCTTCAACATGCTTGTAATTATTTGGACTTTGTTCCTTTCTTTATGAGCATTTGTCGAGCACACTGAGTATGTGTAGTTGCAGTCTGCTGTCCAGGAGGCTTGCCTGCAATGTGTCTGTCGTTGATAACTCTTCCTTTTGATTGTTTCACGTCTTACCTGCATCAACAAGCATGTATTTATGAGCTGCGTCTAGCTCATTTGCCGAAAACAGCTCTAACAAACTTCAAGCCAAGCTGGAATTGGATTTTCAAACTCCTTTCACAGCGCTTACAGAACTGCAGCTAGGCCATCTGACCTAAGAATCCACGGGCTGCAACTGCCTGGAGCCATTTTTCACCTTCAGCTGTGTCTGTCACCATCAAAAGGACAGCACTAAGCCTGCCATTAGCAGCTACTCTGCTGTCAGATCAGCCAGCTGGCTGTGTTTCAGACAGTGGCTGTGCCCTTAACCTTTTCTCTGGTTCTCAGGAAACAATGCGAGATGTTTGTGCTGTAAGATCCCCGTTCTCTCACTCTTATAACATGGCCCAGGTAGGGCAAATAAGGTGTGTAAAGAAACAAAATGTGTATGCGAAAGATAGTCTTTTGGCTACAGCACCAGGCATGGGGCCAAGAGATCTGGATTCTGTTTCCAACTCTGTCACTGGTTCTGTTTGACCTCAGGCAATCTTTGGGCCTCAGTTTTCCCATCTGTAAAACAGAGGTGACAGGTGATTAGATTTTCTAATTCATAGAGGTTCTGTGAGTGTGTGTTAGTGTTTTGAGATCCTCACATGGAAGGCACTTGAGAAGGACAAAGCAGTAGAAGTTTTTAATTATTTTGTAATCAGAAAATAGCATTGAAAGTAACTCCATCCTATTTCATAGCGATCTCCTTTTCAAAAGGAAGGTTAACATACCAGAAGCTAAAGGAGGGGAAAGGGTGGCAGACACAGTTCTAGCTAACTTCTGATCATCCTTTTGAAAAACATCCCTCATGACTGTACGGTAATGATCATAAAATCATATAGGGCTTGGCTACACTTGCGAGTTAGAGCGCATTAAATCAGCCCCGGGCACCCTAACTCCCGACATGTCCACACTGGCAAGGCACGTAGAGCGCCTGGACTCTGCAGCTGGAGTGCTCCTGGTAATCCACCTCCACAAGAAGCATAAAGCTTGGTGCGCCCCGGCTGAAATGCCCGGGCGTCAGTGTGAACGAGGGGATGCATTACTGTGCTGTGATTGGCCTCTGGAAACGTCCCATAATCCCCTGAAGTCAAGTGGCCACTCTTCACATTGTTTTGAACTCAGCTGCAGGCATGTGGATATCCCCTTTGAAAGCTCCGTTTCTGACAGCCGGCTGCTTATCTGCTCCGGGACAAAGCAGCCATTACTGTGGAATGCTGCTGTTGTGAGTGTGTGTGTGTGTGTGTGTGGGCGGGGGGGTTTGCTGCCATCTGAACTTAGAAGACAGCATGCTGACACACTCTCTGCCCCCCAAACCCACTCTCTCTCCCCCCACGTACACACAACACACTCCCTGTCCCACTCCACACACACCCCCATTTGAAAAGCACGCTGCAGCCACTTGCACACTGGATAGCTACCACAGTGCACTGCTCTCTCTGGCGTTACAAGAGCTGCTACTGTGGCCACGCCGGTGCGCTTGCAGCTGACAGTGTAAACACACGGGCGCGTTTTCCCTGCTGCGCTCTGCGAAGGCTGGTTTAACTCCCAGCATTCTACATCTGTAAGTGTAGCCAAGCCCTTAGAATTGTAGGGCTGGAAGAGACCTCAAGAAGTCATCTAGTCCAGTCCCCAGCACTCAAGACAGGACTAAGTAATAACTAGACCATTCCTGACATCTAACCTGCTCTTAAAAACCTCCAGTGGTAGAGGTTCCATAGCCTCCCAGCCAATGTGTCCCAGGGCCTAACCACCCTGACAAGAAGTGTTTCCTAATGTCCAAACTAAACATTTCTCTTGCTCCAATTTAAGCCCATTGCTTCTTGTCCTATCCTTAGAGGTTAATGAGAACAATTTTTTGTCCTCCTCCTTATAACAACTTTTTATGTCCTTGAAAACCGTTATCATGTCCCCCCTAAGTCTCCTCTTCTCCAGACCAAACAGATTCAGTTTTTTCAATCTTCCCTCCTAGGTCATGTTTTCTAGACCAATTAATCATTTTTGTTGCTGTCCTCTGGACTTTCTCCAGTTTGTCCACATCTTTCCTGAAACGTGGCACCCAGAACTGGACACAATACTTCAGTTGAGGCCTTATCAGAGCAGAGCGGAAGAATTACTTCTTGTGTCTTGCTTACAACACTCCTGCTAATACATCCCCAAATGATGTTTGCTTTTTTTGTGACAGTGTTACACTGTTGACTCATATTTAGCTTGTGATCCACTATGACCCCCAGATCCCTTGCTGCAGTACTCCTTCCTAGGCAATCATTGCCCAGTTTGTACATGTGCAGTTGATGTTCCTTCCTAAGTGGAGTACTTTGCATTTGTCCTTTAATGATTGTTCGGGCCATTGGGCCCAATGACCATGAAGTCAAGAAACCCTTACCTGAGACAACCTATAAACATGAGAAGCACTGGAGTATCAAAAGCATGGCTCGACTGTCTCTGAAGAGTTTCCTTTTCCAGGGCTCTGCTGTAGGAGCTTTGTAGCTGATGTTTTTCACTAGGGCCTGATCCTGAGAATGGTGCTCATGCGCCTCTCAACTCCTGTTGACTGCAGTGGAAGCGTGAGGGGCTTATGACCCTAATACTGTGTGAGAGAGATGTCTCTGAGAGCTTCCACCAGGAGTCTTACGACCCAGTTCAGCCCGGGCAAAAATCCAGTGACTTCTTGCACACGCTTACACTAGGGTTGAATGTGACCCTTTGATCTCGTTGCCAGGCTGCTGGTTTCAGAAGCGCTTTCAATTTACTTTTGGTATTTATCCAAACATTTCACTGCACAGGGTGGGCCAGATTCAGAGCTAAGTAAGCTCATTCTTTGAGTCAGCAGAGTTGCACTCGTTTTACACCACATCTGAATTTATACATGACGGATGGTTTGTTGCACCCCATAGCAAGCCTCGGCTGTATTAATGCCGCATAACACCACCTATAAAACCCATTAGCGTCGGTTATGAATTTTTAAAGGCGATTATTATGTGTGGGGGTTTTTCTCTCTTCCTTAGATACCAAGCTTGGCCCCGAAGCTTTTCGCTTTGATTCTGGAGCGGAAGCCATGGCCACCAGACTCAGCGAGCGCTATTATATACTGCGCCCTGAAGTGGTAGAAAGCTACCTGTATATGTGGAGGCTGACCCACGATCCGAAATACAGACAGTGGGGCTGGGAAGTTGTACAGGTATGATCATGAGATACGCAGCATTCACCATTACAGAGCCCTGGATTCTTATGGGTATCTTTTTCTAGGGGAGGAAAAGGATAAGCGGAGTTTTAATTGTACTAGCCCCTGTCGTGTGTTAGCTACTGCACAGTGATATAAAGAGAAACCTAGTTTGCTTTTGTCTCTTTGCTGATCATTGAAAATGTCTGGGCTTTGTTTAAAAAAATAACAATAAACCTTACAGGGACTGGAGGGAAAAAGAGCTCCAGACCTCAGACAGTGTAATGGCTATGAATGGAGTAATGTCAGATGTAGTGGACTGAGCCGCACATTTGGAATTATCTAGACTCTGTGAAACCATAATTTCATATTCTTGCAGGGTTGACTCAGCCCTGCTCGTATTAAGGTAGAGATATGAGCATCAAATATTATGTTTGGATCTTCAGAATGAGACTGTAAAAGACGAGATCGTCCCTGTGCTATGAGGACACAAAAGATCCCATAAAGACTTCCCGGCTAGAATGTCTTCTCACTCCATCACTGTTTTCTAATGTGATGTGCACAGGGCTGCTCCTCTGCGCCCCAGAGGTGGTTGCATTTCAGTGGCAGCATTCAGTCATTCATAAAGTGCCTTGGAAAGGTGCTGTGTAAAAGAGTTACTATTTGACACCTGTTGTTGATATGGGGGTACCATCAACACCAAGCAATCAATAAGCTTACATTGTTTACCTTTTTCCAGCTGTTGCCATTAGAACTAGCATCTTTCCTGGACTGTTGGGTAACGATCAAACTCTTCAGTGAGAGTGAAGCTGCTATAAAACCTGAATCTGATTTGTAACACAGCTGATGCTGATTAACGGATTACTCCATGTAGCTGTGTGTTGCTGAGATTTCTTTTCTTTTCTCAGGCACTGGAAAAATATTGTAGAGTAGAAGCAGGCTTCTCCGGGATCCGAGATGTTTATACCACCACCCCAAGCCATGACAACATGCAACAGAGTTTTTTTCTGGCAGAGACATTAAAGTAAGTCTGGCATCCTGAGAAAGCTTTCAGAATAAATCTCCTCTCTGGGCATAAAAGTCTTTCTGGTGTGGGTCATCTTCATGCAAAATATACAATAGCTTCATCTTAGAAAGCGTTGGATTCCCTGCAGAGCAAACTGTGGAAGATGGTGGGCTACAGCAGGCTTTTTGTGTCTCTTCTGCAGAACAATTACATAAAGAGAGGTGAACATGTCTGGGGGTACATTTCTGTAATTTCCCAGGTGCTCTGTCATTTTCAGCTTGTGCACTGTATTTAACAGGAGTTTTGGCCAGATTCTCAGCTAAATCAATTTAAATCAACTTGGCTCTAAGGATATCGAGCTACGCCATTTACTGCCCTGAGGATCTGGCCTTATATGTACACTTGGAATTCCATTAGAGTCTTTCTGTAATCCAATTTACCGGGTTCTCTTTTCTCTCTTCCTGCCATGTGGCTCCAGGTACCTCTATCTTCTGTTCTGTGACGATGATGTGCTGTCTCTGGAAGACTGGGTATTCAACACGGAAGCCCACCCGCTGCCAGTGAACCACATGAACCTTAAAGCTAAAGCAAGCGTGCAATAATGATGCTGTTACTCAAGCGCCCTACTTCGGCGGCACTCTCTAGCGGGTTACTGCATTTCCTTTCCATTAAAGGAATTGGCAATGTTCCTAAAATGGTATTTTGGGGCACTAGTCCAATTCCGGACAGTATTATACTGGGGAGAATAAACTGTGACATAAGCACCTTCTTTTCCTCTATGAGGAGATCTGTTAGCCTGGTGACAAGATGTTGATTCTGGGCCATATTATTAACAGATCATGGACATTCCTTTATACAGAGAATTTATATGAAATCCACTGACTTTGCTTTCTAGTGGCCAAAGGATTGGAAGTTTGCCATACAATAGACTTTTTCCCCCTTGTTCTTCCTTTCATTTTTCTTTTTGATTGTTGCCTTTTATATACAGTTGGATTTTATCATGTTTCTAAGTACAGGTTTCAATGTACAGTGCTTTCTAAGTGGTGTCAACATTGTAACTGAAACAAAAACTGTCTGCAAAATTCTTGACCCAAATGTATTTTTATATATTTTTTCCTGTGCTCTTAAACCCACATTTACAGGACATTGCATCACATGTAACTTTCCTTTATAACCTTTGTGGTTTTCTACTTTTATTTGGAACTAAATGTTATGAGTCACTTGTAATAAATTGCACTGCTGTAATAGTCAAATCTGTGAAATAGAATAAAAGGTCTTGTAAAATAAGTAGCATAATTGGGTTGATCCGACATTACCAGCTATCCATAACTGTCAAAGACTTGCTGTATTATCCTTGGAATGAATAGCTGACAATAACGGTTGATTTTGAGAATAATTGACAATAAATGTTTATTTCAAGAATAATCGAGCAAGTGTATAGTCAATAATTCCAACCTGCTTCAACTCTCCTAACTTGCTTATTCATTGTTCAACTGTGAGGTAGCAAGAACTCAATTAAATGTCTTATTTCCTAGACACCCCCCCCCCCCCAAAAAAAATCCCCATCCAAGTTTCTTCCTCATTATATTGTAATTATCTCCGGGATGAAGTTACAGGAGAGAAAAAGGAGGGGAGAATCATAGAATATCTGGCTTGGAAGGGACCTCAGGAGGTCATCTAGTCCAACCCCCTGCTCAAAGCAGGACCAATCCCCAATTTTTGCCCCAGATCCCTAAATGTCTAGTTGGCAGCTGGTATCAAGTGGAGTGCCCCAAGGGTCGGTTCTGGGGCCGGTTTTGTTCAATATCTTCATAAATGATCTGGAGGATGGTGTGGATTGCACCCTCAGCAACTTTGCAGATGACACTAAACTGGGAGGAGAGGTAGATACGCTGGAGGGGAGGGATAGGATACAGAGGGACCTAGACAAATTGGAGGATTGGGCCAAAAGAAATCTGATGAGGTTCAACAAGGACAAGTGCAGAGTCCTGCACTTAGGAGGGAAGAATCCAATGCACCGCTACGGACTAGGGACCGAATGGCTCGGCAGCAGTTCTGCAGGAAAGGACCTAGGGGTTACAGTGGACGAGAAGCTGGATATGAGTCAACAGTGTGCCCTTGTTGCCAAGAAGGCCAATGGCATTTTGGGATGTATAAGTAGGGGCATAGCGAGCAGATCGAGGGATGTGATCGTTCCCCTCTATTCAACACTGGTGAGGCCTCATCTGGAGTACTGTGTCCAGTTTTGGGCCCCACACTACAAGAAGGATGTGGAAAAATTGGAAAGAGTCCAGCAGAGAGCAACAAAAATGATTAGGGGACTAGAACACATGAGTTATAAGGAGAGGCTGAGGGAACTGGGAATGTTTAGTCTACCGAAGAGAAGAATGAGGGGGGATTTGATAGCTGCTTTCAACTACCTGAAAGGGGGTTCCAAAGAGGATGGCTCTAGACTGTTCTCAGTGGTAGCAGATGACAGAACAAGGAGTAATGGTCTCAAGTTGCAGTGCGGGAGATTTAGGTTGGATATTAGGAAAAACTTTTTCACTAGGAGGGTGGTGAAACACTGGAATGCGTTACTTAGGGAGGTGGTGGAATCTCCTTCCTTAGAAGTTTTTAAGGTCAGGTTTGACAAAGCCCTGGCTGGGATGATTTTAATTGGGGATCGGTCCTGCTTTGAGCAGGGGGTTGGACTAGATGACCTCCTAAGGTCCCTTCCAACCCTGATATTCTATGATTCAGGGTACCAGAATCCAGCTCTGAGAATCACAGATCCTCTGCTTCAGAACAATTCTGGGCTCTGTTATGGGCCTGATCCTGGAAGAGGCTGAGTGCCCTCAAATGCCATTGATCGAGAACTTGGCATGATCAGCACTTTGCAGAATTGGACCTTGTGCTCACTCACATCCTTGATTGTTTGTTTGTTCCTCTCTAGTAGCTGGTCCTAGCTGTGCATCTTCCCCTTCAGTTGTACAGTTGATTTATTTGTTTCATCGACAACCTTTCCCCTGCAGCTCTGGATCATTCAGAAGCTGCTGGTACTTTGCATTAGATACGTTCCTCTCTTATATTGTGAAATGCTGATTGGTTTCTTCAGCAACTTGGGAAAGAAAAATATGCTTTTAAATCTATGCCTGTCGACGTCGCAAAGGGAAAGAAGATTGTCATATGAGAACTTGCCCTTTATCCCAGGGGTAAAGATACTGGATGGTAAGCTTGGCCCAGAGGGATGATTATTGGTAAATAAGAGTCTTGGGAGTGAGTCATTTTATCTGAGGGATTTTGATACTGGGAAGTAAGCTTACCCCAAGAGAATTTTTGCAGCAGATTAAGAAATGTCATGAGTAACCAAAACTCTGTCTGGCAAGGTCTTAAAAAGTGTCCTTCCAAGTCCCATTAACACAGATTCTTGGCATTTCATTCAGATTGTCTAGTTTGATTTTGTTCTTGTTATTTTCCTTTCCCAAAGCACAAACCCCATTTCCTTTCTGCACAAGTGTTTAGATGTTGTAGTAAAAATAAATGATACTTCTTAGGTCAGAAAGACTTCTGGATAAAAGATTTTTCCCTCCTGAAATTCAACAGCTGCATCAAAAATAATGATCTTTCCGTTAGCCACCCGGCATGCTTGTAAATGTAAAGTTTATTGATGTTTCCTTAACGAGGTGACCTGACTGCTGCTCAATACCAGTCCCAAAGAAAAGTATTCAGTGCAAATGTCTGTATCTAAAACCTTCTAATGATTAGCCCACAGTCTTGCAAACACTTGTGCTTCTGCTTAACTTTAGACAAGTGAACAGTCTCTTGGAAGTCAATGGGACAACTCCCATGAATAATGTTAAGAACGTGCTTTAAGATCCTAAGTTCTTTGGGGCAGAGACTGTCTTTTTGTTCTGTTTGTACAGCACCTAGGACAAGGGGGTCGTGGTCCGTGAGTGGGGTTTCTCGACACTACCGCAATACAGGGATCTCTGAAGGATTGGGGCCTTAGATGTCTCTGGGTTCACTTTTCTCAGTACCCTTTGGCTCTCATTTGGCAGTGCTTATTCAGGCAGAACTCTGACTTCAGCGGTCGTTTTGCTCGAGGAAGGGGAATTTTTCCCTTTGGGTTTCAGATGCTGTGCCTAGCAAATCTATTTCCACTTTGAGAAGAGAATTTGTTTTTAATATGTGTTTTGTTTGTAGGATTTGTATCCTGTTTGTGTTGATGTAGAAGAGGAACCCTTTTGTTTACATATGTTTAAGCAAAAAAAGCAATAATGATTCATTTGAATTGTTTTCAGTTCTAAACATACCGGGAAACACGTCCGGGAAGAGATTATACCTTTGTCTTGCTCAGCAACTTCACTCGCAGGAATGGGGTAAAATAAGACACACATTTTTAACAATGAGGGTAATTAACCATTGGAACAACTTACTAACGAGGGGGGAGGGCGGGGGTGGATTTTCTACCGCTGGAAATTTTTAAACCAAGTTTGGATGGTTTTCTAAAAGGATGATGTTCTAGCTCAAAGAGGAATTAATTCAGGGAAGTCCTATGGCTTTTGTTATACAGGAGGTCAGACAAGACAATTACAGTGGTCCTGTTTGGCCTTGTAATCTCTGAATCCTGGACCCATTGGTGGCAATGGGAATTTTGCTATAGAATTCAGTGGGGCCAGAATTTCACCCATTTGGGGTTTCTGATTTTTTACATATTTGATTAAGAAATATGGTACAACCTTGGTTGTCTGAATGCATTGGGGACCACTGAATAAACTCACATAATCAAGATTTGTGATGATCACACTAATTTTCACCGCTGGAAGACGTGACCCTATTTTATATAGCAGGAAGTTTCAGACAAATGAGACTCCCAATAACTGTAAGCTGTACTGCCCAGTATAAATTAACTTCACTATTGAGAAATGAATGCTTGCAGAATGGCTGTCGATTGTTGCCTGACTTTTACATAAACCACAGAAAGAGATAAGAAAAAGCTATTCAAAAAACAAATGTAGTTTCTTGTAACCGACATTTCATTTTTCAAGCGTTATTACATTTCCTTGGAAGGCTTTCAGCAGAATTGGTTATTGAATTCCAAATCCTGGCAGTCTTTTATTTTTTCTGTATAATCTGTTGATTTTTTTCAGGTTTGATAGATTGAGTTTTTGCCTCCACTGTTTTAAAGCTTAAGATGTTACAGATGGTGGGTATTGGATCTCTGTATTAATTCACCAGAGAACACTGAAAAATCATAGAATCATAGGACTGGAAGGGACCTCGAGAGGTCATCTAGTCGAATCCCCTGCACTTAAAGCAGGACTTATTATTATCTAGACCATCCCTGACAGGTGTTAGTCTAACCTCCCTTAAAAATCTCCAATGGTGGAGATTCCACAGCCTTCCTAGGCAATTTATTCCAGTGCTTAACCACCCTGACAGTTAGGAAGTTCTCCCTAATGTCCAACCTAAAATTTAAGCCCATTGCTTCTTCTTCCATCCTCAGAAATTAAGAAGAACAATTTTTCTCCCTCCTCCTTGTAACAACCGTTTATGTCCTTGAAAACTATCATGTCGTCCCGTTCCACGCCCCCCTCCCCCCCAGTCTTCTCTTCTCCAGACTAAACAAACCCAGTTTTTTCAATCTTCCCTCATAGGTCATGTTTTCTAGACCTTTAATCATTTTTGTTGCTCTTCTCTGGACTTTCTCCAATTTGTCCACATCTTTCCTGAAACATGGCACCCAGTTGGACACAATACTCCAGTTGAGGCCTAATGAACCAAATAGAGCGGAAGAATTCTTTCTTGTGTCTGATTTACAACACTCCTGCGAATACATCCCAGAATGGTGTATGCTTTTTATTTTTTTATTTTTTTTGCAACAGCATTACACTGTTGACTCATATTTAGCTTATGGTCCACTATGACCCCCCAGGTCCCTTTCTGCAGTACTCCTTCCTAGGCAGTCATTTCTCATTTTGTACGTATGCAACTGATTGTTCCTTCCTAAATGGAGCACTTTGCATTTGTCCTTATTGAATTTCATCCTATTTACTTCAGACCATTCCTCCAGTTTGTCCAGATCATTTTGAATTTTAATCCTATCCTCCAAAGCACTTGCAACCCCTCCTAGCTTGGTACTGTCTGCAAACTTTAAAGGTGTATTCTCTATGCCATTATCTAAATCATTGATGAAGATATTGAACAGAACTGGGCCCAGAACTGATCCCTCCAGGACCCCACTCAATATGCCCTTCCAACTTGACTGTAAACCACTAATAACTACTCTCTGAGAACAATTTTCCAACCAGTTCTGCACCCACCTTATAATAGCTCCATGTAGGTTGTATTTCCCTAGCTTGTTTATGAGAAGGTCATGCCAGACAGATTGAAAAGCCTTACTAAAGTCAAGATATACCACATCTGCTGCTTCCTCCCTATCCACAAGGCTTGTTACCCAGTCAAAGAAAGCTATTAGGTTGGTTTGACATGCTCTGTTCTAGACAAGTCCATGCTGTCTGTTACTTATCACCTTATTATCTTCTCGGTGTCTGCAAATTGATTGCTTCATTATTTGCTCCATGATCTTTCCCGGTAGTGAAGCGAAGCTGACTGATCTGTAATTCCCCAGGTTGTCCTTATTTCCCTTTTTATAGATGGGCACTAGATTTGCCCTTTTCCAGTCAACATGTGCTGTGCTGCAATTGGGATTTTTTTTCTTCTTTAAATAAAATGCTTCCATAGCACAGGCTGTAAAAATGTCTTGCTGTTTGAATCATGGGAAGTAGAGATGGAAAAGGCCCCACAGGTTTCCTACTCCATCCCTTTGCCAGTGCAGAATTGCTCCCTGCTGTCTGTTATAGCTGAGAGTTTCAAAGGAACCTAGGGGAGTTAGGCAACCAAATTCCATTGAAATTCAGTAGGATACCTAGCCTTATGGCTGATCTAATTTTAAATGTCCCCAGCAATGAGGCATTCATCACTTCTCCTGGAACACAGCCTAACCGATCTCACTTTCAGGGAGTTTGATAATATTCACTGTGGTAGCAGTGTTAGTCTGTATCAGCAAAAATAACGAGGAGTCCTTGTTTTTATTTGTTAGTCTCTAAGGAGCCACAAGGACTCGTTATTTTTGCTAATATTCACTGTAAATTATTCCTTTCTGAATTTCATGCAGTGCTATTAGTTCTGTGTCCTACAACATTCTACCCTAATTAAGTCGTCTCCTTACCGTACTGGAGAATAGTCTTCAAATATTTGGAGAGTGTGTTTGCCCTTTCACTTTTTATTATCTGAACTACATAGTTCCTTTAGGACTCAATCCAGGAAAGCACATAAACAGTGCTTTGAAGCCAATGGGATTACTCAAGTGCTTATAGTTAAGAACTTGCTTAAACATCTTGCTGAATCAGGGCCTTAATCTTTCTTGTAAATCCTTCCTTCCAACCCACTAATCATTTTAGTTGCATTTCTCTGAATTCCCTTTGATTTGTTCAGATCTTTCTGGTAATGACATGCTCAGAATTTAAGCCCAGCATTCCAGAACCAAGATCCCTCTTTGGTTGTTAATTAATCATGTTTATTATGCTACTGCCGAGGGACCAACCAAGATCAGGGGTCCACTGCACTAGACTCTGTACAAACAGAATTGTAGACAGTCCCTGCTTTGAAGAGTTTACCATGTAAATACATCTCACAATCTTTTCTTTTTACGAAGATTGGAACCACATTCTAGGGTCTTTGCCATCAGGTGTAGTTATCTTGGATGTTTTTCTAAAAGACAAACTCTAGGAATTATTTCGGGGAAGCTCTATGGCCTGTGTTATACAGGAGATCAGACCAGATGATCACAATGGTCCCTTCTGGCCTGGAATCTGTGAATCACAGCATCACAAAGGTACTTAGTTTCCCAGACCTTAGGAAGAGCTCTGTGGAGCTCCAAAGCTTGTCTCTCTCACCAACAGAAGTTGGTCCAATAAAAGATATTCCCTCGCCTACCTTGTCTCTCTCATATACTGGGACCGTCAAAACTACAACACTGCATACAAGGTACTTAGTTGTCGAACTCCCATTGAAATCTGTGGGAATTGGGCACCTAAATATCTTTGTGAATCTGGTATGTTCATATTTTCCAAGTATGCCTTTGTCTTTATTGGTACCATTTTTCCAAGGTCTTTATACATTTATTTTTATTTTTCTTAAGACCAATTCACTGTGTCATTTGTGAGCTGTGCTTAATTTCATCTCCCTTTTCATTTATTAATGCTGCTACCTGATAAATACTCACCCCCATCTCCAATATATTTGTCAACATCCTGTTCATTCATGTTAGCCCCTTTTAGCTGTTAACTCGGACTGTGTCCAGCTGCCCTTCTTTTTTTCAATCAAACCTTTACTGACTCTGGGCTCTTTGTTGCCTATTTCTTTTCCATTCCCAATACAATGTGTTGAGGGTTTCCCCATGTGAAACATTTCTTGTTCCTTACATTGTCCAGAGGACCAGTGTGTTGTCCCTGTGTCTCATTTAGAACTTCCCTACATTAGTAGGGACATTTCAGTCACTTCCACTCTTTAGTGTACATACATGGGATTTAAATACAACTTTCCATTACATTTTGCTCCCTAAGGGTGAAATCCTGGCCCCATTTAAGTCAATGGGAATGTGGCCACTCAAGATGTCTTAATTCCCCAAAATGTGCCTTTCCGGAATCCAGTACCTTTGTTCTCCGGCATTTGGTAACTCATGGTGAAGTTTGGTAGCTTGTCATCATTGACACCAATTCCTTCCCTATTCTCACATTTTTAGCGGGTATCTTCCTGTAAGTAAAAGTTAGATCCAGGAGGTCGTGGCCTCTGATTGAATTTTCTTCTTAAAGATCTTTGATGTCCTCTATCTTGAGACTCGGCTTGCTGCAATTTTGGCTCTGTTACCCAACAGATGTCTGGATATTTAAAATTCCTCCTGAGTGGTGTAATCTGTAATTTCAAGAACTAGGAGCATATATCCAGGAATTTTTTTTCCACTCTCCTTTTAAGGGGAATTGATCTCTAGCAGATGCCCTCGCGGTTTTTCCTTTTGTCTTCCATTCCTTGGCTGCTTCTCCAAATAATTCACAGCCGTCCTCTTCATTGCTGAACAGGAGCTAATGGCCTTCCTAATGCTTCTGGTGTATGATGCCTCTCTACCTCTTGTATGATGTATACCACCTGTGGCATTCCAGATCTGAGACCTATCTCATCAGGCCTTGTTAATGCCCACTAAATCGTTTAATATCACTTCTCGTTCTTGCTTGTCACCCAAACACTTGAGTACATGTACTCGCTTCAGAACGGTTCCATCCTGTGTTATTCTGTACTCTACAAGTACTCACCGCATTGCCTGAGTTAAGTGAAAGCTCCCCTCGTCCCACTTCCCAGCCAAAGTGAGCCCTGGAAGTTTTAAACCACATTACTGAAACCATCTAATCCAACCAATAATCTCTCATCACAGACATTATTTCAATGCTTTTTTAATCCAGCTCCTCCCCATCGGGGCAGACATTTGTTGATCACCAGTTCTTTCTTCCATATAGCTAGGTACTCTAGTGTCTTAGTACCTCCCCTGTATATGTAAATTGAATGGGATGCAGAGGTAGAGAACAGATTATTATTCCCATTTTACAGTTGGGGAAACCGAGGCATAGAGAAAAAATGTCCTCGGTCACACAGGAAATCGATGGGAATAGAGTCCATATCTCTTGAGTCCCAGTCTGGTTTATGACCACAAGACCATACTCCCTCTTCCACTCCTGTTTGGCATTTGAAGGAACTCTACCTTCTTTCCAGTTTTCTCCACATGCACTGTAATCGCTGGGAATTCCCTGTCACTCTGCAGGCTGTTTGGCCCCCTTATTTTGCCATCCTTTGCCCTAGTTCTCAGAAGGCAGAGCTCCGTCCTGTTTCCTTGATTTGGGCTACAGAAGTGAAGTTATTAGCCAGCGGTTATGTTCTCCTTGTCTCAGACAAAAAATGCTCCTGAAACCTAAAACAAAACAATTAAGCAGGCTTAGGAAATGGCAAAACTTCAAAGCATTCAATTCTAACGCTTCCCGCCACCCTTAGAGAGCTCAGAGATGCTGTGTGGTTAGCCCTGAAGCAGAAGAAAATGGTACTAAATCTCCCTGAGCAGTTGGGGAAATCCAGAGGCTGTGCCAGATTGTGTGTAGCGAGAGTCTGAAGACAGAGATTTATGAAGAAAGATTAAAAGAGGTAAGTATAGAGCACTTGGCCAAAGTACAGCTAAGGAGGGATGTGATAACCAGGTAAGGACCTGAAGGTATAAAGACCAAAGAGGGAGGAGGATTTCTGAGGCTGGTAGGGAGGGGTTAGGAGTAATGGGATGAAATTAATCAAAGAAAAAGTCGGGCTCAATATCTGCAAACCATTTCAGCTGCGACTGGGATAATCTCCCAAGGGAGGTCCCTGAGCTGGGGGGACGGTGTACAATCCTTGAGCTATACTGCACTGGCTGGAAAGATGAATGGACTAGATGATTTACTAATCATTCCCATCGCTAATTTCAGAGTCTGTGAACTATGGCCCTGAATTATTCCCACGGGAGGCATTGCCTGCATGATAGTTTAATCTGCTGAGGGTTGTAATACTTCACTCTAATTTTGCTTGGTGGGTTTAGTGTGCGGCTGCTGAGTGGGGTTGGTGGCCTGTGATGTACAGGCGGTCAGACTAGATGATCTGGTGGGCCCTTCTGGCCTTCAACTCTATGACATAGAAGCCATGATGCCTGCAAAAAAATGAACCGGCAGCCGTTAGTATGCTAAAACCACTGCCTGTCACTCTGGCCAGCAGTCTCCTTATTTCCTTGTGCTCCCCCATGGTCTGTTTGTATTCACCTGTTGTCTCCCTCGGGCAGGGACCGTCTCTGTGTTTATACAGTGCCTAGCACAATGGGGTCTTAGGTGCTACCACAATGCAAACTATACTACTAAGCACGTGCTTACAGTTCAGGATGGGTTTAGGTGCGCTGCAGAGTACGGATAGATTTAAGCACATGCTTAAGTGTTTCACTGAAGTGGAGACCTATAATTGTAAATAAAGTGAATAACACCATGGGACAGTTAATTATATTCTGAGTAGTCCAGTAGATAGGGACTGGTGTGGGACTGAAAGAGCTGGGTTCTACTCCTGGCTGTACCATTGACCTGCTGTGTGACCAGGGACAGTTTCTTCACCGCTCTGGGCCTGGGTTTCCGTTCCCACTCTGCCTGTCTATTTACCCTGTAAGCTCTTTGGAGTCTCTGACTCTGTGTACGTACAGCACAACAGGACTCTGATCTCAGCTGGGGTCTCTGGGCACCAGCGCACTCTAAATGTTAGACAATAATTCTGCTGTATTTCATTTGTTTACCACAATTTTGTCCTATATCTCTGCAATTACAGGGCCAGATTCTGCCACCCTGACTCACATTGCATAGCACCTAACTCAGTGATTGGCTAAAGTTGGGACTAGTGATGGGGTAAGGTCCCACCCACGTTCAGTAAGGCTTCTGGAATCTGGCTTTCTGACGATAGTGCTCTAGGGCCTGACTCTGCACCACTGATCAGGCTCATAGTCATCCACACTCCTTAGCCCTGAGCTCCGTTCAGTCATCAATGGAATTTAGGAATGCTGAGATGAGGTACAGATGTGACACCCTCCCATAGGACACTTCTGAGCCAGGGGACAGATCACAATCCAAACAGCATCATGGAAAAATGGATCCTTTCTGGCTAAGATGTGAGGGGAGGTGTCTTGCCCTTTAAGGACAGTACTACCTACTGGTCAGTCCTCCCTGATACATGGCATGGGCCTTTTACGAGTTTGGGTGATCACACAGCCTGAGGCAATATGAGAAATGAGGAAAAGGGTCCTCAGATTTAGAAGGAATCCTGTTACTGTACCTTTAAGGGCCCAGGACTGGAGGCTTGCAGAGAGTGGGGCAGGGACTCCTCTCAGCCAATAAGAAAGGAGCTGGGAGAAGGGTCCAGTATAAATGCTGCCACCCCCTTCACAGCAGCCTGCAGGGTAGATGACTGTAGGGAGTAAGAAGGTTGCTGGTGGGCCCTCAGTTAGCCAAGAGCAGACACCAGCCTCAGAAGGCTGCCAGCCTGGAGACAAATTGCAACCCAGCTCCAGGAGAAGAGCTGGGGATCCTGGTAAGGAGAGGAACAATAATTGCTGAAGCTACCCAAGCTCCAGGAGGAAGCCAGGGACTCCTGCTATAAGGAGAGACATAGAGATTGAAAGAGAATTATGAGGGGACTGGGAACAGAGGTTAGTGGACCAACCCCAGAGGAACCCTGAAAGCCAGAAGCATCTTTTGTTTGTCTGGGATATAGTGTTATGTCTCCTTTTTGTTTGAAGTTTTGTAATATGCCCTAAGGAGGGTATTATTGAGTCAAGAGTGCCTGAAGTGAAGTTATTGGCTTTGTAAGAATGGAAACTGAGGCAGGGATTACATGCAGTGCCATGCTAACTCAGCAGGGGCCACTACAGGGCAAGCATGCCCTACAGCATAAGGCAACAGTCTCCTAGAAAGAAAGCAGAATGAACCCAGACTTAAGACTGAGTCAGATCATGGCAGCAGCCAGTTCTTTCTGTTGAAAATGAAGGGGAAAAGTCTGTGGCTGCAGATCCTCAAGCTACAAATGATGGTGATGAATCTGCTCTGGAAAATTCCTGTGTCAGATATTCTTAAATTATTCTAAATTGAGGCCAAACAAATGTAATCATTAATGGGTGTGTCTTCAAACAATTTCCTCTTGGAGAGTGAAGAGGAAATGAAGGGAAGAGGTGCAATTTTCCTCATCTATCTTTGTTTTAAATCCAGCCCATTGCAGTAGCAAAGACAAGATCAGCAAACAAAATGGACTGAGAAGCTTGAGATCAGTTCTTGAAGGAAATTTGTACACTATGATTTTTCACCAACTGACCCAAAATGACAGAACACTCAAGATTATGATGTTTGATTTATTATCCAGTGATGAGGCTGGGAGACCTTAGCTATTAAGAATTTCAATCAGGTGTTTCAAATTTAATTGACTAACATTAAGTGGATTTTCTGTGTGTGCAAATGTGCATTCACACACACATTTCACTGAACCATCCTGTCTTCAGTATAATCCTATTGTGCTTAGATATATAATAGTTAAACTGATTTATGGTGGAAAATACATTTAATTCAGATCTGTATTTTGCTCAGGGTTCTGTATATTTAACTCCCAGGGAATATAACTTAAATATTAATTTCTATAATGAACAGGTGCAGAAATTTCATATTCATCAAAATGTAAAGTGGAAAAAGACGGGGGAGAGCCTCTAGTTGTTAGTAATCCTGTTTATTTTCTCATCAATCCCTTCTTTCTTAATCAGTTTTCATCCCCCTTTAGCTTTGCATTAGAATAGAATTTATCTTTACAATAGCATCTGTCATGCTAGAAGTGTCCCAAAGCATTAACAATAAGCTAAAAAGTGGTATCATAGTGACTCTGTTGCTAAATGTAACAGCTACTGTGCCTTTGCCAATGAGGACAAGGCAGTTGCAGAGAAGGTAAATGAATCCCTTTAATCAGCCTTCACTGCAAGGGAGAAAGGAGATTCCCAAACCTGAGCCATTTGTTATAGGTGACAAATCTGTCCCAGCTTGAGGTGTCAGTAGAGGTGGTTTTGGAACAAAGGGATAAATTAAACAGCAATAAGTCACCAGGACCAAATGGGATTCACCCAAACGTTCTGAAGGAACTCAGAGGTGAAATTGCAGAACTGCTAACTGTGCTGTATGTAACCTATCGCTTAAATCACCTCTGTACCAGACGACTGGAGGGTACCTAATGAAACACTGGTTTTTTGTTTTTTTTTGTTTCTGGGCTTTTTTTTTAAAAAGCCTCCAGAAGTGATCCTGGCAATTACAGGCCAGTAAGTCTAACTTCAGAACCAGGCAAATGGGTTGAAACTATAGTAAAGAACAGAATTCTCAGAAACCTAAATAATATGTTGGGGAAGGGTCAACATGGCTTTTGTAAGGGGAAAACATGCCTCACTCGTCTATTGTTTAAGGGGGGTCAATAAAACATGAGGACATGGGTGGTCCAGTCGATATAGTGCACTTGGACTTTCAGAAAGCCTTTGACGAGATCCTTCACCAAAGTCTCTTAGGCAAACTAAACAGAAATGGGACGAGGGGAGGTCCTCTCGCCAGTAACTGGTTAAAAATAGGAAACAAAGCGTTGGGATAAATGGTCGGTTTCACAATTGAAAGTGGTAAATAGAGGGGTCCCCAGGGATCTGTACTGTGACCAGTGCTGTTCAACATACTCAGAAATTATCTGGAAAAGGAGGTGACTAATGAGGTGGCAAAATTTGCAGGCGATACAAAATTACTCTCGATATTTAAGTCCACAGCTGAGTGTGAAGAGCGACAAAAAGATCTCACTAAACTGGGTGACTGGGCAACAAAATGGCAAATGAAATTCAGTGTTGACAAGTGGAAAGTAATGCACATTGGAAAAAATAATCCCAACTATACATACAAAATGAGCTCTTACCACTCAAGAAAGATACCTTGGAGTTGTCATGGCTAGTTCTCTGAAAACATCCAGTCAATGAGCAGAAGCAGTCAAAAAAGCTAACAATGTTAGAAATCATTAGGAAAGGGATAGGTAATAAAACAGAAAATATCGTAATGCCACTATATAAATCCATTGTACGCCCACACCTTGAATACTGAGTGCATTTCTGGTCATCTCATCTGAAAAAAAAATAGAATTGGAAAAGGTACAGAGAAGGCCAACAAAAACGATTAGGGGGATGAAACAGCTTCTATATGAGGAGAGATGAAAGAGTGGGACTGTTGAATTTAGAAAAGCGATGACTAAGGGGGGGATATGATAGAGGTCTATAAAATCATGAATGGGATGGAGACAATGAATAGAGAAGTGTTATTGACTACTTCACACAATGCAAGAACCAGGGATCACCCAATGAAATTAATAGGTAGCAGGTTTAAAACAAATTAAAGGAATTACTTCTTCACACAATGCACAGTCAGCCTGTGGAACTTGTTGCCATGGGATGTTGTAAAGGACAAAAGTGGGTTCAAATGAGAATTAGCAGGGTTGATAAAAATCAATGATTTAAAAAAAAATAAAAATTGGATTTTTTTGATAAAATGCTTTTTGAGGAAAAAAATTATCTGAAGGTAGTTTTAATTAAGATACATTATAGCTCAAAGATATCTCATCATGGAATAGGGATTATAAATTCTAATTCTATAGTATGAGACAATATATTCATGTAATGTTTAAGAAAAGTTTTGTAAATGAATTCCAATAGTTCATGGATTAGGGACCCAATCTTATGGGGTTCCAGGGGCTTCTGTATAGATTACTTAGGTTAATCTTTTTATCTACCCAATGGGACTCAGTGCTCAGTCTAGAAGATACCATCCGAGATGTTTAGTTTTGCAGTTCTCAAACTGTGGATTTGTGTCTTCAGAGGTAACATGCTTGTTAACAGCAAAAATGTTTTTAAATAAATATATAGAGGTGAGAAATAACAGACCTCAACCCTATTGTCCCTCTGCAAATTTGGGTACACAGAGTCAATCCCTTACTTCTCTCTAAAAGTGCAAAGTTTCAAAAAGTTCAACAAATAGAAGATTGTTGGGGGCGGAATAGATCTGGACAAGGAGAAGAAGTCTGGAAATAAATGTGAGAAGTGAGGGACATATGCTTGTTTTGTTAAAATATTAGATGTTTGTGTTGAAGAAAAAATCCAGAATACTTAATATTGTTGTTTTAGTTAAATGAAACAATTGAAATGCCTTTCTGGTGATGTTCTCCTCCTAATACAGCATGGCAAGAAAATCATCCAAATATTAATGATTATCCTGTTGAACTGGAGATAGTTCACCTCCCAGTGACTTCATATATATCAGCTTCAGTTACCTTTGGTAAATAAAATAACCAAACAATCATTCATTTTTCTTATATAGTCGTAAAACTAATCTGAAAAGTTTTCAAAATAAATCACTGTTTAAAAATGTATAGTGTACCTTCTAAAAATGAAACCTACATCTATCTCTGTGTTGTGAAGAATATGTATTAAGGTTATAACAACCAACAAGAATGTACTTTTAAGTAGAAAACTATGATTAAATTGAGTCTTCCTGACTAGTGATTTAAATCAAATCCACCCTGAGAATTAGATAAGGTCCTGGGAGGATAGGTCCATCAATGGCTATTAACCAAGATGGTCAGGGACACACAACCCCATCCTTCAGTTGTCTCTAAACCTCTGATTGCCAGAAGCTAGAACTGGACCACAGGGAATGGATCCCTTGATAAGTGCCCCTTTCTGTTCATTCCCTCTGGGGCACCTGGCATTGGCCACTGTTGGAAGACAGGATACTAGACTAGAGGGACCATTGGTCTGACCCAATATGGCCATTCTTATGTTAATAGTTGTCACCTAGTCATGACCATTAGAATCAGGCCCTAGGTAGTACCATTTAGCTCAATCGGACTATCATCTGTTTAATGTTAATCATCTGCAACAGGATGAAGTCTGAGGTCCAGAACCTCAAAGATATTTAGGCACTTAACTCCCAGTGAGAGTTAGACACCCGAATCCCTTTTAGGAGTTAGACCCGGCTATTTCTACTGGGAAGGGCAAGGTTAATTTTTTTTTTTAAATAGTGACAAGTGCTTGACAACATAGAAACCCTTGGAGGCAAAACTGTCTATAGCTCCTGCTTTTTAAAATTTTTTATTTCTTTTGAATAAGGCACCTACGGTTGTTTAAATTTGTAAGTTGCTGCTGTGTAAGTATTTGCTATTGAAATTTAACAGAGAAACTCTAAAAACCAAAACTCCTATTTTAGCTCAACTCCTTAGCTGTGCTGCTAATACCCTGGCACATTAAAATGGAAAGAGTTCTACAACTCCAATCTCTTGTCCCCCTTTTTGCACTTCATTTATTTTGGGCAGGGAATCCAGCTTGCTCAGTGTCACATTCTGGTTCTCATGCATTAGCAGAGAATGCTGTTGTGCGCTAAGTTATTCAAATGCTGTTTAAACTGCTTTCATTGCCATTTTAAAAGCAATATGAAAACAACCCTAGTTGGGATTTGCAAAGTCCCTCCCCTGTTTTGTGTGCCTATGTCTGCTTACAAAACCTAGGGGTCTTGGATTTGTCTTCCTTGGGGTTAATAGTCCTATCCCAGAGCCAGCTCCCTCAGGGTTGCCAGGATTGTCCTGGAGTCTCCAGGTATTAAAGATTAATCTTTACTTAAGGATTGTGTCATGTGATAAAACTTCCAGGAATATCTCCAACCAAAACTGGCAACCCTAGGGGAGAAACAGTCACAGAGGGAAGAAGGAGCAAGGAGACTAGCTGGGGAGGCTGGAGGGAACATGGCTGGTCCCTGGGTGGGGCTATAGAGAAGCTATAGCTGCCCTGGGTTGTGTTATTCTCGGGCTAGTTTGCCTCAAGTACCAAAACCAACGTGATTTTCCAGCGACCTGCTTCCCTTCCCTCCCCCACGTAGCTCTTGCCTTTGGCCTTGTCTCTGTGCACCACAGCCCCCTCTAGCCCCCCAGCCCTGCCCCTGAAGCCCCCCAGACAACTCTACCCCCCCCAGCCCTGCCCCTGAAGCCCTCTAGCCCCCCAGCCCTGCCCCTGAAGCCCCCCAGACACTCTAGCCCCCCCAGCCCTGCCCACTCTAGCCCCCCCAACCCTGCCCCTGAAGCCCCCCAGCCCCCTCTAGCCCCTTCAGCACCCCAGTCCTGCCCCTAAAGCCCCCAGGGTCCTCTCCAGCCCCCCCCCCAGTAACGCCCGGGCAGGTGATCGCGGCAGCGGGGCTCAGGCGCGGGTCTCCCCAGGGAGACTGGTTGGAAACGGCCCTTGGGGAAAAACCCGGCGGCGGGGGGGAACCGCCCCCGAGCCCCCCCGGTCCCGGGCCGGGCGCGGCCCCTTTGGCGCCGCCCCCAGCCCGGCCGGCGCGGCGGGCGGCCCGGCGCTGAGGGCGGCGCAGGGAGCCGGGCGGAGGCGGCGAGCGGCGCGGCCCAGCCGAGCAGCGGGGATGGCCGGGGGGCCGCAGCCGGGAGCCCCGGGAGCCCCCGGAGCCCCCTCGCCGCGGCTGCCCAGGCTGGGGCTGGCGCTGGGCCTGCTGGCCGCCCTGGCCGCGGTGAAATACTATCGGGACGCCGAGGCGGCCCGGCGGCAGGTACCGGAGCGGGGGCGGCTCTGGGGGAGGGTAAATTGGGGGGCGCGGGGGTTAGTGCTGGGGGCTACGGGAGGTTTGGGGGGGCTGGAGAGGACGCTGGGGGTTGTAGGGGCCGGTTGGGGGTGGACAGGACGCGGGGGGCTTCAGGGGAAGGGTTGGGGGGCTGGAGGCTTTGGGGGCTTCAGGGGAAGGGTTGGGGGGCTGGGAGTTGTAGGGGCCGGTTGGGGAGTGGACAGGACGCTGGGGGCTTCAGGGGAAGAGTTGGGGGGCTGGAGGCTTTGGGGGCTGGGGGTTGTAGGGGCCGGTTGGGGGTGGACAGGACGCTGGGGGCTTCGGGGGAAGAGTTGGGGGGCTGGGGGTTAGGGGGGAAGAGGTGGGGGATGCTGAGTGATTGTGCTGGGGGCTTTGGGGAGACTTTGGGTTTTGCTGGGGGGCTCTGATTTGGAGGGGTGTGGGGGGCTGGGGGGTGAAAGGGAGCTCTGGGGAGATGCTGCTGGGGGGCTCTGGCTGCGGGCAGGGGGCCTGCCAACCTGGGCACTCCTAGGATTCTCTCTGCTCCTCCCTTCTTGTCCTTGGTTCCCTGTTGTGTGTCTAAACATGTATTTTTATTCGAATTTAGCAAAGTACCGTGGTCAGATCCCAGCCCCTTTTCCTGAGTGGACCTGGAGAATCTTGTTATTTAGCGTGAAATTTCACTTCTCTCTGAACTGTAATGACCCCCTCGCTCCCCAGCCAGGACAACTCACAATCCAGATCTTCTCAATGCCCCAAATCCCAACCTAGCTTATCCATAGAAGGGGGAAAAAAACTTATAAAATAAAACCGACAAAGGTTCACACGGAGGCACCTACTTCAGCAGCGAACTGGGATTTGTGTTGAGGAGAGAAATTGAAGCACTTGGCTGCGGGTTGTCAATAGTACTGGACAAACATCCTATATATAGTTATTTATGTGTATTGTAGTGCTTAGGAGCCTCAGTGATGCACCAGGACCCCATGTTGCTAGGTGCTGTACAAACACGAAACAAAAGGATAGTGCCTGTCCCAAAAAGCTTACAATCTAAGGTCATGTGTGCAGTGTGGGTGTTACAGTAACATTACTATGGTACCGCAACTTTGGTGCTGTAAACCCATGGCGTAGGCACAAACTACAGGGAGAGAAGGGGTTTTTCCATCACTGTAGTGACTTCACCTTCCCAAGTTATGGTAGTTTGGTCGATGGAAATAGGCTTCTGTCAACTTAGCTGCATCTGCACCAGGCATTAAGTTGACAAAGCTACAGTGCTCAGGGGCATGGATTTTTCATGTCGTCCTAAGTTTTAAGTGCAGACCAGTCTAAGACGCAAAACAAGTGCAGAATTACAAGGAAATGGTGAGACAGTATTGGTCAGCATGACAGGCACTGGTGTTCATCACGCCAGTAGCCTAATCGTGGTCAAGTTTTTGTAGGTTTCATGGCAGAGGCGAGTTTCGAGGAGAGATTTCATAGAATCATAGAATCATAGAATATCAGGGTTGGAAGGGACCCCAGAAGGTCATCTAGTCCAACCCCCTGCTCGAAGCAGGACCAATTCCCAGTTAAATCATCATTTGAAGTATAATGAGTTAGTTTTGCTGTTGTTTACTGGGAACTGCTGCCAAGCATGAGGGTCAGGATTGGAGAAAGCACAAAGATGTTTGTTTGCAAGTTTAACAAAGTGAAGATGTAATGTCCAGTGACAGTTCTGATGGCGGGGTGGACTGAGTGTACGCTGGCAGGCAGGAACATATTCATTATAATCACATCTTGGGCTGTGGGGAGATCAGTTCTCTGTATCTTCGTTTCCCCATCTGTAAAATGGGGATAATTGACTGTGCCTACCTCGCTGGGGTGCGTGGTCAAGGATTGATTTAGAATTTAGATAGTTTGTAAAGCGTGATGTAAGTGGCACTGCAGCCAAAGGTGAGAGATAAGTTCTTAGCATCTTAGACCCTGATCCTACAAGCTGACTCAGGCAGGCAGCCTCTTGTACCCAGCCAGCTAGTAGCATGATGGGCCTTATGGTAGTAAACTCTTTGGGGGAGGGAATATGTCGTGCTCTGTAAAATGCAGAATAAATTATGAACTAAGGCACTGATCCATTGAAGTGATGGGACTGCTTACATGAGTACAGCTAACCATGTATGTTAGTCGAATCAGGACCAAAGCTCATAAATTAGCAACAGGATGTATATGTGTAGATATACGTACATACCTGTATGTATTTCTAGTTTAAAACCTCATAGTTGAAATCAGTTGTTAGTGTGCTTGTCAGACCCTGAGTTCAGGATTCTCCTGCTGCTGCAGCAGCTGAGAACGTTTCAGACTGTATAAGGACACAGTTCCCGTCTTAATTATGGGCATTCATGCTGAAAACCACTGCAAGACAAGCAAAGGCACACGTTTACATTATACTTGACCTTGGTTCCTGTTAGCTCAAAAGATTTTAACTCAACTTTAAAGTGACCTATAAAGAAAAAACGAGCTTTGGGGCCCTCTTAGTGTTTTGTTCTGTATAAAGAAGATCTGAATTTCTTTTAAACTTTTTTTTTTTACACTAGAAATTCAGGTCTTGTCTGCCCTGAGGCTGTATGGTTACTGTAGAACTTGTGAAATGATATTGCAAGAGTGCAAGTTGTGCAACAGAGAAAGAAATAGTGTTTTTTATCCAACTGATTAAAACTTTTTTGTTTTCATAACTATGTAACTCAAATGACTAACATGAACCTTGGAACAAGGTCGTCTTTGTTAAAGATTCTACTCCCCCTGAGTTCTCATTTAAGGTGGGAAAGCCCCAAGTGTACATCTAGGAAGACCTCCAGCAAAGATCAGACTGCAAATTCCTGATATTTCAATGATAAAACAGTAAACTTTTAAAAGTCCTTTTTGGCCTTTATGTATCACAAAAAAGCAAAAATGGTACAAGCCCATTTTATAAAAAACATTATTTGAAGGTGACTGTAAAGGGCAAATATCTCTGTCCTTTACTGCTGCTGTAGGAGATGCATAGAGAGTCTGAGAGGATTTCAGTTGATAAAACTGTTTTCTGACTGTCTTTACACAAGAAATACCAGGTCTTGTCTACTCTGCTCTTGCGAGGGATTCAGTGGATGACAGGCAAACAGGTTGGATTGGGAACCGTAGAAGAAAACGTTGAAATCTGAACAGCTGAGAGAGTTTTTCTGTTCAGATTTTTAAAAACTTTTTATCCATTTCCTTTGTTAGCACCTACCTAATTCAAAGGTCTAACAAACACTTGGGGGAATAAATCTTTGTGAAGACTCCGCTCCCTGCCACTATTACATTTGGGGGCTGAGAAAGCTCCTGCTCTTTGTCCTGTCAGCAAAAACAGTGAAGGCAAAACTTTATTATTCCTGATATTTCCAAGGTTAAAATAAATCTTAGGTGCTTTTTTTGGCTTGCTTTAACATGTGTGCTATAAAAAAGCAAAAAGGCACAAACCCAATTTCTCTTTCCCTTTGTCCTTCTTCACCATCTCTCAGAATTTCAGGACTGATTTGCTCACTTCCATGTTCCGGATCATTATCTCCTATAGGGCAGAAGCACTGGGGTTTCCCTCTCAGCAGGTCCATGTTGAGGAGCTGCTGGAGTGTCCATGCTGGGTATATATAAATCAAGAATTCTGATGGAACAAGGCTGTGTGTGGAACTGATGTACTGTTGGAATATTGCCTGGAAATGTGCTTATCAATCTCATTTACTCGATGAGCACCAAGTTTAACTCATCTTGCAGAGGGGAGTGATTGCTGGAGCTGAGATTTGATGGGTTCGAGTCCTGATGGCACATGTACCGGACACACTTGGCCAGGAGTGAGGGTGTGCGTTTACAGGTCTAGGAATTAGTACTTAATTTTCTAGGAAAAAATCCTGCTGCCGGGAAACGTCCCACTGCTTGTCCCGTGTGAAAGATGTCTGAGATACTGATCGGACATGCAAATTGGCTCTTATCTCTCTCGAGAGTAATTCATTCTGGAGTCTTGCAGCACCAATGAGCATAACATCAAACATCTATATTGAGTTCTCTACATCACAGCTGCTGTCCTTGATGCTGTCTGGGACAGCATTTCATCCATATGCAGGGATATAACTGGTGCCTTTCCTGTTTGACGGGGCACTGGAGGCCAAAGATGGAGGTTTCCCAGGTCTGAGTGTCTGTGCTGTCTGCTCACTGTAATGTTGGAAGCCAGAGCCTAACCCACTGAAAGGCTCATCAGCTGTTGCTCTCTGAATGGAATCTTTTGGGGTTCAGATCAGTGGCATTCTTGACCTGCTAAACGGGGGGAAAAAAGAAAGGACCAGAGACTGGAGAGGGGCCATCAGATAGATGATTGCAGACACCTGGGGAAAAGAGAAGGAAATGACCCTCTGCGACCATCTCTAGAGCTCTGCATGTGCTCAGGATGGTGTGATCTGTGGAGGGAAGCCCCTGTATATGCTGTTTACTTTTCTAAGCTGTTCTGGCTCCTGTGCCTGTGTTCGCTGCTCCCTGCCAGACGGGCTCTTGAGGGGGATGCAGAAGGAAATTGTAAAGCAGTGGAATGGGCCTCATAAAGGCTGTGTGTTTGGATGGGGGGAGTGACCTCAGCTCCTGGGCGATTCCCATTCCAGTAACGCTAGAATAACATCATTGGTAAACGTGTGCATGTACCTCCGTAGGTAGGTGCATGGCATTTAACACACACAGTAAAGCTATGGCCCTGTCCAAAGGAGCTCGGGGTGTCTTAGGGGATTGATCCAGTGCTTGAAATAATTAGCATGCTCGTTCCCTTTCCTTCCATAGCATAGCTGTTGCCCGCCCTCTTTTCCAGGTATTGGGTTCTCACCTTGCTTCAAACGGGCCTTCTTCCCGCCCTTCCGCGGTTCATGTTCCAAGAGCTTCTCTGCTTGCCTTTGTTTTTTCTTCGCCTTCCTTGGCCCAGGAACTGCCCTGTATGGCTCCAAGTGCTTCTCTCATTGTAACTGACAGGAGCTGAGCCTTCCAGCCTGCATTAAATGGTGTTTCAGGCTGGCAGGCAACAGATGGAAACTAAACTGGTTCAGGAGCTTTGGGGATGTTAATGGTGCTGCAGGCATCAGAGGACACACACATCTAAGCAGCAGAATGAGGAATAGTCTCTTGCTCCTATAGGCTTTGCACAGGGGTGGGGGGAGTGTCTCCCCTGCCAGTAAAGCCCTGGATCTGCTGCTGAATGGCAATGAGGAATATGACTTGTCTGACTGCCCCACCACTCCTTTCCTTCACTCTGTCTCATTTCCTTCTCCCTCAGTAGAGCAGCTCTCTCCTTCCATCTGTGTATTGTCTCTTTCCTCGGCTGCGCTTGCTGCAGTGTGGAACTGTCTGTGTCTGTTCCAAGCGAGAACTGCATTTCTGTAGCCCAGGGGTTCTCAAACTGGGGGTCGGGACCCCTCAGGGAGTTGCGAGGTTATTACATGGGGGGTCATGAGCTGTCAGCCTCCACCCCCAAACCCCGCTTTATATCCAGCATTTATAATTATGTTAATTATATAAGAAAGTGCTTTTAATTTATAAGGGGGGTCGCACTCAGAGGCTTGCTATTTGAAAGGGGTCACCAGTACAAAAGTTTGAGTATCACTGCAGCCCCTTCTGTTCGAGGAGCTCCTGTATTTTCAGATTGTAGCAAATGAGGCCATGCAGGCTGCCCCCTGTGAGATCTGAAAGGGTTAGTGTCTGATGAGGGAAACTGAGGCCCAGAGTGGCTGTGATTACCCACTTCCCAAGGTTAAACAGTATTGATGGTGGAGTAGGAATAGACTGTGTGAGTCCTGGATCAGTGGTAGGATCACTAGGCAACACTCCCCACCAGGAGCTGTGAGCTGGAAGCTCTTGCCTAATCACAATTTGCTTATGTGCTCTAGGATGTGAACATGGTTCTAGCTAGAGCGGGTCTCTGTGGCAAGCGATGTCTGTGGATACTGGTCGGAATGTAAATGTTGATTTGGCCGGGTTCACTTCCTTTAAACATGGGAGGGCCCAGTTAGCTCTCTTCCTCCTTGTGAAAAGTGACTCTTTAGAGCAAATCCTCAGGTAATCATTGGTGAAGTTTGAATAGTCTATATTTGACCGTCTTCATTCACGTGACGTTGGCTAGCTACCTAAGTCACCGTGTCAGGATGCTGTAAAAATGCCCTGTGGTGAATGCTCACTAGCAGCACAGAGCCTCCGCGAATATCAGCAGCTGGCAACGTTCTTGCAGGCCCAGAATTACTCGCTGCTGCAGTTGACAGATTCCTTGGACAAAGACTCACTAAGAGAGAAGACAAAACAGAACAAATGATTTGTTGTCAATTATTTGTTGTTTATCCAGATTTAGTTTTAATACATTCATGGAAACTGTTCCTGGACCCCAGTCGCTATTGTTGATAGTGCAGAGTCCTGCTAACGTGCGTTACTCTTTTTATTTGATGGCTTTGTTTGCAGTTGTAAAGGATGTATAATAACTCAAGAGCTGATGGGGCCTAGGTGAACTAGTAAAACAGCTCCAGTTAAGACCTCCCTGCCTCTCTTCTTCCCAAACCAGGAGATGGCCTTGAAGTCTCTGGGGAACGAGGGGCTTTTTCTCTTCTCCTCTCTGGACACTAACAATGATCTGTACATTAGCCCTGAGGAGTTCAAGCCAGTAGCAGAGAAATTAACAGGTAGGTATTTACCTTGCAAGGTCAGTTGTGCAATAAAGGAAAGGAAGGCTGAAGATCTCAGCACTGCATGTGCACAATGGCTAATTATCTTTTTTTGTGCTGGTCTGGGGCTGATTTACACAGCGAGGGGCTGCAAAGCTTTAAGTGTTTTTGGAAAGGCTTAAGTGCCAGACACCACTTTCACAAAGTGCACTTTTTATAAGACTGAATCTCCCATTGTTGGACTAGTAAAGTACGTAAGTTACTTTGTCCAGGGCTTAAACGGCATTTGGAATGGATGAATACAACGGATATAGCTCAGCACTGGCTAGACCAGAACTATTTCATTCATATTTTCCTGTGGCTTCCGAAGTCTCTGTCATACAGTATCAACGTAGCAAATGTTTCTCAGCTATGGCAAAATGCATGAAACCCTGTGATGTCAACATAGCATGCAGGAGGGATTGAACTGCAACTGAAATACCAGGAATACTTTCTCATAATGTAATGAAGCAGCAGCGTGTGTATCTGCCCCCTGCTGGATGCCCCAGGAACCACTGAACCATGTGTCATAAACTTTATACTGCTATCAATTAAGGGGAGACTCTCCTTTAACTCAAGTAGCAGGGACTTGTGCCCTTGAAGCAGGTGGGTCTGAGTTCTGTTGCTAAGGGATGTCACATGCAGCAAAGTGACAACTGCGAGGTTCCACGTACCTGCCCATTAGACTATTATAAATGTATAATCATTTCCCTATGGTGTTAAATAATTGTTCTGTTTAGGTGTTACTCCTGTCCTCGAATTTGAAGAGGAAGAGACACTGGATCCCAGTGGGGAGACGCTATCAATTGTTGCTAAATTCCAGCCCCTTCTCATGGAAACAATGACAAAGAGCAAAGATGGTTTCCTAGGAGTAAGTATCATACATCATGTGTATGAATAGAAAACCCAAATTCCTAGCAAAACCCATGCAATGTAGTAGAGGCTCTAACTACCCCCATAGGAGTGAACATATAGTGCTTATTTTGTCAGTTGTTCCTTCTGTGAGCAGAGATCAGACTGAGCCAGTGTGCATTGGTGCATTTTGGCATTTTTGCTGGTGGCATCATCAGTTTATTCAGCACTTAAACATTTTTTTAAGAATACATGTACGCTTCCAGCTCTTATGAACGTGCAGAAAATCTTCCGTACGTGACCCGGTGCAGTGTTGTCTACAGGAATTTGCAAAACCATTTCAAACAATAGCTTTGAGAATCATAAACTGCCCCCATTTCTCAATGAGATGTTAACTCTGGAGTGTAACGGTGCCCACCTTATATGTGACTATTTCCATGGCATTTGTTGCCATGTTATCTGACTACTTGCATTATCAATTTATTTTACTGCTGGCCATTTTTTGCAGAAACTTCTAGCTAATGTGGGATTTTACATGGTGCTTTGGATTGTGGGTGGAGTTTAAAAGGAGTACCACTTTCTCTAATGCCAGAATCTGACCTCTGTGCAATGGTTCATATCCATCTGCCTCCTATAGAACAAAACTCTTCAAATGTTATTACATCCCATTAGCTGGTTCTGACACGTGTTTCTCTTTGTAGATTTCTCATATTGCTCTGTCTGGCCTACGGAACTGGACAGCCCCAGCAGCCCCTATGAGCATAATGTTTGCCAAGCAGTTCAAAGCCTTTCTTCCCCCAAAGAATAAGATCGAACTCGGCGATCCCTGGTGGATAATCCCAAGTGAATTAAACATCTTCACCGGCTACCTTTCCAACAACCGGTTTTACCCTCCAGTCCCCAAGGGCAAAGAGGTAAGAGCACCACTTAATATGAACCGTGATCTTTCTCGGGTGGGAGGATATTGCTTCTAACAGATGCTTCCATATTGTCCATTTTGCAATTTTCACATCCTAATGAGCAGCAGGTAGCCAATATCATCTTGGGCTATCCTCTCATCAGATCTCACACACTAAGCATGGTCACCTCGGTGCTTGGATGGGAGGGCGCCAGAGAAAATGTACATGCTACAGGGAGTGGTGGGGGTGAATCAGTAAAGCCTTGTTGAGGATGTTCAGCCGCTCTTGGAGGGAACCCTAGTGTAGACAGTTCTCTAGCTTCCGCAGCTGTTTCCAGCGCCATATCAGTTGCATTTATTTCTATACTAGGGTTCCCTGTAGCTGATATTAGTGGAGTTGAATGAGTCTCAGGCCAGGTCTACACTAGAAACTTTTGCTGATATGGTTATGCTGTTAGGGGCGTACGATTTTTATGGCATTTCTTTACCAGTAAAAGGCCTGGTGTAGACACAAATTATATCAGCAAGAGTGCTTTTGTCAGTGTAGCTTATTTTGGTTGGGGACCCAGTATACACAAAGAGGGGGGGCCAGTATAGCCAGCATCACAGAGAAGAAAGCAGCAGCAAATGACAGAGAGGAATGGAGGCGGCTAGTTTCCACATGTGTGCCAATGTTGGCCTGGGTAGGATATAATATATAATGTAGACTGGGCCTTTCCAAAGGTGGAAACGCTCTGTACAAAACTTCCCTAGTGTAGATGAGGCTGTAGTTTGTCACTTCTCTGTAAATCGATGTCCCAGTGCAGTGTTAAGGGAGCCATCTTTCAGAGGAGAGGTAAAAACCAAGAATTTTGTTTGCGGTCTCAGAAGATCCAAGGCATTTATAACAATAGTACGGGGTATCCACAACAGCCAGACCAACTACTAATCAATTTAAATAACAAAAATCCTCATTTAGTCTGACTTGGGTAAGATTCTCCACTCCCCGTCTAAACTAATTGTGTAAAATTAATGTGCTTTGTCAAACGGTGACCTCATGTTCCACCCCACAGCAGTCAGTGAAGTGATTCTTGTATGTGGTCTATAAAATCAGTCTGTAAATGCTCTGCCCTCACGGGTGTTTGGTTAGGCTTTAATTCTGCCATACTGAGTACACTCCAGCGGATGGTGTATGCGATCACTTCAAATTGCAAACTGCATCAAAGTCTTATTGTTCAGTATAATGCACAACATGTAATCCGATCTGCTTGCAGTACTCAGCTGCTGTGCTCTGGAAATATTGGGTATATGGAAGACAATGGTTAGTACGCTTCCAGACAGAGGATAAATGTGCAAGGTGGTGGAAAACTATAAATTATAGAAGGGAGTCCAAAAAAATGGAAGATGGAAATTGTTAGCTAGATCCAAGTCATGTTAGTTGTTTTATCTTCCTGTCCTTGTAGGGGAGTAGTTTTAGAAGTGTAGCTTAACTGAGGTCTACATTAAAGGCCGTTGCTTTCATTTTTTTTGCTACCTCTCCAATTCTTTCCATAGATCGTGATCCACAAACTCTTGAGCATGTTCCATCCTCGTCCGTTTGTAAAAACTCGCTTTGCTCCTCAAGGAGCTGTGGCCTGCATCCAGGCAATCAGTGAGTTCTACTATAGGATAGCGTTCAGGTAAGAACTTCCCAAATGGGACTGGGAGGTGCAGGGTGTTAAAGGTGGGGATTGGTGCTGTTTTAATTAGATCTGCATCTTTTTAAAGACCTAATTTCCCCCCAATTCAAAATAGAATCAAAGCAACTAGTATAATGTGGAGGTTGGGACTTTCACAGTTAGTCTGTTAATTATGTTCAATCTGTTTTGGGGGTGGAAGAAACCTACGAAAGGAGCTGTCAAGCAAAGGGGTCATGACACTGTTCCGGGCTGCCAGGAGACCCTGGGGTTTGATAAGACAGCATGAGATCTGGGGAGTGGGAGGGGGAAAATATGGACACGTCCAGCTGGCAGCAGCCCCATGATTTCCCCGTCCTCCAGGGAACATAAACCAGGAGCAGCATGTGGGCATGTTACTTAACTGTGATTATGCTCCCTAACAACATATGTAACTGACCGAGGGCTGCTAAGCAGCTTGCAGAGGAGAAGGGTGTGTCCTCCAGGAAGTAGCTTTGAATGTGTTACTTCCCTTACGGCTCCATCCATGGATCCAACGCTCCTGTTTTTGTCTGAACTGACTGGGTGAGAGGCGCTATTGCCCTGTAAGTCCCCAGTCCCAGGTCTAAGCAAACGTCATCTATTTGGTGATGCCCAGAATCGAAAGGGGAGGATCTAACTGTTTTAGTCAACAGATGGAGCAGTTCTCTAAAGCCAACAGTCCCTAGAAGAGTAATTCCTCACGCTGCTCTGGTTCATCTTGCAGACAGTTCTTGTCTAGTCTGTTCTGTTCAGGTCCGTGTATGGCCGTTATCATATGGGGAAATCAAAGCACAGGGAAGTTAAATGCCGTTATCACCACAGTATCTGAGTCAATGGCACCGGAACCAGGAGGGCCAGGGGGCCATACCCTTTCCCTTTTTAACATGGTGTAGTTTTGGGGGGCTGGGGGCAGTGTTGCCCCCCTCAAACTGTAAGCCTCGGGCAGGTGTGGAGCAGCAAAACGCAGCTCCTGCTGGCACCTCTCTGCACCTGCCCGAGACTTGCAGCTGGGGGGGGGGCAATGCTGCCCCCCAAACTACGTCCACGTAAAAAAGTGGGGGAGGCATGGCCCCTGTCCCCTGGTTCTGGCACCGGTGGCCCCCCCACTTCTACAAAGGTTCCGGCACCCTTGATCTGACTGCCTCCAGAAGCCCATGAAACAACATGACTAGCATCTGGCATGTATGACCCGTTCTCTCTCCTTCTCCCTGGTTCTTGGTCTTGCTTACGGCACCAAGGCTGATGATGATCTTCCTCTTTCAGGATCCATGCCGAGTTCCAGCTGAATGAACCTCCAGATTTCCCTTTCTGGTTTTCCCCTGGCCAGTTCGCAGGCCACATCGTCCTCTCCAGAGATTCCTCCCACGTTCGAGAGTTCAAGCTCTTTGTCCCTAACAAGAGGTATGACCATCTCTTTTCAGTGTACGCTGAGCAAAAACCTGAGATTAATTGGAAACCAGAACATGAGTGAAGCTCGAGGGGCTCTGCGATCCTGCAGCTGTGCTGTGTGTGTCGCAGATCTAGAGGATGTTCCTTGCACGTACAGTGCCATCTCCTGTCTGATGATCTCAAAATGCATTGGCTGTTTTAACCAAGATTTGCATCTCTGTGAGCCAGGTATCCCTATCATGTATATGGGGAAATCAAAGCACAGGAAAGTTAAATGACTCACCTAAACTCACACAGAAATCTGTGTTTGGGTACGAACTGGAACCCAGGAGTCCTAGGTCATTATCCCATGCTCTGATTACTAGGTAACAGTCTCTCTCCTCCACACAGTACATAAATTACCATGCGGGTAATATTCTATAGTCAGATTTCACTCTTGATCTCTTGGGGCTGGGACCCAAGAGAGCTAGAATCTGTTCCTGGGTCTGTCACAGACTTGAAGTCACTTTGGGTTCTTTTGCCAAGTTGCTTGAACTTCTGGGCCTGTAAAAATAAGGAATTTCTCCAACCTGTGCATGAGTTTTAATGAGTGTTTGTAAAGTGCTCGGAAAACTTTGGACGAAAGTTACTAAATGTATATTCTCCCCTTCATTGCTTGAGCTACTGCAAACCCATATTCCCGAGGAATGTCTGGCTAGCTACCCTTGAAAGAGTTCCAGAGATGGCTTAGTTTGCAATTAGAGGTGAGGCTGCCGTTATGACTATTGCGCATGCAGCAGGGCCGTCAAAAGCCCCAGAAGAATCATGCAACGCCTGTGTTCTATTACACGCCTCCGGGCGGTTTACATTTTGCAATAAGTCCCTTGTAAATAAAAGTGAAACAAGCTCCACTGTTGTCATACCTAAAACTGAGAGAACCCCATATTGCAGGGGCAACACGTTTTTAGTAGAGCCACTGAGAACACTTAGCTTAGCCAAGGATCTGATTTGTTTAACATACTGTAAAATGGTGATCCTTGGAACGTCAGGGAATGGGGAGAAAAACCCTGGTGATCTCCACGTGTGTCTTGGTGCACTGGAGTCTGGCATAGTGTGACTCACTTGCTTTGAGATATTCTTCACTTCATATTTCAAAAGCTAATGTATTGTTTGTATAGATTTACACTCTCATTATTTCTCTCCGGCAAGTGGCTGGAAGCATTTCAGGAGATAAAAGCTGACATTTTTCTCGGCCCACGGTGGCTTGAATCGAAATTGTATACAGAGCATTACCCTGGTGACTTGATACTTGCAGTTCTGGCAGCATGTTCGTTATGGGAGCTCTTTGCTTGCAGAAAAATATGTTCTACAGGAATGGAATTCCCAAATTCTCAGGGTTTGGGAGGAAGAGGGGATACTCCTCTCCCCCAGTATCTAAACACATTAAAGCTCATGCATGACTCTGCCTCTCCTTTCGTCATATTGGGCAGGCACTTGGGCCCTGGTCCTTCAGTGGGATCCAAGAGTGGTGGACCTACGCAGAACCCCACTGACTTCAGCAGAGCTGTGCAGTGTCCCTTGCAGCACCTGGCCTTTAGTCCTGAATCCGGCCTAGGGATGTTGGATGTTTAGGGAGAAATGGCTCAAGTTTAGTTGAGTTATCAAGTGCAAAGCTCTTTCGTCTGCACATGGCTGTTACTGAATGTGCTGGATTCTCCTGCTAGGTCTCTCAACGTTGACATGGAATGGCTGTATGGGGCGAGCGAAAGCAGCAACATGGAAGTGGATATAGGTTACCTACCTCAGGTGTGTAGTAACTTTCTCTCCTTTATGTGTGTGCAGCATCTTAGTTGGGGTTCCTCGTGATCCACCCCATGGCAGCCTGGCAGTGTTACCTCTATCACTGTTGTTTTTCATGTGGCTTCTTGTAAACTTGGATGTGATCCTGGTGTTTCCAGTGTCTATGTGGGGCACTGTGCAGAAATGCCACCCAGTGTTCCTAACTCATTATTTTTATCATGAAACACAATATTTAGTGTTTTTCTTGAAGCCCGAGCTCCTGGAGTCATGTGATTACACAGGAATCTTGGTTTAAAAATTAAAGTTCTCGTATGACCCAGGTGGCTATAGAGGAAGAACTTGGGACATCAAGTGTCAAAATCCAGAGAGCAAATAAAAAAACATAAAATCTATTTGGCTTAAAATTAATTTTTTTTAAATCTGATGAGTGGGGCTGACTCGTGATTTTTGGATGTGAATACAAATTGAACGGACGATCTGTCCTGTTTTCATTAAAATGACTCCGAGACACTCATGTGTGTACATCTTTGTTCTGGCATGGGCCTGCACTGTGGGGGTGGGAGCTACAAATGTAACTTCCTAGGGACTAAACTCTCTGACCTTGTCGTGTAGATGGAATTAGAATCTTCAGGGCCGTCCATCCCTTCCGTGATTCATGACGAAAACGGCAACGTGATGGACAGCCGAGACCCTGCGGGGGAGCCGATTCAGTTTGTGTTTGAAGAGATAAACTGGCAGCGTGAACTAAGTGGGGAAGAGGCAGCCCAGAAACTGGAAGTTGCCATGTACCCATTTAAGAAGGTAGGAAAATAGCCCACTCCATTGCTGCGTCAGCATTTTGTTTGGAGGGGGCACTCCACTGAGATGCTCCAATCATCCTGGAGAACTACCAGAGCTATGGGGCAAGGTCCTCTGCTAGTTTGATTTAGAAATAAGAGGTGACTATAGACATTGTATTAATATTCTGCACCTCGAGCACCTGCCATCCAGGTGCATTGCCATTGGACTTGGATGCATCCAGCCTCGCAACACTTCAGTGAGCTAAGTGTATGATCCCGCTTTACAGTTGGGACCTGGGGGAGGGGAATGATCACAGAGAAGCCCAGGGCCTCGCAGGACACCGGTGGTGGAGGCTGGAATAGAGTCCTGATCTCACATGTTCCAGGCTTGTACTTAGTGTTGGCTCACTCCTCATTATAGTAGCTACTGGTGCTATTTTGAGAGAGGCGAATAATGGTGGTTTTCTTTTTGCACCAGCCGAAAACCGCAGAACTATCTTAGGGACTGAATTTTCCTTATCAGCAGGAAATACACAAAACACTTGTGTCTCAGTGTCTTGCAGGGAAAAGTGAATCTGTAGCACAAGGTGACCAAAATAACTTCATGCTCCAGTGGCAGTTAGAGCGGATCGCTGCTCCCTGCCCCTGATTCCTTGGCTGAGGGGAAACGTAAGAGCAGCCGTGGGAAAAGATGTCCTTTGGAGCAAATGTTTCCAAGATGTTAATAAAGTTCAGTGTGTGTGAATGATTGGAGACATCTTTCTGCAGAGTGTCTCTGTGGCTAGTTATTGATACCTTTTCTAACAAATACTCCTGGACATGTTTGGATGAGTAGAGTACACAGCTGTGTGCCAACACCTGCTCTGGGTGTGTAAATGCGGACAAATAGCCCACGCACTTTGCTGATGCATCCGCAGAGGCATGCTGGAAATCGGTCCCTAGGCGAAATTGTTGAACAGGGTTTATGAGAAGAAAGTACAAGACGGTTAAAAATTCCCTGAAGACTCAGGTATCCTAGGTAACCATGCCTCTAACCTTCCCAGTTCTTGCCTTTCCATCATCGCTTTCATCCGGGGATCTCATAGCACTTTAAAAACAATGAATTGAACCTCATTCCCCACACCTGGCACAGGAGGGAAGAGTTATTTCCTTCTGTACACGTGAGACTCATGGAGAGACCTTCAGCAAGTCAGGGGGAGAGCTGGGAACAGAACCCACGAGTCCTGGCTCCCAATTGCTTGTGATTTGGAACAGCTCCGCTGCAGATTAAAGGGATGGTATAATCCGGTGGGAGGCAGGAGAGCACAGAGGCTTAATGTAAGGCCAGGAGGGGAGCTGAGAGTACCACTGCTGGGGTTTAGTGGCTGTGTCTTTACTTGTACGTGTGCCTGCCACATCACCTCTAAACCCTGCCTCACCCCAGGGGCTGATTTGGGATCAGCTTCTCCAACTGGCTCTCTGCTTGCAGGTTTCGTACCTTCCCTTTACGCAGGCTTTTGACAGAGCGAAAGCTGAAAACAAACTGGTGCACTCCATCCTGCTGTGGGGTGCCTTGGACGACCAGTCCTGCTGAGGTGAGCTGCTGCCGACCTGTAGAGGTGTGTTCGGGGGACTCTGCAAGAGCAGCCAAGCCACCTTCTCCTGCCAACTGGGCAGGAAGGGCAAAGAGATGCTTCATCCAGGCTTCCGCGAGGCCACTGGGATCAGTGGGGGAACCAGCTGCAGGTGTCTCCTGTTACACTGCATTGGTAGCAAAGCCCCTGGGTTTGAACTAGAATCGCTGCCCTGAATTCTGGGAAAGGGCCGATCAGAACCCTGCAGCTGCAACCTATAATGGGCCCATACCCAAATTCAGATGTTTCATCTTGGGGAAAGATTGGAGCTAGGTCTCAATATGGTGGCTTAAGCCCATCTTTACTTCTCATAGATTTATACTGGGGTAGCCCACAGTGCTACAGCATGTTTCCCTCTTCTCCCTGTGACACCTCTCTGCCCCGGCCCCTGCCCCTCATCAGTCTAATCAGGCAGCTGCAGCCTCCGGCGAATACAACACGATTCTTCCCCTGCCTGGCACCTTGTATCATCTCGCATCTGTGCACAGTGGGTGGAAAATGCTGCTAAATCCAGGTTCTCCTTGTCTGGCACCCACTCTGCACAGGTGTAAATGGCAGCCCAAGCTGCAAGGCCAAGGAGAATCGAGCCTTGTACCTCCCAGAATGCAATGAGCCATTCTGATCCAAATAGCCTACTCCGCCTGCCTGGGACCGCTAGTTTCTGCAGGCTGCGTCTGGGTTAAAGGGGAAGATGGCTGCAAATGGTTAATTTACTCTTGGAGCACCCATTGTGTAGGGGCTCACTTGCAGTGCACACTTAAAACAGTAAATTACATAACACAGCCTGTGATGGGTGTAACTAAACCCTCCTCTCCTTGCTCAGGCAGAAATAAAACTCTTTGTACCCGGTCAGGGGTGTCCCATTCAAGCTGCCATGGTAGCCCTCAATTGGCAAAGCATTAGCACCCCAAGTTACCCCTGCAACAGTGTGTGTCAGGCAACTTGGCAAACCAGTCTCTCTCTCTCTGTGCCAGGTTCGGGGCGAACTCTCCGGGAGACCGTCCTGGAAAGTTCGCCCATCCTTGCTCTGTTGAACGAGAGCTTCATCAGTAGTTGGTCACTGGTGAAGGAGCTAGAAGAGCTACAGGTAAGCATCATTGTAGCATCTGGCTTCCATGCGTGTAGTGCTGGTAAAAGGTACCAGCTTGACAGTCCCGGGGACTGAAGAATTTACAGAACAAACGATAGTCCGGTGGCCAACGTTCTAGGGATGTCTGGGTTCAATTCCCTGCTCCGCCGCAGGCTCCCGCAAGTCGCTTGGCCTCTGTGCCTCAGCATCAGTAAAATGGGACGAATACCCCTCCCTGTCCCGGAGGGGTGTCCTAAAGATTGAAGGTCTCCCATGTCCTTAGACAGTACTGCGTGGGCAGTCCTGTGCCTCTCTCCTGACCTGAAGTGACCGCTCCCCCCGGCCACGGGAGGGTCTTGCACTGTTGCAGGTAGCTCTGCCGATAAATGCCAACAGTGTCACATAAGGATTTATGCAATAGCCAAGAATGGCTGGATAAATAGCTGACGGGTGACTGGATGGTCTGCAGAGCCTTTCATCGCTATCAGTCCAGGTTAGGAGAGGCAATTGCATTGGAAGTTTGAGTCTCTGTCCACTTCCCAGGAGGACAAGTGGTTGTGCAATGTGGACGCTAATTAGCTCCTGTGTTGGCTGCCCTGGATTGGCCTGGCTGGAGGCTGACCTCCTCCTGGGGGTCCCTTCAGGTTGACCGGGGTGCTCTGGCAGGGGGAAGCTTGTGCCGAGTCTCAAGCTGTGCGTGTTCTGCATGTATAGGGCGGGTGTCTGTCTCCAGGCGTCTCAGTCAGACTCCTTTCACTAGAATAAAAGCAATGCACAGATGGAGGTAAGCTAAGGAAAGAGCGCGGGAGTCTCCCTTTAAACAATTGCTGTGCCAGTGCTAATCACTAACCAGGGAGCTTCATCTGTAGCTGGCCCTGCCCTGTGTAATTACTGTGTCCATCTCTCCGGGCACCCCCCACCACGGGGGGTTGTGAAGTGTGCTCCAAGCTAAGTGCTCCGGCTTCTGTTGGCTTGTAGCAGACCCTTAGTAGATCATTAAGGGTGCCTGTTTCCTAGCTCGTTAACGTCCGTCTCAGCTTATGCTAGGAGTCCAGATGTCGGTCAGTCACAGTGATCCAGACTCTGAGTATCCAGACCTCTGGCGAGCGGGCAATGGCAGGGGTGATATTGACTATACGGTGACAAGGTACATTCTAGGGGGGTGTCCTGACTGAAAGAAGCAGTCAGGCAAATAAAACAGGATCCCTTTTTTTTAATGTTACCATATTGAAGAGCTGTTCGGTCTTGCCTTTGCTGCCCCCACCCTGTGCTCCTTCTGGTGTTCCCACGTGCATATTGCATTTATTTTTTCTCCAGTCCATTAGCCGTGATACAAACTCTCACTCTTCTGGGGTCCTTTTTTTTTTTTTTTTTTTTTACAGACTAAGAGGCAGAATGAATTCTACAGCAGATTGGCTGACCTGCATCTAGAGAAATATAACTTCCCCGTGGAGATGATGATCTGCCTTCCCAACGGAACCGTGGTACATTGGTCACGTCGGGTGGGCCAGGTTTTGGCCTTTCCGTCTGTACCCCACTCTGTCTTCTCTTCCTCCCCCTTTATTAAGAGGGCCTCTCTCAGGGAAAGGCTTGAAAACCACCTGGCATATGTTAGGCACTAAAATCTACATGCTACCTGCACTTATTGGGGTGACTGTAAGGGCTGTGGGGTAAAATAAGCCTCTGCTGACATGAGCCATCAGAGCCGCTTGTAATTACGAAATGACCGAGATGTTTCGCTAACGGCTGAGCTTTCGCGAAGCGCTTCTTATTGTCCGTGAACTTAGCAAACGTTCACTGATCCTCACCTAGCCCGAGAACTACACTTGCCAGCTACCTGCGATGCACCCAGCATGCTCTTGGTAGAGCCGAATGAGAAATGGTAAATAGGACCATTTTATAGATGGGGAAACTGAGGCACATAGTTTTGTTCTCTGTCACAAGGAGCTGATCTCTGAGCCAGCCTCAGGGCTCTTGAGTTCCTAGCTCCCAGCCCTGTCTCCACCCCTCCCTCTCTAACTGCTCTTGTCTGCTAACTTCTAAAATACCTGCGATTGCAGCCTTGGCTGAGCTCCCGTTGGTGGATGCTCACTGGGCTCCTGTGCTGGACCCAAGCCTCTGGATCTCGTGGATTGCCATGAGGCTGGGACTCTGCAATCTAGACATTATCTCTGGGCCTCTAGCGCACTCTCAGGGTGCGGATTCTCTATCTGGAACTCTGCCTGAGATATGGGGCACTGCAGCCCACCTGCCTAGGCCCTGAAACTAACGCCGCTCTCCCAAGCCTCCCCAGTGGCTGTTGCATGCTCCTCCAGCGTCCCACCAAAGTTGGTGACCCATTGGGTTTCTCTTTCACCATTTGGGGCTTTGAGACAGTTAAGGCAAGTAACACACCATTTGCAAAGGAGTCTAAATGAATCACACTCCACCAACATAAAAAATATATACAGATCTATGGAGAAATAACTAAAACGGCATGCAGATCCCTGTCTCTGTTTCCTCACCCCTCCGAAGACTCCTTGGGTCGTAATTCCCATCTTTGAGAGTGCACTAGATTCTTCTGCTCCACTTTCTTCTCCTGCCTTGTCTTGTTTTCTGGCCCTGGTCTGTGAGAACGCCCCTCTTTTAACAGCGGATTCCAACAGCTTTGTCCTTTCCTGTCCCTCCTGTGGGTTTGTCACAGCGGATCAGAATCATTACAAGTCAATAGGCTTTGGGTCTATTGTGTCTCCTTTGGACTTAAACAGCAGCTCTTAACACTTGTATTGGTTTGGCTAAATATAGGCAATTGAGATGTCCACACCCACTGTCTGCAGTAGCCCTCCAGGACTAAGTTAACCCTTTGAAGCCAGGTAGCAGAAACATGGTAGCAACCATATAAAGGTGCATATAATAATAATAATAATGTCTCCCATGCCTCTCATGTCTACTCCCTGAAGTTAACTAGTATCTAGGTTTTTTTTCCTGGCTCTGCCATAGGATTCCTGTGTGTTCTTGCCCAAATTACCTAAGGCTTGATATTTTCAGAAGTACCGAGCAGCCCCAGCACCCACTGTGGTTGATGGGAGCTGCAGGTACTTAGCGCTCTTGAAAACGAGGCCATCAATCTCTTGGTCCCTCCATTCCCCATCTGTAAAATGGGAGCCATCCTTGCCTTCCCTCCCGTAGGGGTTTGGAGGCTTCATTCATTGACAAAGAACTTGGAGAACCTGGGATTTAAGGTGAAGGGCAAACTACCTAGTAGTTGGCTATAGGCTAATCCACTGGATGATGCAGTGTCCTTGTACCTGTGCTTATTCAACTCTGTCCTGCTAATACACACTTCCTTTCCTTTCCCAGATTCATCATATCAATGCCAACTATTTCCTGGATATTACTTCTATGAAGCCTGAAGAAGTCGAGAGCAGCATCTTTAGCTTCTCAACCAATTTTGAAGATCCTTCCACTGCAACCTACCTCCAGTTCCTGAAGGAAGGACTGCAAAGAGCCAAACGGTTCTTGCAGACCTAAAAAAAAGGCAAGTGAACACCCAGCAAAGATGGCCAAAGATTTTAGAGTTCTTCTATTTTGATTAAGGCAATTGTTCCTGATCTACAGAATGGACGAGATACTGATACTAAAATGTAAAATATTCTAGGACTGGAGTCTTGATCTGAATAGTTGGGCTGTAGATTCTAGAATACATCTTTTTTTTAATACTTAAAAGGATAAGTTAAGTGAAATTAGAGTTTAGGAAACTTCTACAGGAGCTGAAATACTATAATTTATATACTTAATACATTGTTTGTGCATATGTCGCAAAGTCTGATCTGTTTCAGAGTAACAGCCGTGTTAGTCTGTATTCGCAAAAAGAAAAGGAGTACTTGTGGCACCTTAGAGACTAACCAATTTATTTGAGCATAAGCTTTCGTGAGCTACAGCTCACTTCATCGGATGCATACTGTGGAAAGTGTAGAAGATCTTTTTATACACACAAAGCATGAAAAAATACCTCCTCCCACCCCACAGTCTGATCTGTTACCAGTCCTCATATTTTCCATCTTTAGTTAAAAGATTGTGTATAGTAAAACTCCTGTTATAGCTACGTTGACTGAAAATCAGAAATGCTTGTTATCTAGGGCCTACTTTCAACTCTCATCACTCTTGCTGCACAGCACCATGCAATAGTCCCAATGAAATTAAGTGCTTTTGTTAAGTGCTACTGCAAGTGAATAAGCATTGCAGAATCGGGTCTCCAGTGTAGAATGCTTTCTACAAGCATTTTGCAAACTACACCAATTCTCTTTGCTTCTTTGTGCAATTCAGAGTGTTGACTCTGATCTGTAAACTGTTACGTATTTAGGTCCTGAGTAATTGAGATGGCCTCTTTGAGTTGCTGCAGCGGCCAGTCAGCTAGGACACCTTTGCTGACACTGTCTAGATCTGAAGGTAGGATGTTCTAATTGGAGAGCCTTCAACTCTAGAAATAATCCACTCCCAGATCTGCTAGAGCCCAAGTCAGTTGTGCTTCATGGCATGGTGTAAGACCCCATTTTATTTATTCAAGCTTTTGCCTTCGAAGAGGGATTATCAAATTGATATGGTGCAATTGGCAGTGAGGAATTAGTCAACAAATGTCTTCAGTGTTGTTCAGTGCCTTGAGAGTTCTTATTCTACGAGATGTCCTGAATGTGACTCCAAAATGCCAGGGTCCTCCAGAAGTTCTCCCATTTCCTGTACAACATGCTAGTGTCCATATTTTTTTTTTTTGCACGTTTCATGTGTCCAATTTGCATTATGTAAATAAATCCAGTCCTCCTCCAGAAGCAAAATGCAAAAGTTTCTTTTGAAATGGAAGGTTCATATTGTTTCTTGCACATTACCTCCTGTAAAATTTAAAAGTGGGGTTTTTTTGTTTTTTGTTTCTACTAGCTGCTTTGAAAACTGCGACCTGAGAATTTTCAAAGAATGAAGGAGAACTTGCCCAGACAAAATGCTTTTCATCCTTCATCTCTAACCATCCTGAGCAGCAGCATTTACTTTATATAAGTACTTGGCCACAAGACAAACGTGGCTTGAGAGTGGGGGTTAAATTTAGTTAAGATCAAAGAGACAAATTTTAAATCACAAAATTCTTCTATTATCAATGATACAATAACTATTGGATTTTACATAAGAACATAAGAGTGGCTATACTGGGTCAGATCAATGGTCCATCTAGCCCACTATCTTATCTTCCAACAGTGTCCAATGCCAGATGCTTCAAAGGGAATGAAAAAAACAGGGCAATTATCAAGTGATCCATCCCCTGTTGTTCAATCCGGCATCTGGTAGTCAGAGGCTTAGGGACACCCAAAGCATGGGGTTGCATCCTTGACCATCTTAGCTAAAAGCCACTGATGGACCTGTCCTCCATGAACTTCTCTAATTCTTTTTTGAACCCTGTTATAGTCTTGGCTTTCACAACATCCTCTGGCAACGAGTTCCACAGGTTGACGGTACATTATGTGAAAAAGTACTTCTTTCTGTTTGATTTAAACCTGCTGCCTATTAATTTCATTGGGCGACCCCTAGTTCCTATGTAAAGGAGTAAATAACACTTCCTCATTCACTTTCTCCACACCAGTCATGATCTTATAGACCTCGATCATATCCCCACCTTAGTTGTCTCTTCCAAGCTGAACAGTCCGTCTTTTTAATCTCTCCTCATGTGAAAGCTGTTCCAGTCCCTTCATCATGTTTATTGCCCTTTTCTGTATCTTTGCAATTTCTAAGATATGTTCTGAGATGGAGTGACTAGAACTGCATGCAGCATTCCAGGTGTGGGCTTTCCATGGATTTATATAGTGGCATTATGATATTTATTGTCGTCTTATCGATTCCTTTCCTAATGGTTCCTAACATTCTGTTAGCTTTTTTGACTACCACTTCACATTAAGCAGAGGACTAGCCTTGACGACTCCAAGATCTCTTTCTTGAGTGGTAACAGGTAATTTAGACTCCATCATTTTGTATGCATAGTTAGGATTATGTTTTCCAACATGCATTTATCAACATTGAATTTCACCTGCCATTTTATTGCCCAATCACCCAGTTTTGTGAGATCCTTTTGTAGCTCTTCACAGTCTGCTTTGGACTTAACTATCTTGAGTAATTTTCTATCATCTGCAAACATTGCCATCTCACTGTGCACCCCTTTTTCCAGATCACTTATGAAAATGTTGAACAGCACAGGTTCCTGGGGGACCCCACTATTTACCTCTGTCCATTCTGAATACTGACCTTTTATTCCTATCCTTTGTTTCCTGTCTTTTATCCAGTTACTCATTCATGAGAGGACCTTCCCTCTTAACCTAGGACCACTTAGTTTGCTTAAGAGCCTTTGGTGAAGGACCTTGTCAAAGGCTTTCTGAAAGTCCAAGTACACTATATCCACTGGATCACCCTTGTCCAAGTGTTTGTTGACCCTCCTCAAAGAATTCTAATAGATTAGTGAGGCATGATTTTCCTTTACAAAAGCCGCATTGATACTTCCCCAACAAATTGTATTCATCTATGTGTCTGATCATTTTTAAAAAGGATTGTTGCTTTTCAGTAGCCATAAACCGTTACTTTTGTGGCAGCACGTTTTAATGCACGTTCCTGTAGGTAGGTGAGACAGCATCCGTGGTAGACAATCAAAAGCAGCCAATTGCTACAGACAAATAGCAGAGCTGTTGTCACCTTTTCTGCTCTCTGAAGCACATTTGAGTCCAAAACGCACTCGAGGGACCAAATGAAAAGGAGAACACCCCCCAACGCTCTGTACTGTTTGGGTATCTTGTTTTTTTTTCCTTCATGGGTGTGTAACCCATGACAAAAAGCTCACCCCAACCCACTTGTTGTAGTGACATTCACCCATGGGATGTGTTCAGTGGTGAGCTGGCGGTGGTTCGCACCGGTTCGCGCGAACCGGTTGTTAAATTTTGAAGCCGGTTTAGAACTGGCTGTTAAAGGGGTGGGCAAACTGTGGCCCGCGGGACTGTCCTTTCTGTCCCGCCTGAGCTCTCGGCTGGGGAAGCTACTACAACACCCCTTGAGAATTTTTACTTACCCAGCGGCACTCCGGGCCTTCGGCAGCACTTCGGCTGCAGGTCTTTCACTCGCTCCGGGCCTTCGGCAGCAGGTCCTTCAGTGCCGCCAAAGACCTGGAGCGACTGAAGGAACCGGTTCTTCACTTCTGGCAACTCATCACTTGATGTTTCCCAGTATTAGCTTTCTAACTGTGTTGTGTTTTGGCTCCGGCTGGCATCTCTGAAACATTAGAAATACATTACAGCCTCAGGTTTGGCTGCATGTTTGATGGGATTGTGACAGTTCAGTGTCTGTAAACGGTATTGTCTGAACAAAAAGAACCTTGATCACTCATGCAAGTAGCCTTAGCCACACCGCAAACACGCAGTATCCCCAATGTTAAAGGGACTCCATTGGCTCTGGCTGCGATTTGGGGATCGGGGGGTGGAATCCTGGCCTTAGCTTAGACCAGGGGTGGGCAAACTTTTTGGCCGGAGGGCCACATCGGGGAATAGAAATTGTATGGCGGGCCGTGAATGCTCACAAAATTGGGTTTGGGGTGCGGGTTCCACCTGGGGGTGCAGGCTCTGGGCTGGGGCCACAAAAGAGGAGTTCAGGGTGCGGGAGGGGGCTCTGGGCTGGGTCGGGAGAGTGGGGTGCGGAGGGGGTGAGGGCTTTGGGATGGGGCTGAGGATGAGGGGTTTGAGGTGCAGGAGAGGGCTCTGGGATGGGGCTGAAGATGAGGGGTTTGGGGTGCAGGAGAGGGCTCCGGGCTGGGATCGAGGGGTTGGGGCGCAGGGGGAGGCTCCAGGCAGTGCTTACCTCAAGCGACTCACAAAAGCAGCGGCATGTCCCTTCTCTGGCTCCTACCTAGAGGCACAGCCAGGTGGCTCTACATGCTGCCCCGTCCACAGGCACCACCCGTGCAGCTCTTCTGGGGGCAGCGCTTGGGGTGGGGGCAGCATGCAGAGCGGAGCCTCCTGGCTGCCTATATGCGTAGGAGCCGGAGGGGGGACATGCCGCTGCTTCTGGGAGCCGCGTGGAGCTGCCCCAGACCCTGCTCCCTAGCAGGAGCTTGAGGGCCAGATTAAAATGGCTAGCAGGCCAGATGTGGCCTGCGGGCTGTAGTTTGCCCACCCCTGACTTAGACCCAACCTTTAGGTTTTATAAAACTTAATATAATTAGAAGCACTTTCATTGCTTTAAAAAAAAAAAAAAAGTCTCAGGGGGTTTTAACCTTTCAACCACCCCTTGTATAAATATCCTCAGCTTGGGGAAAGAGATCAAATGATCTGCCCTCTGTCCAGCTTTGCAGTAGCAGAACCAAAAATGCAGGGCCCCACGTGAACAGCTAGAGACTGTTTTCAGTTTTTTGCGCCATGAAAAAAGTGGGATTAAAATATAAAATCTCCAGGGCCTCCCTGTCTGCATCCAGGAGTCATCAATGGCTCTGACCTTAAATCAGTGAGAAGTGCTTTATATCTGTACTCAGAATCGCTTAAATTTTGCTGGCGGTGCTGTTAGTGCAAATGACCCCAATTGGAGGCAAGAAAAGCATCACCGGGCGCTAAAGGTAGCGATGACGTGATTGCATCATACTACTGTGGTAAGACAATCGGTGCAAGTATTTCTCTCACTGTTGTGCTACGGTGCATCCGTCACCACAGCAGGATAACCAGGAAGCAGTGCTGGGAACTCTGGGGTACATTCACCGAGGACAAAGTGCCTCAGTTGGCACAGCATCAATGTGGACCCAGGGCAAAACCTTCCACTGCTACAACACTGAATGTGTCTACGGGTCGTGGAAATTAGAACAGTTGGGTTGACGTTGATCGATAGGGTACCAATGAATCTTTAAAGCAGACAGTGCCTAAGACATTCCCAACCAAATTAGAACCCAAACCGAGACCTATGGTATCCTTAACATTGTCCAAAACGGCTACATCTCCCTCTTATGTCCCTGAAATGGGCATTTTCCCCACCTTAATTAGAATCAGCTCATTAGAAATTAAGCTTGGTGGGAAGAATTCTTCAGTTTCAAGAATAATCAATGTACTCCAGGGGCTCGGAAGCTGTTGCACGGCTCTCAAAAGGCGTTTGATTCCAGTATTAATCTTGCAGTCGTAAAGCTGCCTAGAAGAACTATTTGCTGTTTTTTTTACTATTGTTTAATCTTTGATGGAGTTTTGAGAGGTGAACTCTGAACAAAAGCGGTGTCTTACACTTTTTTAATATGTGCCAAATTTTTCATATTTTTACTGTATACTTCATAGGCTTTTATAGGCGGTTTTGATATCTCCGAAGAGGATGGAAGTAAAAGACTTTTTTCCCCTGATCATCTGTGCTTTGTGACGGCCTGATCTTAAATCATTAATGGGTCAGGGCTGATTTCCCACAGCTGTAATTCAGGGAAAAACTTATTTCATTTCCTCCTCCTCCTCTGTGAGTTTTTTAATCAGCATATGTAAAATATATTTTCATCTAGTGTTCTTGCCCAGAGACAATTCACGTTTAGAGGTGAACATTCTCAAATCATGTGTTTTTTACAAAAGTAAATGTTTCCGTTCTGATGTGTGAAACTAATTTTAAAACACTGTAGTCCGGCTATGCTGGACAGTTTCTGTAGCGATATTTGAGAGAGCTCAAGGATTATTTAGTGTAGTGGAGGGAAGAATTACCCAACATAAAGGAATACCAGCCAACCTATAACTCAGATATATACTGTGTGTCAGCCATTGATGCTCTTCTTCATTTGTGTTCCCTAGTCATCTTGGAATTAAACAGCGGTGTGGTAATAAGCTAATACACACAGAGGTCAATATGGAATAATGATTTTTGTGTTTTGTGCATACCTCATTCTTCTAAAATGGCTTTACATACTTAAATACCTGTTTATGGGTTTGTTCATAACTGCACCTGCAGAAAAAGCATTACATTAAGCATTAGCTCAGTGTTCTGATTGAGCTTTACAGGTAATTTTTGTGAGAAATGTTCTCAATTTTATCATGTGTACCAGCTTAGTTCACTCATTTTTGCGTAGTAATAATAAAAAAAAAATCTGAAAAATAAATGCTTGTTTGGCTTGTCATTTGGATATGTTGGCAATTGGACTAAATCAAGACTTGTTTCCGAACGAGTAACGTGAGAAAGGATTAGCAGGGTTGAAATGGCTGGGCACGTATTGAAAGATAGGAGGCATAGATAGTGTGAGGGAGAGGACGTCAAAACTTTTAACGTCTCAAGGCCAATGTTTTGAGCCAGAGCCAACACAAAGGTCAACCCAGGGGTGAAAGTAAAATTGAAAACTTACCAGTATGGGGCTGGCTCCGCCCCCCCCCCGGAAGGGGCGGGGCCTCAGGTGGAAGGGGTGGGGCTGGAAGGTCAGTGTCCCCCAGCCAGCCCTTCCGTGCTGCCTGGCTCGTGCTGCCCAGGGCTCCAGTAGCGATGTAAAGGGCCCAGGGCTCTGGCTGCTGCTACTGCAGCAGCGGCCGGAGCCCCGGTGCCCTTTTAAATTGCCAGCCCTGGGGCAGCTGCTTCTCTTCCCCCCCAGCCCCCCCCGTTGGCAGCCTCGGTAGGGGCAAAAAGGGCAGCGATGATAAAGCGCTGCCATGGCAGCACTTCAAAGTAAGGTGGTAGGGGCCGGTACCGGCGGCCACCTTTTACCAGTACGCCATACCAGCCCGTACCGCTTTACTTTCACCCCTGGGTCAACCCTCTCTGCATACTGCAGAGCCTCAGATCCATACAGTCTCATTCTTCCTAGGCAAAACTCCCTTTGATGCTGCTAGAAGTTTGGCAGTGCGACACCTACATTAGAATATTGCTGTCAACTCTGAACCTCACCAAGAATCTTAGAAGGAACAGATGATGAAAGTTCTGGAACTGACAAAGGAATCCAGAACAAAGTCCATTTTTGAGGCGACTGATTCTCCTGTAGTCTGGATGTGGATAGACTCAAATGCCAAGGTATTTAAAGTTTGACTGGGTAAGGCCAAATAGGCTATGTTGCCATAGAGATGGGATTGGAGTTGAGATGCGCTGACTCCTGGACCCTTCCTCATGGGGCATGTTTGTGTCACTTTTCTGCCAATGGCTCTAGTCTCTTCTTTAGCAACTGGCCTATGCCCAAAACTCCACAGTAAAAGCAGGAAGAAACTGAGTCAGACAAGGTAAATTCCCTTGTCGCAAACTGAATGTGCCCGACTCCTCTCGGAGAGCTCTGGCCTGAAGGCTTACAGTACTGGTGTAGTGGGGGTGAAAGACGTTCTGAAATGGAGTGGAGATCAAACCCCTCATTGCTGAGCACCCCCTAACAATCCAAAATCACTCTGCATTGTGTCCTTAAGCTAAATCATCCCAATCAGCTGTGGGAAGGCCCCTTGCAAAGTGAATAATGCTACTAAATTGCTACTACGTATATACCTTGGCCTTCTGGTCTTCGATTAAAAATTGTTCGGGCAGTAGGAATTGGTGTGGCAATGGTATTTGATAACTCTGGTACAGTTGAGAGACTGGGTAACCTCCAGCATGGAGAAATCTGTCTCTGGATGGGGTGGAGAGTAGGGATACATTTTGCATAGCTGAGTTGTGCACCTTACCTGTGGGAGCACCAACCAGCCCTTGGGAAGGATGTATTCCACCACAGGAATGTAGGCATCTGTGTGTTGGAGGGCAGGGAAGGGGAGCTTTGACAATGCCCGTCAAACCAATATGCATCCTGATTTGGGTACTCCTTCAGTGTGTCCCCTGTGGTCGTTCCTCACCCCAACCAGTCCCTGCATGTAGGCTTCTACCAAAGCCCTAGGTAGAAGGGAAGGAGCAAGGACAAGAGCAGCATGTTGGTGATGGGGCACTACTGAACCTGAAGGGGATCAGAGGAAGGTAGAGCTGGTTAGGAATTGTCCAATGAAAGAAACAGTTTAGTTGGAAAAGGTCAATTCATTAAACCACAAATGTTTGATGGAAACAATTGCTTGGAACTACAGACATGTTCTAATTGAAACCTGTCTGGTTTCCGGATGGGCTGCTGGGAACCCTAGGTTTCTAGAGTCTGTGACTAGGGCAATCTTGCCCTGGAGCCTGTTAGCCTGAGAACTCTAGCTCTCAGTGGGGCTGGCTCCATAAGTCCCCAGGCTCCAGCCCACTTCTCCCAGGAACTGGGTGCACCTGGCTGCTTCATTTATTTTTGGGAAAGTTGAACCAAAATGGTTTGATTTCTTTGGAACTGTCCTGTTTTGTTCTGAAAGTGACTGAAAATTGGGGAATTGCCAAGGGGACAGAAATTCTGATTTTTTTGACTAGCTCTAGAGGAGGGATTCCTAGGGATGGCCCTGTGTCTCTGCCCTCCTATAAGATAATGTGGGTTCCCTGGGCCTCTCCCCATGTCTCTGCACCCCCGCATGGGGTGAAGGGGGCTTCCTGGGGTAGGGTTGCCAGGGGTCCAGTTTTTGACTGGAACACCTCGTTGAAAAGGGACCCTGATGGCTCTGGTCGGTACTGCCAACTGGGCTGTTCAAAGTCCGGTTGGCGACGCAGCAGGGGCCCTGGTCTAAGGCACGCTCCCTACCTGCTCTGGGCTCCCGGACGCGGCCACCAGGTCCCTGCGGCCCCTCGGTGCTGGGGCGGCCAGGGACTGGGAGGCTCCGCGTGCTGTCCCTGCCCCAAGTACCAGCTCCACAGCTCCCATTGGCTGGGAACCGTGACCCATGGGAACTGTGGGGGGTGGTGTCTGTAGGCGCGAAGGTGCAGAGCTGCCTGGCTGCCCATGCATCTAGAGGCCACAGGGACGTGGGGGCTACTTCCCTGGAGATGTGGTGCCACTGGGCCCCCACCCCCGGTCCAGCCCAGCACCCCCTCTTGCACCTCAAGCCCCTCATCCCTAGTCCCACCCCAGAGCCCGCACCCTCAGCTGGAATCTTCCGCAGCTTGGAGCCCCCTCCTGCACCCTGAACCCCTCATCCCCAGCCCTGACCCCCCTCCCACACCCCACCCCCTGCTCCAGCCCAGTGAAAGTGGCAAACAGTGAGTGGTGGAGGGAGGGTGGGATGGACCGAGCGGGGGGCGGGGCCTTAGAAAGGGGCGGGGCGTGGGCGTGGCTGCAGAGAAGGGGCGGGGCAGGGGTGTTTGGTTTTGTGTGATTAGGAAGTTGGCCCTCCTCTCCCCAGGGCCCCTGTGTCTCTGCCCCAAGGAGGGGGGGGGTCGCTGGGGGGCCCTCTTGTCTCTGCCCCCCCCCGCCCCCGTTGCTAGGGCCCCTCCCTCTCTTCACGCCTCTCGCCCCCGGGGGCGGAGTCAGCCCACCAGCGCCTCGGCACGTCTGGATGTGACGTCACCGCGCACAGGAGAGCCCGTGCGACCCCGGCACTGCGCGGTGGCTCACGGGAGGGGGCGGAGTCGCTCGCTCGCTCGCTCCCCAGCAGTAACCGGCGCGGCGGGGGCGCCATGCGCCGGCTAAGCCGGAGGGACGCGATACTGCGCAGGCGCGTAGCGCGGGGTGGGGGGCTGAGGAGCTATCGGAAGTATGTCGTGACAGCTGCCTCAGTCGGTTATCGCCTTCTACTTCCGGGTCAGGGCCTGATGGCTGACCGGAAGCGGAGGTGAGACGGGAGGAAGAGGAGGCGGTGCCGGTACCGGCGGGTTCCTCCGTGGAGGGAATTTCAGGGGGAGGGGTGACTGCGGTGGAGGTGCAGGAGTGGTCTGCGGCAGGTAAGGCGCGCGGGGGGGGGAGTCGGGGGTGATTGCGAGGGGAGGGGGCGCGCAGGGCGGGGGAGTCGGGGGCCGTTGGGAGGGGGCGAGGGGGGCGCGCAGGGCGGGGGAGTCGGGGGCCATTGGGAGGGGGCGAGGGGGGCGCGCAGGGCGGGGGAGTCGGGGGCCGTTGGGAGGGGGCGAGGGGGGCGCGCAGGGCGGGGGAGTCGGGGGCCGTTGGGAGGGGGCGCGGGGAGGGGGCGCGCAGGGCGGGGGAGTCGGGGGGCCGTTGGGAGGGGGCGAGGGGGGCGCGCAGGGCGGGGGAGTCGGGGTTATGTAGGAAGCGGGAGGTGTTTCCCTCTCAGGTATTGCCTCTGCCACTCTGGGTTTATCTGTAAAGTGGGTGAGAGACTGAGAGTCCCAGGCCTGGACTGGGGGAGAGGAGGGTGTGAATACAGGACCTCGCTAACAGCACCCCCAGCTTGATCATTCTGCAAACCTTTCCTTCTCTAGTGCTGCCCTTGCTGGGTTTTAAACAGCAGGGAGGTCTCCTCGGAAGCAGGTCACTGTCTCTCTCTCTCTCTCACACACACATTTTACATATGGGGAAGCTGAGGCACTGCGAGGTGAAGCCGATAATCAGCAGTAACGGTTGACAAGCCAGGAATAGAACAGAGGCTCCTGCTCTAACCACTAGGCCACATTCCCTCCCAGAACCGGGACTAGAATCCAGGAGTCCTGGCTCCTGATCTGACACTGAACCACTTCATCACACTACCTCCCGAGTTCATCTTGCCCAGTCTTTTTTAGTTGGAATTAAAGCTGCAACACTAATAGTCTCCAATTCTCTCCCTAACACAACAGGCAACTGGAGCATGCATGTCTAATTTTCATATCGCTTCCTTAGGGGCCCGAACAGTAAAATGCACTGTGTCATCATCATTAAATGTTTTTTTTAAATGAGTACTATTAAAATAAAACTCCCCACTCAAACCAAAAAGGTCCCTAGCCCCACTTGGGACAAGGCTAGGAAAACAGATGAGCCTGGCTTTCTCTAATGGGCATATTGAGTTTCTTGTATTTTCCACTGCATGCATCCGATGAAGTGAGCTGTAGCTCAGGAAAGCTTATGCTCAAAGAAATTTGTTAGTCTCTGAGGTGCCACAAGTCCTCCCTTTCTTGTATCACTGTAACTCAAGAGTGAAGCTTGAGTGGTTTGTCTCTTGAAACATGGGAGGTTTCTCATCAATAGTGGAAGCAGCTGAGCTTATCCTGGAGCAATAGATGTCAATCTCCATACTAAGAAAAGGAGTACTTGTGGCACCTTAGAGACTAACCAGTTTATTTGAGCATGAGCTTTCGTGAGCTACAGCTCACTTCATCGGATGAAGTGAGCTGTAGCTCACGAAAGCTCATGCTCAAATAAACTGGTTAGTCTCTAAGGTGCCACAAGTACTCCTTTTCTTTTTTCTTTTTACGAATACAGACTAACACGGCTGTTACTCTGAAATCTCCATACTGCAGTTGTTGTCAATTCCTCTTTGGCTTCTCCCCCATTGATTACGCTGTGGGCTCCTGGGTACACCAATGTTTGTACTCTTGTGTAAATAACATGAGCCAGGGGACAGCTAATGGTGGTTCTGTGCATGCTGCAGGCTGAAGAGTACTTTGGCAGTGCCCCTCTCTGTCATGCATAGTTATTTTTGGTTGACTGAGCTGTGATACTGTTAGCATATGTCACTTAGCTGACCTTGGCTCAGTATGGAGGAGGGCTGTCATGTCTTGTTTTCTCTACATGGCTGATGTTTATTTGTCCTTTGCCACACTTGTTGCTCTTGAGCCACCAATTTTGTGGTAGTCACTGCTGAAAAAAGGTGGTGATTTTATCACAGCAAACCTGAGGTGAACTTGTATTTGTATATGAAGGCACCTGGATGCTATGGTGACTGCAGATCTCATTAGAGACAGTTGCTTGCTTCATGAAGTTCTCCATGTAATTCATATAGTACTAATGTTACTGCAAGGGATGAAAGTGGACTATGGCAAATTAACCCTCTCCCATGAGAAATCAAGGAGAGGAAATGAGCCGGGGGGGAAAAATTCCTTTCAGACAACTAACTGCTAAATCTCGAGAGGCCTGCTTATGTTAGGGAGACATGCCATTTTAAATGCCTTTTTTGGCTTCTCTTTGGATCTTGGCAGTCAGAGCAGCAGCTTCTTGCTGCTGACCTTTGTCAGCATGAGACTTTCCCGTTGTTTCGCTGGCGCTTGTTAAAACACCCGAGGCATGTTGAAAATAAGGAGCTTAAAGGGACACCATCAGCTGAAAGGTAGTCAACTTCAAAACCCTGAGTTAGATGTATTTCCAAGTATACACCTACCCCTGAGGGGGCCCCCCCCCAGCCAATCTCTACGGGTTTTTAATCACATTTTACTAGTTTTAAATACCCTTCTCTCTGTTGTGTGAGAGATTTCCCCCCCCCCCCAACTCCCATCCGGAACTAACCAGGGAACAAAAATCCTGTTAAAGGTACAAAGTTGACAAAACAGGAACCCCCCGCCCCAAACCTAATTATTGTCCTCTGTGCCCATCAGTAGAGGATTCTCTTTCATGGGTCTCAAGCATCCTCAAGGCCAGATGGAACCGCCAAAGCTTAATGTTTTTGGATGGTGTCGTACCCTCCCTCCCCCTTCCCTCTGGTTCCCCTACCAGTAAGTGGAATGTTCTGATCCTGTGCTGGGAGTTGTACAGTGTTCAACTGTCTGCAACTGGCAGTTCCTTGTCACTACTAGGAGGTGAGGAGCTCCCCTCTAACTGCTCCTGTGGGTTGGGGGTGTGTGTGTGATTTTTCTGCCTTTGTTCTTTCCACCTTCCTGGGGAGTGTGAGTTTAGATGTGAGAGGCCTGTCTTTACAAAACCTTGCTAAACACATTTCCTGTCCCCTTTATCTGCCTGAAAACCTGCCTTGTTGGTACCTACCTCTAAGGAGCTCAAATAAGAGATGCCTCAACTTACCCACCTATCCTTATTTGGGAGGCAAGTGCCATGGCTAAGAGGGAGAAACTGCCAGTCACCATGGTAACTTCATGGCAGAGCTAAGAGTAGAACCCAGGAGTCCTAGCATCCAGTCTGGCTCTTGAACCATGTGATCACACACTCTCCTTAGTTCATTTTGTACAGTATTTCTCAGCTGGGATTAAAACTGCTTTTTGAGGAAGGCTGCCTGGTTACCTCTATTCAAGGTCCAGAAGTACTGTGAGTTCAGAAAGACAGCATCCCACTTGATATTCACCTCAGCTGTTAGGGTGGCAGAATTCCTTGGCCTTAGGGGCCTATCTTAAAACCACTGCATGCCCAAAAAAAGGGCCATGTTAACTACCCTTCTGATAAACGTAGGGCTCTTTGTAAAGTTGACTTAGATATTAATGTTAAATACACAAATGCAGAACTTGTCCATATCTAGGCTCATTGTGGGGTGTTGTTTTTTTTTTAGTGAGAAAATCTGTGTTTTTCAAGGTGAAATAATATGAAGCTGCCTTATGTTTCTTGGCACTGCAATTTTCATCTCTGATTTAATTGATCATCCAGTTTGGGAACCTTTTCTACAGCCTGAGATGGAAACAGAATCAGTAAGTACAATATTTCTTTGAAAAATACTTAATTATGCAGAGCCAGGGGATCCCAAAACTCATTCTGCAGAACACATCATGAGAGAGACCGTCTCATTTGTCATCTCTCTTCCCAGTACCTCAACCTTTATTGCTTCTTTAAGAGCTGCAAGAATGGACTGTCACTTCCTATACTCACTATCTATTGGGTTTTATTATATATAAAATTTAGCTATTCTGTTTGAATTGTGAGATTACAAATCCATTAAGGAACTTCTTGGTATACCATAAATCAAGCGTTGCTTTGGCTTTCAAATCTATATTATAGGAATTGGTGCATTTAGAGCCTGGTGACTCAATTTATTATTTAATATACAGGTAAACAATTTAAAACCAGCACTATCGGGTAGCTTAGGTCCAAAATACATACTTTGGGTGTCTTAAAACATTTTTGTATCAACCAACTATTAATAGAGGTTTTTGCATGAATTGAAAAATAATAAACTTATTTGGATTTAAACATTTACCTCCAGAGTTTTCCAAAGTCTAGAAGATGACTATAAACAGACATGAAACTGACTAAGGAGGTGATTTTCAAAGGCACAAATACCAGTTAGGCACCTCACTTTCTTTCATTGGCTTTTATGGTTTTGTAGAAAGAAGATCCTAATTTGAAAATAAATATTGGTACTTGCTGGTACTCTTGTTAACTTTTTATTCTTTTAAAAATGGCTAAAAGAGGTGCCGTAGGTTTGAATTTAGTTTATATGGTGGCTCTTGACACTTTCAGAAATAGCCTTTTTAAAATCTATTCTTTATTTTTTGAAATATATTATAAAATGTCTTGATTCTCAGACTATCCCAATTTGGCAGAACAAACCCTGTGGCTCATCACGTAGTGTTGTCAGGAGGATTGGGACAAACCTTCCTTTAAAACCCTGTCCTAGAGCATCTTTTGAGGTAAGGGAATGCATGAGAGATTCTGGAAATATATACAGGACTCTGCAGTTCTTTAGCAACAGAAATAATTCTGATTTGCCATTCCTTCCCATAGCAAAGTAAAGTATTTTTGAAATTGGAAATACACCACATGCGGTCAATAGGGTTGTATAAATTACCAGCTTTAACAATTTTAACTCTTCCTAGTTTTGTAAATCCCTGAAATGATCAGTGGCAATCTGGGAACAACACGTTCTATACAAACATGCCTACAATCGGGAAGGAGCGTGAGCTAATGATTAGAGGGGACTGAGTCCAAACTTTTGGATCCTATTCCCAGCTGAGCCACTAACTGAGTGTGTGACCTTGGGCAAGTCACTTAACCTCTCTGTGCCTCTGTTTCCCAAACCATAACATGAGGCTCATGATACATGCCTACTTCATTGGGTGTTTGAGAGTTAGCTCAATAATGGTATTGCTTTGTAGCTGAAAAGTGGCGTTCGTGTGGATGCCAATTTTTTTCCTTTTTTGGCTGCATTTCAGGCAATAGTGAGTACATTTTTGCAGGTTCATTTTCCAGTTTTATGATACATATCAAAAAAGCTAAGAGGACAGTTTCATAAACCAGTACATGAAATGCTGGGTGTGTTTATCTGAATCCATCTACGCTGGCTTTGTACAGCAAAGGCTCAGCTATGAATCTGATGCAGAGAAGGCTTCATCATCTTTAAATTGTACCAAACACATTAAACAGAACAAAACCATTATGTTTATTATAATGTCACTATGTTCTTCCTAGGTTCTACCAAACATTTCAGATCTGTATCTAAACGATGGACCTCCAGTCCCCACTCTGGCAGATATTGCATGGATAGCAGCAGATGAAGGAGAAACCTATGCTAGAGTCAGGTATTTTTTACTTTCTTTCTCTCCGCATATCTTTCCGTTCTTCCATTCTTCCTGGGTGTTTTATGAAAGATAAAACAGTAACTGATCAAATGCTCAAAATTTCTCGTCACTTAGGCATCTGACCAGAACAACTCATTGATTTATTTTTTTTCTTTGAAAATTATTCCACAGAGAGGAGGGGATGAGAAATTTTGGCCAAGGACACTAGGGCAAACTCTTACAGAAAGTGCCAGGGGATACTTAACGTTCAGCTAGAGTGGCTGGGCTCTTCGCTTTTAAGATCGTAACTGAAAGACCTCCACCTAGTAAACTACATGGTGCTCAGGGTATCTATTTCAGAAGGATGAAGGGCTGTCATATCCATTCTGGGATTCACACCTAGTGGTCCGGGGAGTCCACTTCTATCCATTTCACTTTTTGAAGTTCTAGGGAAGGCCACATTAATATTAATGTCTTGTGAAAAATGTAGGCCTTTTGCAGTTTGAGAAACTGTGTAATGGGGACAGGTGACGCCCCCATTTGCATACACTATCAAATGCCACTCCATTGTACAGAAATGTAAACCAGCCAGAAGAGAGGAATATAGAATCATAGAATATTAGGGCTGGAAGGGACCTCAGGAGATCATCTAGTCCAACCCCCTGCTCAAAGCAGGGCCAATTCCCAATTTTTGTCCCAGATCCCTAAATGGCCCCCTCAAGGATAGAACTCACAACCCTGGGTTTAGCAGGCCAATGCTCAAACCACTGAGCTATCCATCTTCCTCCTGGTTAAGGCTCTAGACTGAAAGTTCGGAGGCTTGCATTTTTTGTTCCTGCATCTGCCACAGACTTCCTGTGTTGGGCAGCAGTTTTTGTGTAGTTTCTGTGCCTCATTTTCCTCCTCTATAGAACAAGGATAATATCTACCTGCCACGAGTATCCTGATGTATTGCTTGTAAAATGCTTTGTAGTTCTTGGGTGGAAGGCTGTAGAAATACAAAACATTATTGCTTGAGTGGGGTCTGTTCCATTTGTGTGATTGATGGGCTTTTGTGCTGTTCTTCTTAGGAGTGACACTCGCCCATTAAAGCACAAGTGGAAGCCCAGCCCATTCTTTGTTATACAGCGAAATGCTTCAGTCCCCAACTTGAGAAAGCAGGAAGAGAAGCTGCTGGTCTTGAAGAAACCTGGTTTACCGGCCCTCAGTCGGACGACGGAGCTTCAAGATGAGCTGAGTCACCTGCGGAGTCAAATAGCTAAAATTGTAGCTGCAGATCCAGGTAGGAACATAACAGTCCTTCTTTTCTAACAATAAAAGGCTTGAGACAGTAAACCGTGATGATTCCACGATAAAAAGCAGTGAGTACTGGTCAGATACTTTATCAAAACATTGCCAGTATTCTGGCTTTTTGCATACAGATGCAAGACAATAGATATTTTGTCGTCTTTGGACCCCTATCTCTAGAATGTGACTTAGCGATCTAATACAATATATATGTTTGTAGTGGTATGCATAGCCAAAGCTGTCCAAGCAGCTCATTGTTACAACTACAGCTGAGTGGAGCATCGTAGGAGTTTGACTAGTGGGGAGATGACAACCATGCTGATCCTGTTGCTTCCTAAGAGCTGGCAGTGAATTAAATGGAATACAACCATTTCCAGCATCCATGTCGTGGAACATGAATGACACAAACGGCTAGAGTTGTATTCAGCCATTGTGAATTCTACATGTTCTTCCTTCCCCTTGTTTGTGCAGTGTCCTCTATGATGTCAGTAGAACGAATGGTACTGTTTGTATGTATTGGCATTTGTTTAATACGTTTAATATTTACAGGGGAGGGATAGTTCAGTGGTTTGAGCATTGGCCTGCTAAACCCAGGGTTGTGAGTTCAATCCTTGAGGGGGTCATTTAGGGATCGGGGGCAAAAATTGGGGATTGGTCCTGCTTTGAGCAGGGGGTTGGACTAGATGGCCTCCTGAGGTCCCTTCCAACCCTGATATTCTATGATTCTAATTAGTACTACCAAAATCAACTGTAACTGTACTGGAGAGAGAGAGGTAGAGGGTGTTTTAGTTTCCAGACTGAGCGACTTCCATTGAATGAAAATGTTGGGGATTTAGTCTTGTCATTCTTGCCCCCAGGCCTGTTGTTGATGTTTAAAAAGGGTTGTTTTCCTCTTTCTTTGGGAGTGTGATGTAAATGTTCTGGTTTTTCGTGACCAGAGATGAGTACTAATTGTTCTCGGGCCAGTTAAGCTTTTTGAGAAGAGGCCATCTGGAGTTCACAGATTATAAAGCCAGAAGGGATCATTGTGATCATCTAGTCTGACCATGTGCACAACATCATCTTGAATTAATTCTAGTTGGTTGACTGCTGCCTGTCATAAACACACTGATTTTAGTTGTGTTTTAAGCTAAAAAAATGCAAGTAAATTTAATGTGAAAGGGGAAATTCCATCCTTCAGTTTGCTCTTATGGTCTAGCTTCCGCTGGGTGGCTCTGGAAATAAACAGGATGCTATTTTTGGTGAAACCCCGAAGTACACAGTGGCATCACATGCTTGTTCGTACTGCTGACCAGAGTCTCAGAGCCGTGCAAGACCAGAAGTACCCTTGAGGCCTTGTCAATCTTACAACTTTAAAACCTTTTAAAAGTAGCAACTTGGCACATTCCTGGAACTTGAACCTTCTCCAAAACAGCTTCTCTTGTAGGAAGCTGCATCTGTTATTCGTGTGCAGTGTACTTGAACTGTTGTACAACCAAGGTACAAAGGCAGTGGTTATAATTTGGCTTTCTGACAATGACATAAAAGGGGGGAAATTGTAACTTTGTTACGGCAAAAAATGCGAAAGCCTTTTCCATTTTTAAATAAAATGCAGTGAGCTTTGAGCAGGGGGTTGGACTAGATGACCTCTTGAGGTCCCTTCCAACCCTGAGATTCTGATTCTATGATGTCATGACACTATCTTAAATACTGCTGTTTGTCATGGGAAATTGTGTAAGTGAAATATCCTTTATTCTGCAATTAAATATAGTTTTGCTTGTTTTGTTTTTTTAATTTAAAACCCAGGGCACTCTTCCCTACTCGACTACAGAACCAAATCTAATACTTCAGGGAGAAGGAGACAGTTGAGTAGGGTGACCCTTTTATGAAAAATACCTTATCCTAGGATCTGTCCAAAGTCATGGCTGTGACGAACTTACAACCTTATAAACAATATAAGCAATTGCTTATAGTTAGTCCTGTTACAAGGGGAGACACTTACTCATTACATCCTCAGACGATACTGGATTTAGTTTGAATGTTGGCCTCTGCATTTCAGACATGAATCTTATGTATTCGGTTCAGCCCATTTTAACTTATTTTATCCATCTTTAATATATGAGATGCCCACGTGAAATATATAGGATGTTTTTGTCTAGATCACAATTAATTTTTAAATGAGATGCGGTACAAAGTTGGCCATCTAGTGTATCTATAATCCACTCAGGACAGAATTTGGCCACAAGTTCATGGGTCACAGTTACATGCACAGAATGCTTAGGGGAGAGCTTGTGTGAGATTGTTTTTTTCAGATGTGGAAACTGAGGCAGAGAGGTTCTCTGGGACAAGACTACACCAGATGAGAGTGAAAAAGCTGCCTTTAGAATGTCAGATTCTTGATTCCCAGGCTTGTATTCTAAGCAGTGGACATGCTGCCTCAAAAGTAACTGAAGGCAGAATTTGACCCTTAAAATGTCAGCGTACACTACCTCTTAATCAGCTATTGGTACCTTTCATTCTCCTTAAGCCGTACGGCGTCAGGAACAGCTTTAGCGCTTCCAAGTTCAGTAGTAAAATGGGGGTTTAATAATAGAATAGTTATGGCTCTTGCTCAAACAACATGAGCCTTGTCTCATCCCCACCCTCTCCCTATGCCAGGTGATAGTATATTTTTGTGTAACTGCCTACCCTGGTCCAGTCGTCATTTTCCAAAGTGATTCACTCAATGATTTCATGCATGTAGGAAGTGTTCTTGCTGGTTATTTTGCTAGGAAACTAGAGTATTTTCCATGCCTTTGGATAGGGCATGGTGCATTCTTTCTTAGAGGCAGACACACTCTGACATGGGTGTGATACTATATCACAGAAGATTAAGAATTTTTCCAAACTCTTCCAAGATACTTTGTGGTCATATTTAGGTTGCATATGTAGAACAATAATAACTTTTTTTCCTGATCTCTGGCGCATTTGTACTCTTAGAAAAAGACAAAGCACAGACGAAGGGGGAAAGGCATTAGCTGATCTGTATGGAAAACAATCCGTAATTTAACACAGAATGTACTGTGCAGAGGTCAGGTAGTTTAAGGGAAGTACATCTGCATCTTGTCTATTAAACCATAAGGTATCACAGAACATATACACTAAAAGGCTGAAAGAACTCTCCAGGGGTGGGGGAGACCGTGAAAGTGAAGCATGTCCCCTCTTTGGAAAGACTGTTACCCTCATTCTTCCTCCTCCATGTAAGATTCAAGGGGAGCAATCTAATTAGAAACACAGACTGGAGAAAATGTCTTGAGAGCAAGATGTCGGATCAGTCAACTAAACTGTTCAACTCCCCTTAATTAGAGGAAGATGATGACTGTGAGCGAATCAGAGGTCTACATGGGAAACACTGATCATGTGTTTCTCCCTCCCTGCTCCTTCCCTGGCAATGTGACCAGGTTTGTCAGCTCGCTTATAAGGGCTTTTTGCAAAATCTACAGCATATTTTGATTTCAGTACTTTGGAATTAAATTGAGAAGATAGTTGCAGCCAAGTAATCTGGTAATCCAAGTGCTAACTACCGTTCTCAATCTCCTTTTGGAGGTGTTGGTGGAAAGTAATAGGTACTGTGCAACTGGCTTTATCTACATCAACAAAATGACTCTGGTCGCTGGAAACTGAAAGCGAGTCTGGGTAGTTCTGTAAGCTCCTTTCTGACATAGAAAAGGCCCTTCTAGAAGATGCGTGTACTCTAAATAAATTAGGGAAAAATCCAAGATCCCAAAAGGCATTTACATCAGAGTCAATATTTAAAATGCAGGAGTGCCTAGTTCCCAGTCCTGTGTTCGTACTGTCATGTGTAGAAATGCCTGAGATCCATGTGTAATGGTTTTCTGAACAAAATGGAAAGGAACGACTTGGTAGAGGCATTGTGTAAGGGGGACAGCCCTGGTTAAAGGCCTGGGATGGTGCTGTAGGAGGAAGACCCTGGATTGGAAGAGGAAGAATGGCCTTCTGCTTAAGGAATTCGAGCGGGACCCAGGAGACCTTTGTTCTGTTCCCAGATTTCACAGATGTTTTGTTTGTCCTTAACTATGTAACTTAATCTCTGTGCCTGGGTGTCGCACCTGTAAAATGGGAATAATGCTTCCCTGGCTCCCAGGGGGCTTGTGAAGATAAAGTCCATCTTTGCGAGATGCATGGTAATATAGTGATGGAGGCTGTATGTGGACCCAGATTTGTGGATAGAAGCATGGTATAAGAGGCAGTGGGGATGAGCGCCATAAGGGAGGGGCGGGAGGGCTGTAGGAAGCAGTGGGCATGTGGAGGGTAAAAGGGAAAGCCCTGGGCCATGTTTGTTTTTGCATCACTTGCGGGAGGTTGGCCAAGATCTGAGCTTGATTTATATTTTACTGCTTAGAAAAATAAGGTGGTTTGGCACTAGTTTACGTATCCACGTTTATTGTTTTCTTTTTCAGCTTCCGCTTCATTAACGCCAGATTTATTATCTCCAGGAAGTTCAAATGTATCTTCTCCCTTACCTTGTTTTGGATCCTCATTCCAATCTACAACTTCCTTTGTCATTAGTGATATCACAGAGGAGGCAGAATTAGAAATTCCGGAGCTTCCATCAGTTTCCGTGCTTTGTTCTGCAACCTCTGAATGTTGTAAACCAGAACCAAAGGATGCTGACGAGGAAGATTCTGTCTCTCTTTCGAAGGCCAGCAGTTTTGCAGACATGATGGGCATCCTTAAAGACATTCATAGGATGAAACAGAACAAAGATTTGTAAGTCTCTCCTGAACCTCTTTTATTTTCTGCATGAATGTTCCTGTCCTTTTTTTTGTTTGTTTTTTGTTTTTGTTTTTGTTTCAAAGCATTGTAGACGCACGGAATATTGTGTTTATCTGCTGGTCTTTCGTGCTATAATCATGCTTTACAAGGAAATATTTGTTGTACATTAGAACTGCTGCTATTTCTAGATCTGTTTTATTTGCCTCCAAAATGATTCCCTTTGAGCCGAGCCAAGCCTTTGAATTTAAGGGTAGAAAACACTGGAGAGAGGGGGGAAGTAGTGCAAGTCTGCTAGCGCGCTGCTTGACAACTCTGCTTCGACCCATCCACGCCAAAAATCATCTTGCTTTTTTTATTGTTTAACAAAATGTGTGGGGAGAGGAGACCTCCATGCTGTGACTCTTCATGTGTGAAGCCCTCTGAGACGCTGCCTTACTATTGTCAGATATCTGCACACCCCTCACCTCTAAGCTCTGTGTGCGTTCCATGCAATGTCTGATTAGGCAAACCGCCCACCTCATGCCTTTTTCCTCATAAGTGCTGTCCTGAAAGCAGATTTATCGTACTGTTGTCTTGTAACCTGGGAACGCCAAGTCATTGACATGCTTACCTATGCATTGTCGGGGACAGGACCCTCCCAATGAAGAAATACCTTCTCTAATATCTCAGCTGGCCTTTGTACTGTCCTTGTTTCACATGACAACATGGAATTAGACTAACGAAGCTCAGCCCTTTCACCAGCGCACCCCAAAATCCATGTGGCCACTTCTATGGTATTGTGGGGAGCCCTATTCAATATCAGAATAAAGAACATTTTGAATCATCATTATGCTCCTTATGAATGTTATGCCTAATCCAATTAAAGAGAGAGTGTCTGGCACCAAACAAAAGTATACCAAAAAATAAAACACTGAAATATACTCTGTACAGCTCAGCCTGCACCTGAAGTATCATTGCTCTCAAATTTTCCAAAGAAATATTATTCAGAAAGTGGAAATATATCCCTCCTCCATTATAATTCTTGTCATTAATCTTTCTGGAGGCTGGAGTAGGAGTCAAACTTAAATGAATTTCTCCCGCTCATGAATACACACTGGATATGTATCCTCTTTTGAATTGCAGATTGAAGTTTTTTCCTGCCCGTCCAAAGGAGCTTTTTTTTGGCATCCTTTGCAATTTTGATTTATCACAGTCAAAGGAGATGTAATTTTCAAAAAAAAAAAGGTACTTGTCGTTTTGCAGGATTTAGCAGAGTTGCATCAATTTCCGTTGTCAGGCATTAGGTAATTTCGTCTGCGATGTCGTATTTGGGAAATGTGAATCGTCTTCTTTTGCTGATAGAAAGCCAGACTTTCTTCAGAATGTTAAATTTGAACCCCCATCAGAAATGGGCTAAAACGTAGCTAAAGTGCCTACAAGCATTTGTTACACTTGTGCGACACAATATTTAACCCTAACTGCGTAAATTCATTTTCAAATACATAAAGTAAACTTCCCCTGGAGGCTCCCCTCTTGGGTGAGGGGAAATTGCCAAACACCTGGGGCATATTGGGCCTGGGAATTGTGTACTGTGCAGAACAACGGTGATTAGGGAAAGACCTGCAATAATAATTTTTTTCAGCTGGGAGATTCAGGAAGCTCATTCCATGTGTCAGAAGCTGCAGAGAAGGCGGCTCTCACACCAGCATTCCCAGGTTCATTGGGAAGGTGCTCGATGAATAGGGATTGGTGCGGAGGCATTTCACAAGGGCTTTGAGGGCGACCTGGAGCAAGTTCGTGGAGAGTTTTAGGAACAAGCATGGTGACTTTCTTAGGCTTATTCTTAAAATGACTCGAACTAGTGGATGCACTCGGTTGAGCAGCTTGGTTAGCGTGAGAATGCAGGTCGCAGTATTATCCCCATGTCTATTCAGTCATCTTGTGTACGCTCCTGCATGGATTAGATATGGAGCGCTGCTAGCCCAGTGCCTTCAACAGATGTAGCTGAAGTCCTCCTAAAGCCTTGTCATGGATGGGGTCGGGGCCTTATGGTACAAGTGCTCATATTTTGACTTTATGCCTCCCTGGCCAAAATGCGTAGGGATAACTAATGATGAATGAAAAGGACGGCTCGTGGAATGTTTACATCTTGTTCCTGAACCAGCCGAATAGGAGAAGGAAATAACATGAGCTATGGCTCAGACACAAGGAAAAGATTGCCACTGGGGTGAATATTGGGCTGGAGGGTAGGGGGGAGAGAATGTCAGACACGACCTCTCCCTAGGATCAGCAGGAACAGAGCACGGCCACTGAGAACAGTCTAGGTGAAACTGTGCCTGTCTGTGACCCGAGGATTTGAAGGCAACTGCAGACTTTAACTCTTCCAGCAAATATACACCCCCATTGTGCAGGGAGGGCTCCATTGTGAACCCTCAGGGCATTTCAGATGCTGTGCCGGACAAGTCCTTTAACTTTTTAAGATTTGATGATGTTGACATATATGCGGCTGGTCATGCAGATAGTTCTATACAAGGTGTGTGTTTGACTTTCAGGGTAGCACCCTCATCTGTCCCAGTCATTCTGTTTCCCCAAATGAGATGGAATTGCATGATTCCCCAGGAAGTCAGTATACAGACACCTGAGCAGTAGGTGAGTCTCAGTCCCCAGGATTAGGCTCTTGTAGGTGGGGGGAAGGTAGTCTGAGCCATGGGAATGGTAACACACAGCTATGCAGAACTGAGGGTGGCATAGAGAGAAGAGCCCCAATTTTCTTGCTGCTTATTTATCAGCAGTTCCCATTGACTTCACTGGAAGTCGTTCAGATGCAGGAGCAAGAGAATGGGACCAGTATAATTTTAGGGACTGCGGGTGGTATGCATACACTGCTACGATCGTGCTGCTGTAGCACCATAACATAGACCCTTCCTGTGTCGACGGAAGGGGATTTTCTGTCGATGTAGTTAATCCACCTCTCCTAGAGGTGGTAACTAGGTCAGAAGAATTCTTCCACCCAGCTAGCTGCCTCTACTCTGGGGTAGATTGAGTTCATCATGCCACAACATTCTTCAAAGCCCTGAGCAACTTAACTAGATGGATCTAATTTTTAATTGTAGACCAGGCATGTATCTGATGGTTTATGCCTTTATCCAAAGAAGGGGCTAGTCCTTCTCCAGGTACCTATGTTCCAATGGCCTTATTCCGTGAAGGGGAGCTATTACCAGTAACTATTAGCACAGATGTCTGTAAAGTAGAATGCAAATGTCTTGTATGAGGATATCTAACAAATTCTATCCCACTGGGACTGGACGGGCAGAGAGCCCTGCTTTTCTGTTCAGCCAAGGCCCGTTTCCCACAGGGAATAACTGCTCACCTGATTAACAGGAGAAGCTGAATCACATTGTATGCAAATTTATTTTAGTCTATTTCTGATAGCTCTTTTTTTTTTTCCTGATTAAATTGGTGTTCAGAATAAATGGCCCAGATCCTAGGCAAATACTGTGGTAGCAATAACATGAATTGCCATGTCTCCAGTGGATTTACCGAAAGATAACGGCATTCATTTGTGGAAAGGTTGTGGTGATGTGTTTTCCCTAATGCTTCCTCTTACGCTGTATGACCAAATCTATAACCATAGGCTTCACACCATATATTGCTTCCTATTGCCTTGCCTCCAATGTACAGTACAAGCACTTGGAGATGAGGGTTACAATATCTGAATGAGAGCCGTGAATAATGTATTCCTTGTGACTTAGCAATTAACTGGTGAACAATTGTCTTTGTTTGACCAGCACAAATTGACGATTGTCCTACACGCCGGCCTCATACCATGGTGACGTGCCATATATCTGATGAAAGTTGGTTGGGACTCCCTAATATGCTGTGGGGGTGAGCAGCTTGTACCTCCCTGACCAGCTGAATACAACACTTAGTTATTGTGTGCCTGGAAAGCAACAGGACCCTAGAAGCCTGGATTTCTTGTGGTGAATTGCTGGGCTTTTGCTGTGTCTTATCCTGCTGACATCAGTTCCGTATTTCACATAAAATGTTTAGTGAACAAAAACAAGTGAATGTGAAAAGATCTAGTGGGGTTATTCTTAGAACATCTGTTATTTCACAGCTGATGTACATTAATGAGTTGTGAAATATCCTTGCTATAGCCACCTATAGTAAATGATCTCAGTCAGCTTAGAACTGATTATAGAGTCCTTGATCTCCTTGAGGTTATTGTGGTGATTATACAGACATCCCAGCAGGTGTAGAAGCAGCATCATGGGTGTCTGACTTAGAAGAATCATGAGGGAGCATGAACTGAAGTTGTTTTCAAGCGGCAGCCTCCCTGGGGTCTGTCCCTCATCTGACCAGTTTCCCGAACTCCGATGGTACCAGAGCCAGCAGTATAAAGTGAATGTGTAAAAAGGGAGTTAAATGACCATTTTAATTTTTGTGGGTGGAGATGCCATTTACACCTAACGATGATTAAATCAATGCTTCTCTGATGCTCCTGTTTAGGAACTGGTGTTAAAACCCACAGCCTGGAAACTTCAGGAATGAGTATGAGACACATTTGCATGTTTCCACCATTAAAATCAGAATAGAGCCCTTTTAATAGCTGATGCCCTTTGGAAAGGAATGGTCTGTGTAGTGTTCCAGCTGATCCGTTCATTCGGTGTGTGGTTAAAAACATTTAGCGTGAGGATCTGCTTTGAATGTGAGTACGTTTTTATAAGTACTGATGGTGGGACTGATCTAATTCAGGTGTAATTGTGCATTAATTTGTCCATGATTACTTCCCTGGTTGTTGTTGTTCTTCGGTGAGAATTTCTAAAGAATCAAGATGCTGATATTTAATTGCAGTGCTGCTTGATGTTGGTTGAAGATACCCCCTCCGCTGCTAGTTGCCGGGTGTCAGTTTTCTACAATAGCTGCTGGTCATGCGCTGTTGCTGGAGGCTTGTTCTCTCCCTCTCATAGATTTCCCCCACACCGCTTTTAGCTACCCATGGTGGGGATGAGCTTCTTCCTTGTGATCAGTACAACTTCAGTCTTTATTGCTGCAGTCTCGCTTTGCCTCTTCCTGCATCTGCTCTTGGCTTCTCTCCTATACCCATTGCCCTTTGGAAGCAGTTTATTGGAACGCTGGATGATTTTGGATTCTCTTAAGCTTCCCCAGGTGGGATTCTTTAAAGCTTCCCCAGCTTCAGTAGTTCTTTCTCCCTGTCTCTGCACTCGTATCAGAGGGGATCCTGATTCTGGTGAAATCAGTGGGGTGTTTCTATCTACCGTCATGATTTAAAAGCTGAAGTTAAACTACATATTACAATTGTGGGCTAAGGCCTTGCCCCTGGGGTTACTTGTGAACTTCTTAAATTTAATCACTTGGTCTAGTAAAAGCCTTCAGTGCAAATTCAAGATTAAGTGGCTGCAGGTGTTTAAAACAAATACAGCAAACCGTAATTTATTTTTTGCTTTCATCTAGTTAAAAATAATAGGCTCTTTTAGAGGCTTTTAAAAGATTTCAGAACTCATGGAATGTTTTCCAGCCTATAAGAAATTTTTTACTTTAAAATATTAAACTCTGAAATCAGTGGCTGTCATCATGGGATCCTTATTTTCAAGTATCATGAATGACCCAATATAATTCATACCTTTTTGGTTTCTTGTGAAGTAGGCTCCCTTATTGTAAAGTAAACTGATCACTAGGGCTCATAAAACGCAGGACCCACTGCTTACCTGTCATGCAAGACTGTTGTTGGATTATGTGAGAAAAGGGGAGGTAAAGCAGAAGAATCCTGTTTTTATTGTACAAAGACATGCAAGTGAGCAGTGTACCCATTTCACAATTAACATCATCATAGATAATTAGTTCTACTATTTCAGTTCAAAGTAATGTCTTTTGGTTTTAATAAAGAAGGGGGGCAGCCTGCACACAGCTTGTATTTTGCACATTTCTTCTGACCTGTTAACACTTCAGAGTTAAAATTTGGGGGTGGGGGAATGAAATGTAGACTGAGATTTTCTACACCACTAGGGGCATTTAGACCGCACAATTTCCCCTTGAAATTAATGGGAACTCTCTACATTTCCTAGGCAGCTTGCAAAATCTCAGCCTTAATGTACTATTCGCTTTGTCTTCTATTCAGGTTTTGCACTTTACCCAACTGTGACAGACTGTCAGTGTTCCCAGTGCTGCAGTGAGATGCTTAAATAAAAAGGGGGTTTCAGAGATGCACCATTTTCTCATAATTTGGTTTATAAAACAATTTTTTTTAAACAAAATCCTAAAGCTTGGGCCTAGCAGAGACAGTGTCCTCTGCAGACTTTGGAGAATCTCTACCCAAATTGCTGTTAATACGTTAATTTTGTATCCTCCATCAGGAACCGAACTTTACTGAAGGAGGAAGACCCTGCTGTTCTTATATCAGAAGTGTTAAGAAGAAAATTTGCTCTAAAGGATGAAGATGTAACCATGAAAGAAAACTGACATTACACTTCCATTTAAATCTGTAAGCAAGTGTATCGTGCTCCTAAGATTTTTCTCCACAGTAGCTGCCTTCCTCAGGATAAAACTTTTTTGCCTCTTTACTAATTAGAAATGATTTCTGCGCTGGAAACTTATTCAAGAAAGAAACTATGGATTTGCAGTGTTTTCCACGTCTCTAAATATATAAAAACTTTTTAAGAAAAAGGAAATTGTTTTCCACATATATTTTGAAGCATTGCTGGTAACAGATTCTTCTACAGAGTGATGCTAAATGAAGTTATCTTCCTATCTGTGTTTTCCCCAAGGTGACTTTAACTTGAATCATTAATTTGACTCATGATGGTCTTGTTGCAATATGACTAGCTACTAATTTATAATATAAATGGACATAAAGCATCTAATTCTTTCTCTGTTCAGGGAAAGTCTGGTGCAAAGCCATCAATGAAACTAAATTGCTTCTTCCTTCTAGGCTGTCAGTTTTTAGGAAGTTCTTACTGTAGCGAGGGTGGTTTAAGAGCTTACATTATTTTCTCAAAAAAGGATTCCATTCCCTAAAGTTTCTTCCAGTTACTTTCCTGTCCCATTTGGGATGGGAGACATTAAAGTGAATGATCAGTCCATTTAACCAAGCTCAGTTTGCTAGACTGGTGAGTGACTTTCAAATAGTACAAACTATTTGAAAGATCAAAATATCCCAAGTCACATTACGTGACACTTATATCCTGCCCTAAGGTAACTTGTCAAGAATTCCATGTGTTTCATTAAAATGATCTTTTTATTAACTTTATTAAAATTCAGTAAGGATTTCGTCCAGTTAATGTGACTTAAAGTTTATATACTGAATCATCAAAGCTAGGAGTTGAGTCCTATAGGAAACCATGTGGGGAAAAGGAAAGGAGAGAGTTAAATCAAAGTCACTGGTTGAAGTGTCATTCTGCGCTAACGTCTCTCAGCTGTATTCAAGGTAGATGATGATTCTTTTATATAAATGGATCCCTATACTTAGTTCTCCAATGATATTTGCAGGTTTCCTCAATAGTCAACAGCTGTGCTGGGTTTTTTTGGAGGACTGGTTCTGTCTGTCTGCTTGTACTGGTATCTGAAACGTTGCTCGTAGCAGAGTATTGGTGTTTTGGGCTGTTTCTGCTGCAGCAGAGGGCATGAATCACCATGCTGCATGTTGCCTCAACTTGACATCCGTCTGTCAGCAATCACTGGGTCCTGTGGCTCCCTCTTCCTAGTCTCTCCTGTGTTGCTTTCTTGTGAAGTCACTCTACTGTCCTTCCAACTCAGCAGAGAACTGAAAATTCAATGCATGCCTATTTAAAATATTGTGTGTCAGGAATGGGGTGAGTGAGCAGCTCCCACACCATAATTCCCACAATATTTGTGCTGCAGGAAACTATACACAACATTGTCATTCTGCCTGAAACACACCACACACAGTTGGTATCTAACCCCATTAGTTCCTACTTATCACCACTTCTGAAGGATGGGAGAGTGTAACTGGGGGGCCTGGCTGGCACATATTTTAGTCCTTGGTGTGGAATAATATTCCAACGGTCCATTGCACAATTCTACACACACACGCAATCCTCTGCTGAGTCAATAGGGAAGATTAGCCATGTTTTCCCAAAATGCATCTGTATCTACACAGCTGTGGCCATACTGTATTGTCAGAGGAAAACATGGGAGCCTAGTCCCACATAATAGGGACAATATGGGGTCAGCTAATGCAGATGATTGCACTTTTGTGTGATCTTCCTGCCCTATACTATCATGCTGCCTCTGAATGGGGTGAATTGGCCTCTCTCCCCCAACAGGTACAAATGTACCTAAGCCAGATTCTTCCCTACACTGGTGGTGTGACCAGTGTGGGAAAACCTCACTTCAAGTCCAGATTCGCTCCTGCAGCCAGTAACTGGCTTAGAGAGGGAGGAAGCTTGCTCTGTTAGAACCAGCAAGAAAAGTCACACTGTGACTTCCTTGCTATCCCTCCTTACTGTGGCAGTTGTGGGGCCCTGCAAATTGTGAAGCCAGTTCTGGCGATAGTGGTAATCTCAAGGTTTCTATTTTAAAATAAGTAAACCTGCCACTGCACTCTTGCTTTATTTAAGCACTCTGGTGGCAATCACAATTAGTACTGAACGTCTAGGATCCCACCCCGTACACAGCTACAAACTTTGGCTTGCAAGGTCTAAAATGCCTGTTATGTACATCTCTTCCTTCTCCACACCAGCTGCCTTTGGTGGGGATGGTACAACTACAGTTTCTGATGATGATCTTTGATTTTTCTATTGAGCAAAGTAGCTTAATCCTACTAATTTAATGAAGGGGCATGTATAGCTGACAACTGTGCCCCTTAAGAAGCATTATAGCGTGCATACTCCCTTTAAGTCAAAATATTGTTCTGTTGCTATAGTAACAATTACCATACAGCAGACCATGGGGTCCATCTAGTCAAGTAACCAGTACCACATGCTTCAAAGGAAGTTGCTTGCAACTTTGATCCAGTGCTCATAACACTGGTCAATTAGGGGTTGTTTTGTCTGCTGATGCAAGAGGCTCTGTGTCCTTTACAAACTTGTTTTTAAATATTCTCAGGGCTGTTCTTAGCTATATACATGTCCAGTCCATTTTTGACTCTTTCTTGACCTTAGTGACATCCTCTACCAGTGAATTCCACAAGCTAAGTGTGTTTGTTATGATTAAACACTTGACTGGGCAGCTGAACCTAAATTTGGGGGGCAGATAATCCACCTGTAGATGTGTTGTGAGACACTAGACTACACAGTGTGGAGCCTCAGGCTTGCGGACTCTGAGACATATTGCAATATTCAGATCTTACAAGATGAGTGGCAATGTTTTAAATCAATGGCAAGGTGTCTCTTTTCCCTTGAATGAGTAACAGGTCCTTATTCTTCAAATGTGGGATTGAAGTACCCTTCATGCTTCCTTTTATATAGCACCACCACTAACCAGAGCCTTGCCAAACATGCAAATTGATGGTGTCACACAATGTTTGACAACATGGTCCCTATGAGCAGGGCACAGGTAGGAGCAGATGTGGAAACTTGATTACAACCCATCTTGCTATAAAATTATCACTTTATTTGCACATGTATAATCTCTTTTTAATCAAAGACAATTCTGCATGCAGCATAAATAGCCTGTGTGTGTGGGTCTATACCACTGATAGCCAAAGGCCGTATATGCAAGGTGTACACTTACACAGTCCTTGTATTTTAAAGAAAGTGATGCACTGTGGAGGCTTCAGAGGAATTTTCACATACATTAAAAAATGTCAATTTTTCAGCAGCCCATTGTATTCAGAAAAAAATTACTACTGAATCAATGTTTGATAATTCTATTTCCTTCTGAATCCTCTGTGAATAGCAAATCATAGCATGACTCAGGCTCACATAAATTAATGGCTGTAGTAGCTAAAGGAGTCCTGTCCAATGCCCCTGAAGAATAAACTTTAAAGCAATCCACAGAGGGTGGGCTAGGCACCCTCTGGACAAAATTGGTTTTGTCCTGTAGATACTTTTTCTGCAAAGGAGATCTGACACTCTCATAGAAGCGCTGGTGAGAAATGACTCTGTATCCCTCTGAATCCTGGGTAAACAACTGTGTGGTAGAACTACTCTTACTATCCCCCTGCTCTTCTGCTGAACCAGCCATATTGTGAGAGTTTCTTGTCCAAAAGTCAGCAAAATTTTGACTACTGTCTCTCAAAAGCTCTGTTTTAGCTGTTCGCCCCTGGGAGAGAGGACAATTGGTCTGCTGGCCTTCGTTACCCTTGGGAGCAGGACTTATATTCTCAACCTCTGAGAAATCCATGAAAGAAATTCCACAAGGGGGCAGGTTTTTGCATCTCCTCCTACCTTGCTTCATCAGGTGTTTAGGTTTGAGACCCACTCTAGTTATCCCCCTCTTGGAGCACAAATGGGCCTCTTTCTCACCTATCCAATAACTCTCGCTCTTGCTTGAAATTATCCCATTTGCTACAGAAACACTTCCAGTGAATGAGTCAGCTGAATTCCTGTGAGCTAGAACCCTATTGCCTTCTGAATCCTGGGTGAAGTTTATGGAGAGAGAGTCTTCTGTCTCACCAGCAGAGGTCCTTGCAATGGCTGTGCACTCACTCCTGCTGTTAGCCTGTGCTTGTGGGAAGGTATAATTCACCAGGGGAATGCTCAAGCCTTGTGTGTTTTGTTCAAGCAGCTGGCTACACTCCTGAATGTTGTCCTCCTGAGGGCTCAAGGTTGGTGCCTGGACTTCCTCTAACTTAGCAGCTCCCAAGTTCTTCATAGAAGAGGCAGCCAAGAAATCAGAGCCTTTTCCTAGGTGTGTTTTATTTGACATAAGAGGATATGGCTTTAAGTTTTCTTCATCATCCTTTTCACCTGGAAAAAACAATGTATTTGAATAAGACAACACAACTGATATGCAAGCTTTTCAAACTCAAGATTAGCGACCACACAATTATGCCTCTCCCATAATTCTACACTGTGCCCTACCCCTCCTTTAACTAATTTGGACATGACCAGACTCTCCCCTTTCACAACATCCTAATAGCTCTACCTCCTTGTAGAAATTAGTGAGAGGGCTGGTCCAATATGTGAAGCAAGAAGAGGACAGTCAAGCAAGTTCTGCCTCCCATGAGGGAGAAGTGAAGTGACATCTGAGCAGTTCCAAGCTCCCCTTGGTGCTCTGTCTCTTCCTCAGGCCTCCCTCCCACGAAGAGTCAAATTCCAACTTGAGTAAAGCCATTCCACCTACCTTAAGTTCCCCTTACACTTTCAATAGGATGTGCCATTTAACAGTTATGTAATGCCTCTGCTTTCCACACCTAAGGTGGCTGCAGTGATTTTGATGACACTGTATATTTGTGAAGTGCTTTACCAATGAATAGTGCAATAGAAATTAAGATTTAATAAATCTTCCTCTGATACAAAGTGGTGTGATTAACTACTGGAAGATGCTCCACTTTTCGAAATTAGTGATGCACAAGGAATGTGGAAAACTGAACTGTAAAATTTTCCAGACACCTCATCATCTCTTCGAAGGGAGGAAAGAAACAACAGAATAAGTCTTCTGCTTTTGAAACCATTCGAAATAGTGTAATTTCTAAATCCTACCTCAAGATTCTAGCTTTTTCTCAATTTCAGAATAAAGAGTTAATATTTACACAGCAATAGAAAACTGTGTAGAAATTACTGCAGGGAAGTCTCTAAATCTTGCCATCGGAATCTATACTGAATGGAAAGGATAGTGACCTTCATGCAGTAAATCCACAGGGAGCAGGAAACAGCACAAAGCATAAGCAGAGGCTGAATGGCACTACGACAAGCCCGGCCCACTAGAGACAAATAAAAATCAGACTCACTCAGAGTAGTTTGTGCATGTGTTTAAACAAATATCACGCAAGATTACTAGGCTCAGCTCCCCACAGGCCACTGCTGTGCTCGCTCCAACAGCCAGAGCACACAAATGTAAAAAGCACTTTTCATCATAAACTGAGCCATGGCTTAGCTCGCAATCAGCATTTCTGAGCTGAAATACCATGTTAGATAAAATTCAACGACACTAGATGGACCCAGTTGACTAAACCAATTAGAGATGTGTCCACAGTATGAGTACACTCCTTCCCCTACCATTTCCTCTCAGCTTCAAGACTTCAGGGTTAACATGCTATCCTTCCCAATAAAGGTCCTGATCCTGTAGCCCTTCCACAGCACAATGCTCCTGTTTAAATCAATGGGAGTTTTGCACAAACAGTGAATTGTAGCATCAGTTCCAAATTTATAAAAACACACGGGATAAATTTGGCACCTAATTCTTTTAGGTTAATCCCAGCCTTTAACATTAGTAGGGAATACAATCTGGCAAACGTGGGAATGGATCTGAATGGTCTTTGTTCATTTTGGGTCAGATTTACCCATCCCATGCTATTTAGCCTCTAATCTACTTTAGGCTACCTGACAGAAGCAATGCTGGAAAGTGTCCAGACTCCTAACTGCACACCAGTAAAGGCATTCTCTGTCTCTGCCCATGCAAAATGCCTTAAAATGAGACTAGGTTGTTTTTCTGTCCTGTCAGGAAAATATATATATATGTATGCACAGAGATTTGGTCAATCTTTCGAGCGTACTCAGAGGAGGAAGACTCCCCAGCCAGCAAGCCATAATTTTTAGCCAGGTTCTGTGAATATTAACCTGATCCTGAATAAGTAACATATAATGTAGCATGATATAATGTTTCACTGTAACTTCGCCATATTAAAAAGTTGTGTGTGTTCGCGTGTGTGAGCGCGCAAAAATTGCTCTACAGTACCTGTTGGTTGAATGCTGAAGAACGAAGAGATGGTAGTTTGCCTGGTGTGTGGCTGAGAAAGTCTTGTCTGAGTAAAATTAACTGAAATGTGACTATTACAGTTCCTCTCAAGAAGTGGATTTGGCGTGTTTGAAGTTGGCTTGGATACAAGAGTCTGGGTGGGGAGAGAAGTGCTAGAGTGAATTTAACTTGTTAACAGTGACATAACTCCCCTCTCCTTGTTATTCCCTTTATCTCCTTTCGTCTACAGTTGTACCACACTGCTTGAACAACCCTCTTCCCCAATAAGCCACATTCCTACCTCTTCACCTTTTTTCCTTGCTTCTTTGCACTGCTAGTCTCTGTTAGGATACTCCCCACTGCCACGTCTGAGACAATTCAGTGATGGCTCATTTTAAAAAAAGGAGAGGTAAAAATACTCTAAGCTGCTTCTTCTGCCAATCTCTTGTTCCCATGCTATATCATCCCCTCATGTGAGCCCTCTAACTTGGACTGTAAACTCCTGAGGGCAGAGAACATTGTGTACTAGGTTTGTAAAGAGCTGTACAAAGCTATGACATCACAAACAGTACAGATTTATTACCTGTATTTTGCGCTTCTTTAACTTTGCAGTGTCCAGCCAGATGCCACAAGTCTCGAACTGCTCCGCAGTGCTTCTTTTTCTTACACATTTCATGGCTGATCCTTTTCTGTATACAAATAATGAGGGACCTGCTGCAGCGTGAAATAAGAAGGCAGGCTAGAGCATCACCAGCAGTGTTCTTGTATATACTCTGTGCGAGGACAGGAACAATTTCCAGTGCAGTAGTGGGAGAGTGGGCAACAGCAATACGAAACTGACTCACTGTGACACCTTGGGCAAGTTATTTCATCCTTTGCACCCCATTTAGCAAGGGATAATTTGGTAACTGCTTGGAAAGCCCTTTGAGATCTACTGTATAAGTGCCAAATAATAATTATTTTGATGATGTGCTTTGTAACTGGCTGCTCCTAAAAACTCTTGCTGCTTCTCTTTCACACAGTTCTTAGCACAGCTGGATTTATAATTGCTGGAAACACTTGAGGCTATGGCTTCACTGCAGAATTAATAGGAGTTATCTACACTGGAGTTAGCCTAGCTTCAGTGAGACCTGCCACATGGTGGGTATGTACATATTGCAATAACTGGGATGTACCCAAGCTAGCTTTCATCTAGCTAGCTCAAGTCCCAGAGCAGCAAAACCATGGCAGCACTAACTGTACAAACTTTGCCCAGAAACCTGGGTAGTTACTTTGGGGGGGGCTAGTCCACACTGAAGCTTATACTGCTTTTGCTTCACTGTTCCAGGACCCAAACTACCTAGCTCGGGTATGTCTGCTCAAGCTGCAATCACACACCATGGCTGCAATCTAAACATATCCTGTGAAGTAGCACAGAAGCTGCATGTCTATACTGGTGCTGCATGCACTGTTGTGTTTTAAACAGGGCTACGGTGAATGGTCAATAGCTGATCTGCAGGGAGGAGATGAGACAAGGGCCTATGGCCCAGTGCAGTGCGAGAGAAAGGGGCATAGGGAGGCCAATAAGGCTCCATCAGCAGCTCTTTAATGACCTGAAAATCAAAAAGGAATCCTACAAAAAGTGGAAACATGGACAAATTGCCACGGTGGCGTACAAAAAAACAGCACAAGCATGTAGGGACAAAATCAGAAAGACTAAGGCACGAAAGGAGTTACACATGCCAGGGGACATAAAACCCAGTAAGAAGAGATTCTTTAAACATATTAGGAGAAAGATGAAGGAAAGTGTAGGTCCTCAACTTAGTGGGAAAGGAGCGCAAATAACTGATGACATCAAGAAGGCTGAGGTATTTAATGCCTATTTTGCTTCAGTCTTCACTGGAAAGGTTAAGGGTGAGCAGATACTCAACACAATATTAACAACAAGGGGGAAGGAGCATAAGCCAAAATAGGGAAAGAACAGGTTAAAGAATATTTATATAAAGTTATATGTATTCAAGTTGACAAGGCCTGCTGAAATTCATCCTTTGGTTCTTAATAAACTAGATGAAGCAATCTGAGAACCATTAGCAATTATCTTGAGAACTCATGGAGGATAGTTAAGGTCCTAGAAGACTGAAGAAGGGCAAACATAGTACCTTATCTTTAAAAAGGGGAACAAAGAGGACCCAGGGAATTATAGTCCAGTCAGCCTAACTTCGATACCTGGAAAGATGCTAGAACAAATTATTGAACAATCAATTTGTAAGTACCTAGAGGATAACAGTTATAAAGACTAGACAGCATGACTTTGTCAAGTTTACTAGCCTAGTGGATGGGGGGGGGGAGAAGCTGTAGAGGGGATATATCTTGATTTTAATAAGGTTTTTGACACAATTTCACATGACATTTTGATAAGCAAACTAGGGAAATGCCGTCTATATGTAATTATTATAAGGTGGGTGCACAACTGGTTGAAAGACCACATGCAGCATGGTTTTCCATGGTTCACTGTCAAACTGGGAGGACATATCTCGTGGGATCCCTAAGGGGTCAGTCCTGGGTCTAATAATATTCAAGATTTTCATTAACAACTTAGAAAATGAACTGGAGAGCATGCTTATAAATTCTGGAGATGACATCAAGCTGGGAGATGTTGCAAGCACTTTGGCGGACAGGATTAGAATTCAAAAGGACCTTAAATTAGAGAAGTGATTGAATTCAACAAGATGAAATTCAATAGAGATAAGTGCAATGTATTTTATGTAGAAAGGAAAAAATCAAATAAAAGACCAGGGTGGTAGTACTGCTGAAAAGGATCTGGAGGTTACATGGAAGATATCTGCGGTAACTATCCCACTCTATTCAGCACTGGGTAGGCCACAGCTGGAGTACTGGACCCATTTCTGGGCACCGCACCATAGGAAAGATGGGGACAAACTGAAGTGAGTCCAGAAGAGCTCAACAAACATGATAAAACGTTTAGAAACCTGACCTATGAAGAAAGGTTAAAATAATCTGGGCACATTTAGTCTGGAGACTGAGGGGGGACGGGATAGCAGCCATCACATATGTGAGGAGGCGTGAAAAAGAGACCGATTGTTCTCAGCAGCCTGTGAAGGCAGGACAAGGAGTAATGGGCTTGATGGGCAGCAAGGGAGATCTAGGTGAGCTGGTAGGAAAACTTTTGAACTCCCGGGACAGATGCTAAGGGAGGTGGGGGGGGGCGCTCCCCATCACTGCAGATGTTCAAGAACAGGCTGGATAAGCCCCTTGCGTGCTCCCCCCACCCACTGCTCCTTGCTCCCAGCCCTTCCTGAGCCCCCCTGCTCTGAGCCCCCAGCTCCCCATCCGCTCCTCATCCAGCCTCGCAACCCACCTCTCCCCAACCCTTCCTGAGCCCCCCGCCCCCTTGTTCCCAGCCCCGCCCCCGCTCTGAGCCCCCCGCCCCTTGCTCCCAGCCCCTCCTGAGGCCCCCACGCTCTGAGCCCCCCGCCCCCTTGTTCCCAGCCCCGCCCCCGCTCTGAGCCCCCCGCCCCCTTGCTCCCAGCCCCGCCCCCGCTCTGAGCCCCCCGCCCATGGCTCCTCCCGGCCTCCGGGGGGCTCTGAACGGCAGCGAGCTGCCCCACAAACGCCCCCAACCGGCTCTCACCGGGCGAGCGGCGGCCCACGACCTCTCCCGCCGAGCAGCTTCCCTTCCCGCCCGCTCCCCACGCCCGGCACGGGGGGCGGGGGCTGGCCGGCAGAGGGGCCAATCACAGCGGCCGGCTAGGCCCCGCCCCTGCCCCGCGCGGCCGCAGCGAGGGGCGGGCTTAGACTCGGCTCTCCGCGCGCGCGCCCGGCGCCCCGGTCCCAAATTGGGCGCTGCGGAGCGAGGCGTCCCAGGGACCCGCCCCCGCGTGGCAGAACTATGAGTAGTCAACAATCGCACAAAGGGGGCGGGGTGCAGCTCAGGCCGCATGTGTTTATCCAGCGCCTAGCAGCCGGGGGGGGGGCTGGGCCGGGCCATGCTTAGGGGGTCCGTGCCGCCCCCCACACTATGCACAGTAAATAATTCTGTGATGAGGGGGGAGGAGGGTGGAATTTAGGCAGAATGGGTGGGTTTGTACAGCACCGAGCACAAAGGGGTCCTGTGCACACCTACACGAGGAGCAGTCAATAATTACGGGGCAGGGCGGCTCTCGGGGCAGCCGTAGCTAGCGGTACCAGGTCCCGCCCCCCTGGGAGCAGTCAGAAGGAGAAGGGGCGGGGGCCCAGGAAGCAGCTGCGGCGCTGCGATAAGCTCCCAGAGGGATCGGCCAGGACCACTGTGGGTGGGGAGGCAGGACGGAGCAAGGCGTAGCGGGGAGCACCGAGGCTCTATCATGGTAGTGCACAGGCCCCGTAAGCATGGCCTGCCACCATCCTAGGTGCTGTACAAAGACACCCGTTCTGCCTGAGTGCCACCCTGCTTCCCCCTCCCCCATCATCATAGAATTATTTACTATGCATAGTGTGGGGGTGCTCAGGCCCCCTAAGCATAGCCCAGCCCTGCCTTGTGCTAGGTGCTATACAGACGCACGCATGCCTGCCTGAGTTCCACCCTGCTTCCCCCTCCCCCGTCCTATAATTATTTACTACTCATAGCGTGGTCATGCACAGCACCTAAGCATGGCCCAGCCCCGCCTCGTGCTAGGTGCTGTACAAATAATGGCAGGATTGACTAGAGTTTTGCTGTGCCAACACTGCTGGCCTGTGGCACAGAAATCATCATGCCACTGGGGGGCTGGGGAAGGTCTACACCACACACTAGGTTTGCATCTGCTTTTACTCACGCCATTTAACAAAGGTTAAGTTCACCCCACAGCAGAGAGTGATGAAGCCCCCACATTTTACTTGTTAAAGCTTTCGGAAAGGCAGATGGTCACGCACATGCTCTCTGCCTCAGGGTGAATTTCTCTTCCGCACGATGGGCTAGCTATGGGACAAATGGCTCCTATTTATTGTTATAAACGGGCAACAGACAAAGCCAAGCCTATCATTGCATAAAGATGGGAGGCAGGGAGGGAGGGATTTCTCAGTTGCTTTGCAGATTGGGTAAGGGGAGAACGTTTGTAAACTAGGAGTTAAAAACTAGCACCCTACTCCTGAAGCATGTTCCATCAGGGTGGATCTGTGCTCCTGTGTAACCCAATTATCCTCCACTGCTAGGTCCATCACCATGGCACCAGTAAGAGGAGCAGGGCAGAAATTTTTTCTTAAAGCTAGTTGATTTTTAAAAAGTTTGTCAAAAACATTGCACCTAAAAACGCAAATAAAGTGAAGTGTAAAGGGGAAATTTTGTCATATGTTTACAATTAATGGTCTTGAGGTTTTTGTACTTAGCCTATTGCAGCAAGATACCAAATCCTCTAAACAAACACACAGTACTAACCTGATTAGACCCAATGTAAACCCACTCAGCTGTTGTTTCAGCCACTGGCTGAAACCCAACAACTGCTGTTTGTCATATGATGCAGCAAACTGGAATCGAACATGGTAGATTAAGAGAGAGACAAGGTGGGTGTGGCAATATCTTTTGTTGGACCAACTTCTGTTGGTGGAAGAGACAAGCTTTTGAGCTCCGCAGAGCTCTTCTTCAGGTCTGGGAAAGGTAACTGGAGTGTCTTCCAGTGTCTTTCCCAGCTGTGAACAAGAGCTCTGCAGAGCTTAAAAGCTTGTCTCTTTCACCAACAGAATTTGGTCCAACAAAAGATACCACCTCACCCACCTTGCATCTCTCATTTTCTGGGACCACCATCATGGCTACAACTACACTACAAACATGATAGATCAAGACAATTGCAAAAGAAACGAAGCTGAATTGCACATTCGTTTTATTTTGTGCTCACCACATATAACACAGGATCTCCAAAACTGCACTTGAGGGATACCTACATAAATGCTGTGTGTCCTTACTGGGGCTTTGATTCCAGCCTGTCCTGATTCCCTTATCAGTTATGCTGCTCTGAAGCTGGCACAGCAAAGTAGGGGATATTTGACAATAGAGTTTGGTCATTTGAACGGATACCTTTGCCGAATGTTATGGCTTGCCAGTTTTCACAGCTCCTGATCATGCCGGCTATTACATGTTTGTAATATGGTCACTGCTGCAGACACTATGGAAGCTGTAATGTCATTCTGCTGACCTTGTGATAACAGAAAAGACTGTTAATGTAGCCCAGCAACGCCCCTCCATGCTGGGTCCAGACCTAGGGACTGTTAACAGGCAGAGCTCAGTGAAGGCTGAACTTGACACAGTCAATGGGAGTTGTGGGAGTGCAGAATGGCACTGGATCAGGCCATTAGGTCCCACACAGGGCTTTACAGATGGATGCCTAAGACAACAGAGGCAAGTGGGGCTAGCAAGGCAAGTCATCCTCAGTAGTGTAACAATAACAGTGATGAGTTACTCTTGCCTCCTTTGGGGATTAAAAACAAAACAGAGTTAGCATTCAGTTCCTTGGGCCAAGGATGGAATGTGTGCGTAAGAGCAGCAGGAAGGAATGGCCTGCAGTATAAACAATGACGCGCCAGTAACATCTGCTTTGAGAAGTACCAGCCGGAGCAAGGGGGCTGAATCCTTTGGCAGCAGAAGAGCCTGATCACACACGGAGGCTGCAGATGGGTCAGGCCAGGAGAGGCATCATCTCCTCAAAGGACAAGGAGAAGCTTAGTATCCATGGAAGTGTTTAAATGAACATCATGACCAGGGAACATCCCACACCAAAGCTCAGATCCAAATACCCTCAACATTTAGGGGATGTTTGAAACCTGCACTCACATCTGAGCTTGAATTTTACACATGTTCCCCCACCTTTATACTGAGCCCTAATATGCCCAAACTAGGGGGCTGTTTGAAATCTGGCTCCTAATTTTCATGGGCCTATTTCCAGTTGCAATAGGACTGAAGATAAAATTGCACAAGCTTTGCTGTGCTGCATTCAGTCCTACTCCTCCGGGGACTGCTTGGCCTTTCAACACAATGCAACCAATCCCATGTGCTGCCCGGTCTGGGGCTGCAAGTGAGAAGATATAGTCCCCATCAGAGGAGGCACCGGCCTGCACGTGGTGCTGCAGCAGGTCTTACGGTGGAAGCTAGGAGCATGGGAGACATTGCTCACACTGGTCAGATCTTGTTGTTTTTGTTGCTCTAACAGCTCCTCTGTGGTTGACCAATTACCTCCTACGAGGAGGAGTTCAGCAACACAAACTCTGCTGCCAGCAAGAAGATGTGCAACTAAACACAGATCCATCTCAGCCCTGCTCCTGCCAACAGAGGTTTGGCCATTCTTTCAATGGCAGCAGGATCAGACCCCAGGGCTTTTTTCAAAGCCCACCAAGCTATCGTCTACCTCTAGGCATTCCCTTCCCTGAAGTCTTTCCAAGGTGAAAAGTAGCCCAAGTGTTTGCAAATCAGTTTTAAATCACAGTGAAATAATTTTCAAGGAAGCAAAGCTTTTAAACCTGTCCAGGAGTGATCTCTGGTGAAGCACAAATCCTTCCTGACCATTGGTGATGGGCCCTACCCTTCACCCCAAACCAGGCAGCCCCAGTCTGGGGACATCAAAGCAGCTTGGGCTGATAATCCACATTTACTGATCTAGTCTATTCATATGACATATTAAATATTTTAATAGTTTATACAAACGAGAGATCAGTCCAAACCAAAGCTCCTCCAGACTTTAAGAATGGTCCCTATTCCTGTCACAAGTTGAATCCAAATCCTAGATCCAAACACACCCAAACACTGGAGAAGTTCAGATCCGGACCCTTCCCCATGTTTGGGAGGCACATGGGTGTTAGTTTGTTGCCATTCTAAAATCTTAGGGGCAGCGAAATCCTGGATCCCCCAATAAAGTAAACTAAAATTCAAACTACATCCTAAGGCTTTTTGTGTCGCAATAGAGGAATAAAATATTTACATTCAGAAAATACCACCTACCAAGAGGATAAACTTTAAGGAGAACTGAAGTCAACTGGCTCATTTCAAGCTCCATATTGTTCATGCTCGTGAAAAGCTGGAGTGAAACTCCCTCGCTTCAGGATTTTAGGAACACAGAGGAACCCTTCAAATGGGTTGTGGGGGACACAGAGCTGGTGAAGTCACTCCTCTCCCCCTTGAAGGGAGAGAGAGAGGAGAGAGGCACTGATGCCTGTTAATTATATGATTCTCTAATATTTGTTAACATTTACACAGTGTCTTTCATCTTCAAAGCATTTTACACACATTAAACTGCCATAAGAGTTTAGCGCCTGAGCCAGAAAAGTCCATTGGGAGCTGCAAGGGCTCAGCACCTCCCAGGACTGGCAGAACAGAAATGCACTGATCAAATAATTTTGAATATGTGGGTTATGCATCTTAAAGTCAGTTGGTGTCCAGTGAGCACAGCTATGCTTCTTTACAAAGCTGTCTCATTAGCCATTAGAGCTCTCTGATGAAATTTGTGTAGGCTTAAGAACCATGCATATGACTAATGCATTTTAAAGCTTATTTAAAATACTTTCTACCTGCCAAGACTTGAATTAGGCCCCGAGAGGTCTTTGATTCCTCCTGCAGCCATAATTACCCAAACCAGATCAGGCAGCTGGATTCCTTACATTGCAGTAGGCTCCAGCACTCGGAAACGACAGCGTTCGCAAACCATTTTTCGCTTACAGCTCTTAAAAATGGTTTCAGGTGAACCTGCTTTGCTGGCTTCTGCTGCCCAGCTTAGACAGGGCAGAACTTTTTTTTTTTTTTTAAAACCATGATTATTGAAAACCATCACCAGGAGCAGCCGAAGTAACCAGGTTCCTGAAACCCTTTCAGACTGGACAGAGTGAGAAAGCAATTTCAGGACATGGTCAATTTCGCCACTGTGGGCAAGGCCTTAGTCTAAATCACTGAGGGCAGCTGAGGAAAGGGAAACCCGGGGGGAGGAGGTGGAATGAGCTCAGGTCCTGGAACCAATTTTAGAACCAAAATTAAGTCTAGATTCAGATCAGTTGTTTTAAAACTTTTCTGTTCACCCGACCTCCCAGGCCAGAATCTTGGATCATCTTTGCCTCGGCTTTCTTTCTCCTCCACAGCCAAATTCTTGCTAAATCTCAATCACTGCTTCCTTAACATCGGCCCTTTTTCATTATCCCAGCTGCTGCAGCCCTCACCCCAAGCTGAATCCCCCTGCCTTTGAACACAATCATCTTCTCCTCCTTAGTCTGTCCCAAAAGCTGCTGCTAAAGTCATCTTCCTGCCCTCCACCCACATTCCAGCTGCTTCAGCCCAGGCCCCCCATCTTGAATCTTTCCCATCTCTTGCCACATCGAATCCAGGCTCCTTGTACTCACCAATCTCGCCCCCCACCCATAGGCGCTGGTTCCATGGGTGCTCTGGGGCTGAAGCACCCACGGGGAAAAATTGGTGGGTGCTCTGCACCCACCAGCAGCTCCCCAACCCGTTCCCCCCACCCCAGCTCACCTCTGCCTCCTCCCCTGAGCGGGCCGCTGCATCCTGCTTCCTCCCCCCGCCCCCTCCCAGCGCTTGCACTGCGAAACACCTGTTTCTCAAGGCAAGCGCTGGGAGGGAGGGGCGAGGAGGAGGAACGCAGCACGCTGGGGGAAGAGGCAGGGCCGGGCGCGGATTCGGGGAGGGGTCCAATGGGGCGGGGGGGGGGTGGAGTCGGGGAGGGGGCGCGAGCACTCACTTTCATTGGTGCTTTTGCCCACACTTATCTCTCACTGCTTGCAGGTCCCCTTCCTTCTGCTCCTTTTCCCACCCGCAGATTCACCTCTGCATTCATGCCGCCCCTATGCCTGGGACACACTCTGGCTATCAAGTATCAGGGGGTAGCCGTGTTAGTCTGTATCCACAAAAGCAACAAGGAGTCAGTGGCACCTTAAAGACTAACAGATTTATTTGAGCATAAGCTTTCGTGGGTAAAAACCCCACTTCTTCAGCTGCATGGAGTGAAAATTACAGATGCAGACATAAATATATTGGCACATGAAGAGAAGGGAGTTACCTCACAAATGGAGAACCAGCGTTGACAGGGCCAATTCGATCAGGGTGGATGTAGTCCACTCCCAACAGCAGAGGAGGAGGTGTCAATTCCAGGAGAGGCAAAGCTGCTTTTGTAAAGAGCCAGCCATTCCCAGTCCTTATTCAAGCCCAAATTAATGGTGTTAAATTTGCAAATGAATTTTAGTTCTGCCGTTTCTCTCTGAAGTCTGTTGCTGAAGTTTTTTTGTTCAAGCATAGCGACTTTCAAGTCTGTTCTAGAACGTCCAGGACTCTGGCTACGTTTACAAGAGCGTCTCTCTGTACCACTCTTGCCAACGCTGCTGTAGCGACAGCGATGGCAGCTGTAGTACAGACTAGCTGCCAGTGTTTTTATCAGCCAGATCGGGTCTGCAAGACACAGTGGTTCAAACAGCAGTGATTCATTTACAGTAGCACTCATCACTGTTACCTGCAGTGGAACTGAACCAGTGGTAGCAACAGAGGGAACTTTTAGGGGTACAGGGTCAGTAAAGACAAAATTTCCCTCTTCTCAGTGGCCTACTGGCCTCTCTCCTCCTTCAGATCCCACCGAGAAACCCATTTCTTCCAGCTATCCTTCCTCCCGTCTCCTCTTCATCACTGATAACCTCCTCCCCCCTCCTGATAGGGCCTTGTCTTCAGTGTATCTTGTCTTATTTAGATGATAAGGGCAGGCCACATGTCTTTCTCTGTGTGTAAAGTGCCGTGTAAAGTTCCTGTGCTATATAAAGTGACCTGAACAGAAAAAAAATGTCTGTCTTGTCCCCTTGTTTGCTTCTTTATGACATGTAAAGACAAGCTGGACTTGTTTTTTCTGTCTTAACTTCTGCCTGAGAAATATTAGAACTGGCCACTCCTGGTTTTGTTAGACCTAGATCTCAGCTGTGCAAGTCAGCTTTCTCAGCCCTTAGATGTCGGGGCAGCGGGATGCATATTTAGCAAAGAGAGCGTTGCTCCCAGCTCTTCATTGAGGTCTTTTAAAGACAGCACCGGAATTTCGAAGGCAGAAAATCAGCAGAAAAAGAAACCAGTTTAACACTTATACACATACACACCTTTCCAGGTCTTCTTTATCCATCATAAAAAATCCAAAAGAGCACAAACTTCCAGCATTTTCCCTTTGCAGATCACTTAACAATAGCACATTTCCAAGCATTCCATCACACTTTACACTCGTCCATAGCCAGATTTGAATCCAGATTGTTATGGTGGCATCCCCTCAAACAGCCAGGACGGGAAAGATCAGGAGCTTCCCCTCCACAGCTTTCATTCTCCTTTGCAATTCAGTTTGCACTTCACTTTGCTGGTCATGTAAGCGGCAGTGAGGAGGCAGCAGGCTACGGTGAAGAAGCACAGGGCAGAGAAATGGTGAGTCTGGTCACCGTGCAGACTGGTGTAGATCTCCCTCCTTGACTCATAGTCCAGAGCCACCGCCTGCACCTGGGCTAGGGTGCACAGCACCAGAAACACGTGGAAGATCTGATGCCCCTGCCCAAAGAAATGACATTTCCCTGGAAACCATTTCTCTGGATAAGGGTACGAGAAGAAAAAAGCACCGATAAGGAAAAACAGCACCTGGCATTTGTGGTATAAAAGGGCTGGATCTGCCTGCTCGGAGGGCTGAACAGTGTAGAGCCGGTGAATTACTGGGCTAATGTCTAGAGCATATGCCAGGCCCAAGGGCATTTCTTGACACACCCTGCTCAGATGGCGGGGAAGCTGATGGTATCTATATTTAGCATAACAGGAACCTGCACACGATAACCAAGCTAGCAAAGCAGCCCCCGGCATGTAAAACCCCATGATCCTTGCATGCCAGTCTGGCTCAATGGCATAGTAGTAATGCACCAAGGCACTGCCGTACTGGTAAATGGCTACTCCCACATAGTCCATGAAAAAGAAGCTATAATGCCAGAACTCTGATTTGGCTTGGAGAAGGTGAGCCAGGGTGCTGAAGGTTAGGTAGGTGATAGAAGCAATGACAATGATGAACAAGGGATGGGCATGAGGATCGCTCACAAAATCCACCGTCTGGGAAAGCCGCTGGAACCTCAACAGCAGGATTAGCGCAGCCACGAGGTGAGTCCACACGTTGACAGCTTCGTTGTGCTGCTGGAAAAGCGTCAAGAAGTAATACTTCCAGGTCCGGTTGAGGGGTCTGTAGCCGGTGTGAATGTAGGGTTTCCAGAAGACCTCAGGCACATCTGAGGTGCCCACGGTGCAGGGAGGCGAGGGGAATGCCGTTTCCAGCAGCCTGGGGACCTGCCAAAGCTGCTGCACATTAATGAAAAGGCGAGTAAGTTTTTCCGGGACAATGGTTGCCATGACAAGGAGACCAGTACACTCAACTGCTGCCAAGCAAGCGAACCTTCATGAAGAGAAGAAAGGAAAGTTTAGTTTAGTTTTAAAAGCAGCATTACTGGGGATCAACATGTAGGGTTCATTTGTTTGTTTTTAAATCTTAGCAGATCTGCTTATCAGAGATAATGGTCTCCCGACATTTACAATAAATGAAGAATGAAAAGTAGCATGGAGGGTTTTTTTGGTTTGGGTTTAAACACTATTATTTGTATTACAGCAGGGCCTAGAGGTCACAAGCAAGTTTGACCCCATTGGAGCAGGTGCTGTACAAATATACAATGAATGACAGTCCCTGCCCCTAAGAGCTTACAAAGCAGAACCGGCAAGACATAACAGGAGGCGGAGATAAACGAGTGGGAGGGGGTGAGGAAGATGGGATAATACCTAAACATAGTAGGTGGTGCACAATTCTTAGCTAGGGATCAAAAATCATCACCTGCTTAGCCAGTAGCAGGTTGTGACGGCCCAAGCCCCAACCTCCTGGACAAACTTGTAACTCAATTAGTTACGTTCCACCACCCAAATTCCCCCTACCAATGGGATTCAGCAGCCCCCTTCACTCCCTGTTCTAAATGCTTGCATAGCGTTGCTGTGAGCTGTTAAACGCCTGGTGTGTTCCACCTCAGAGAGGGCTGCATTTTAGAGTCTGTATACAGTTTGTAAAGTGTTCTGAGTCTTAGCTGCTTTTTGCAGCTCTTAATTTTCCATATGACTTTATAAAAACACTAGTTACAAAACACAAATAGTCTAAACACATCATTTAGATTCCCTAACACATTCTGTGGGAGCAAACTGTTATGTAGTTGCATTCTACTCAGAAACTACTGTCCCTGAGGAGACAAAAACCAAACTTCTGGGCTCCTTTTACCGCATTCGCACTGGCCTTGGAAGTGTATTAAGAAGACCCTGTTCTAGGCTAGAACGTTCTTGTTTTTTTTTTAAATGTGTCTACCCTAACTCTATTTGCTAAAGCTCTGTTTAAACACAAAGTTCAAACCCCATTCCAGGCCCTGTGCAACTGGGCGCTTTAGATTAACATTTCAGACATGAACCCTGTCAAGGTTCCTTCCCGACTCTGAACGCTAGGGTACAGATGTGGGGACCTGCATGAAAACCTCCTAAGCTTACTTTTACCAGCTTAGGTTAAAACTTCCCCAGGGTACAAACTATTTTACCCTTTGCCCTTGGACTTTCGCTGCCACCACCAAACGTCTAACACCGGTATTATTATTATTAGGAAAGAGTTAGTTTGGAAACGTCTTTCCCCCCAAAATCCTCCCAAATCTTATCCCCTTTTTCTGGGGAAGGTTTGATAAAATCCTCACCAATTTGCATAGGTGACCACAGACCCAAACCCTTGGATCTTAAGAACAATGAAAAGAGCATTCAGTTTCTTAAAAGAAGAATTTTAATAGAAGAAAAAGTAAAAAAGAATCATCTCTGTAAAATCAGGATGGTAAATACCTTACAGGGTAATCAGATTCAAAACACAGAGAATCCCTCTAGGCAAAACCTTAAGTTACAAAAAGACACAAAAACAGGAATATCCATTCCATTCAGCACAGCTTATTTTATCAGCCATTTAAACAAACAGAATCTAACGCATATCTTGCTAGATTACTTACTAAGTTCTAAGACTCCATTCCTGTGCTGTCCCCAGCAAAAGCATCACACAGACAGACCCAGACCCTTTGTTTCTCCCCCCCTCCAGCTTTGAAAGTATCTTGTCTCCTCATTGGTCATTGTGGTCAGGTGCCAGTGAGGTTATCCTAGCTTCTTAACTCTTTACAGGTGAAAGGGTTTTTCTTCTAGCCAGGAGGGATTTTAAAGGTGTTTACCCTTCCCTTTATATTTATGACAAACCCATTGGAACAGCTCAGGGTACAGCTACACTGTGATAAAAAACACAGAGCACCGAATCTCCTAGCCCAATAGGGTTGCCAACTTTGGTTGGATGAATTCCTGGAGTTTTCATCACATGACATTATCTATAATTAAAGATTAATCCCCTGAGACTTCAGGACAATCCTGGAGGGCTGGCAACCCTAAACCCAGGACAGCTGACTAAAAACTGCAGTATAGACATTTGGGCTCTTGCTGGACCCCTGGCTCTAAGACTCTCCTCACTCTTGGGGGTCTCAGAGCCTAGGCTCGAGCCTGAACATCTACACTGCAATTTTATAGCCTCTCAGCCTGAGCCCTGTCAGCTGACCTGGGCCAGCTGTGGCCATGACACAGGTCTTCTGTCACAGGGTAAATGTACCCTTAGACAAGGTTAGGGGCATTCTTTATTATTAATTATTATTATTAACGACCTGCTATCATTACCTCTACATCAAAATAGACAGAGCAGATACATGCCCCCCCCGTGCTGATATCTGAAGATGAACCACACGCATTCAGACAAAAAGATTGCTTAGTGCTCTGCTTTTACACTGCATCCCTTCCCCCCACTGTCTGTCTAGAAGATTATTTAGATTGTAAAATCCTTGATGCAAGGACTGTTATTCTAGGTTTGTACAGCAATTAGCACAATGAGATCCAACTCATGGTTGGGACCACTAGAACCCACTGTGATATTGAAAAAAATAGGCTTGAGGACAAAATAATATTTCCTGCTCTGTGCAGCTCTGATTAGTGCTGAAATCACATTATATAAAAGAATTCCAGGGTACGAGACAGAAAACTCTTTGGGAGGCAGCCTCCAAACTGCTCCTGCCACCCTCCTCTCCTCCTGATGGGAATCACCAGAATGGGGAGGGTGACAATGGAAAGTAATCACCAACTTCTTCTACACTCCAACTAATCCTCAACAAAAAGAACAGAAACCGTCCTGATCCCTGCTGGGGAAGGCATGGGCAAGAAGGCAGCTGCACACATGGTTCCTGACTCAAACACATTGTTGGTCACACACATTAAGTGATAGAAAATCTTCCATGGTTTGGTAAAAACCTCAAGCCTCGTCTGCACTGAGAATATGTCCTGATTCCTGCTGTCAGTGTAGCTGCACACCAGTGCAAACCCCAGGTGGAGACAAGGAAAGCCACGATTTGCATGGGTGGTGCTTATCCAGCTCCGAGCTATATTGGTGGATGGGTGGTTGGTTCATCAATTGTTGGAATCGGTGCAAATTCCCAGTAAAGCTAAGGCCCCAGTTTGCTACATTTTAGGAGACACTGCTCCAGAATCTACAAGGCAATAGAGAAATATGCATTTGAAGCAGTGGTATGCTTGCTAAGCATAAGCAGTCTAAATATTTACTTAGGCCCCCAGCAGCTCAAGAGTTCCCTGATTTAGTATTACATCCAAAGCACCATTAACGTGGACTTGTTACCACAAGTGTATGAGTATGTGTTGGTATATTTTTTGGTTTGTGGAAATAATTCACATAGTATTTTTAGTGGGGGTGGTGAAAAGGGACCCAAAAATATTCCTGTAGGTTAGCACCACCTCTGATTCAGAGTCTTAACAGTAGCAAGGAAATATATCATTCACAGAGTGACCTTCCATGTGGCCAAACAAAACAGAAAATAGGAAACAGAAAACTGCTTAAATCAGGCAGCCCCAAGACTGGTTTGAGCAGCACTAATCTTTCACTAGTGAACTTCCTTACAACATAGTGGGAGCAAAGAAACAATAAGGGCCCTGTACAGTACCTAGAAAAATACCAGTCTCATTTACACTCTGAATCAAGAACATCTACGTACCTAACTAGATTTTAACAGTGCTGCACCAAATACCCAGGCATCTCCAGTGCCATAAACTAACTCTCCCACAATGTATCCCTGACTCATGTTGAGTAGCACTTACATCGGTAGTCTCATAGAGTGCTACTTAATGTAAAGTTTGCAGCATCTGGCCCTAAATGTTTACATGTGTATTTGCTTGTGTACAAACGTAAACATCCTGTTAAAAGCCTAAATAAAATTTGGTATATTTTAAATGTCAGTCACTATGTGGTTTCTTTTAAACTGGGGCAGGATCAGCAAAACTCACTTCAATTGCTGGCTTAAACTCAGTGTGCCCTGTAGGGATCAATTTCACCTCAATTGAATTTTTATCTTATTTCTCAAAGTTCTGAAAAACTTTCCTCAGACAGGCAGAAACTGATCCAAAACAGAGCTGTGATTTTTTTGTACTTGGTTGCTGGGACTGCATCAGCAGGACCCAGCTATGTACAGGTGGCAGACTCCCCTAAAGCTCAAGGGCCAAATTCTGCCAGTGTAAATCCAGGATAGCTCCACTCAAGTCAATGGGCATTCAGCCACATAACTGAGAGCAAACTCTAGCCTCCAGATACCAGGGTCCCTTTATGTGCCATATATTAGGGGCCTCCAAAAGGCTCAGGGTACTAGGGTTTCTGAGAATTTCCTAATATTAGGATCTATAGGATTAGGGTCCCCCCAGGAGTATGCAGTACCAGGGCTCCCCATCAGTCTCCAGGTACCTGAGAGATCTGTAGCTATTAGGGTTTCCACGCAGGGTACCCCATTTTCTAGTGCCCTAAGTTTTTAAGTATTGGGGTCCCCTACAGATTCCTACCATGAAGGATGCCCCAGGGTGTCCCCTAGAGATCCTTGGTATTAGGCTTAAAGGCTATGGGGATCTCAGAGGTTCGTAGTGTTAGGGAAGTACCCAGTACACTGGCTCCCCAAGCAAACAAGGATCTCAGAGGTGCCCAGCGCAAGGCAGTACCTAGGCAACTCCTAGTTCTCAGGGGTCCCCAGAATCGTGCGCTCCTGGCACCCCCAAACAGCTCAGTCCCTCCCTTGTCCCGCTCAGGTACCTGCGAAGCTCGAATTCCTTCGACCCCTGTCCGATGCTCCTGGCTCTGCCCCACCCTGGTCCCAGTGGCACCTGGGAGACAGAGGGGAGGGAGGGGATACCCAGTCCGGCCGGGCCGCCCCTCCGCAGCGGCCGTCATCTGCTTCCCTGCCCCACCCATCTGGCAGGGACGCCTGCGCCGCCGCAACCTAGGGGCCGAGGAGCTGCAGCGAGGGAGCGGCGCCATCTGGAGGCCGTGGAGACCTGACGCTGGGGCAGCCTGCTGCGGGGGGCGGAATGGGGCAGCAAAGAGAGGAAGATGCCGGGAGCTGAGGGTGGAGGGGGGGGGGTTGCGGGGAAGAGCCGCCCCCTGCAGCTCTCCCTTTTCCTGCTCGGACATTAATTTCCCTAAGAAGCTATTTTAAAACCAGCAGCTTTAATCCCAGCCTCAGGGTGACCCTGTCCAAAATCTGCCTTGATCAGGCGTGGGGGATTAGGGGCATTTCTAGAATTCAGAGTATTTACATTTTGCAGGATGGGGAGAGGATTTAAGATTCTTGAACCTTCCCCTCTGCCCATGGCTAGCAGCTCCATCAGCCTGTATTTTCTCCATGAAAACGAAAAAACAATGAGGGGTCCTTGTGGCACCTTACAGACTAACAAATTTATTTGGGCATAAACTTTCCGGGCTAGAACCCACTTCATTGGATGCATGGAGTGGAAAATACAGTAGCAGGTATAAATACACAGCACATGAAAAGATGGGAGTTGCCTTACCAAGTGGGAGGTCAGTCTAAGGAGACAATTCAATTAACAGTAGGAGAGCAAGGCAGGAAAAATCCTACTGTTAATTGAATTATCTCATTAGACTGACCTCCCACTTGGTAAGGCAACTCCCATCTTTTCATGTGCTGTGTATTTATACCTTCTACTGTATTTTCCACTCCATGCATCCAATGAAGTGGGTTCTAGCCCGGAAAGTTTATGCCCAAATAAATGTGTTAGTCTCTAAGGTGCCACAAGGGCTCCTCATTGTTTTTGCTGACACAGACTAACACGGCTACCCCTCTAAAACATGAAAACGAAGTGACCATTGCATTATTACTGCCTAGGTCGCTCTATTGACACCTCTTTGTTTTCAGGCAGGCAGCTCCAAAGTCTAGTGAGGGGCACCTGCCTTCCACATGAACACACACTTCTCACACCCTCTGCAATGGCAACCCGTCTGGATCCTTCTGAAAACCTTGGCAATCTTCCCACATTTCCCAGCCCAGCTGAGCTATCATGTTACAGTGGTGGCTTTTCTGGAGCCCAGTATGTTGTGGCAAACTCTTTTCACTGGGTTTTAAAATATTTATTGATTCAAATATATGACCATTATCTTTACATGGCGATCAACATCCAATCACACTGGTGTAGCTTCAGATCAAGATTTAAATAGGCCCATTCCTAGGGACACCTGCCTTTCTGCACCGGTTTCTCAATAAAATATAGCTCTATGATGTGAATCTCAGTGTAGCACTTTCCTGCAAATTCCCTGCTGTTTTCATGACACAGTGCTATTTGTACCCATATTACCAGGCATTCCATCTATAAAATAGGCTCAGTAATATCACACAAGTGGGTTGTGAGGTTTAACTCACTAATGTTAGTGAAGAAACTTCAGGTGACACAGGAGTTGACAAAGGTTCTTCTATTGTTTTGTCTTCTGATTCTTCGTGGTTTGGTGTCAGTTTTATCGAACAGGAGTCAGGGATCAGTGCAGTATCAGACTGCTGTATCTCTGATCTGAATTCATCCCCAAATGGCCTCTCAGCTCTCCTTATTTCAGACCATTTCATCTCGATACCCAACCTGTTTCTGCCATGAAAAACACTTTAGTGACTATTGACATTTGTCAGTATCTGCAAGATCAGGGCGTTAGAAGTACCCAGTGCATTTGGGTACCATTAAAAACCATTAATGAAACACAAGACCTTCAAAATAAACGCAGGTCATGGAGGATGTGAAAAGTGACCCACAGAGAATCTTTAAAAATTTGGCTTGTGCATCTTTTTTTGCTTCTTTATGATGGATAAAGAGCTGAGTTTCTGTTTCTTGACTTTGGAAGTATCAGGAATGTCAAGTCTGGTCTTCTCTGGGGTTGGCAGAAAATGTATTTCATGCCTCAGAGGATGTGTATTTTACACTGAAACACCTTAACTTACCTTGAAGGGTTGGGAGTTAAATAGGTGTTATGTTTGAAAAAAATGCTTTAAAAGTATGATTAAGAATTCCTTCCCTTCTCATTTGCTCAGCTTTCACTCTCTGGACTTATAATTTCACCAGATCTCCAATCATACAAGATTCACCCAGTGCAGACAGAACCTGGATTTCTATTTCTATTAGGAAAAAACTCCTTCTAGGTCTTCTTTATACATCATAAAGAGGCAAAACAACATACAACCCCCTTTTTTCCCCCTTCACAAGTCACCTTTAAAATAATCTAAAAGTCAGTCAAAAGCCAGTCTAGACAAGTAATTCTTACATTCTGACCTGAAGCTTGCCAAATGCAGGCTCTAGGGCAGTGATTCTCAAGCTTTCCAGGCTACTGTACCCCTTTCAGTAGTCTGATTTGTCTTACGTACCCCCAAGTTTAACCTCACTTAAAAACTACTTGCTTACAAAATCAGACCTAAAAATACAAAAGTGTCACAGCACACTATTACTGAAAAATTGCTTTCTAATTGTTACCATATAATCATAAATCAATTGGAACATAAATATTGTACTTACATTTCAGTGTATAGAGCAGTATAAACAAGTCATCATAGTCTGTACCAAATTTTAGTTTGTACTGATTTTGCCAGTGCTTTTTATAAACTAGGCAAATATCTAGATGAGTTGATGTACCCCCTGGAAGACCCCTGGTTGAGAACCATTGCTCTAGGGAAATGGCCAAAAAAAGGTTCCTGCAATATCCTCAATGAAGAATACTCAGCCATCTGTCCTTGAGCGGTAGGAACAATAGCAAGTATGTCAAAGCCATTTATAAAGGAACACAGATCTTTCCAACTGGATTGCAGACCATTTGGGGCTCTCTAAATCATAGCTAGAGCCCCTATGTACTCCATGATTCGGTGGCTATGGAATTCACCCCTTGATGCACAATTGTGCTCCAGAATCTGAACTTGCATTTTAAAAAAAATTGTCTTTGTAGCACTCATTGCAAACATAACCCTGAAAACCTGAACAGAATAAAGGCTTATCTACACAGGGAAATAGGCTGCAGTAGCTATTTTGTACTACCTCCCCATGTGGATGCTTATTCTGCAGTGAGTGCCTTTACATAGTTTAGCTTAAATCACTTTGCAAGTGCAATAAGCTAAATATGCAGAAATCAGTCAGTGTGGAATAAGGGCTTGTCTACACTACGCAGCTTTTAGCTTTTAGCACTTGTCACTGAAAGTCAGCGTGTGTGAATGCTCTCTGTCGATATTTTGTCGGCACTTTTGCCAACAAAATACTTCCAGCCCTGCCAGCGGCGTTAGCTTTGTCGGCAGGAGAGCGCTCCTGCCGACAAAGCCACTTTCACACTGCCACTTATGTCGGCAAAACTTTTTATCTTTCGCAGGGGGGCTTTTTTAAGTACCCGTGAAAGACAAAAGTTTTGTTGACAAAGTTGCAGTTTAGACAAGCCTGTCTAAGAGCGTATACATTTGGAACTAGTGTGGAATAATTATCATGTTTTAAATTCACACCCTATCTTATTTTGCAATAGCTTCTCCGTGTAGACAAGCCCTAGGGCCTATATCAATGCAGTGACATCTTCCAGAGTCTGCAGATAACTTGTAACAATACCTGAAAGAGGTGTGAACTGGCCTGTTCATCTGAAATGAGTTAACTCTAAAACCTAAAGATGACATTTTAAATCCCAACATGGTTAAATATTTCACAGATTGCTGTAGCAAAAACATCCAGCTAATGTGTTTATTCTGCAATCCCAAATTGCCCTCCATACCAGTGAAGGGGTCAACCCCAAATATCCCCTACTCAGATGCCAAATGTCTAGTTTCCCCTGACAATCTCTATGATGTAGTTGGACATCATCACTGCAAAAATCTGTGGTATATTGAAAACTGAAAATATGAGGGCAGCATAAAAAAAAATGGGATTTTATAATACTGGCTATATTAATTTTCATAGTTAATCCAATAAAAACCATATCACAGCCTTGTTTCACAGCCTTTTCCCGCTTTCCAAGCCACAATTCTTCTAATATGGACCCAAGAATTATTATATAGCTTTGTAGTTTCATAGATGTTAAGGCCAGAAGAGAGCATTAAATCATCTAGCATAACCTCCTGTATACTAGAGGCAATTAATTTTCAGTTACACCTGTAATAAGCCCAGTAACTTGGGTTTGGCTAAAGCATATCTTGCAGACAGGCAACATCTTGAGCTGAAGACACCAAGAGATGGAGAAGCCATCTTTGTAATTGGTTCCCATGGTCAGTCACCCTCACTGTGAATTCTAACTTGAATTTGTCTGTTTTAACAAAGCCTGGTGCTCTTTACAGGCTGTCCAGCCTTTCACTTTTTCCAAATGTCTATTCCCTTTCTCTCGCCTCATCTTATCTGTCCCATCCTATCTCTCCCTGTAATCCATTACTTCACTTTTCCCCTCACTTGCTGTGTCATCCTTGCAATTCCTGGGTCCCTCATGTTTTAATTCCCTCCTCAAATTCCTTTACTACCCTTCTTTAAAGGCCCTTTTCTTCCACCAGTCTCCTCCTTAAGATGGAAGGAGACGAGTTCAGCCATATCCCCTTTGTGTTGTTCCTTTTGGATATAACAGGATCTGGGTTAGGCATGACCAGATCTTTAGACAGGTCTCCAGGGCCCATCTGGCAACCTACTACAGGAATAATGTTGAGGTTTTAGTGGGTGGTGCTCTTCTTCACAGCATGGCACTAGGGTGCTGACAGGGCTGGGCTTTTTCCCTAGGTGAGGCAAAATCAATGGGATGAATACTTTGGGAGCCTCTGACTTTTTTCACAGGAGTGGTTTAAATGCAGCACTGTGTATTTCAGGAGAAATGCACTGGACTGGTAAGTTGCCAAATCTACGGTTCATTTCTGATTGGCACTGCTATGTGATCTCAGAAAAGTCACTTTGCCTCTGCTTCTGTCCTATCTCCCTTTGTATTCTTAGTTTTTCCCTCATTGATGGAGTAGCACCCCATGATACTTGGACTAAATATGCAGAATAGATTCTTGATCTGATCAGATCTGTCATTACACAGGTAGCAGCTAGGAGGAGCCCCAGTCACAGACCAGGGTCTCACTGTTCTAGATACTGTAAGAACACCAAATAAAAACACTCCACATGGTATGTAAGGACCTGCAGAAACAAGGTTTCCATATTAACAGCCCCCAGAAAACTGGAGGAGCAGCCTGGAATTTGGGTCAGCAATTTAAAAACCCTAGAAGCCTGGCTCAGCCATCACACCATCCTCAGGACATCAGATGCCCTGTGACTTTTATTCCCATGAAGTGGAGCTGGATTGTGAAGTAACTGTTGCAATAAGAGCAACAAATTAAAAAACGGTGTCCAATTTTGAGCCCTCAGAGCCGTTTTAGCAGTGCTGACCATCCCAAATTCCAGATGAAGTCAGTGGGAGCTATTAGTGCTCAGTGCCTCTGGAAGTCAGGCATTAGCTCTCTCATGTTTGGTACCTTGCCTCTTACAAGCTTCAGTGGTAAGTGTATATGGTGTCAAGCCATTCAATGGGTACTCCTGTATTTAGCTAGAAAAGTTCTCTGGGACAGATTATAACACAAGCCTGAGTAACAGGGCTCAGTTTAAGAATGAATCCTACCTATGTCTAGGTTGGAGACTTTATGGTCGTATAGCTACTTACATGGGCAATTTGCAGTTATTCCTTTACCTCATAATTAGCAGTATACATTCATAAGTGTCTACAAGACTCCTTCTAGAGTCTTTCACTTTGGAAAGAAAGCTACTGAGTTGAGTGACATTAAGTGAAATAATGGCCTGTCTCCAGTTAGACTCGGGTGAATTGAGTTAAATAGGGACAACATATGATAGCTAACAGTAATTAAGGAAGTAGAGTTTTGGGGGACTATTTTGTAATGACAGCGATGGGAGTTGGGTTCCTCTCTCTCCCTTAAGCTCTAACTACTGTTTGAGTTAGAATAAGCTATTTTTTGCTCACAAAGTGTAGCTCCTCTTAATTGGTAATAGGTGTAGATTGCACTGTACCACAGTTGATGTACATGGAAAGTACTGGAAGTCTTGATAATATGCCCATTTTTAAATTTAAACCTCTGTCTGTCATTTGATTAGGGAAGTGCAAGAACTGCATCAAGTTTGAAGTCACTACTTCCCCTGAAGTCTCTCCAAAAAGCTGCATGGTGACACTTGGATTGCTCACTTAGTGTTTCCAGAAAAAGTTGTTTTTAACATAAAAAGTCAGATAAGTCATGTGGTAACAAGGATTTATTTGTTGAAGTGTCAACATCCCGAGGGAGGTGGTTCTGAATTGTTTAAACAAGAACCGTAACAGCTGACAACTGCTGAGGTGCCACAACAAAGCTCTTATTGTAAGATTAAAACAATGAAGACTGCTCTAGGGAAAAAGGATGCTATACAGTATATCCAGTAGCTGGGTGTAAGAAAGAGTGCTGCTTCAGGCTTTTCTTTCTAATGTTAAAGACAGTCTGTTTTAGACACAGTCATCTATAAAAGTTGGATTTTTTTAAGATGTATTGTCATATTAGTTCCAGAAATAATTCACTTGTGATAATAGCACTGTGCAGCTTTATTAAGTCACTCAGTTACAGTAGTATCTTATAAGACTGGGACAGTCAGATTTTGACGTGTAACAGATATTCAGCATGGAATAGTATACTACATATTCCTTTCACAAACATGTCTTACAGAGCTTATACAGTACTAGCCATCAGCCCAGTAGCAAGCTCACTGGAGTAGAAAAGGATGCAACAAGATAGCTACACTGGAAAGACAACACTTTAGAAAAAGTGAAACATGTAAGATCTCCCCTTTAGTCCCCAAAGCAAGTGTACAGTTTGGATCTAACTATACAGCTCTACATCAGTTTTCTAGAAATTCAACAAAAAAAACCCACTGGCCAATACAGTCTTTGGATATTTAGGGGAGGGGGAGAGTCATTTTCCAGAATGAAGGTCAGTCAGTTTCGTTCTCACCAGGTTCTTTGCCTTCTTTGTTCTTTCGTACTTCTTCAATATGCTTGTCCTGAAGAAAGGAAAGGTGATTGAGCGATTAGTTGTTTGAATTAGTCTACTAAAGAAATCAAGACTCTAGGTTTGTAGCAGCACTCAGGTCTACACTTCAGCTGCCAAGTCTTCTGATTCCACCTTCACATCTGATCCCCAAATGACAGGGTGAATTGTAGCATACGCCACTGAAAGTTTTGAAGATCAGTGACTTCTTGCTTCCTTTTTTAAGGTGCATGAAAATTCCCTCCAGTCCCTCTTCCCAAGAGAATTACTATACGTCTTTTGGGGATTTAATAAGATATATAATCCTCTTTAGTGTGGAGACTGACCAAAAGATACCCCCCAGACCTCCAGATGTCTAATTAGAGAATTACCCCACTCTGCCATTAGTTGGTTATGTTTAGCTGGTGAGCATAGAAAAGAACATACAAGAGTTCTTCCCAAGTGGGAATTAGAACTCGACACCTACTTTCTCCCTCAAGCGCTCCAGTTTAGCAGCCATTTGTGCCTCTCTGTTTTCTTTGTTAGCTTCCATTTTGTGGGTCAGCTTCTCTTCTGCCATTTTGCTGAAGTTATTATTTTCTTCAATTGCTTTCTGAAGCACTTCTTTTTCATGCTCTCGTTTCTCAGCTAATTGCTTCAAGACTTCTGCTTCATGAGACTAACAAGATAGACCATGTATGTTTAGACACAAGACAGATGAACTATATAGCAAGGTACCCAATTGTCTACATTGGAGACAACATTTTCTACTGCCGATTTCATTTGTGACTGTAGTCTTAACACATCAGGCACAAATCCCCAATGCCTTCCTTCTCTACTTGCCCAGATTCCATCATAGTTGAGTACACAAGAAAATAAGTTCTTGCAGTTAAGTATAAGAATCTAGTAAACTAGATAGCTTCTGAAAGAAAAAGGGTACACTGCTGCCAAGTTTTCTGGATGATTCTGTCCTCCTCCAGTCACCGTACGTCTTAACATGAAGCCATGGACACTAGAGACTATGCAAAACTCAGATATTACGTTTATGTTAAAAAGCCTTCACATTTATGGCCCTCCTAATTATAATAATTAGGAATTTGAAGCCATGTCTCAACAGCAGGTGCCATGTCTAGTCCAACTTTCAACCATGGACTTCGTATTAGGAGTGTTTCAGAGATTTACCAATAGCCAGATTTTTCTGGGAGAAGGAATCTAAGACTTTCCCCATGAAGTAAGGGGTAGGAGGAAGAATTAGAAGGAAGACAACCTTTCAGTAAACTTTAGGAGATCACAAAGTAGCAGTCTCTCTCCCTATTATATGTCCCACCACCCCCATGTTTGGGGCAACCTCCTGAAAGGTCACTTTGGGAATGAAGTTCAGGTCTTGCAGATATATTTAATACAACTGAGTAAGAGCTTTAGAAATTTACTGCAAGCCATTTAACAAGCAAACAAACAATCTCCTGCTCTTTTGCAGCGCTATGCTAGCATGTGAGTAGCTAGCTGGCTGTCCGTCCAAACTAACAAGTGCCTATATTAAGACTGAAAGTCCTGCAATATTTTGGATTTATCAGAAAGGGGTTTTTGTTGGTTTTTTTAAAAGTGAGCTTTACCTGAGTGGCCTTTTAAGCTACTGTTACTTCGGATTTACCTTACGTCTCTCTTCTGCAGCTTCCAACTTTTTTTGAATTTCTTCCAGTGAAAGATCCTTCTTCTTTGGAGGGGAGAGGGGAAATTCTGGGACTGCTTCTTTTGAAGGAGGACTAAGTATCAGCTCAAATGCCTGCCCAGATGCACGCTTTTCCAGCTCCTTCACCTGAATATCTAAGAGAATGACAAGACACATCGGTACTTGGAGCCAGCTTAAGTGTTGACTTTGCTTCATTACACATGATTCTTAGGACTTAGATAACGCAGCTGTCTAATGAAGACAGAGTTTAAAATGAGCAGATTAGCCTATTTAAAGCAGCCGCATAAGCCAACAATACATTTGTTTCTTAAGTCACATAGCCACAACAGTATCTGTGCATCTTTACAAATTAATTTATCCTCACAACATCCTAGTTAGATAGGCAAGTATCCCCACTTTATAGATGGGGAACTAAAGGACCAAGATTAAAGAACTTGCCCAAGGTCCCACAGAAAGCTGTGGTAAAGCCAGGCATTGAACCCTGGTCTTCCAACGCCCTTTAGCCAGCAGGCCAGCCTTTCTTCCAGAACTTCAGACTATGTTTCTCAGGACAGAGCACAAATGGCTTCTAAAACTCCTGCAGAACTGACTTTGTCTGCTTATAGGATTTAGGGCATCACATGCACATTTTATAGTCACTTTCATCAGCCATACCAGATAGCATTAGATTAACTGAAAGCGATCTGCTAACAGACAAAGCTTTGAGTGTTTTCACATGCATTTAATTTAAAGTTTTCTAAGCCCTGCATTAAGAGACAGTAAAAATAGTACTTTGCTTACTGCTTATTTAACATCAAAATTAGGGTAGTGAAGGAACTTCCCTTTTATTCAAAATATTTACAAGTTATTGAGAAGATACAATACAGGAATATTCAATAAAGTGTTCTTAACACATTACATACCAGAAGAAGCCATGACTAAGAAGGTAGATACCAGAAATGTGCTCTGGAAAGACTCGAATCAGTGGAACCCCTAAGTGATTAATAAATAGTCATTAATTCTTTGACTAGACAACCATAAGAGTTAAAAAAAAATTGTTTTACACAGCAGAATGCAACACCAATCAAAATCACTGTGTGTTACAATAAGAGAATACTGAAGAGGCATTAATTACTACAACCGGATGACCCTTGCGGTCCCTTCTAACCCTATGATTTGAGAGTTTGTGGCCAATCTAGGCAGTTGGAGAAATTTCTGCTATTCCAGTGCCTCTAGGCCCAGTTGATCCGAATATTTTCGGACCTTGTTTGCATTTCTAAATTGCAAAGGCCACAAAGTAAGTGTTTAGTCCAGTAATTTCTCTGCCCCCACAAAGGGCTACTAATCCTGCTTTTTCACCAAAGATTAAGTCATTTCATAAACTGAGGAAAGTAATATATTTTAAATTTCAGGGGTGGCACTATAGTCCAAAGGAAGTAGATTCAGGACTGCAGCCTATTCCAAGTTTCAGAGAATTGCAGTGAGAATTTAGGCTTAGTCAGCACCATATTTAAGACTACAATGAGACAACTAGACATTAGACAGCTGTCTCTCAAGATACTTTAAGTTTGGTTGTTCTTGTGCGAATAGGATCAAATTTCTCTTATTTTTACGCTATGACTGATACCCATCTACTGAAGAGACACCAAGCCACATTATACAACATGCTCAGAGCATAACCATTTTGTAACACTTAGCTCTTAGAGTCATTTTCCACCCATAGATCTCAGAGCACTTTACAAAGGTGAACAGTATCATTATCAGTTTCAGAGTAGCAGCCGTGTTAGTCTGTATTTGCATCATTATCCCCATTTTAATGGGGAAGTGGAGGCACAGAGGGGGAAGAGACTTACCCAAGGACCCAGCAGTGCAGTAACAGAGCCAGGAATAGAAAACTCAGATTTGAGTTCCAGTCCTGCATTCTATCCAGAGGATCCAATGGATACAGGCCAGCTACAAGTGCCTCCATTTACTCATGTACAAAAATGGGTACAGTCCCACTGATGTTGACTCTGTTTAGAATGGTTATTTAGAAGCCATTAGATGAAAAGCACTACATGATACTCTGCACTTTTAAAGATAGATAGCTGAGCCATTTTCCTTAATGCCAGATTATGGCAGCCTCACTAAAATAAGAGCAGAGATCACTGCAAAACCACAAAAGCATGACTGATAGTTGAGGTAAGCGAGACAGCTATGAACAGCTGGATTGTTAAATAGCGAAGATTAGAACCAGAACAATAGCTACAGAGGGGCAAGGACCGTAAGCCTGGAATAGTATGGAGGGGCGCCCCCTTTGGAGGCGGAACAGACGGATGGGGCTCTGGAAGAGTAATGGTGGAACAGTCTGGCTATTGTGGGTAAGCAGGGCTGTGGGGGGCAGAGTGAAGAGCTGACCCCCCAGGTACAGTAATCTCCAGACAGTGCATGGGACAGGCTATAGCTCATGGGGCGGGGCCAGGACCGGCCCCCCAGTTGGCCCAATCGAGATGCCCCGGACGGGGCAGGCAGATGCCCCACATAGCCACTCAGAAGCGAGCGTCCCTTGAAGCCCCGCCCTCGGCAGGCGCGTTTCGAACAGCACCGAATTCAAACCGCTGGAGAGCGCGCGCAGGGGCTAAGGGGAGGGGGCGGCGCTAACTGTAACATCCGGGCACCTGGGTACCCCCTCCCCAGCCACCCCTCCCGCCCGTTTCACCTGACACGGGCCCCCGCCTGTCGCGCGGCGAAGCTCCTCAGGCGGCAGCCCCTTCCCCCGGGGAGCCTCCCCCGGCTCGGCCCCTGCCCTGCGAGCCGGATTCGGTCCCTTCCGCGCCCCTCACCTCGCAGCGAAGCGGCCCCGGTCCCAGCTAAGGCCTCGAGGGCGGCCGAGCTGGCTGGGCACCGCCCCCTTCCCCGCGAACAATGGCGGGGCCCTGTCAGAGGAGGGAGGGAGGGAGGGGATCGGGGACAACCGCCGCTGCCTGAGCCCACCCCTCTCCCCCTCCGTCGGGAACCGCCCCGGGCCCCCCGCCCACACGGCGGCGGGGACAATGGAGCCCCAGGCGGAGGGAGGGGACGCGCCCCGCCCCGTCCCCCAGCTCATTGTCTCCCGCAGCCCCGTCCTCTTTGTCAGCCCCGCTCCCTCTGCGCCGCGGCACCGCTGTGGGGGACCGGCCGCTCCCTTCACCCGGGGAAAGCGCGGAGCCGCCGCCGCGCCCTCGCCCCAAAGCGGCCGCGGTCCCTGACGGAGGCCGACGAATTCCACACTGTGGCGAACACAGCGCCCCCCCCCCCGCATTAACCCCGACCATCCCCTCCAGCGCCGATCCGCACCGAGGGGGGGGGAACCCTCCCGCGACCGCCGCCCGCGGGCACCCGCCCTCGCGGGCACCGACCCCCTGCTTTCCCGCGCCTCTCCTAGGCGCCCTCTGTTCTGTCCCCCGCCTCGCTCCGCTCGCCCACCTGCTCCGTCCGCGCGGCTGGCCACACTCAGCGCTTAACCGACCAGCTGCTCACAAAAGCGCCAAACAATGGCACGTGACCAGCCCCGCCCCGCCCCCATTGGCCGAGAGTGGCGGCACGTGTCGCCCAGCGGGGGGGGGAGGGGGCTCGCGTGCCCCCTTCGCCTGGTGCATCGTGGGAGCCGTAGTCCACAAAACAGGGCGTGGGGGCCAGTGCGGGAGGGCCGGGGCCGGAGCCGGGGCGGGTGAAGGTGCTGGGGACAGCAGGGGCTGGGGGCAGGAGGCCAGGGTCTGCCCCCGCTCGGCTCCTCCGCGCGCTGCGGCACGCGCCCCCCGCCTCGGCCTCACCGTCCCCACGTGTGAAATGGGGATAACGGGACTCCCTTTGTCTCCTGCTCCCACCCCTGCCTCTGCCTGGGCTAACGCTGTGCCAAGGCTCCGTCCCTCCCAGCGCTCCCCGAAACCCACTTGCCCCGGGAGGATCCCAAATTCCCAGGCACGTGCCAGCCCCAGCCCTTGCAGGGCAGCAGCAGGAAGGCTCTGCCCAGCGCTGGGACTCCCAGACTGTCTGGGGGGTTGTCCATCTTTCAGGCGGAAAGTGCTCGGGGCAGGGCCAGATCAAGGCTACAAGGTGCTGAGAGACCTCAGCTTCCCCCCAGGGTGCTGCAACCAGCTGCCTGCCTGGGGAGCAGGGAAGTCAGTGGGAATTGAGGCTGCTCCAACCCATTGAAAAGGGGGTCTCAGCACAGCAACGTGCCCTTTTTGTGCCTTGCCGGTTGGGCTGGGATTTATGATAATGAATACCTAATTCAGAGGGGAGTAGTCCAGCTTCATTCACTAATGTATGTGAAATGCTTTGAGAAACCTTCATGGGAGATGCTACAAAAGGGCTAATTATTATATGACATGTGCTGTCATTTGTAGGAAGCCATAAATGTACCTGTTACTTCAATGCGAGTGAAATATAGGAAAGAGAAATCAGAGTGAAACAAAAGCAAGGAGCAGTCTGGTGGCACCTTAAAGACTAACGGATTTATTTGGGCATAAGCTTTCATGGGTAACAAAGCCACGATGCATGGAGTCTGAAGAAGTGGGGTTTTTACCCAGGAAAGCTTATGCCCAAATAAATCTATTAGTCTGTAAGCTGCCACCAGATTCCTTGTTGGTTTTGTGAATACAGACTAACACAGCTACCCCTCTGATACAGAGTGAAACATGCACCCCCAAAACAATTTACAATCTAAAAGTACCAAGAGGTAGTATAATATGATAACTCCTTTGCACTTCGGCAGTATCTTTTAGCCAAAGGACTCAACGTGCTTTGCTGAAGCTTCCCCTAAGCCACACATGCCTGTGAAGGAGGTAAATATTATCAGGGTACAATACAGTTAAAGAACAACATACAGCCTTCATTGATGGTTTTTGTTACATACAGTACACTTGGATTTGTGCAGTTACACTGGAAACCCCTGAAGCCATGCCACCAGCCAGCTAGTCCGATTTCTTCATCCATAATGATTATTTTATAATTACGTTCATGTAGGCTGCTTTAAGAACCATCCCTATTTGTGTTCTGGGGTACATTATGAACAATTCTGGTTCTGAGGTATTGAATTACTAAGCATAGCTAAGTGGTTCATTCCCAGACGAACTTTGAATGAACTAGCTGGGTTTTAGTGTGTTCTTTAAAAATTATTTCAATATGATTCCCTTGATAATTTTTGTGATCCACTCATTTAAATTGCATCAAAAGTCAATATGCATGAGAGGTAAATGACCGGGGTAGAGCAGCCTTAATGTGTTACGAGCCAAGCTGTTTATTTCAAAGGCTTTGTACCTGCAGTATTGAAATAAGAAGGTTTTATTAAGGGGATCCACCCCTGTTGTGCATACTTTAAAAAAACAAGGATTTTACACACATTAAGGTAGGTTAATATTGTGACAGAAAATTATAAAGCTTTCAAAACACAAATTATTTTAAACACTTGCTCTGTTTTGTGTGTGTGTGTGTGTGTGTGTGTGTGCTGATCTAACGTCTATTTCCATGGAAACAGCATCCAGCAGCAGAGCTGTTAGAACTAGGTTTTCAGCTGGATCGGCTAGCTCAGCATAGCAAGAGCCATTTTTAAGCAGTATTTTAGAGATGATTTTAGGCTCTAGTGGCTAGTGTAATGTTTCAGTTTTGAAAGAGGGTCCATCTGCTTGACCATTCAGTAACAGACCTGGTATACTGGGAGAAACAGGGCAGGTGCTGCCCCATCGACAGGGTGCATCACTCTAAATGCTAGCAGCCACATGTTACAGTGCAGCAAGAAACAGCAGCCAAGGGGCTAGTTATAAAATATATATACATACTGATCATTTTGAAATAAAAGAAATATCTTAAGTGCTGTGATTACACTGCTTTAAATATTGTTTGGAATGTCGTTGACCTGCTGAGAGCTTGTCATTCCTAAATCAAGTGTTCTTTTATTATTATGTATTAATTATTATTATCCATATGATTTCAACAGTGTGTTAGGTGCTTGTATTTTAAAGCCTTTTAGTAACAAAAGGGAGCTTGTCATGGGGTGATCTCAAGAGTCACAGGGCCAATGACTTCCTGGGTTTGTGGGTTTTGATTGGCATTCCTGTCACTTCCTGGTGCCAGGCCCTCAGCAGAGACATGAAGAAATGTCATCTGTACCTCCTGCAAAAGGAAGACGGGGTGGGATCCCACTGCCAGTAACCTGGGGCCAGACTCTGTGCCCAGATTCTATACATCTTCTTGGCTTGTTTGCACATAGTAAAGAACTAAAAATAAAAAAAAGGTCTGAGACTAATTATTTTTGCTTTAAAGCTCAGATGCCTTTCCTATATAACCTCTAAAATTTAGAGACAGCATTGTCCAGTGGCTAGGGCCCAGTTCTGCCTATTTCCTTCTGCGTCACATTGGGCAAATGACTTCACCTCTCTTTGCCTGCCAACCCTTTGTCTGCCTTGTTTATTTAAACAGTACTCTGTTTGGGCTAGAACTATCTTTAACTATATGTGTGCGGACAACACCAGCACAGTAGAACCCTGATCTCAGTGGATTCTTTGGCCCTACCGTAATACAAAAAAATTATATAATATTCAACATGTATTTCCAATTTCTTACAGCATTCTCAAACATTTACCTTTTGGGATAAAATGTCTCATTTTTGGTCTCCCCTCAGAAGCGATTTTAAGTTTCATAAAACCCATTTGTTTGTCTGGGGCTGGGCTTTGTCACTGCTTGGCTGGGGATCTCCCAGGGAAAATGGAGTATAGGAAAGTCAGGCATTTAATTTGCATTAGACCATTGTTTATAGGCATTGCTAGTGGGAGACCAAGCAGATTCCTCTTGAGCTCAGTACATGCCAGCAGCTTTTGGTTGCAGGATTCCTTGCAAATAAGAACAATCTTTCCGTTTATGTCAAGCTTTCCAAAAAAGTTCGCCTTTCGGAAGAGAAATTTCCCAATGAAAGGTCATAGTTTCTGAACACTGTAAACCACCAAAAATCAGGGATCAAGAGTGAATATGCTCTTTCAAGCCTAACTCTAACCAAATCAGCTAACGAATATGTGCATCTTGGCAGCAAGAAAGGACAATGGCACAGCCTGAGGAGGACATTGCAGGGTGCAGAAAGGTGTCGATGGCCTTGTTTATACTGGGGATAAGATTTGATTTCAGCAACTGGTGGCTAACAACCAAGGTCACCCCAAGGGTAGCTGCATCTGCTTGAAACCAGGCTCAGTTCCACTCACGCAAATCAAAGCTTTCCTGGTCTGATCTGGGCGTTTGTACCCGTGCAACTACAGCAGTAACTGGCCACTGATTGCTGAGACTGGGGCTAATTCCCAGTACAAACAAGACCTTAGGCCCCTCAGATGTTTATTGAACACCCTGAACTCTCATTGATTCAATGGAAGCAGGAGCAGGCTCTTTGTCTTCCAGGGGAGTTGAGGGTGCTCAGCCCCACCGAGGATCAGGCCCCTCAATGAATCATTATAATGGGTGTTCAGACATCTCTGCACTTGCGCTCAGTTCCTGGCAGGATTGGGCCCTTCATTTCCCCACCAATCAACCTGTGAAGCATAAAACCCCATGGGGCCAGATTTTCAAAGGTGTTTAGGTATCTAAAGATGCCCATAGGCAGCTAGTGGGATTTTCAAAAGCACCTAAGCAAGTTAGGTGCCTGAGTCCCATTGAAATCGCTGTGCTGTGTGACCATTGACTTCAGCCTGAAAATGGACATCATTACACTTACCTACTTCACAGAATCAATTAATGCTTGTAAAGCTCTTTGAGATCCTCGAATTATAAATGTAACATAAATACAAAATATTTCGAGGCAATTTACTTGGGCACTGCCTCAGGTGCACTAATAATATTTAGCATTTATAATCTAAGGGTCTCAATGTACTTTTAAAAAGGAAGGTAAGTACCCCATGAAGAAACTGAGACGTTGTGTGACTTGCCCAAGGGGACACATCAGGTCAGTAGCAGAGCTAGCAAAAAGAATCCATGTCTCCTGACTCCCAGTCCTGTACCTTGCCCACTGGACAATGGGGCCTCTCCTCAAAAATTGTCTGAAAGCATAAAAGACTGTATTAAAATAGTTAGGTTTTTCCTGTAACTGGTAACTGCAATTTGCATTCTTATATGTTTCAAGGTCTCAGCTGGAGGACTGTTTGTACATGGAATTAGGACACAGTGATCAGATTTAGCATGAAGATTAAAGATGCTCCTGTGATGTACTTATCAAAACACCCCACAAAGAGACTGACATAATTAGGCGACAGCTCAGCCCACGGCAGCGCCTTTAACTTGCCAAAACATTTAATCTCCAACAAGAAAATGCACTTTTTGAGTATTAAATTGCCATCCTTACAGTGTCCGTGGTAGATGGACTGACAGATATTTGGTTCATTATGCAGAGAATGCCTTAAAGCGCCTTTGTAAGTAATATCAATGGCAGATATTTTCTACATTTGGACATATTAGTAACTGTGTCTGAACTAGGAATCAGAAGGGTAGCCGATGCATGGAGTGGAAAATACAGCAGCAGGTATAAATACACAGCACATGAAAAGATGGGAGTTCCACTCTGATGAAGTGGGTTATACCCTATGAAAGCTTATGCCCAAATAAATGTGTTATTCTCTAAAGTGCCACAAGGACTCCTTGTTGTTTGAACTAGGAATGTTTGTTGATTTCAAAATAGAAATCCAGTACATGCTTTCTAATGTATTATTATAACTGGTCTTAAAATGATCTTTAATTTTTAATGATTTTTAATATGGTCGCCTGCTAAGAAAGACATGGGAGCTAAAAGAGATTCAGCACCTAAAGTTAGAGAGAGGCGGCCTGGTTAGAGCAGGGGACTAAAGTCAGGATTTTCTTCCCAGCTCTGCCACTGACTTGCTATGTTGACCTTGAGCAATTCACTTAGGCTCACGTCAACCTAACAACTCCCATTAAAATCAACAGAAGTTGGGCTCCTAACTTTGAGGATCTGGGCCTCAAATCTCCCCGTACTTCAGTTTACCCATTGGCACAATGGTTATAATAATACTTACTTAGGGTAGCTCACGAGGGTATTGAGAGAGTTAATTAATGTTTGGAAAGCACATTGAAATCTTTGGATAACATACATTCCAGACTATCATCCTGCACCAGATAAAGAAATCAAAGAATCTGCAGAATTTGCCAAAAACTAAGACTTTCAAACAAGACTTTCAAGGCGTGATTCCCACTCAGAGAGAGTTCTTCAATGAGTGAAACAGAAATAGTTTGGAAACGATCTGTATATGCTAATCAGGATCTATTTGCTTATGTATATATTAATATTAGCTTATTTCTTTCTTAGTTTTTTGAGACTATTTGGTATCTTTATGCTGAAAACATGAGTATTAGTAACGAAATGCTTTCTTTAGGATTAAATTTTGCCTTTGGCAGTAAGGCAGTCAATACTCTTGGATATGGCCCTGGTTAGAGCAGTAGTTGGGGAGTTAGGGTTCTGGACCCAGTTCAGCCACAGACTTGCCGTGTGCCTGTTGGAAACCCACTCAACCTTTTGTGTGCTTCTCTTTATTCCCCCATAAAACAAGGATAGTAATAGCACCTCATTAACTCAAAGGGGGACCATGTCGGTGACAAAAGATATATAAATGCAAATTAATTATTATTATAATATATGGGCACCATGATCCTGAAATTTCTTACCCTTCATAAAAAAAAAAAAATCACGTGACAGCTGTTGCTTAATGCAGTGTTGGAAGGTGCTCAGATGCTATGGAGGGTGGTATAAAAACCTATATTGAATAGAATAGAACAGTACATTTAGGATTTTATGAAAATACTCTACTGCCTTTTCAACACTTTCTGGCCCCCAGAAATGGCTACAGACAGAAAGTCCCTGTACGTTATATAGTCACAGTAGGATCCTGCTTGTTCTCATATTCACCTTAAGTCTGAACTCTATGGTTTTCTCTCTGGATGAAATTCAAACCCTCCACATAACTCCTAAGTAACTGGGCTCTACGCTCAGCTACGCCAATCTATATGAGATTCTACATAGTCACAGATTTTGTGGCCCCAACCATCCTCAACCATTATGTTAGCCAATGCAAAGCTGGCATGGAGATCCCCTTTCACTGAGAGCACGGAGTACAGATGAAGGCCCCCCCTTCCGTTTCTTGGCTACTCCCCCTGTCACCCTCGTCCTGATCTTAGGAGATATGCAGGGACTTGCACCAGCTCTCTGCACCCTGGCTGAATTTCATCCTGAGCACTTCGCTTGTCAAGGAAGCCCCTGAATAACCAACTGCTGAAGGTTCAGAAATGACCACTGGCTCTTTCAGGGCTCTTTCAATAACGGAGCAGCAGGAAGAGAAGAGAGGAGATAATGGGTTTTTGTGAGCCGACTTGAGGTGCACTAATTAGATTTCAAGAGTGTCAGAGTCTCCCACTTCACCTGGGATACGGAGCAAAGGAGACAAGGTGAATTTGACAACACAGAGAATAGCAATGCATACAGAAGCCATAAAATATTCAACAGAGAAAGAAGGTTCCCGTAAGAGATTTGCTCTGGCTCTTTGAAAATGAAATGAAATGAAATAAAGACGTTTGGTGTAGCACTAATTATTCCCCAGTCCCTAATTAGACTCTGGGATTCAAAAGATGGGTTCAGAAGTAGAAGAAGCTCAGCAAAACCCATTGTATTATTAATATTTTCTCGGCATGATACCTTTAAAAATGCCACCTCCCTTTCAAGACAGAAATTTACGTTGCAATAATGGGAGGGGTTTTTAGATGGAAACCCTCTTAAAGGTATATTCCTGGTAAGTAAGATCATTCACATTATTGATCTGAAATGGCAGAAAAGACCTTAGATTGAGTCTACTCCAATTAAAGTAAATGGCCTAGACCCCTGGTTCTCAAAGCTATTTCACATGCAAAATTGGTGGACAACCAATTGGTAATACAATTTGCTTTTTTTACGGAAAGATCTGTGATGTGAGGAGCAGAATTATTTAAAGTACTGACGTGTCTGACTTGATCAAAGCAGACGAGGCAAGGTGAAATTGGGCCAATATCAGATTTGTAAAAACAAGCCTTTACGTAACCTAAGAACCCCTACACTGCTGCACTGTGGTAGTGCAGGAGAACCAGAAAACGAACTTATTGTTACATGTATTGCACTAGCATAAGGAGTCTATTCAGGGACCACGACTCTCAATGTGCTAGGTGCTGTATAACTGCAGAATGAAAAGTTGGGCTTGTCTCAGACAGCTTGGCCATTTAAGTAAATCAACTAGAAGCTGACTATAAAGAACGGTGAAATGGATGTCTGTTTTCGTTGGCCTAATATAAAATAATTAAACAGCTCAACCTGTGGAAAGTACATTTGATCTTTAAAATATTTTCAGTTGTAATCCTGAGTGTAAGGTGTTTTAAAGATATGATTTTATACTTTAACGTTTATTTTAAAATACAGTAAATTTCCCTCTTGTTCCCACCCAAAATTCTCTCTCTAAATTGTTCAGTTCTTGGGTTGACTTCAGTATATATCTTAACTAGAATTATTTAAAACAATAACAGTCTGGAAACAATATATCCAGATCTCACTTTGTTTATTACTAAGTTTGATTTTTTTTTAAATTGAACATTTAATAGGTCGATGCAAAAATAAACACAGGAGTCTACAAATACTGTAAAAATATACAAACAAATGCAACCTTAGGCAAGGAGCATTGTCATATCTTGAGATCCTTACCTAGCAGATAGAAATGTTGCATGGAATATATCAGCTGTGACAAAGTTCCTGCTCTACCTTGGTGGGTCTTGCGCTTATTGGTGGATTTGCTCCCCTTGGAGCTTCACGGCAGCCCTCAGCTTGGCCGTTTTTCTGAATTCACAGTCCAGGTTGACTCCTCCTGTGTCTGACCAGGAGTTGGGAGGATTTGGGGGGAACCCGAGCCCGCCCTCTACTCCGGGTTCCAGCCCAGGGCCCTGTGGAATGCAGCTGTCTAGAGTGACTCCTGGAACAGCTGTGTGACAGCTACAACTCCCTGGGCTACTTCCCCATGGCCTCCTCCCAACACCTTCTTTATCCTCACCATAGGACCTTTCTCCTGGTGTCTGATAATGCTTGTACACCTCAGTCCTCCAACAGTCCGCGTTCTCACTCTCAGCTCCTAGTGCCTCTTGCTCCCAACTACTCACACGCGCACCACAAGCTGAAGTGAGCTCCTTTGTAAAACCCAGGTGCCCTGATTAGCCTGCCTTAATTGATTCTAGCAGCTTCTTGATTGGCTGCAGGTGTTCTAATCAGCCTGTCTTAATTGTCTCCAGAAGGTTCCTGATTGTTCTGGAACCTTCCCTGTTACCTTATCCAGGGAAAAGGGACCTATTTAGCCTGGGGCTAATATATCTGTCTTCTATTACTCTCCTATAGCCATCTAGCCCGACCCTGTCACACAGCATACTGCTACTGTACATTCATATAAATCATCCAGAAAGGCATTTACATGGTTCTGCATAGCATAGCATGAATGTGAGTGCTTCCTTTGCATAAAATATAGACAACCTATGAAATTCAAATCGGGTTCTGCCCTTCAACGTACGTATTTTAAGATGCAACCCCAGACCTTTCCCAGTGGCACTCAACTGGGCACCAAGCCTGAGCGGTAGGAATTGAATCTGTTCTGTGCTTTGCAGAATTGGGCCCATAATTAATGGTTTTTCTGTGTATTTGAAAGAGACATTTTTAAAAAAAATCCTTCTTAGTCAAGTGAGCACAGCTGGAGAGCCCTGACGTTTCCGTATCACAATACAATGTACCTTCCTGCTGTCCTCTGCTGCATTAATCAACAGGACTGACATCTTGGGGCATCAGTGCAGGGGATGCTGGGGGAGCCCAAGAGATGCCACGCTGTCAACTCCCAGGGCACTGGGGCCCAGAAAGCATATTTCTCTTTTGGCCTGAAAGCTGCACATCATGCAGGGGGCAGGCTGGCGTCTGACACGGCTGGTTTGGGGCAATCCCATACCATCTGATCTGCCTGTGGTGGCAGCAGCTTGGGCTGCCACTGCCATCCCTCCTCCTCCTCTTGCAGCTGCTGTCTGTCTGTCTCTATAGCAACCGGGGCAAAGGCCCCATCCACTGGGGCCTGGACCTAGGTCTCAGCCCCCTCCCGCCCCATCCCAGCCTGGTGGGCCAGGAGCCTCGGCTTTTCCCTGGCCAGATTTGTCTGTCTCCAGTAGCAGATGGCCAGGAGCAGGTCGCGTGGTGAGTGGCCGATCATGTTTCCATTAAAAAAAAAAAAAAGACCTAATTAACTTTCCCTTCTCCTCAGCCCGGGGTTTGGCAGCTCAGCCACTTTCAGGAATCACCTCGCTGACCTGTACGAAGCTGCTTTACTCTCAGAATAAAATGCTGGCCAGCCAGTATCGGCCGTGCTGCCTCCCTTCAGCAAGGACAGAGAGATGCGGAGGGGAGGGGAGGCAGGGGCACGAAGCCGCGTCCACCCCCTTTTTTAAGGAAATGGACGGCCGGACAAATTGGCCAGGTGGGGAAGACAATCCGGCAGGGCTTTGAACCTTGTATGTTTGCAGGCCTATGATCACCAAGGCTGCGTGCATAAGGCTAAGATGAAGCTAAGTTTCCCCAGTGCCATCCAAGATTTTAGGGAGGGTTGGGGGCCACTAACTGGGTTTAGTGTGTGCCTCCTAACATGGGGGAAAGCACTGGGTGGGGACTCGAGAGAGCTAGGTTCTATTCCCAGCTGTCACTGCCCTGCTGTGTGACACAGGGCAAGTCATTTCATCTCTCTGCGTCTGTTTCCCCTCCCCACCACCCTCTATCTTGTCTATTTCAGATTACAAGCTCTCTGGGGAAGGGTCTGTCTTTTACAGCGTGCGCAAGTGCCCTAGCACCGTGGAACGCCAATCTCAGCTGAGGCCTCTCGGCCCTAGTGTAAAACTAATAAATAAATAATGCAATAATAATAAACGTTTTTGGATTATTTTAGCCTCAGCTGATCCTATGAAATGTAAAGAGAACCTACTCACCCCTAGGATTCTAAAATAAGGGACTGGTGCCGAGTTGGCGACATTGTGAAGGCTACCAGATCTGGGCCCTAGAGGCCCTAAATCTGGAGTGAATTTCACAGTCTATCACTCAGAATGCTTTGCCAGCTCTTCTTGGGATAGAAGCCCTGGGGACAGAGGCTAAGTGCATTGTGGCTGATTGTAGTGGCTATGACACTGTATTGCAAAAAGCTGGCTAGTATATGGGCATCACTGGATGGGATCTGTGCTGCCCACCTGTGTGTCATAGGCCTTTTACTGCTTAGAGCTAAGAGAGATTCTCCTTTAACGCAAGTGGTAGAAACTTGCTCTTTTTGGGAAAGAAGGATCTGAGTTTTATCCCCTGGTGATGCTCTGATATTCCAAGTGTCCAGGGTGTGTAGCCTAGTGAGAACAGGGAAGCTCGTACAATAGATGACCATGGATTTGATACAGATATTAATAAACTAGATTTTCTCTTACCTTCACCTCTGTGTGATTTTCCAAGGCTTTGATGCTGTGGTAAAAATCAATATAAAACCCAGTTTATAATCATTAAACAGAGAATGAGGAATTCTGCTCTGGGAAGTTCTTTAAGGGATTCTGCATTGTTTTTAATTAGGTGGCATAATGCTGCATGTTTGTCCAAACGGGCCCCATTCACGCAATCTGATCCATGCAAATACACTTGCATGGAGCCCCTTTGGAGCTAGTTGGGATTTGCATGGGCATCCGCTCAGATCAGTTTGCCGTGTCAGGGCCTTCATACATTGTGCTCAATCCAGACCTCAGAGAAAGTCTTGTCTTTAAAAAAAAAACAAAACCCCTCTCCCCAAAAGACAAGTCAAGGGATGTTTGAACATATATTTCAATTTATTTTATTGAAATCAACAGGGAACCTTCAGGTGAGTAAATGTTCACCTCGTTTCTCCTTTATAAAGAATTAAGCTTTCAAAGAAACAGAGGATTCTGTTGCGGGCACTGGCTGGTAGATACAATTCACTGGGCGTGTGTGTGTGAATTCTATATCGAGTGATCTGACAAGGCTCAAGGAGTTCTCAGGCTGGGGGAAGGAGTACAAGATACCAGAGGTTAGGATATTAAGACCTTCAGTATCTAGTCTGTGCTGACACTCAGATTTCAGCTGCAGCCCAAGTCACAGCAGCTGCTGTGAAACGCCTTTGAAGATAGCATAGGTTGGGGGCTGAAATTGCTCGGCAAAGATAAGCCAGGGCTTTAAAAAAAATGTATTCCATTCACAGCTGAGTGATGTCTTAAATGAGACTGTGAGGCGAATCTAAATGGGCCACTTTTTTAAAAGCTGCTTGTTTGAATATTAAAACAGATCAGAAATCATTTTTAAATGCCTAGTTTAGCCGGAAGCTAATTCCAAAGCTGCATCTATTACACAGGTGCACCCACAAGCTCTTTGGGGTGAGGACTAGCTTTGGCCCCACTCCTGCAATCGGATCTGCTAGTGCTGACCCTGTAAGGAGCCTCTGCACACCAGGGATGTTTATCTGTGCAGCCTGTACCACACTGAACATACTGGTTTTAAGGGCCTGATCCAATGCCTATGGACGCCAAAGGCAGTTTTGTAGGGCTTTGGAGCAGGCCCTAAATAAACAAACGCACCACGGAATTTAAAAATCTCTGTGCTGTAGGGAGAATAAAACATGGCTCCAGGCCCACCCCAGCAACGACCAAGAGCCGACGACCCTGCAGTGACTGGCGTGAAAAGAGTTAGTGGGTCACCGCCCATTTCTGATGGGGTAGGTGAATGTAGCATAAACCCCATCACTACAGCGGGCATGGATTTTTTCATCTTGCTGGCTTTCTCAGCAGAGGAATCAAAGATGGGATGAACCCTTGCACTTTACTCTTCTTCCAGTGGGACTATCTGAACTAAGCTTTTCCTCCTTGAGGCGTTTCCCCTAAGGAAGGGTTAAGGCTCACTGGCAGGGCGGAGTGGAGTAAGACGGCTTGCTGTACCTGGTTTGTGGATACGCAGAGGGCTTCAGTCTTTGGAGCTATCAATCCAACACCTAATTCTAGTGTTAAATTCATACTAAAATCAAATAATAATAATACTTTGATATTACATAGCATCTTCCAGCAGCTGATTTCCAAATACCTTGCGCAGGTGGGGAAGTCATCTATATTGTACAGGTCAGGGAACTGAGGCACAGAGCAGTTCAGTAGCTTACCCAAGGCCACAGGGGAGATGGCAGCAGAATCAAGAATAGAATCCAAATCTCCTTGTCACCCAATCTCCTAGCTCTAACCACTAGACATCTCTAGAGGGTACCTCCCTCCACACGTGTGGCTGGCATATACCACACAGCAGCTGCGCACACAGTTCTGTTCTATTGTCTGCAATCATTCGATTTATCGGAGGCTGAAATGTGAATGCAAGCATCTGTCTAATAACTGACTGATGGCGGCCAAATTAAAATTCAAGGCTACCTTGGAGGGAAAACAAAGGTTTGGGAATAAAGCATTAATCAAAGCAAAATACTCTGCCCAAAAGGCTCTGGGCTGTTGGACCATTTTACCTTTTCTCCTGGTTCGATTTCATTGGCCTTCAGGATTTTTGCCCTCAGAGACATGCTTCTCCTTGCCACACAATGAAGCACAATTCAATCATCATCTTCATCCACGAGTCCTCTTGTAAAATGCATCAGCTAATGAATGTCCGTATTAGCAGGAGTACTTCAGGCCCCTGGGGAGCTCTGAAAAATGAGATGCACCTTCCACACTGTGACAAAGCAGGACTGTTCTTAATGTTTCCTCTGAATATTGTGGGAGTGCCTCAGTTTCCCCTACGCAGTTCTTAAGTATCTAGGGGGTGGGATAAGGGTGTCTGATCGTTGCAGAGCCCTAGAGGGCAGGTGTGTGCAGGCGTCTGGACACAGAGAATGGCCGACACCCTGTTTCCTGGCAACTGATGGCCTGCGCCCTTCCCCCCTGCAAGGTGAGAGCCTAAAGGGTTGGAGAACAAAGGAATCAGGTGCCCTCCTGGCCCGGGAAAGGGACAAAGCCCGGAGGGGGCGGGGCTGGAAAGAGTTTGAGTTTGGGGCTGGCTGGGGACATGGAGTGAAGTGCAGATGTGGTTGTCTGGCTCACTGGCCCCGCCAAATGGAGCCGGCTGAGGGGTCCTGTTCTCTGAACCTACAAGCTCTGTTTCAGACTATGTTCCTGTCGTCTAATAAACCTTCTGTTTTACTGGCTGGCTGAGAGTCACGTCTGACTGCAGAGTTGGGGTGCAGGACCCTCTGGCTTCCCCAGGAGCCCGCCTGGGCGGACTCGCTGTGGGAAGCGCACGGAAGGGCAGAGGATGCCGAATGCTCCGAGGTCAGACCCAGGAAGGTGGAAGCCGGGTGAGCTGTGTGTCCTGAAGACAGTCTGCTCACAGAGAGGAGACTTCCCCAGAGTCCTGCCTGGCTTCGTAGGGAGCAGTTCCAGAGCATCACCTGGGGACTCCGTGACACACAACTTTTAGTTCAGAAGGTAACCCTGCCCTATGAAACACCCACTACCTGAGCGCTACGGGCCTAGGCTGTCTAGAACTTTTCAAGCGTCAGGATCATAGATGCACTTAAATAACATGCAGATCATTCCCTTGATCTTTAACTGTCCTGGTGAATTGTTTGAGCCATCTAGATAGATTTCCCAGGCATGGTGATGGGCACACTAGAAATGGCACGGTAGTTAGATCGGATAAGCTCCTTTCTACATTAGTTTCTACAGCAGAGAGGTGTGAGGCTTAGGGGGGTCTGATCCGAAGCCTGTTGAAGTTAATGGGATCTTTCCAATAGGCTTTGGCTCCATTGGGCCTACTGTTAATTATAATCCTCAGCATTACTCTGGCCCTAGGTTTGGGAGAACTTTTTGTTAAGACAATAGGGAATGGATCACTTGATAATTCCCTGTTCTGTTCATTCCCTCTGGGGCACCTGGCATTGGCCACTGTCAGAAGACAGGATACTGGGCTAGATGGACCTTTGGTCCGACCCAGTATGGCCGTTCTTATGACTTGGGGTAGGTGTTGGGGTCTGACTTCCATAACCGCAGTAGTTCACGTCCGGGGAGTTGGATGGTATGGCAGCTGAGCGGGTCAGCGATGCTTGTCATCAGGGGAACGTAAGAGGGTTCTAGTGGCTGGTGAGGTTTGGGGGCTTGGGAGGTTCAGACAGCTAGAATGGGGGGAAGGGAGGCCCTGACTACTGGATGCAGGTTGGACTGCACAGCTCATCAGGCGGAAGTATGGAGGGATGGGGATAGGGGGCTGGATGCGTGGGGAGGGTTTCCCTTCCCTGCACCCTCCAAAAATGTGTACGGGAGATTCAATGCATCTACTCAGCACAGATCCAGGCCAGCCTTGCCCCTCTCAGCCACCTGTCTAACTGTGTGTGTCCCCCAACGCCCCCCACCCCTAGCCATTAACGGAGTCGCACTCTCTCTCTCTTTCACACAGAGAGCATTCATCCCAGGAGCACGTTTCTACACCTGCTCCTTATGGCCCGTTATTGATTCTGCTGTATTTCACCATTGGCTTTACAGTCAGTTCCGCTGGAGTGGGGATGAAAAAGCAAAGAGCCAAGGCTTGCTGCAGTGCAAGGATGGGGAGATATACAGAGCCCACCCTGGCAAGCAAAGGGCTGAGCATTAACCAGGCAAGTGGGCTTGTTGGGGGTTTAGCCTGGAGGAAGGGCGACATGATGGGGCTGTAGTCACAAACTAGGGGGTGGTTAGAAAAATCTCTCCTGTACCCGGGTCCTGTTCTGGATATGCCCATGCCCATTCTAGAGGCTTTGAATAGTCCTGACTCAGCAGTCAGTGTAACTGGACTGGGGCTGACCTCGAAGTGTAGATAAGGACAAACTGCGTTTTACACAGATTGAGCCAACTGGGCCGTGGTGCAAATCCCGCCTTGCCCTTGTCAGTCCAGGAGCAGCTGCACCGGATGGCTGGCCAACGAGAGCTGAGCTGGGGCTGTTCTCACTGTGGGGGTTCCAAAGAGCTGGCCGCGTACCCCATCGGTACTATCCTTTTAAGAAAACAGCTGGCTGCTTGTGAATGGTGTAGGTCAAGGAAACAGGCTTGATCCAGCCCAGCGTAAGGCAACCACCAGTTCCCAGGCTGCCTGCTTCAGTCAGTCCCTCCAGCCTGGCTAGGAACTAAGTAGATGACCTCCTCTCTAGGCAAGAGGAAGGATTCCTCAATAGCTAACTCCAGCTTGCTGTAACCCCTCCTGCATCTCCATCTCCCCTGCCAGCCTCTTCTCAGGGAGGGGAATGGTTATATAGGCACTAGAAGCGGATTTCCTGGTGCCCCCATTAACTCCTTCCTTACCACGTAGCTGCATAAGCCCCATCAGTCAAGTACAGACAAGGCCTCAATGCAAAATAAGCTCGTTTGAAAAAAGGCCCCTGGGGTTCTCACCTCCTATTATTGGCCATGCCTGTAACATGGGACGATGCTCCTAACAGATGCCACTGAACACGCATCTGCTCCTCAGGGCAAACGTAGGTGCCGAAGGTGCTAAGTTCGGCAGAGCTGTCTCACCCCCTTTCACTGGAGCGAAGAAACCTCGTGGGCCTGGAGGAGAAGCAAGCCAATCAACCCATCAAGAGAGAGAAAATGGCTTCACTTCATGCCAGATAATACTTGTTTTTTGTGCAGCATCTTCCACACAAGCTGCATCCCAAGGCACTAGAGCTCAACAAAATTTAGAACTAGCATGTAGCTAGAGAGGACCAGGAGTGGGGCGTGAGTGAAGCTAGGAGGGGTGGGCAAAGGGGAGAGGAGACGTTTTCAGGCCAGATTTCCACATGGATGGCGACTCAAAGATACAGGAGAGGAGTTCTGGATGGGAGGAACTGTGGAGGAGAAGGCTCTTGCACCAAGCAGCCAGAACCCATGAGAGAAGAGAGGGGAAAGGTCAGTGCGAGCTCAGGGGAGGGAGGCGATGGAGATGCGGGAGGTCAGCTGGAGCAAGAGTAGGGGAGTTTTCTCTCCTATCTGCAGTTTGGAGCTGGAACCTGAACTGAATGAGGAACCAATGGAGCTATTTGGGGGCAGAGGGTAACGTATGGTACTTTCATCCAGGGATCTCAAAGCACTTTTCAAAGGTGGCAATGACCACCCCCATTTTACAAATGGGGAAACTGAGGCACAGAGGGGCCACAACTTGCCCAAGGCCATACAGCAGACCAGCGGCAGGAACATAACCCCAGCCTCTGGACCCTCAGTCGTGTGCTCTAGGCAATAGATAATACTACCTCCTTTTGCTCATACTTCTCTGTCCGAGCAAGAAGGGGGCAGCCATAGTCTACACCTAGGGCCAGACCCCCCGTCGGCCTGCACCTTGACACCAGCTCAGAACACGGCTAGACTGATTCGGGGGTGTTTTACACCCACTTTGCACTGATGCCAATGACAGCATGAGGTGCAGGGCCAGGGCGAGTTGGGGCCATGGAGTCCAGAGCTGACTTTCATGGAGGAGAAGGCAACAGCGGAGACGAGGGAGATGCAGGGAACGGTGAGGAGATAAGCACTGCACTCATTCATGCAGCACCTATCCCACCCTTAGAGACTAACTAATTTATTTGAGCATAAGCTTTCGTGAGCTACAGCTCACTTCATCGGATGCATACTGTGGAAAGTGTAGAAGATCTTATTATATACACACAAAAAAGCATGAAAAAATACCTCCTCCCACCCCACTCTCCTGCTGGTAATCCAGATGATTACCAGCAGGAGAGTGGGGTGGGAGGAGGTATTTTTTCATGCTTTGTGTGTATATAATAAGATCTTCTACACTTTCCACAGTAGGCATCCGGTGAAGTGAGCTGTAGCTCACGAAAGCTTATGCTCAAATAAATTGGTTAGTCTCTAAGGTGCCACAAGTACTCCTTTTCTTTTTGCGAATACAGACTAACACGGCTGTTACTCTGAAACCTATCCCACCCTTGACGCTGTATCCACTGTGAGCCAAGCAGTGCTCTGGGAACCGAAGGGTCAATGTGTTTCAAAGTCACCTTCTGAGTGAAACATGCTCATTCCCCCCTCCCAGTCCAAGACGCCTCCCCCAGAAGCCCTTACATAAGAGTCTTGCATAATTAATAGCTCTTCCGGGTGGTGCATTGCTGGAGATGGATTGGACGTGAACTGTTCTCTGCACTCCATGTAACCGTCAGAACAAATCCCGCCCAATGTTAATTGAGGGAGGAAATGGAACTTCACTTCTGCACCAGGGACCATCACTCGCTGTTAAAAAGAGGCTTTTCCTCATTACAGTCTCCTCACCAATTAGCTCCCCAAAGCAATTCATTTCAAACTGGAGAGAACTCCCCAGTTAGCCCTGGCGTTCCCACCCACCCGCTTTGTGGGCCCTGAGGTCCCTGCTCTCTGCAGAACAGCCCTGGGATTCTCTGGAACGTTGCAACCTGACCCAGTCCTAGGGTGCGACAAGTCTCTGGCAGATCGTGGGAATGGGTCAAGAAAAAAATAAGGACGCTGGCTGTTTAAGATGATCTGGGTCAGTTCTGCAGCTGGATACCAGACTGCCTTAGGGCTAGATCTTCAGAGGTGCTGGCGGTTTTCAAGTCCCACTGAGGTCAATGGGAGATAAGGCTCTTGGGATCTGGTCGAAAGGCCATTCAAGTTAATGGGAATCTTAAGCCCTTAGTCTCCCTGCCACACAGAACCAAAAGACGATCCCTTCCCGGGCAAATTTGGAGCAGTACTAAGCACCTTGGACCCCGGCTAAACTCTATGAGAGTTGGAGATGCTTCGTATTGCTCAAGGCTTTGGTTCTATCAGCACGTAACAGGCGCTCTCCCCACCCAAGCCGACTGCTGCTGCCAGGCTGTGGTGTGGGTGTCCGTTAACAGGCAGGGAAATGGCCAATACATGGTTACATAAACTCCTCGCTCATTCCAAGAGAGGGAGGAGGAGGAAAAACAACACGGTACATTTTCATTGCACCTTTCATCACAAAGCGTCCCAGAGCGCTTTGCTGGCTTTATATGCACTGGAATCATGTTGCTCACTGTTCAGCAGCCATCTCTTGGGGGAAAGTAACATGAGCAGAGTCTGTCCACACAAACCACTTTTACCCCCAAAGGAAACTGGGTTTCCAAATTCAGCACCTTAAGCAGCTGCCTGCAGCAGGCTCCTCTGGAAGGAAGGATCATTAACATCATATAATCGCCAGGCTGTATCACCTCCACTAAATCATAAAGTAGAGAAGCTAGGGGTGACATTGTACACGGCCCCATCCATCTCGAGGCAGAACTACATGCTGGCGTCAATGGGGAGTTGTCCTTAAAAACGAATGGCACATTATGGCCCTAAATATTTAAAACCTATGCAAAAGCAGCATGCACGGGGAGCGTGCCAATGAACACCCAGAGCTAACCGCTGCCTCGTCAGGGTAAAAAACTTGGGCAAGATCCTCAGTGGGTGTAAATCAGCACAGCTCCATTGGCTTAATGCAGCCATGAGACAAGGATCTGACCCTTTGTATTTCAAAAAAATCCATTGCTCCTCTCTCTCCGCTCACACTCTAGATTATGTATTTTTTAAAAAATTCTTTCAGTTACTAGCTTCTCACCACCCAGGCTGTTTGATTTTATATTTCCCTCAGGGTGGGCAGCAAAACTAGGTTTCCCTTTCTGTTTATAATCAATTTCCCTTTTCATTTACCCCCTTTTCCCTCCCAATCCCTTTGCTGTTGCATTTCCAAGGCAGAAGGGAAATATTTCAATTGTAAGATAAACAAAAATGTTCTGAGTGAAATTAAAAGAATGGAACAGGATTGGTTCTTTTCCTGTTAGGGTTCTTTTACTCCCCCCACCCCAGCCCGGCATCTCTCCCCTCATTTTTTGAAACAAATCTTACATTTTGGACTTACGGGAGGTGATTGTGACCCTCAGTACATCCTCCGGGAAAGCAGAGGTTTTCTTCACCTTCACTTTTGGGGAAACCAAGATTCTAGCCCATTGTGCTCTGTCCTTTGTGCTGGTTCCGATGGCCTTCACTGAAGTAGGTCTGTACTCCAGCTAAAGAACTCTTCATCCCCACTCAAGAATCTCTAAGATGCCAGGACGGCTGCCGGGCTTCCGCCTGCTCTTCCCTCCGACAAATCAGGGTTGTTACTATTTGCACTGTGACAGCATCTACAGGCCCAAATCAGAGAGAAGGGCCCCATTACAGTAGGCTTTGTACGTGCAGGTAAGATGTGGGTTCCATCATCAAATACAGAACAATAGGTATCCATCCTTATCTCTTGTGAATTTTCCCCTAGAGATTCCCAACCCCTGCTGTGTGGCGCAGTACTGGCACACCAGACTTTGGCTGACTGATATGCCCCTTCCCTTGCCACTGTGAAGAGCTTCTCTGTCGGGCCTCAAAGCAATATCACTCCCTGCTTTCTATTTGTCGACATGCTCTCCCTCCCCTTGGAGTTTTGGCTCATGCCAAAATCTAGTTTTTTGATGGTAACAGCAGCCTACACTCCAGAGCAGCTTAGAAACCACTCCTGAATCAGAGAAAGGGACCTTGGCTGATAGAACTGGAGAATGGTCTATTGATGGGGTACAACTGAGCTAAAAGACTGGGAACCTCACTAATGACAAGGCCACTTTCTGGGCTCTATGACCAATTCTCTTTGTATGGAAGGTTGTTGGAACCTGGCTCTTCTAAGGCATGTTTCATCCACAGATCTCAAAGCATTTTACAATCAATTAATATTATTCCCATTTTATAGAAGGGGAAATTGAGGCACAGAGAAGTGAAGTGACTTATCATAGATATCATAGAATATCAGTGTTGGAAGGGACCTCAGGAGGTCATCTAGTCCAACCCCCTGCTCAAAGCAGGACCAATCCCCAATTTTTGCCCCAGTTCCCTAAATGGCCCCCTCAGGGATTGAACTCACAACCCTGGGTGTAGCAGGCCAATGCTCAAACCACTGAGCTATCCCTCCCCCAAACCAATAGCCATGCCAGGAACAGAACCCAGGTCTCAGTACCAGTCTAGTGCCCTATCCACTGCACAATACTGCCTCTCCTATGATAAAAACAAAACAAAAGAGAAAGCTTAGATACGTGTTAGGAACAATATTCTCCATCTTCATTTAATGCACATTTAAGAGAGAAGAAAATACAGTTTCCAATATATGCACCATTTTACAGACAACACCATTTTGACTGACATAATTACTACAGCAGCATTAGTACCTCAGGTAATTCACAGGAGGGGCTTCTGAGAGTTTAACACAAGGGGAGAGATTTTCCCTCCATTGTCTGAAACCAGTGCAATGTAGTTCAGATATAGACAACAAAGTGCATGGGGTGCTGGTAGGAGTCAGAGGGGACCAAGGCAGGTCTCATGTGTGAAGGACTTCTGGGAAAAAATGTATTTAGAGGAGGGATTTGAAGGGGCAAAGAGAAAGGTTTGGGACCTGTTAAAATGGGGGCCACTAAGCCACACCCCACACCTGCTTCTGTCCAATAAGGCATCAGTTTTCTGGTTCCAAAATCAGTTCTAGAGCAGCCAGGCGCCCCAGTCTGTTCTCCGTGGTGAGTTCTAGACCAGAGGAGGGCCCAGTCTCTGGGTTCCATGGTCAACCCTTGACCAGTCAGGGCCTCTAGTCTTCCGGTTCCAGCATGAATTCTGGACTAGTGAGGGCTCCATGTCTCTGGATTCCATCAGCAGCTGCATGATTTACACGTGTCTTTTGCAGTTATTGGAGTTGCTGATTTAAGGGGAAACTACTATCTTCCTGGTATGTAGGATGCCTAACATCCATGCGGACGGACCAGCAGACAGTGTCTCTAAAGGCTGGAGATGCAGAGAGGTGCCTCTGGAATCACTGAGTCACCAATGCCTTCCAGGAGATTATTCCACTGATCAAAATCTTCCTCCAGCTCTAATTGGGGAAGAGAGATGACGAGAGGATTACTCCATGATTACTACACTGCTGGCAAGGCTCAGCAACATGCATTACGAGAGAGCCCCCTGGCCCCATTAGCTGTGCTAGACAATGGCAGGAGCTGATGAGCATTAGTATGTGTGTGTAGCTCTTCCCATAGATCACGAGGCTAACCTAGCCAAATGCACTTGGCTTTGCTTTGTCAGAGGAAGCTGAGGGACCTGTGCTAAGCCCATTTTACAGGGCACTGTCATAACACAGCAAACAGACTCTGCAGATGTGGGGGCGGTGTTTGATTTTTAATGAACCCCCACCCACTTCCCCACATCCGTCATCTGGCATTCTTGTGGCTTGCCCACACAGCAGGATTCTTCCAGAGGGGAGTCCCTCAGTTGGCTAAGTGTTTGGTGTGGCCTAGGCCGTGGGCTTTGCAGACACCCCTGTGAGGAAAGGCAGTATCATTATTGCCATCTGTACATGGGGAAACTGAGTCACGAATGGAGGGGAATTGATTTTCCCCCATTCACAAAGCGAGCAGCTGGCGAGCCAGCAGTGCTTTGCTTCCAGCCCCATACCAAGGCCACTAGACCAGGTGGCGTTGCTAAGGTTTTCACGGCCTCGTCGCAAAACTCATGGTTTTGCCTTTAAATCTGGCACTACCCATAGAAGAAGGTCCCTACCTAACACAGCACAAGACAGGTCACTACACCCCCTCTACGCTCTTCAGAATCTTGGCCAGCTCTGTGTATAGGGCAGGAATGAGGCTCTCCACAGAACACCACGCCCACACATTGGCTAGCATGGTCATCACCCAAGCTGGACAGAAATCCTTCTGTAAGCATCGCCTCCTCCAAACTATCAGCCCCTCCTGGCCAAGGAGGCGAGAGCCTCAGCTCAGATGTCTGGGCGGACAGACGGACCCATTGTACCATCCCAATGAAAAAGATTTTTTCTGCCTAGCGCCGTACCAAGATGTTTCTGCAGGAAAGCAAGCGCCGCCCTGTTGGTGATGTCCAAGCCTGTGTACGGGTCCAGGGTGCCTCTGGTCTGGAACACTCTGTTCAGGAGATTCCCAGCCAGAAAAGTGAAGTCAGTCTGACTCTGATGCACAGATCCCCTGGAGAAGGGAGAAGGAAATGAGTCCTTTGGAGACAGGGATGAAAAGCTCTCATCGACGACTTGGTCTTGCTAGCTTTACAGCCTTGGGTTGGGTCTACATTGGGTTTGGGAATCTCCCACTGGTAGAGACACAGATGGTGCATCAGGAATCATCTGACCCTGCTCACGATACAGCTAGACAGCATGGTGGTAAAAATGCCAGTGGCCATGTGAGCTCTGTCTTCACTATGGTCACTAATCACCAGTGCAGTCACTGCTGGGAGATCTCTCAAAACCACCTAGGGTGAAATCCGGGTCCCATGGGTGCTTTGCCATTGACTTCAATGGGAACAGGATTTCAGCCCCAGCGTAGACAAGGCCTAAGTAACACAATCCACTGCCCGCCCTGACTCATGCATCACTCAGTGGTATTTTCCATAGGCCATATAAATGCACACAGCTCTCTGTAAGCACATAAGACAAGATCCAAGCCTGAACAGCTGCCCACCTAACTGAGACAAACAGCCTGCAAATTAAAGGAAAGCCAAAGGAGGAAGAGGTCCTGTCGGAGGGCAGATCAGTGTGGGGAAGGTGCTGGTGTTGGAGGTTGAGGAGGAATCTGTAGGAAGGTTTCTTGGTGAAAGCGAAAAGGGAGGCAAAGGGGGTAGCAAAAGGCAGAGAGCTGAATATGGGAGAAAGGGGAGTCAGAGTGAGGACTGGGCATGGGGGACAGAGGCGAAGGAAACACGAGCTGAGCTGTCAGCAGGAGCATGGCTCTGAAGGTGAGGACAAGAAGTCCAAAGCAGATGCAGACAAAGGTTGCTGCACATGAGTGGGACAGTAAAACCTGGCACAGAGCGAGCAGTGTTCTGGGATTGTTCACGCACTGGTATAATAGTAACCGTTGGCTCGTATACGGCACTTTTCATCTGAAAATGTCAAATCACTTTACAAGGGATCATAAATAGCACTACCCCCATTTTAAAGATGGGGAAACTGAGACACAGAGCAGGGACGTGACCTGCCCAAGGTCACCCAGCAGGTCAATAGCAGAGCCAGGATGAGCACTCCTGGCTCCCAGGCCATTGCTCTGCCGCTGCCCCACACTGCCCAGGCACAGAGTGCGGACTTACAGGATGGTTATGATCTTGGTCTGTCTGTTTCTGGAGCGGAGTCTCTTCATTTTGGCGACACTTTCTGGAGTCTGGAATTTCTCCGTGTTGATAAAAAGCACCGGCTTGGTCACCTTGGGGTAGAGATCATTTTTCAAAGGGAACATCCAGGCATCGAGAGCAACGGCGCATCTGCAGCAGGATGGAAGACAACAGGGAATTCTTCTGGTATCTAAAGTCTTCTATTCGCATCTGGCCCGTTTCTATAAATGCATCCCCAACTCCCAAGCTGGTGGAGAGTTCTTGCTTCAAGTTTTACTGTTAGTTTAAAAGCAGCATTTGTCCGATACTCACTTAAAATCGACTTCTTTAGCAAGGGCTAGAATTGCTGTCGCTCCTCCGAAAGAGTGGCCCATTACAGCGACTTTAGTCAAATCCACACTCTCCTGCAAAAAGGAGAAAAACTGTAAAGAAGCGAGTCCCCAAACCGCACTGCACAAAGCTCCTGCTGGGGAAGTAGTGACCTCAGGAAAAGCCAGCTTGCTACAAAGGCTCTAAGCTGCATTTGCCAGGAGAGTAGATGTTGGAGGGAGTAAGGGCATCTTAGGGGTGACTCATGAAGTTCCACATCTCTCTGAGGCAGGGATGTATTATGCCCATTTTACAGATGAGGAAACTGAGGCATGGAGCAGGTAAGTGATTTCCCTAAGGTTACACAGTAAGTCTATGGCACCGCTAGTAACAGAACACAGGAGTTCTCAGCTCCCAGTCCCGTGCTCGTTCCAGACCACGGTGCGTCTCGGATTTGGAACCCTCATTTACCAGCGAGTTCCTATTACATTCTGAACCAACACCTTCCCTATTTGAGCTACAGCTTCCCCTCAGCCATCCTTGCTACAAGCCACTGATCTTAGCCACATTCTTTGTCCTAAGGAGCCTGGGGACACAGCATTACTAGCTCCACTGTGTCCTGAAAACACACGGGTATCTCCTGCAGCATTTGGTGACACCTGAGTCACTTGTCATGCATGGCACTGAGGATCAGTGCAGTGGCCATATTCAGACAGCACAACAGAGACGGTGGGTGGAAAATAAAAACATGAAGGGCTCGTCTACGCTTGAAATGCTGCATTTGCAGTTGTAGATAATACCTATGCCGACAGGAGGGGTTCTCCCATCAGCGTAGGTAAGCCACTTCCCCAAGGGGCAGTAGCTAGGCTGGTGGGAGGGAGAATTTGTCTATTGACCTAGCGGCTTCAATATGTTGCTCAGGGGTGTGGATTTTTCCCCTGTGTTGACCTAACTTTTTCATGTAGACCAGGCCTTAGGGTATGTCTACACTTAAAATGCCATAGCAGCATTGCTGTAGACACTCTACCTCCCCGAGAGAAGGTAGCTAGGTTGATGGAAGAACTCCTCTCTCAACCTAGCACTGTCTACACCGGGGGTTAGGGTGGCATAGCTACGTCTCTCCATGGTGTGGATTTTTCACACCCCGGAGAGACGTAGCTACGCCCATGTACGTTTTCAGCATCGACCAGGCCGTAGAATGAATGTGCTGGTACACAATTCTGCAACAAGGGGCACCACAGTGCAAGTCCCCAAGCAGCAGATGCAGTTAGTATTTATAAGAGGCTCAGTGCTAAGCCCTGGAATGGGAGGCTGAAGGGAAGAGTAGTACTTAGTCACTAAAGAACACCTTGTCTTGCCAGTCCAGGAGCAGCACTGTTGGGCCCTGGAGGGATCTGAGTCTCCTAAAATATATATAGCCGGCTCCCCTAAAATATACATAAACAAAATATAAAGAGGGGGGAAAGAAAGAAGAGGCTAGTGAGAAGAAAGGAAGGAGAAAAAATGGGGAGAATATGGAAGGGGTGCAGTTAAAGGGGACAGAAAGAGAAAAGGGAGGAAGGAGGAGAAAAATAAGACAGCGGAGAAGGTGACAGAGGAGATAAAAAGGAAACGAGGGGGTGCAGTGGTGGGACAGGACAAAAGGGAAAATGAATCAGGGGCTTAAAGGATTCTGGTTCTGCAGTTTCGGCCCCCACGCCTCCAATTCCAGGAGGGCAATCTGCAAATTTCACAGAACCAGGCCCATTCCTGCCAGTAACACCACCTGCAAGGGCAACGAAAGGAAGGTGTTGGGTGGAGGAGAGGCTGCTGCTATTGCTGGTAGGAAATCAGATTAAAACAACTGGCCAGCTCGGAAGGCAACCCTGCACAGGTTCCAGTGAATCCCTTCACAAACTGCCTGCACCAAAATGTCTCTCAGCTGCAACTGAAGAGTTGGCTGGAAATACCTTCAGTGCAGACAGATCAAACCCTTTGTGCAAGACATTGGTGACAGCTTTGCCGCTGTTGATGTCCTTCACCAGCTTGAGCCCTCGCACACACTCGTTTGCTCTTTGATGAACCTGTAACAAAAGTGTCCCTGGTTAATTCAACCTCTTCTTTCCTCCAGACTGATCAAGCATCAACACAGGGATGATGATAATATAGAATAATAATGTGCTCTGCCAAGACGCCCTTTGTCTAAGCACATCACAGTGACTTGCAAAGATTAGTAAGTCTCATTACACTAGGTGAGGTCAGTACGTGTCATACCCCTTGCATGCACACATGGAAAGATTAAAGGGCAGGATTCTCCTCTGATTTACACTACTTTTACCTCTGTGTAACTCCACTGAGCTCAATAGGGTTACTCCTGATTTGTACTGCTTTAACGGAGCATAAAATCAGGCCCTCAGAGACTTGCCCAAGGCCACTGGGTGAGTTAGCAGCAGGAATAGAATTCAGGAGTCCCAGCTCCGGTCTCAGGTTTTAAACCACACTGCCTTTCTTGGATCACCGCGAATGTGGAGACAAATGTGGAGGAAAATATAGACACCGCAAGAGGTTCCCAAGGGAAATCGCTATAAATGTATTGGAAAAGCTTCTTAAAATCCAGTTAATTTAATACCACAAACTGCTGAAGATAAGCAAAACATTTCCACTATACCAATAAGTAAGGAGGGTACTCAGAGGACAGAATGTGTTTTGCTCACTGGATCCACCATGGCCGAACCTACCAGCCAGAGGCCAATATGAAAGATAGAGAGAGACTTTCCCCAAAGAGGTCCAAACGCCTAATGAGAAACCCCACTCCCCCCACCCCCGGCCCCCCCAGCTGCTGGGAAGAAGATGATCGCTGGGATTCCTACTGAGGTGCTGTCCCTGGACCCTGCTCAAGGACTCCATTTTTTGTAATAGCTGCAAAAGATATTCTTAAATAATCTGATGAGGTTTTAACACACTGGGTCACAGTGAGGATCTAACGGATCACATTGCCATAGATCCCAGTGTGCCACCAAAAATACATGCACTCTGGAAAGTCTCTTCCCAATTGGCTGGTATTATATTAGCCTCTGTTAGTAGGTATTTTGAAGCTCTCTTGAGACCCAGCCTCCTTCAGGCTGTTGGAAGAGAGAAGTAGGTTGGAGAAGCTGGATCTGCTCTTCCTTCCCTTCCTCAGCATCCTGGCTACCTCAAACAGTGTGAGTGGGCGTATCTCCATAACACTACACCACCCTCCATATCTGGGTCTTCCTCCATAGTGAATAAATTCAGTGCCTGTCTCTGCCGCTGCAGCTGAGTAAAACTGACCTGTTTTTTGAGCATTTCAGGGCTGCCCAAAGGGTTGTAACAGCAACAAAACGGACCAGAGTCTTTGTCAATTTCACTCTGCTGCTGTTTGAGCTCCAGCAGCACTGGAGTGGTCTGTCTGCAGACTCAGGAAGAAAGTCCTGCATTGGAGTCACGTATGGAAGGTGTTCTCCACTTGCAGAAAGGCAAAGAATTTATTTAATGTGCATGTTTAAAGGGAGACCATCAACTTTAAAACAAAATAACACAAAAATCTGTCTAAACTTAGTTTAAAAACTTGCTGTTACAAGTAAAACCAAAGATTTCTATAACTGAGATGGGGAGGTGGGAGGGGGGGAAGAAGAGACCTACTGCAAGTTGTTTTTCTCCCAGTTTGCTTATTCTGGACATTGGACATCACAGTTCATATTTTCCTACGTATAGTCAGCCTGCTGCCCTTGTTTGTGTGGATTTTTCTACAGTGACAAAGGACAGAAAAATATGGTTTTAAAACCACAAACACTAGCAGGGGTCTCAGGGGCAGCACCGGAAACCACAGTTAATCCAGTTTTTTTAAAACAGGCTACATTTCAAGTTGCCATTGTCCTTTTAAACTCAGCAGAAATTGAGAGTTTAGGCCCCTCACTTACTAGGGGACTTTCCTACTTGGCTGGGGTGAGCAGGCAATTGGATTTTTTATGTCCTGTCCAAAACAGCAATGGGAGGAACCTCATAAAAAGTTAGAAATCAGAGTGCTGATAAGCACCTGGATATTTGGAGGCTCATCTGAAGCTTAGCTCAGCCTCTTTAGGCTGCAGAACTGAGCTGGAAACAAGAATCGGTGCTCGAGAGTATTCAGGCAATTTTCTGTTTCCAGTAAGGCAGGAAATACAGCAAAACCAGGCGGGCTGCTTTCTGCCTTGCCCTGAACTCAGACACAAAGAGGCCTATAAAAGTGTGAAAGGCAAACTAGTTAACCAAATGGTTCAGCATCTACAAAACAGGTTCAACTTTAGGTTCAGTTCCAGAAATGGAGACAGGTATGGGCAAAGGAAGAAGAGTAAAGTTATCCAAAACCCTGGGCAGACCCCCATACAGCCCTTCCCCCATACTGCCCTCTGCTGCGGCAGGCTCCTCCCACCCTGGAGCAACGGTGTGGTTTGCTCTAGTGGTGGGTAAAAGGCCAGGCAACTTCCTCTCTGGTTCTCTTCCAAAGTGATGTGAAAACAGAAAATGTTCATAAAACACAAGTGCTCCTCCCTCAGCTGGAGACCGTCTGCAGACTTCACTACCTCCATTGCACTGACTTAGCATTTTCAAGCTTTTCTTTGCAACCGTGATGGCATTTCTTTTTTTAAATGAAAAGAGAGATTCTGGGATCATCATGTGACACTGGCAACTGAGGCCCTAGGCACATGCCCATCATGCGTACGCCTTAGACTGGCCCAGAATTCAGGTGTGATGGATTTTGCCCCTCCCCAAATTGGTTCGGCCACCTCCATCCTAAAAACAGCCCTTCCCTGCCTTTCAGTCATTACCTGTGGGTTTCGAAAATGAAATTCCTTCTGCCCTTCTTGGACCCTTCGAAACGGGATCCATTCCTCCTGCAGCGCAGCCTCCAGGGAATCGGACCCCCCAGCCTCTGCCTTGCAAAAGTAAGTTGTACAGGCAGAATGGTCTCTGCGGGAATAATAGGACAGTGAAGTTAAATCACTGAGCAGCAGCCATGCATCGGAAACATGAGGCATGCAAGGGAAAGGGGAATATTTAGCATTCGATTCAGCTTCTGAATGCTCCCATTCAAAGAGAAGATCAGAGACTGCTCCTGAGTCCTAGTGTTGGATCATATTAAAGAAGTTCTGTATTAAAATTACAAATGAGTTTGATTCCCCATAGTTTAAATTCCAGGGTATTACTAATTAAGAGGTCTCTTGGTTTTTGGTACTGTTTCTCTCCCTCTCTGTGCGAAACTTGCAAGCTGCTAATTGTGTTAGTACATTCTAAGACAGAGTCTGTTCTCAAAGCAATTCTTTGTAATAACAACTACTCACACAGAGAGAGACTCAAAGCAATACTCTGTAACAACAGAAACAGCACCCAGAGACTCCCCACCCTTTTGTTGTATTCATCTCGCTTTGTTAACAGTTGTGGTTAAAATAGAGATAGAGGATGTATGTGGATGGATGCTTGGTGTGGATAATAACTGAATGATCAGGGAGGTGCCAGCCTAAGAATCCAGTGTCCGCCGGCTGAAGAAGGCGTCAAGTGGAAATAACCAGAGGACCCCTGGAAGGCAGACTGGAATCCACCCAACAGCCTCAAGGATGGGAGAACCAAAGAACAAGATAACATCTGGCAGCACGGAGCTGTCAGGAATGTGCTATCTGCTGATTGATTCAATAACAGCATGATGAAGCAATCCCCATAGACTGGCATAGGAAGAAATTCCTATAAAAATGGACTCTAGAAAGTGAGAACTTTGGGGTCTGATTCTGCAAAGCATCAGATGAGCATCTGACAAGGCCCTGCTCCCTCCTCATGTCCAGGCCACCTGGCCAGTGGCTTGGCATGAGCAACTCTAAGGCTGGTAACTATAACAACAACCTTGCAGAACCTGTGTGTGTGTGTGTATGAATGAATGTGTGAATAAATATGAAATTGAATGGAATGTTATAGCTATAACTAACTGTTTACTACGATTCTTTCTGTATTCACAATAAATGTGGCATTTTGCCTTTTCCCCTTTAATAAGATCCTGCTGGATTTTATTTTATTGGTATAACAGTAGGAGGAGAATTCATATCACAAGTCTGCTGAATTAATGATCAACCAGAAAACAAAATATACTAGGGGAGAGGGTGGGTGACCACCAGGAAACAGACGGCATCATGCTGTTCCAAAGGGGGTCGCCACTCACCTGTGCTCCAGCACCATCACCAGAAAGCCACGGGAGGCCATTTCTGCACAGACAGCCGAGTAGACAGTTCTGAAAACATGAGGATGCAAAGGGAAAGCAGAATGAGGGCTCGATCCTCTGGCTCCCAGAGATGCTGAGCACCCTCCACCCCCACTAGACTCAGCAGAAGTCCAAGGCACTCAGCACCTCCAGGACTTGCTCCGCTCCTACACAAGTTTTGCTGCAAGTCTCCTCCCTGTTGAAGAGTGAGAGAGTCATAATCTGAGCCCAGCCACGGGAGTGAGGGACTCCTGGGTTCTAATCCCGGCTCTGACATTGACTTCATCTCTGGGACTTGGCAAAGCCACAATGGCCCCGTTTTCAAAAGGTGCTGAGCACACACCGCTTCCATTGATCTCAGCAGGGGCTGCAGGTGCTCAGCACTTCTGATAATGGGGGTACAGAGAGGCTCGTGACTTGGTTTCCGCATCTGTAAAACGGGCAGAATACCACCCAGGGGCTTTGTGAGGATGGGGTAACATCTGTAAAGTGCGTTGAAGATGAAAAATGCCAAGTGTTGTTATTACTAATAAAGCCAGATACAGAAACACTGTTTGTGCAGTGGCTGAATGTACGGAAAAGCTGCCTACTCCGGAGATCTATTAGACTGTGAAATAGTCTCTTAAGGGAAGTGGTGGAAGCCCCATTGCTTGAATCATTTAAAACTAGATTGGACAAAACACTAGGAAATACACAGTAGGGAACAAAAAGAAAAGGAGAACTTGTGGCACCTTAGAGACTAACCAATTTATTTGAGCATAAGCTTTTGTGAGCTACAGCTCACTTCATCGGATGAATGCATCCGATGAAGTGAGCTGTAGCTCACGAAAGCTTATGCTCAAATAAATTGGTTAGTCTCTAAGGTGCCACAAGTTCTCCTTTTCTTTTTGCAAATACAGACTAACACGGCTGTTACTCTGAAACAGTAGGGAACCAGTTTCCACTGCCCAGCAAGAGGTGTGAGATGATCTAATAGGATTTTGCTGTCCCTAGCATCCATGTTTATATATGCAGTAACTAGGGATGACTTTTTACGTCCAACATAAGGTACTAAGCTATTGGCACAGTATTAAACATAGATTTACAGCAGACGTCAGTGGCTCTGAGAGCCGGGGATCACAGGGTCTCATCCTACAAGAGTGGAGTTTTTGCTGACAATGCCATTGTATATCCTGGTCCTCGGCTTTTATAAGGGATTTGCTGTTGGGGAGGGAGGAGGGCTGTAATGGGACTGGGAGCCTTTCACCTCTAGGTCATCAATTTAAATCCAGAGAAATGGGCCAAAGGGGATTATCATCTGCTGGCTGTCTAGTGTGAAACAAACTGGTGTGGGCCTCCAGCCAGCTCCTTGTGGGAGGTGTGTCCACGCTGCAAAAGCCATCCTCACAACTGGCACCAACTGACTCCCACTCTTGGCTGTCCCAGGACAGGTGCTGAAGATGGAATTGGCCGTAAAAACTAAGCGCTGCTCTTTGCACTAGAAATGGTCCCTCTAAAACAGAAGTAAGATACTTCGGGCCAGATTCTCCGCTGATGTAAACGGGCAGAACTCCACTGCAAATGCTGATTTACACCAGTGGAGGATCTGGCCCATCGGCCAAGCAACATGGAGGCAGCTTGCTCTGCCCCTGCTCTGTGCACAGAACTCCTGTCTCCAGAGCTGCAAGCCTGGCATCTTTCACCAGCATTCCAGTCACTTCCTAAAACAATGACAAGAGACTTGCTTTGGGGGGAATCTGGGCGAGTCTCAGCCTGGGAGCAGGAAACTTTTTAGCCAATCCCTTGGCAGAAATGACTGAGAAGTCCTAACCTCAGCCTGTTGTCTGCATGCATTTAAACCAGCCCCTTGCTGACAGTGCAGACCAGCTGAAAGTTCTGTAAGCGTTATAGGAGAGGCAGCCTCATAGACAGAATACGCCTGAGATCCCTCTCCTCTTTCACCCAGGACCAGGGGTGTGGGAAGTGAGGCCGCGACTCTTACCGAAAGGCTCCCAGGCCATGGGAGAATATGATCAGCGGGTACCTGCTGCCACATGACTTAAAAGGCCCATTCCAGCTCACTGGAACTCTGTAGGACCCTGAAGGAAGAAGTGACAGATGTGAGTGGAGTGAGCCAAGTTGTCAGAGGGTTACAGCTCTGACTCCTGCAGTTGCGGGGCAGCCCCCACGCTCTCGTTTGGTTCTTGGGTTCTTCAGAATCCTGACCCCCTTCCAGCCTCATGTAACCTTCTGTACCAAGGGAACAACAGGAGATCGAGTGGGAGAGGAGTGAGCATCTTCCCAAGCCCTCGCAATTTTCTGTAGCCCAGAGAACATTTCTAAGGCACCCTCCATCCCAAAGCGCTTTGTCACCCTGCTGAAATGCAGCTACCTCTGAGGAACAGGACAGCAGCCAAGCAGTACGTAGCCCGCAAGTGGCGGGGGAGGGCAATTTTGGATGCCACAGCAAGCGTCCACACTAATGGAAAGTGCCAGGGGCTCCACTGTCCCCGTGGCTCTTGCCTTTGGACGTCTCGTTGGAAACTCCTGCACGTGCAGCAAGCTAAACAGTCCACATTTTACCTGCTGCAGAGACCCCGGGTGGGATTTGATCCCAGGTGTTCCAGGGAGTCTAGTTAGTTCAAACCTGAGGCTGTGGTCTCTAAACCACCCGCTATAGTGTTATATTATCCAGTCCTCTCCCTTTCTTGTGGCTAACCTGTAATCATGCTGCCTTATTAGCTTAGAACATAGACCAACCGCTTCCTCTGACTCTGGAGCTAAGGTGGCAGCATGGGGCCGTTTTCCTATGACCGCACTAATCGCATGCTGTTATAACTGCCTCCGTGCATGCTCCCAGGAGGCAGAGAGAGTCTGGGGCAGCCCCCCAGGGGCTGAGATCTATCTGAAGCCATCAGTCCTCTCACCAAAAGTCACACTGAGTAGAGGGGTGCACCACTTCCTGTTCCAGTTGATGTAGTCGGCCAGCCCTTGGCAGTACTCACGGCGCGGGATCCAGAGAGGCTGCTCTGCCCCCTCCTGGGGAAGGCAGGGGTAAAACAACCGGAAGAAAAGCCCCTAAAGAAAAGAAGGGAGGATTGCGGCTCAAATATCACACGTGTGAAACACCCCATCCCACCTAGATCTGAACAGAGAATGTCACAGATTATAAAACCAGAAGGGGCCATTGTGATCATCTGCTCTGACCTCCGGCATCCACCCTTCACTCCAGCATGCAGCCCACACCCTCAATACAGACGTCAAACCAGGTGATCCTCATCTAGCACGTGCCTCTATCCCTGCTCTTTGGCTACGCTGTCAGTAAGTTAGGGGGTTTGATTCACACAGCTCCCAGAAGGCCGGATCCACTCCTCTCCTCGCTCTGCCCATGCTACAGGCAGAGGGATAAGCCCCAATAGTGCCGGAGCTATGTGTGCAGAAGGCGCATGGGAGAAGGAACAGACGGAATGGAAAGGGGACATACAGGAGGAGTGTGGACAGAAAATGGAGAGAGTGGATCGGAGTGGGTGGGTGGGAAGGAAGGAAAAGGAACAAATAATGGGAGGAGAAAATAGGTATTCTTCCTCTCAGGAGTTAGTGCCCCATCCTGCAGAACCGGGACCTAGAACACTAGGCTGCCCAGTTGACCGGGCTGGTTCTAGAACCCAGACCAGCCAACCCACCACTTTCCGTGTGCCCTGATCATCTTCTGCCTACGTTACTGCAGCCAGCGTTCACATCCTTCTCCAGGACTGCTTCCACGTCGCGCCTTATGCATGGAACAACCTCCTCTGTCAGGTCATCAGGGCACCCCACCATTCAAATCCATCCTATTCCCTGTTGTTATAGTGAGGCAGGAGGACTACTACAGTCCAGGTTGAGAAGCTGACGGTAAGACAGCTGATTTCTCTCTGTGCTCACAAATCCACGTGTATTCAGCCGGGTTATATTGCCTGCCCTTCCTCAACTCCACTGGACTTGTATTATCAGCAAAGGCAGAGGAGTTTTGTTATATATAAAAGATCCCTAACGTTCAGCTGAATTGGACTCAAATTGTGCCCTCGCTGGACTGTGTCGCCAGGCAATCTTCTCGATATGACCTTTGCTCTTCCTCCCTCTGTTGGTTAAGCTAATTTGCATATTTGATGAAAATTACACAGTAAGCTGTAGGGGAAGAGACTATGTTGTAATGTGGCTGTACAGCAATGAGCACATGGGGGCCCTGACCCTTGACTGGTGCCTATGGGTGCTACCGTAATACAGATAAACTATAATTATTCACTTCTGTGATGCCAACAAGAAGTAAGTTCATCATGGCAATTTAAACACATCTCAAAGCAGCTCTGTCCCCAGGTTGCCCAGCATGTCCTGTTTACTCTGCATCTCAGGCCTTGTTGCATTGGGAATGGGCCCTGATTCCAGCTGTGGTGCAAACCCCGAGAAGAGACTAGGAAAGCTCTGATTTGCAGCAGCTGAGCTCACCCTAAGCTTGCCCTCTGTTCAAGCTGGGCTTAGCTGGTGCAAATTCTGGCTCTCCTTCTCTGTGCTCAGATGCTGCTACATCAATGGCTGGCCAGTGACTGCTCGAACAGGGGCAAATTCTCAATGCATACAAGAACTCAGACTGAGGCTGGGACACTCTTTACTTCCACATCTTGTACAGCACCAAGCACAGAGTCATGCTTAGTAAATAACAACTGGAGACATGTGCAATGTCAAAACTAACTAGTTTTAAAATGCAGCTTGGTCAGTTTACAAAGGGGATAACATGACGGGATTGGCTTCTATAGCAGGAGACGAGACTCAGTGACCCAGGAGGTCCCTTCCAGTTTTATATTCCTTTGTTCAAGTATCCAGACACAGAATTCAGTTTAAGGAGAGACCAAGAATCCAGTCGGGTCAGCAGGAAATCTGCAGCTGTAATCTCCTTGCTCACATGCCTCACCCCAGCCAGTCTTCAGAGTGACCCTGAGTCACACAGCAGGCAATCTCAAGTACCCCACAGGCTGCATTTACAGGGCTTGCTGCAAGATCAGTTCCAGCAAAACAAATAATCCAATAGCTGGAAACACCATTGCCTTCCTACTCGCTGATCCTCTGTTTCACGCTGGTACAACTAATGAGAAGCAAAACCCCGAGCAGCTAAGCAGTGCTCATTACTGTACCTTCCGGTTGTGGCCCACCATCACATCCGTGCAGCCCACTTGGTGAGGTCCTTTCCCTTGGGGCAGCCCGAGGGACTGCACTCCCCCCATGCCTTCCTGAGCGGGAGACAGTGCCTAGAAAGGGAGAGAGGAGGCTGCAGTGCTAGAACTGTTTCACCCAATGGCTGGTGAAACAGAGCCAGTTCATCTCACTTCCTTCATCTGTTTCCTGTTGAGCAAAACCTCCAACCAAAGCCCAACCTACTGGACTTTGAGAGCTGCAGAACATTGGCTGGCGAGCTTAGCCATCAGGCAGAGAGAGCAGAAGAGTAAGCAAGATTTTATCAGAAGGCCTATGCCACAACCCAGCGGGACAAGGGCAGTGCAAGGAAGCTGCCTTTTGACTCCCAGAATGATTATGGGCAGCAGGGGCAAAACGAACTTATCGTTCCAGCAGGGCACTGGGAGACAGGACTGGGAGATTGGTCCTGCTTCGAGCAGGGGGTTGGACTAGATGACCTTCTGGGGTCCCTTCCAACCCTGATATTCTATGATTCTATGATTCTATGACTCTAGGTTTCAGTCACTGACTCACGGTGTGACGGCAGCTAAATCATTTTTCTCCATGATTCACCTCTGGAAAGTGCTTGAGCTCCTCCAATGAAAGGAAATGCAAGTGCAAAGTACGGTATTATTATTTAATCCTACAGCCACAGAGATTAGAGATGGAAAAGACTCCTATCCATCACTGTAGTATCTAAAAGAGCCAGATTTTGAAAGGTTCCTAAAGATGTACATAGACACTAAGCAGGCTTCACAAAGATGACTAGTGCTCAAGTCCTCAAAAGTGTTTAGGAGCTTAACTCTTATTGATTTCCATGGGAGCTAGGCGCCTTTCAGGGTCTGGGCCATGGTGCCTAACTCCCACGGAGCGGTGCACGACTGTTCCCCATTGTGTATTTTCTAGCACTTTGTCCAGTCTCCAAGCAAAGGGGCTTTCACCACTTTCCTTAGGAGACCGCTGCACTGTCTTCAAGGCTGCTTATAACAATGGCTAACATTACAGCAGGATTTGACCTGCAGCCAGGACCAGGCAAAGCCCCGCTCTGCGCTGATCCCTCTTCACTCAGCCAAGCACAGCTTGTGCATTTTGGTGGCTTGGCAGGGCAGCAGCTCTTGTGAAAGTGCTTTTTGTTGGAGTATTAGCTTAGGTGCATCTTGAAAATGAATTTACAGAACACTTTACACCAACCAATGTCCTGCCCTGGCTGCTGTTTATTGTGGCAGTCGCCTCTCACATGCTTTTTAAGAGATTAACCTTACACCATCTGGACATCTGTAACATGCTAGGGTCGGGACAATGGGGTTCTGTGACTCAGACTGCGGGACTAGACCAGGAGGCAAAGGGTGACAACGCAGGCTTGCTTTTTTCTTTTAAATTGAGCGACATGAGTGAGATTTTCTGATTCTGGGAGCTTCACAAGAGCAATACCTGAGTGATAACACTTGGCTCTTTATATAAGACCTTCTATGTCGGGCTCTTAGGGTGCTGACACCAACCTACAAGGCAGGGAAATATTATCCCAATATGACAGGTGGGGAAACTGAGGCACCAAGCAGGACAGTGACTTGCCCAAGACCACCCAGACAGCTGGAATCGGAACTTCAGCACGGCCACAGGCAGCCCCCCACGCCAGCCCCCCGCAGCCCCCGGCCCTGCTTCCTCCCTCCGTCCCACTCTCCCCCCAGTCCCGTGTGCCCTGCCCCACTGGCTCTTGCTGGCTGCCCCACACCTGCCCCCCTTCACGCCCCCCACCTGTGTCACCCTCCAGCCAGACCTCTGACCCCAGCCCGGCTCCCTCTCTCCCCTCGACAGCGGCCCCCCCGGACAACAGGCCCCCCCAGACGCGGGGGGGGGGGGGAGCGGGAGCCGCCCCCGGGAGCTCAGCGGAAGCAGCAGGGGGCGCGCCCGGCCTGAGAGGGATGGTTCGGGGCGCGGGGCTACTAGGGCCACCCAGGCCGGAACTACAGCGCCGGCACCCACCTGGGCTCCCACCGCCCCAGGGAAAGACGCGGCCGCCCCCCTCCCCCCCGGTGCCTCCTGGGACATGTAGTGTCATTGCCACGCCCAGTGTGAAGGGTCCCGAAGCTCAGCACTACAACTCCCAGAGCTCCCCGCGGCCTGGACTCCTCCCCCCTCCCCCAGCACTACAACTCCCAGAGCTCCCCGCGGCCTGGACTGCCCCCTCCCCCAGCACTACAACTCCCAGAGCTCCCCGCGGCCTGGACTGTCCCCCTCCCCCCAGCACTACAACTCCCAGAGCTCCCCGCGGCCTGGACTGCCCCCTCCCCCAGCACTACAACTCCCAGAGCTCCCCGTGGCCTGGACTCCTCCCCCCTCCCCCCAGCACTACAACTCCCAGAGTTCCCCATGGCCTGGACTGTCCCCCTCCCCCCAGCACTACAACTCCCAGAGCTCCCCACGGCTGAACTGTTCCCCCCCTCCCCCAGCACTACAACTCCCAGAGCTCCCCGCGGCTGGACTGTCCCCCTCCCCCAGCACTACAACTCCCAGAGCTCCCCGCGGCCTGGACTCCTCCCACCTCCCCCCAGCACTACAACTCCCAGAGCTCTCTACTCCAGGGAGTTTCTCTCTTTTCACTACCTCTCATACAGGGCGCAGGGACAGTGAGTGAATGGGTTAGAGCAAAAGGCTGGGAAATAGGACTCCTGGAATCCCACTGCCCAGGAATATAGTTCTTAGCTCCAGGGAACTGGTCCTCACCCAACCCACAGGGCTACAAGCCCCAGAGTTCTGTAAGGCACAGAGACCTCAGGACTGTGACTCCCAGAATTCATTGCTGCAGGCCATATTTTTCTGCAGTCCTAAAACCGTCAGAGTGGGATGCATGGAGCCCTGCCCCCATCAAGGGTACCACAGCCACAATTCCCAGCTGTTTATGTATTCTCCACCTCTTCCTCTCCTCTTTTCACTACAACTCCCAGAGATCTTTGCATGCCAAAGTCTGGGCTAGTGAATGACAATGATACTAAGATGTCTATCTGCTTCTCACCTGTGGATCTCTGCTACCAGGGTTTCTAGGTGCCATGGCACTAGTTAGGAGGGCACAAGCCTAGTGCAGGCACCAAGGGCCATGTTCTCAAAGCGCTTCCTAGCCTGACCTGTAATATGTGCAAAGCCTTTGGGACAGGCAAAGGGTGTGTGAAATGGTTAGCTCAGCTTGAGTCCCTATTTGCATGTACTGTTACCAAATGGTCTTGTACATTGAGACACTGAGGGTCCAGGTGTGCAGACATGTTTCCAAATATGGCCTGGTTAGGAGCGCCTTTAAAAAATGTGGCCCACAATGTGCTGTGTGTACTAGTAAAAACCTTTCGTCGAGGGATTTCCACCTAAACTCTAGGGTACTTGCAAAAAGAAAAGGAGGACTTGTGGCACCTTAGAGACTAAGAAAGTTATTTGAGCATAAGCTTTCGTGAGCTACAGCTCACTTCATCGGATGCATTCAGTGGAAAATACAGTGGGGAGATTTATATACATAGAGAACATGAAACAATGGGTGTTACCATACACACTGTAATGAGAGTGATCACTTATGGTGAGCTATTACCAGCAGGAGAGCGCGGGGAGGGGGGGGGGGACGACGGACACACACCTTTTGTAGTGATAATCATGGTGGGTCATTTCCAGCAGTTGACAAGAACGTCTGAGGAACAGTGAGGGGTGGGGAATAAACATGGGGAAATAGTTTTACTTTGTGTAATGACCCATCCACTCCCAGTCTTTATTCAAGCCTAAGTTAATTGTATCCAGTTTTCAAATTAATTCCAATTCAGCAGTCTCTCGTTGGAGTCTGTTTTTGATACTTGGGGCTCTTTTGGTACTTGGGGCTTTCCCCCAGGCTTGGACCCTGCTTTTCATGCATCAACTGCTCTTCCTCTCCCATCCTCCTTGAAATCTCTTTTCAAGTCCCTTTTCATCACTTACCATTATGACTACCTGATCTCTCACTGTGTCTGCCTTATGTTTGTATATATAAGGGAGAACTCCCCCACTCACACCCCAACCTTTTCCTTTCCCACTTCATGTTCCTAAATACAAAATTATCTCTGTGGTCCCAAAATTGGGAAGCCGCTGCTCCCCCTTTCTGAGCCCCCTCTCAACTCTACCTGCTTTTGCTGCCTTCCTCCACAGCCTGGGGCTCTTTATCAAGTTACTATAGACTTGGCCAAACTGAGCTTGACCCTGTAGTTCTACTCGGCAGGTGGGTGAATCACAGATCGGGCTCCTTGTCTGAAAGGGTTCTCCCCATAACTACAGACGGCATGTGGGATTGAAATGCCTGTATGCCCAGAGTTATTGCATTGATGTCACTGAGAATGAGTATGCAGCTGGAATTTCCTGGCCCTTTGGCTGGTTCCGGAGACCCAGTGACTGACAGGGAAGGCTTATATATGTTTACTTTGCTTAGCATTTTTGTCTTTACTGAGAAACTGTTCATTTGAGGGAACTGCAGAAAGGGGCTCAAGCCACAGAATCTATCTTCAGCTCTAGACTCTGACTACCTTGGGCATTTTGGGGGTGATGACCTAATCCCTTCATTTCCAGCTCTGATTTTTATGATCTGAGACAATATTTTGAGCCCACATCCCTCTATTTTAACAGCCTGAACGTGGCCAAACCCAGTGGGAGTGGAAGACACAAATAAAAGAAAATGATTTTTGAAAACCAGCCCAGGTTTTCAGCTTCTAGCAGTGAGGAGCTGTGCAAAACCCCAGCAAACTCACTCTGTGCATCTGGGATCCATTTTCTCATTTGGCAGCCTCTGTTGGATTCATTTTGTGTGTGTGTGTGTGTGTGTGTGTGTGTGTGCAGAAAATGCTTAGCCCACAGTTAACCAGAGCACATAATAGAGTCATCATATGAAAGATGGCAAAACTAGTCAAGATAATTACATTTTGGACTTAATTAAAATCATGGACACTGATGGCAGCTTAGCCCGAACTTAGCCTGCTCTTTCCAGCTAATTAATACATTTCATTTTGCAGCTCGAAGTGTGCCACAATAAACAGCATGAACACAGACCAACGCAGAGTTGTATAGTGCAGAGCGTAGGTTAGTTCTTGGTAGCGACCTTCATTGATTATCGTTATTCTGATTATTTAGTATTTATCTTACTTATGGGCTCAGTCAGTGATTGTGCCCCATTACGTTAGATATCACCCCAAAGAGTTTAGTGCAGTCACTTTGCAGAGGACATTTCAAACTTGTAAAGTTTTAACCCTAAACGTTTGTGAATCTGGCCTTTTAAAAAGGAAAGGTGCAAAAAACGCAACCACCCACGACTGTTAATACAATAATAGCACAGCATTATTATTCCTAGATTTTTAAGGCCAGAAAGGACCCTTATGATCATCCTGTCTGATCTCTTGCGTAACAGGGGCCACCAAACTTCACCCCATTAGTCCTGCACCAGGCCCCTATCTTGTAGCTGAGTTGAATCATGTTTTTTAGAAAGACATCCCATCTTGATTTAAAGAATTATACACACGTAAAGCTGCCACCTTATCCTCTCTTAAATCCCTTCTTAAAACCTACTCGTACTGTGCTATCTACAAATCACTCCTGTCTGGACTGGTTAGGCAAGCAGCGAGCTGTGTCTTCTGCATTTCTGCAAAACTCTGTTTGTTTTATTGTTATCTTGGCCTCCCATCTCCCCATCCCTACCCTGTTTGTCTGGTTCATCCATCTGTTGCATTCAACCTGACATGTAGATTTGTGAACTCTCTGGGGTCCCTGATCCTTGGCTGGGGTTCATAATGCAAATAATTAACAACAACAACAATAGCAATGACCATGGTAACTGGTGCACAGAAATGCCCATCAGGGAGTGGGGGAGTCTGAAAGTATGGGAAGGGTGTAGACTCCACGGTAGGAGGGGGATTGTTCGGGGTGGTACATGGGGGTGTAACTAGCAGTAACGGGATGAAACGGAGCAACCAGAAACTGAAGGGGAAGTGTCCTGCTGTGAGTAAGAGGCTGAAATTAAGAGGAGGAAATTTAGGCCGATTATCAGGAAATACCTCCTGGCCCTGAGAAGCCCTGGACTGCAGATTCATCGCCAATCGCATGGGTACATTTAAACCAGCTCTGGAGAGAACACACTTTGTGGGATCCCTTCTTGGGACCCCACACCCATCTACTGGGATCTTGCTAAGGCCACCTCCCCAGTTAGTAATGTGGGAAGGGCAGGGAGTTGGTGATCCCCTAGTGTCTATTCACAGCCCTGCCTGGGTGTCACACCCCCACAATGAACCCATACCGTAGCACATTCCTGCTGAGGTACTGGGGGGGCTGAGCCTACTCGGTCTTTTCCTTCTTTGGCTTTTATGGTGTCATTTCTACTTTGCCATTTGTGTAAACTGGGCCAGAGACAGCATAGCAAGGATCAGATCAGTGCACTGGGTATTTGCCATGTGACTCGTATTGCGTAAGCCCCTTTGGCCCTGCGGTGAATGGTGGTATGAGTGGGAGGTTGTATTGCAGGGGATGATTCGATGAACCTGTATGGGGTCTGGTAGCCAAAGCAATGAAGAGAGAGACGTGCTAGACATAAAAAGAGGTGGAATTAGGACTATTATGGTAGTGGCTGATGAATGTAGCTACCATCTGATGGCTGTTCTGGGGATTGGAATTAACTGATTGGCCTCAGTCTACTTCCTGGTGGACAGGTGCCCTCATTTAAAAAAAAATTAAAAAATCACTAATAACTCCTTTGTTAGGCGACCCAGCAAAGAAGCCAAAACTTGAATGGGTCATGGAAACTGAACTGTGTCCCTGGCACAGGTGGTCCCTGCAGGCCGGGCTCATGATAGCAGGGCAAGGTTTGGAAAGGGTTAGTAACTTTAGGGTGACCAGATGTCCCGATTTTATAGGGAGTGGGACAGCCCCAATATTTGGGGCTTTGTCTTATATAGGTGCCTATTATCTGCCACCCCGTCCCAATTTTTCACACTTGCTGTCTGGTCACCCTAAGTAACATGTAGTCTAAGTAATAAAATCATAACTAATATTTAATAATTCACTGTGCTCTACAGTGCATTTCATGCAAGGATCTCAAATCATTTTGCACACACTGAGCTAGATTTTTCCACTACGTATAGGTCCAAGGGTGCCCTCAGTCCCCACAACTAGTCTTTTAAACACGCCCATTAGAAAGTGGCACCTGCCCCTGGCTGTGGGTTCAACAGGAGTTAAGGGTGTTTAGCACATCACAGGATCAGGGTCACAGAGATTAGAGATGGAGAAGGCATGTTAGGTCCGTCTGGCCAATTCAGGATTGTTCCCCCCAGTCTGCTCTCCAGGGCTCTGTCCATTCTGGTTTTAAATGACTCAAGTGATGGGGCTCCCACCCCTTCCCTGGGGAGCTGGTCACACAGCTGAACAGATTTTACTGTCAATTTTTACCTAATATTCATCTTAAATGTTCCCTTTCTTCACTTGAATCACTTACCCCTACTAATACCTCTTTGTGCCATGCTCGATAATGCCTCTCCCTCCCTGGCAATTAATCCCTTCAGATGCGTGTAGACAAGGGATGTCACATACCTGGATCCAGCCTGCTCGCTGTATTCATTTGGCCCATGTGACAGTCAGCTTCTGCACAAGATTATATTCCAGTTGATTTATTTTATAATTCTATGGTACAAATGAGAAAGTCAGCAATTTTTCAGTAATAGTGTGCTGTGACACTCTTGTATTTTTAGGTCTGATTTTGTAAGCAAGTAGTTTTTAAGTGAGGTGAAACTTGGGGGTACAAAAGACAAATCAGACTCCTGCAAGAGGTGCAGTTAGCCTGGAAAGGTTGAGAGCCACTGACAACCTAACAAGACATATGTAGCTTGCTGGCTTTAATCTTTCCTTGTTAATTCATTAAGCCTCCCCACCCCACTCTGATGTACACAAGCATTACTATAATCATGGGGGAACCGAGGTGCAGAGGGAGGTTGAGTCCAGGCTGTACAGCCAGTCAGTGGCAGGACTGGGTGTTCCTTCTCCAAGTCCACCCCTGCTTTGACTACTAGATCACACTCCCTCCCAGAACAGAGTCTAGAACCCAGGAGTGTTGGCTCTCAGTCCCTGTGCTAAACTCTGGACCTCTCTCCTTGTGGTGGGAAGAGAATTCAGGATTCCTGTCTCCCACCCAGCCCCCTACTCTAGACCACACTCTAGACCTCCAGCTCCCAGGTGTTAGGAGGGGTTCCAGCTCCATACAGACATGGCTGCTGTTTTTCCTGGAGCAGACAGGGTTCCAGAATGAATCATTGCACGGGAACATGTACATAAAGGGCAGACTGAAATGAATGTTTACTAATGAGAGCTGCTTGGCTCTCTGGAGACCAGTTTATGAAAAATAAATCACAGTGCCCTTGCTTTGGAAAACAGGCTGTTAATTACAGGCAGCCTCCCTTTGGGATGTTCACACTAGGAGGCTGAGAATAAATCGCCACAGTGGTGAAAACAGTTACGGAGCCCCTCAGAGTGGTTAACTGTTTAACCTCCACTTTGTCTAGGTTTGGTCTCTTCCTGGAAAAACTGTGGGGGTCTTTGATCCCAGAGGTTGGCAAGGGGGTCAGCAGCCTACAGCATCAATAGTAACGCATTGTGCCTTGTGCTTAGATACAGTGTTGCCTTTCATCTGAGAACCTTCTCAAAGCACTTTAGCAGCAGCATTGGTCCGGTTTTACAGGTGGGGAAACTGAGGCACGGGACGATTTGGCCAAGGTCAGACCACGCATCAGTGGTGGAGCCAGGAATAGAACCCAACAGCCTGATTCTCAGACACCCGGTTTCTGGGCAGCAAGTTAAGGTGGCTTGAAGCCCCCTTTGGGCTCCCTGGACCGTTTCCTCAGCTGTGTGGCTGTAGGGCCACTGATTTCACTAGAGCAATGCTGGTTTAGATCATCTGAGGATGTGGCCCCTTGTGCTCTGGGATCAAACAGGGGTCTGCCAGGCCCCTGCTGTAAGTTAGAGTAGCTTCAAGGCTGCTCTAACTTATGCTCTGATTCACATGGTCCCTGGCTGTAGTGCAGTGTGCTCTGGACATGCCCTTAGTCTGCCCCCTCTGCCAGGGGGTGGGAGTAGGGCTGATGTTCTTGCAGTCCTACACCCTCTGTGTGGGGCTGAGAGGGTGCAACCCAGCATAAAAGGGCCTTAGCTGAGAACCAGGCCTCCAGAATCCAGAGAGGGGGAACGGGGCACTGGGCTGATGTCAGAGCCTGAGGATGGGGATGCAGGGAGCATGGGGATGGGAGTGCTCTGGGGTCTCCCAAGTGTTTCTCTAGCTGCTTAAGGGCCAGCGTCACTGGTCTCTGGGGTAACCTGTAAACACTGGACATGAGGAGCCGGGTAGGTCCAGAATCCTAGTCCCTTGGTGCCTGATAAATTGTGTAGCAGTCTAGGGGAACTGACTGGATGGGTCTCAGTCCAGTCCCCACCCTGACCAGTATTGTCTCATTGTTTCCTGGTGCTCCCCCATCTCTCTGGCTGTATCCACCTGGTGTCTCTCATCTTGTCCTTAGATTGTCGGCTCTTTGGGGGCCAGCTCTTTGTTCTGTGCCTGTACAAACACCCAACCCCGCAGATTCTTGGTCCAGGTCGGGGGCTCTGAGGTGCTAACAGAATACAAATAAGAAGAAATAGTTTCTCGAGGTTTTATACTGCTGCCCATCCCCGTAGTGTCTGAATGCTCACCATGGTGTCTTCCCTGACAGTGCTCAGCCAATGTACCTCAGGCATGACCCCTAGGAGTGAAAGGGGAGTTAGGGTACCAAGGTTTATTCAGGCTGCCAGTCGAGAGCGAGTAAGGACTAAGGGGGGGGTGGGGTGGGGTGGGCACGATGGGGTCACCTGACCCTGGCACCAGGCCTGAGATCCACCAGCTCACGTCACATAGGTCATCAGAGAGGACAACGATCAGTCGTCGCCAGCCCAGGCTGGATTGAAATGGACTTATAGGTGACAGATCTCCATAGTCCATTACCAATATCCTGAACCATCCAGTGCCGGCTCACAGGTCCTGTGAGTACAAAGCAGGCTCAGTCCCTGCTGGCTTAGCGGGCTCAGGAGCCAGTGCCTGCCAGTCTAGGTAGCCAAACCCTAAGGGCCTTATTCTGACTGAGCCGGCTCCCGCTCAGGTGGAGTTTCAGGCTAAGGCGTGTGCAGGGTGGAGGGTGACTCTCCCATCTGATTCCTGCACCGCTGGTATGCAGCCAGCTGAAAGGCTAGGGAGGCACCAGGGCAGGGCACGGGAGTCACGAGGGGAGAAGCCAGCCCAAACCTGCAAAGTACACACAGCTCCTGGCAGGATGTTTAGAGAAACCTGCCCAGAAGACGTGACTGGCTTGTACGCGGCCAGCGAGTCCAGGCCTCCCTTACCCTGGCAGCTCTAGAGTGGCTCACAATGCCAGCTGTGTACACCTCCCGGCTTTTGGCCAGGGCCGAGCATAGGTGTCTGATGGGATGAGAGTGTCTGGCACTCCAACCTTTCCCTCTCAGTTTCCTTCCAATCCCCCCCCCCCAGCACAGCAACCTCTGGACTGTGTCATTCTGCCTCCCAAAAGCCATCTCTGCTTCTGTGCCCCGTGCAGCAGGTGCCTGGCGTCTCCCAGAAATCTTTGCAGCTGGGAAGCACAAAAGGATTGTGGGGCTCAGCTGAGCCCCAAAGGCAGAAATTGCAGGGAGGGAGCCAGAAACATACAGCTAGAGAAGGGCAGGTTGGGAGTGGCCTGTGAGGGTCCGTCACCCCACCCATTGTCACTTACAGGGGAACCCGAGTCACTGGGCCCCTCAGGCTGCCCTTGTCTCTCCTTTTTCCTGTTGGGGATGGGAGAGGACGGGAAACCCCCAAAGCCCCATTTCTCACCATGTCAGAATGATTGCATCCCCGTGGCTCACACTCAGCTCAGTAATCTGGGAAGCGTTGGTCCAGATGCGCTTGCTCTCTATCCCCAGGGCTTTCTTGGTGGGCACCCCTTAGCTCAGCAGTTCTCTTCCTCTTCAGCTCACGTGCAGGGAGAGGTGCAAGAGGCATTTGTGAGTGGGTTTGGGTTGGCATGATCATGTGTGTGTGTGTGTGTGTGTGTGTAGGGCAGGGTGGGGTGCCTGGAGGACCACACACATTGTGATCTTTACCAGCTGCTGGGAACGGGCTCTGAGCAGCATTCTAACTTGTCAGTTTCACCTAGCTCTTCCTCTGGGGCTGGTAATGTTGGGGAATGGTCTGTGTTTTGGGGACCAGTTGATTCAATAGCAATGGATAGGGCCTGATTCTGCCCCACCTCCTCTGGGTTTCTGCCTGTGTAAGTGTGCTGACTTCAGGGGGTTTGCACGCAAGCGTAAGCGACAAGAGGCTCAGAGCCTTTGGTTTTTATTTTGTCAGGATGGTGCGTGAATGTGTCTGTATGTGTGTGCACACCGGTGTGTGTCCACACCCTTGTGCATTGTGTGTATAAAACAAATGGTAAAATGATCTAAATAAAACCAAACTTTTTAGCCATCCCAGAAAAATGTGTCAGTGCTTAGGGAGAAGCTTTAATCAGGACACCTGTCAGTACACCCAGCTTCAAAGGACTTCTCTCCTCCTTAATTCCTGAAGCCTCACAACACCCTGCAAGGAAGGAGAGAAGAAGTTTGGTCTTCCCTTGTTTGGCAGATGGAGAAACTGAGGCATGGTGAGAGGAAGTGATTTCGGGGCTGGGATTAGAGCACAGCTCTGGGCACCCCAGGGCAGCCCTGCATCCTTGGCCAGGATGGAAAAGCCCGTGTTTATGAATGCCAAAGCAGAGTCTTTCATACGACCTTCCTGCTCTGATAACGAGCCCAGAACGCAGACGCAAGCTCAGCGCTGTGTACACAGGCGCGTGTGTTCGGGAGTCACTTTGTAAACAGGGGGCCGCATTCATGCACTCAAGAATGTCCCCCCCCCACTCTCCTCTGAATTCACCACTCCCCAGGTCGCACCTTTGTTTATACATTTCCCCGCACGGGCCTAAGAACAGGGCTCTGTCTGCTGGGCTTCGCCGGGCCGGGTCAAATTATTTTGAAGACGGCTGCTTCTTTGCCACAGTCTCTGATAGTTTCGGAAACAGGCTAAGCCTTCTAACGGAGCATAAGGCGTCAGCTCTGTACCCTAGTCCCTGAGGAGGGTCTGGGTGGCCCCAGCTATGGGGCAGGGGAGAGCGAAGAAGAGATCTGACCCAAAGCAGCAAGTACATGAGCCAGTTATTAATGAAGCCACACATGGCTTCAGTGAGGCAGGACAGTGCTATCATCCCTAGTTCACAGATGGAGAAACCGAGGCACGGAGAGGGGAAGCAACTTGCCTAAGGTCAACCAGTGAATCAGAAGCAGAACTAAGAACAGAACCCAGGTGTCTGGATTCCCAGTTGTGAGCTCTAAGCACTAGACGGCACTCCCTCTCCTCTGCAAGGGTGTTGCAAGCCAGGGGTGAGTGGGCCTGGCAGGCAAGGGTCCTCGAGCCATAGGAACTAGAGAGGAGGTTGCAGTTACAATGCAGGGATAGAAGGATAAGTGAAGGAGACAGGCAGCAAGTACAGAGCTGGGGTGGGGGGTGGTGGCAGAAGGGGAATAGAGAGCAGGAAGGGTGGGGATAGAAGGTGTATGAAAGCTCTGGGGAGGGTCAGAGAGGAAGCTGGGGGAGAGAGCAGAGGGATGGAAAGCTCAGGGTGTGGAGATGAATGGGAACGGAGAGTTGAGGGTTGGGAGCAAAGAACTAGTGCGCGGAGCAGAGTGCTGAGGGGTACAGAGAGCTGGGGGTGCGTGGCAAGGTGCTGGGGTGCAGAGCAGAGTGTTAGGGCCAAGGAAGGGAACGGTGCATTGGGGGAGGGGAGAGCAGGGTGCTAGAGTGCTGGCCTCTGCAGTTTTGTAACATTCCCTGCTTTCTTCTCTTTCCCCAGCTGCTGATTTCCCCCCCACCCCTTCCCTTCGCAGCAAGTATTTATGTGGCTGGTACACACCAAAGTAATGCGGTGTCGCTATAGATCATTCTCAGCACCATAAAGCTGGCAGGATGAAATGAGTTTAGTGCACAGGAGAGGAGAAATGATTGAAAATGTTGCAGATTTGTTCAAGGCCTCATCTCACTTTTGCCCAGAATGACTCCCTTCTCTAATCAGCCAGTCCCAGGGCGGCTTCTCTTCTCCCTGCTCTTGATTAAATCAGCCTCTGCAGTTTTTTACATATTTATTCCATGGCCAGGGGAGGGGATTTTGTGTTGTCCCCGGTTGGTTTCTAAGCACAAGGGCAATGGAATTGATCCTCTCTGTACGGGTAGGAGATAGAAGGGTGCTTGCTGCAGTTGACCCTTCTGCACTTTGATAGATTTAATACTGGCTGCGCAGCCAGAGTTCAATCTGCAGCAAAATCTCCCATGGAGGAATCAGTTTCTGTGTGTGTGTGTGTATATATCTATATATCAATATCTAGATATTGACATCGATAATGTCTTTATTGTTATTATTTGTATTAACGCAGTGACTGGGAGCCCCAGCCATGGACCTGCATCCCATTGTGCTAGGCGCTGTACAAACACAGAACACAAACATGCACCCCCCTGTGTGTTCACAGCCCTTCCCCTTGTGCTGGGATTGATCCCCCCGGCTTTACAAACACAGCCCTCGAGCTGTGTGGCAAATTACAAGTTTTCCCCTGGGGGGGGGGGGGGAAATCAATGAAAATTTCCCCTTTTTGTTGACTTTTTTCCAGGTTTTCATAAAGACAAACAAGCCCCCAAACAGAAACATTTGGGGATTTCACTGTTTGGATGAAAACCTTGATGAGGTTGCTGTTTCGCTGAAACTCCATTTTTCATTGGGAAAAAAAAGGGTTGACCAAAAAATGTCAAGCAGCCCTAACTAATCTCCCTGAGTCCTGGTCTGGGATGGGGGAGCTGCCAGGATTGGTGCTGAAGGGAGTGGGGTTGGGGACTCAGGAGGTGGCCCTCTTCCCTGTAAGTCAATGCTGAACCAGCGTTCCCTGCCCAGCTCCTGGTCCCCCTGCCCGGAGTGGAGTGCATTTGGGGTGGGGGGTGGGGGACTTTCTTTGTGTTTATGCTGCTGCTCACATTTCACTCACATAAGCGATCCTTTGGCATTTACAAGCACTTTCCTTAAAAGGATTAACTTCAACACATGCATTCTGGTCCCTTTACGGCATGTGATCTTCAGGCACAATAACGAGATTTAAGTGCCAAGGCAGATGCCAGTTTAGATTGGGCTACTGACTGGGATTCATTGATTACAGAAGCCAGGCCAGGCTCTGGCTTCTCATCTGATCTGTAGAGACACACAAGGGACAGTAAAATCTATGTGGATCTTTGACATCTATCCTCTTTCCAGTGAGACTTTTGGACATTATCTGAAGGCCTGACCATAGTGACACTCAGTGCTAATTGGGCTTCTGTCTGTGCCATGGAAACCCACCTTCCACTCAGCAGCTACATAATTGGCAATGCTGAGTATGTAGCTGGAGGACATTCTGCCTGGCAGCTCCGATGAGGAGACTCCTGGAAGCTGTTAGGTCCTGTTGCAGGGGGGCTGGGAACCTGCCAGCAAGGAGCTGAGGTGCTAAAGAAAGGAGAAAGCTGCCCCTTCCTAAAGTGCAGGGGCTGAGAGGTTTCCTAGTTGCGGGTCTCCAGCTATTAGCAATAGGATGAAAGCAAGCAAAAGGGAAATTAAAGCTGGTTGTCGGGAAACATTTCCTGAGAAGTAACAAGATCTGTTAGACTGTGGAATGGTCCCCCAAGTGGGAAACTTGCAGTTTCCACCGTTAAAAACTAGACAGGACAGTCATTTTTAACCTGTTTCCAAAATGCCACATTGATCTCACTTCTACTATAGCTCAGCTGAGCTAACAGGGTGTAAGAGGAAGGAGAATCAGGCCTCGGCTATTGGTTTGATTTCCTTCACACATTGGGGTTTTGAAAACCAGTTTAGCCTTTTGTTTTTAAGATGGCACTTAAAATATTGATAACGGTTTGATAACGGCATGGTGCCAACTGGCAAGGATGCCAATGTAACTTCCCTACAAATCAGGTCAATTGCGTTACCATGGTGAAGGCTGTGATCTCATAGAGAATGGAATTATCAGATCATGAGCAGCACTAAGTGGGGCAGAGATTCCAGTCAGAGAAAGAGAGCGGAAGGGAGGGAGGGAGACCAGGTGATGGGTGACGCCTCAGATTCCCGATATCCCTGTCTGCTCATGTTCTAATGAAACCAAACAACCCCCGCCCGCACCGGAAATCCTCCATCACTTCAAAGTACTGTTAGCAAAGGGCTCCAGGAAATGGATCTGACTCCTGTGCTATTTTATCTTTGTGTTCTGGAGCACTGACCGTGAGTATGGGTGCACACACAGCTTATTGTGACTTTCGTCTTCCGTTTGAAACCCCATCTCTTTCCAGCAGATGCTAGAAACGAGCCTCCTTACAAATAAAACTGCCACAGGGGATAGATAGATATTTGATCAGCATGGGTTTTGAAATCAATACATTAACACTAACCACACGTCACTTAAGTTTGTTAGGGGTGAAACAATGCTGATGAGGACTCTTCCTTTGCTGGTTATCCAATATGTATATTCCTTTCTGGGGCCCCCAGGCAAGGGGAAAAGGGGGCAGTAAAACTAGGTTCACCAGAAACCTGGTAATGCCCCCCGCATCTTGACCCAATTAACTATATCTACGTATCTATGGGCTTGGGAGACAGCGGTGGGAGAATGCTTTTGGAAAAGCTGGACCAAGATTTGAGCAGAGCCCCCAAATATCCTCAGTAGGTGTAAATCAGCACAACTTCACTGAAGTCAATACATTGATTTACACCACCTGAGAATCTGGCCTTGTTTTTAATGACTCCTTGTCTGCAAATCCAAAATGACTTTATATTCTTGCTAGAATTAAACATTTTTCCTGCAGGGAAAGACCATGCTGACTGACTCCATCTATTTCCCCCCACCATCTTCTCTAATTAAATTTGTTACAGTAATTAGTTGGGCTCCCTGTCTCCTTTTGCTTGAACAGGTTATACAGAGTGCTCGCAGAGAGGAAGGAGAGTTTTGTGGCTAAGGCTCTAAACTAGGACTCTAGACAGCCAGGGTCAGTTCTTAATTCTGCTCTGCCTGTGTGACCTTTGGCAAGTCACTTCTGTTCAGTGTTCTAGCCGAAGAAGAGGCAGGATGGTGCAGCATTCAGGCTTTATTCCTTCCTCCACATATACAGGCTTCTCTTTCCAAGCAGTTCCTGAAAGTAGAGGCCTCTAAGTTCCTAGACATTACCCTATACATGAGCATACTGTCATAGTATATAAGGGCCCGTATTACAATTTAGGCCTTCTGTGACGCATGGCTAGAAAGGGTTAGACATCCTGCAAAATAAATTACCCACAAAAGACTTGTAGGGAGATAATGTTTGTGTTTTTACATATGTATGAGTAGAGTCCACAATGTAATTAACGGTCCCTGTCTATGCTGTATTCTGATACTTGAGGTCAAAAGAACATCCTAGCGTTTAAATGAATTGTAAACATGGGATATCTCGGTATTCATCTCTCTTTGAAATGTACTGTGAATGGTGGAGGAACAAGCAAATGGCCTTATGTTAATTCGTATTGCTAAGTATTGGTGATGGACCTCCTTCAAAGTCATCCTAATTACCTTTTGTTCCTGGAGGAAATCCCAACTTGTCAAAGAGGACATGAAATTGTATAAAAGATCCTTGGGTCCTGATTCTGTCATCTCAGATCTGCTTAGACCTCATCAGGGGAAGTTTGAGTCGTAAGACTGAGGTCCCAGTTATGCCGGTATGCCCGGAATATAAGATTTGGACATTGGACTATGACCTATGAACTGAATTCTAAAGGAACTCTTTGCAACTACAAAGCTCACCATCTCTGCTATGAATCTGAACCTCAATGAATTGAACTCATGTCTGTACGTATATCGATCTTTTAACCAGACTCTCTCTCGTTTTTTTAATACATTTTAGTTTAGTTAATAAGAATTGGCTGTAGCGTGTATTTGGGTACAATCTGAAACATTCATTAACCTGGGAGGTCATGTGTCCGATCTTTTGGGATTGGTAGAACCTGTTCTTTTATGTGACGAAATAAAATTTACAGAAATTTTCATCATATTTGACATGTGTACCTGGATGGAGGCCTGAGGCGGGATCACTTTAAGGGAACTGTGTTGTCTGGACTTCTGAGTAACCAGTAAGGTAATAAAGAAGCTGTTTCATGCTGGCTTGCTGAATCTAAGTATTGGAATATCCAGAGCTTTAGGGGGATTGGCTGCCCCATTCTTCACAGTTCACCCTAATTGAGTGACCACAGCTAGCTCCCCATTGGGACCCCAGTCACACCTTCACACACAAGTTGGACTGCTTTATATAGACCAGTATTGTTAGTTACATAACCTTTCTGCAGGTGTTGTTGGCAGTAAAAGGATCCAGGTTCAATGATCATCTAGGGATTCTGAGACCTGGAATAACACTGGCTCAAGCCCCCACTTAGAAAACTGGGGAAACTAAATTAGCTTCCCTGGCAATACTTCCCCACTCACAAGCACTGAGTCCAGGGGGTTCAAGCAAAGCAAACTTGTGGGGGAAGGGGACACAGAGTTAACTTGGGAAAGCCAGCAATTAACAAATCAACACTTGCTATTGGGCAGGACAGACTCCCCTGAAGACCCCCCCCCCACCCAGGTGCCCTGGCAATAGTCTTAACCTCAGGCCTCCTCTCACAGTTGCAAGGGAGTAAAGAGGCAACACGTTCCTTCCAGCACTAGCCCCTGCCCTCCTCCAGGCTGCTCCACTTAGTTGGGGATTGGTCCTGCTTTGAGCAGGGGGCTGGACTAGATGACCTCCTGAGGTCCCTTCCAACCCTGATATTCTGTGATTCTATGATTCACTTACAGTTTGTCATCCAGGCTTGTTGGAGTCCAAAATCCAGGCAGGTCCACCTCCAGCCCCGAAGGGAAGCGTTGCTTAGGTACTCCAGGAGCTGCTGTACCCGACCACCTACCCCAGCTGAAGTGATGGACAGCTTTCATGCTGGGTAGGAAGGCTGACACCAGAGTCCTCAGTTTGAATGTAGCTCTCTGAGGTTTGCACCCAAGCCACCTTAGACTCATCCCCTACACAATTTATTACACATACTGAAATACAGCCTTTGCTCTATGCTATGTATCTAGAAATAGAGATCTTACCATGAAGAAAGCACTCCCCACAGAAAGTGACAACTATCTTCCTGCTATCTTTTGTTAGCTTTAGCCAGGCTCTGGTACCCAACCATGCCTGATTGTGATTTAGGTTAGGGTGACCCCTTCCTCATGCACTATGGGTGCCATTCCCTTGCCCCTTTTCCTCCTTGACAGGGATAACAACATTTAATTCCCCCCCAAATTAAAACTTAATTGAAATTTGATCAAAACACCCCCAAACTGCCATCTAATAGAAATGCAAATGAGGCCTGGCCTATTCCCATGTTTCCCCTTGTTTGTCAACAAGTGATGGCAGCTCCTTCCATGATGGAGCTTCTGTCCCTCTGGAGTTCTCAAGAAGCCGTGGTCTGTTCTTCCCCCTATTCACTCCCCAATAGGTGTCAAAAGCAACGTGGTGCTCCAAAGATGCAGGCTCCTGCCATCTGAGTCAGAAAGGAATCCCTTTTATACGTAAAAGGGATATTATTACTTAAAAGACAGCTTTAGCTTTTTTTTTTTTTTTTTTTGTGCAATGCACTTGCCGGAGAATAAAATTACCCAAGTACAAACTTGGCTTTGGATTCCTTTCAATATTTTATAGACATCAAACACAGCACTTCCAAAACACTGTTAATTAAAATCCTGATGGTGTCATTTACATCTCGTACTTCAAAGGAAGCGATGAGGTCAGTTTCCTTGTATCTTTAAAACAGCTCAAATGTAGCAGGGGTGTTAGGAGCAGCCCTGGTCTCTGGAGAGCAGAGGGGCTCCAGGATGGGACTGTGACTAGCCAGGAGCTCAAGGGATGCACTAATTACTTAGGGATTGATTTTCCAGGGATATAGGAGCACAAGTCCCCCTGACTTTCAGTGGGATTTGTGCTTCTAAACCCCTTAAATGCTTCTGAAAATCCCACCCTTAATCTGCCCAAAAGGCAGCAGATTGGACCTGCATTTATTTTTAATCCAGATGTTGGGCTCTAAAGACTACTGATCCCAGCATGCAAAGCTTCAGCTTAATCCAAGCGGCTAAGCCAAGACGGAGCATTGCACAATGGGACCTGTAGTCTCTGGGTGCTGCATCTCTGTATTAAAAACACAGTCACAGGCTGCACTGTGGAATTCTGTGGCCTGCACTGTGGCCCCCTAGAGGTGTAGATGTGGGCCAAACCCTATTCCCTTTGAATGGCAAAGAGTCCATTGATTTCAAGGATCTAAGATTTGGCCCCTTGGGACAGAGTTTCCAGATCTGGGCCACTAAGATGGGTTACCCGGTTCCATATATGGACAAACACATGGGGGCAGAGCTTGCCAGAGGAACTGACCCTGAGAGGTGCCGAACACCCAGCATCTCTCATGATCCATTGGAAGGTACCTATTTGAGCACCCAAATGTGAAATGGGCCCCTGACTTACAGTCCTAAGGATGGAAGCTGGACTCACTGTACCTTAATGCCAGCAGAGAGATCACACCTGCCCTCCTAGTCTGCATCACTCTGCCACCTGGACAATTGCCTTGCTTTCCAATCCATTGTTTCCAGCCGAGTCTTTCCTGTCCCACTTCTTTACTGCAGTGAGCCCTGATGCCCATCAAGCCAGCTGTGCCCAGATTTACTCCCATGCAAGTTGGATTGTGGCAAGTCTGTGAATGTCATTCCATTTTTTTTGTACAGCATGGAGGTGCCGTGGGGTCAGAGATCTATCTGTGAATTCACTGGGGCGGGCAGGCCTGACACTCTCTTCCTATGTGTTTGTACAGATCCTAGCAGAGCGGTCCCCATTCTCAGCTGGGGCCAGGTCTATTGTAATACAAACAACAATTATAAAAATAATTAACGTATTAGGCTAAACCAAGTGTTTGCTCAATAACCCCTTCCTATTGTGTGGTTTATCTGTTCTCTCGTGCTTACCTAAAATGTGGGTTTATATGTGGTTGGACTACTAATAATCAGCATTCCTCTGTTACCTTCCCTTACAGGATCTCAAAGCTCCTTCCAAACATTAATTAAGGCTCACAACTCCACTGTGAGGGACATATTATTCCCATTTAATAGCTGGGGAAACTGAGTCACAGTGAGGTGAAGTAATTTGTTGAAGGTCACACGTATAGTCAGTGGCAGAGACAGGAAGGACTCCCAGGTACTTTCCAGACCCTGGCTTAGACTGCTAGGCAACGTGAAACATGCATTTCCAAACTGTTAGATTATTTCCCTTTAGTGCTTCTGTTAGAAGCTGAGGAAATCAGCGGGTTATCAAAGCAGTCTCTTCTTCGTACCATTACAAATAAGGGCTGCTTCACATAAACATCATTGTTCAGTGAATGCCAGGGTTTGACGTGTGTCATGGGCTCATTCTTGCACTCATTGAAATCAGCAGCAATTGTCCCACTGACTTCAGACGGAGCAGGAGCAGCCCTTAGAAGTACAACAGTCCTGCTCGTTTTCTCCCAGACTCTGAAGAGCTGCAGCTTCCCATGTGCTGAGCTCAGATCCAGCCAACATGCAGGGAGGGTTTGGTTTGTTTTTTTAAAGGTGAACTTCAAAGGAGCAGTAAAGGGCATGAAGAAAAAAAAAAAAACATCTTTGCTCTGCGGTTTCTCTTTCAAGAGAATTTCATGCTCGTGAAGGATGCTGGCTTCACAGCCCTGGAGACCATGGCTCTGAGTTTATACCCCGAGCAGGTACAGCCCAGGCAGTGGCAGGGCAAACTGCCCCCATGCCATGCTGCCAAGGTGCCTTCACCTGGTTCTGGAGTGACCCCACATCTCAGGGCAAGAGGGGAATTCATTCTCCATGGCCCAGCCCACCCTTGGCGCTGCTGACACTTGGGAACCAGGGCAAGATGGGAAGGGGGGCAATTAATGCCAGTTGCCAAGTGAATACCTCTCTATTAGGAACCGGACTGAGACCTTCCACTTCATCTCACTCATGGCACGGAACAGCCTCAGCCGGTAGAGTGTGTGTCCCTGCTGGCACAGACTGTGAAAGCGAAAGGTTCAGTAGCCCACAACTAATGCCCTGAGCCATCCAGCTCTCACAAGCTAGCCTGTGTGCCATCGAATCAATGATGAAAGACCTCCCCATCCCCCAATTTTAACACAAGCCTTTCAACCCAGTCAGGTGGCGGCAGAAGTCGCAGAGGGTGCGGCACGATCCTTGAATCATCTTGGTATCAGCCGGTCTCCCTTACAAAGGAAAATCCCCACTGTGACCGGTGTGACCCTAGCAGCCATTCATAAAGGGACTTGCCAGGCAGGGAGGCTTGAGAAGAAAATGAGAATAAGGAGGATTAAGAAGGCGAATAGGAGCAAAGAGTGGAGATTAATGACATGGAAATAGACTGATGAGAAAGGCAGGAGCAGGGGATGGGAGCCGGGAGCCCACTCAGAGTGCTTGCAGCAAGAGGTGTGGGGGCAGCTAGGCAGCTGGATGGCAAAGATTTGATTGAATTAGCACCAGGGGAAGAGGCATGGGACGATCACTGCTTGAAAGGATAAGGAGGAACAGAGGACAGGACAGGGAGTGAGTAGAGCCAGGGACCCAGGATCTGGAGCTTGAAACCAGGAGATGTAGTGACACTGGGATTGCAGGGACACTCCACGATCTTTCGGAAGTACTGAGCTTTTGAAGCCTCGCTGAAGTAAATGGGAGCTGCAGGTGCTCAGGGCCTTTGAAAACCAGGCCATCATCATTGGTGTTTGGGATACCTGCACAGTCCCTGCCCCCACACTTTCCCTATAGGCCAGGGGGCCAAATTCTGCACGCCCCAGCGAGATAATCCCATTGACTTCACAGACATAGACAGCAGAATCTGGACCTGGGAAACTAACATCCAGGAAACTAGCCTACAGCCTGCAAAGACAGCGGCAGATTGAATTCCAGATCTTGTGAAGCTTTGCAAGGCGCTGGAAGGCTGGGAAGAGGGGGAGAAGGGAATTAGTAAAAAGGACAGAAGGGCATGGAAGACTGTGATCATCGGAGCCCAGGAAAGAGATGGGAGGGGATTCTCTTTCATCTCAGGATCTTGTTCCCTGATCTATTGACTGTGTATTACTTAAGAATTCCCAATTAAGACATGAAAAGAAAAGGAGGACTCGTGGCACCTTAGAGACTAGCAAATTTATTTGAGCATAAGCTTATGAAAGCTTATGCTCAAATAAATTTGTTAGTCTCTAAGGTGCCACAAGTCCTCCTTTTCTTTTTGCGGATACAGACTAACACGGCTGCTCCTCTGAAACCAATTAAGACATGGAAGTTTGGTGGGTCCTTGTCCCAAGGTCAGGCCCAGCATTATTAGAATTACTGGTTAGCTGGGAACCTCGCTGTCCTGCACGGTTGCCACACTCACACTTAGGAAAAACCTTCTGAATCTGCAATTGTCTTATTAACACAATTAATAAAGTCCCAAACCCAGCAAGGCAGATAGAAATCACACAGCATGTGTGTCTGAGCATCCACATCCTCCCCCCATCCCTTGCAAAAGGGCCTGAAGTGTCCGTCATCCTCATCCTTAACATCATCACCACCAGTGGTCATCATCTTGGCATCTCCCAAGAGTTACATCTCCCAAGGCACACAGGCCGGGATACAACTGTTAGAACGTGTTTATAATGCTGATGTCATTCTGCCTAGGGCACATTCGGTAGAGAGTTCAGCCCTTTCCCCTGATTTGTCGGTCCATTCCCTAGTAGTGGTGGGGTGCTCTTCTCCCTCAGCTTACTAGGCCTTTGCACTCAAGCTTCTCAGTACATACCTCGGTTACCACGGCACGCTTGTGGTCAGGCATCTGCTCATGTTCCTAATGTAAAATATCCCAGGCTGGTATAAACTAGCATCTTGTGGTTACCTGCCAGCAGTTTAGTCATTATACCATCCTATTTTGTGATATCTTACTCCTGGTTAGCTGCTTATTCTAAGGGTTTTGAGCCTTATGCCTGGTTTAGCTAAGTTCTTGTAGGCTTATTACATTACTGCCTTAACTTACACCCTTGTAAATACCTCTCCCTGTAGGCTACACTCTTAAGGCACTTTACAAATATTAATTCTCACAACTGCCCTGTGAGGCAGGTGGCGACAGTGGGTATTAAATATATATGCATGGTATCTATGAGGAAACTGAGGTTAAGGTGGGTTAAAGGTTAAAGTGTCAGTGGCACACCTGGGAAAATAGCCCAGGGGTCCTGACGCTCACTAGAGTCTGCTTCTTCCTAGTTAAAGTCTGCGAGGAACACTGGTGCTCCCACATAACAAACAAGGTGCTGCTACCTTGACTTTAGGAAAACCTGGTGAGACACCACTGGGGGTCTCTCATCAAATTACTTTCCAGTCAGGAAGGCAGCTCCCCAAGCCGGTGTAAACCAGAATAGTTCCCTCTGGCCCAGCGGGGTTTTGTGGGAATCCAAATGACAACACTGAACCAAAGAAACGTTATTATGAGTTGATCAGCAGAGAATTTAGTGTGTTAAACACAGCCCCGGGCCTGCATCTCCTCTCATGTACACCGGGGCAAATCTGGATCAACTCCATTGAGGTCAATGACATCACCTTGGTCAGATAGGAGAATCAGGTGCACTGAATTCAAGGGAGTTCACTCGGCCCAGTGCTTTCAGGGCTCCTATCTCTAAATAATCATTTTCCAGAAAGTTTGAGAGCTGATTCTTCCTCCCTCCTGCTGTGCCCAGAGCTCTGTAATCAGCATCAGGCTCCAAAAGGGAAACTGAATTGCTGGCACAGTGGCTGGCTGAGGGGAGCGCAAAGAAATCGCTGACAAGGCTACAGGAGTGTCTGTGTGGTGGGGGCAATGGGGCGGGGGGAAGAAGGTTGGATTTCCTGGCATTCTCTCTCCCTGATAAAAGACATCTTATGGGGACTTCCCTGCTTCTCCTCTAAAACCAGATCTCTGCTCTGAATACTCAGAGGCCATGCGGGATATTTTCCCTCTTCCTGCCTACAGTGAACGGCTAAGAAGATGCCCGGGGTGTGTGAATTTTTCCTGCTCATCCGATTCTGTGAATAAATCGCTGCCAGGACTCTTTGGTGGCAGGGCGTGGGGAAAATCCCCCTTACAAGCAAATCACTATTAAGTCACCTAGGAGGTGGTGGGGGTTATTTAGCTTTCTCTCTAAATAAAGCCAGGTCTGATTCCATGCTGGCTCGGGGGGACGGAGAGAAGATCCCCCTGGCACTTCCCTGGGCCAATCACATCACTGTAAGGGGTGCAGGTGGGGAATGAATCACCTGGATTCCCCCTATATATGAATCCCTGTTACGACTAGCCGGTGCGTGTGTGGCGGGGGGCGATTTATAGGCTCTCTCCCGAGTCCCGACCAATACAATGCCTTTGTCAGGCTTAGGCTCCCCTCCCAGGCGCCTACTGGAGGGGGCGGCTGCACCCCCATTGGGACGGGATGAGACAGGAGCAGAGAAGACCCCCCTGCCGCACACGCAGCCCCGCAGAGCCCCTTCTTGCGGGCGGGCGCCTAACAGCCAATCGGAGCGCAAGCCCAGGATCTTTCCAGGCCCCTCCCCTCTTTTGCGGCTCGGTTAGGAAGGAGTTAAGTAGAAGCCCCGCCCTCTGAGGGGCTGGGGGACGAATGAGAGACGAGTGGGCGGGGCCGGGATGGAATGTTGTGAAAGTGGCATTAGAACGCTGTGTAACAGCTGCTGCTTGGCAGCCTGAGAGGGAGAGAGGCAGAGAGAGAAGTAGAGAAACAGATGACTAGACCCAGATAGGTAGCTAGAAAGAAGCACAGAGGGATCAGAAAGAAATGGAAATCAAAATAAATAGAGAAAGAGAGAGCTCACGATAGACACACACAGAGAAAGAGACCAATGTAGACGTACTGAGAGACGAAAGGCGATCAAGCCAGATACATACCCAGAAAGAGAGCAGGATAAGTAGTCAGCAAGAGAAAAATAGAGGATTGGGGAGAAAAAGGTATAAATGTAGTTTAATAGAGAGTGATAGAAGAGGAGGTGAGTGGAGAGCAAGAAGAAATTAATCATGGATTAGAGAAGAGGACACGGAAACAGAGAGAAAATAGGCAGGCAGAGAGAAAGGTGACTAGGTACAGTAACTAGGACATGTTCTGTATAAATATGTACATGCCATACATGCACACAGAGGTAGAGGGGGCTAATTACAGAAGGTAAGATGAGAGAGCAAGTTCTTCATACACCCAGAGAAGTGGGAGGTAAAAAAAAACCCCATACACGTACAGAAATAACTCTCCACTCAGAGAGAAAGGGCTAACCAAAGGGGATAAAGAGAAAGAGAGAGCTTAATAACAGGCAGAAAGAGCAGAGAGCTTACTCCTAAAAGACCTCCAAAGACTCTAATGAGACTGAGGATGTCAGTATAACTCCGATCAATTAGTGACCAAGAGCTGCTTTGATCATCTGTGGAAAGGGCATGGGGACATGCCTTCAGCACTGCGATCTCTTTAACTGGAAATGCTCCCCAAACACAGCAAGAAGCTAGAAGTCAAAGCTCCACAGACAGAACAATCGAAGGATAGCAGATTGGAGCCCCGGCTGCTCTCTTGAAGCTCTTCAATGGCAGAGGAAGTGGTGATCTCTATCTATGGACCATTGAAGGTAAAGGGGAGACTGAGATTAAAAGCTGTCAGAAGCGGAAAGGAAAAGATTTCTAAATGAGAGCATTAGAGTGAGCCACTCAGAGAGACATTTATCTGCTGCCTGCAGGAAAGTGTAAACTTTTGATACATAGAGAAGTCTGAAGGGACTGGGGCAAAAAATCCTACATCTGAACTAAAACAGTGAAGTGTGGGGGAGCTGATTAAAATGACACAGAGTATTAACCCAAGAGAAAGGAATGGTGTAACCTTTCTCTCCAGGGGTTTAAGAGCCAGGCCAAGCAGTGGTAGAAAAATGATCATTGCTTAACACAATTTCATGCTGAAATAAATATTGCATTATAGAAGACAGAATCAGACAATTTGGAAATCTTATATGGCGTCAAGAAATTGAAGGGTACAGAACCGAATGGTGCTGGGGAAGCTTTGCTATTAAATCTCCATGGGAGGAGAACAGATTTTAAATAAGAAAAGCAAGAAGAGTCCAATTTGAAGTGTGTGGTGCTGGAAATGCTGGAAGAGCCTACAGGTTAATACAGTGCTCCGAAGTCCTGAAAAAGACAGGATACAAAACACATGCTCCGAATTGCTCCCACTCCAGTTCAGAAGCTGGCATTGGCTAGTGGACTTTGGATTGCGAACTGAGCCCACTGGAATGATCTTCCTTTCTGAATCTACCTGCTGATTAAATTCACCTCCTCCTGGTTCAAATGAGGAGTCAGGGTCCCAGATGAACATATGCAGACCAGGAAGAAATACATTTTCATAACTTTCTTTGCCTCTTGGCTTCTGCTTTTCTTCTTTGGAGGAGACCAACTAAGACGCCTGGCCTTCCTCTCCAGAAAGAAAGCCGCAGTGCTGAAGAACTGGCCCCGCTGGACGGACAGGTCCCTCCTCAAGAGCTTTGCAGATCCCAAAGAACTTCAGAGTGATGGAGGCCACCACAAACAATCCGCCAAAGCCAGAAGGGAGTCAAGAATGAACATCTATAAGCACAGCAGGTGCCGCATGGAAACTTGCTTTGATTTTTCGAGGTGTGAGAAACATGGTTTCAAGGTCTTTGTCTACCCCATGGAGAGAGAGGATCCGGTGTCAGAAAGTTACCTCAAAATAATCACATCCATTGAGGAGTCCCGATACTACACCTCCAACCCAGAAGAAGCCTGCCTCTTTATCCTAAATATTGATACTTTGGATAGGGATCATCTCTCCATCCAGTACGTTCACAACATCAACGATAAAATCCAAGGTTTCCCTCTATGGAACAACGGCCGAAACCATCTGATATTTAATCTTTACTCAGGCACCTGGCCGAATTACACAGAGGATCTGGGCTTTGACATTGGACAGGCCATCCTGGCCAAGGCAAGTTTTTATGTTGAGAACTTCAGGCCTGGCTTTGATATCTCCATCCCTTTGTTTTCGAAGGAGCATCCTCAGAAGGGTGGAGAGAGGGGCTGGCTGTACCAGAACTCTGTGCCTCCTAAGAAAAAGTACAAGTTGGCTTTTAAAGGGAAAAGGTACCTGACTGGCATTGGTTCTGACACCAGGAATGCATTACACCATATCCATAATGGCAAGGATATCATCTCCCTGACCACCTGCAAACATGGCAAAGACTGGGAGAAACACAAGGACACACGCTGTGACAAGGATAACTCTGACTATGAAAAGTAAGTCATTACTGATGTTAAGATGTACTCCAATCATTACTGATGTTAAGATGTGATTTATGGGTGAAATCCCTAGGGGATGGAGGAAACTCCATACGAGCCGAGGCTCTGGACCAAGATAGATAGTGCACTGGAATGTAGTTAGCCAATGAAAATGCAAAGACAGAGGAAGAGGGGAGGAAAAGATGTCTCTCCTGGCTGAGAATCAAATCCTCCGCTGATGTGAATGGCCACTGCTTCATTGGCTGTGATGATTTACACCAGCTGAAGATCTGGCCCTGAAGATTTCGAGTCACATAACAGACAGGGGTAATTTCTCTAGTCATCTTCCCCCTTCCCATCCCGCTGTATAAATCACTGCTTAATTTCCGTGATGGGAAGTGAAATGCAGGGCGTGCCTGTTCTGTATTAAAGTTCAAATAATCTAGTGAGAGCTGCTCTTATCTGCGATCAGCGCAGCTGCCCCCTAATAGGAGATTTGCTTTTTTCCAGAATTCCGGCAGAGAGGAATGATACTTTCTCCCCTCGTCCCCCGCCCCAGTATAAATATTTTTATTGGAGCTGAGCCCAGACTAAACCCTCAGAGCTGAACACCCCCTTAACGTGGTGGTGCTTGAAATCTGGATCCAGGCTTTCAGCCCTTGGCCCATAGCAGTGCCGTGGCTGGTGGAGAGGTTGTTTTATCGGAATACTGATTCTAGGCAGAACTTCTTAGTTTGGTAATGACGGGGATTACTGCTGAGCTGTTGCAATGCCGTGGTTGTTAGAGTCTTTACTCACTAAGATCACATCTACACTCAAGCTGGAGGTGTTATTACCAGCTCAGGTAGACATAAGTGCGCTAGCTTTAATTGACCTCGCGGCTAAAGATAGAAGCATAGCCATGGGGGTGAAGGCAGCAGGATGGCTAGCTGCCCCAAGTACAATCTTGCCTGGGACACTAGGTACTTACTCGGGTGGCTGGTCTGTCCTGTGTGCATCTGGCTACCCAAGCTGGAAATTCCACCTTCAGCTTGAGTGTAGCTGTACCCGTAGGTGCGTCTACACTGCCAAAAAAAACCCCAATGCCCCTAGCAGCAGTGAGTCTCAGAGCCCGGGTCTACAGACTTGGGCCCATGCAATGGCACTACGAATAGCAGCGTAGACGTTCCCGCTCAGGCTGGAGCCGGGGCTCTGAAACCCAGCCAGGGAAGCGAGTCTCAGAGCCTGCCCCTAGCCCAAACGGAAACATCCACACCTTAGATGTCATAGCGCGAGCTCGAGTCTGTAGCCCTGGGCTCTGAGACTCGTTGCCATGTTTCTGGGGTGGGTTTTTTTTTTTGCAGTGTAGACGTAGCCATAGAGTCTGATCCTGAGCGGTGCTGAACGGCTACGTGTCCCATTGACTTTACATTGAGAGCGCTTAGCATCTCTCCGGAGCCACTCGGCTCCTTGAAGGGCTGTAGCTGAGCGTGCACTGGTTCAAGTGGGATTTTCCAGCAGCGCTGTGTTGTGACGTCAGGCTCAGCTCAGTGCCACCGGGCATTCTTGTGACTGCAAATGATCACTGACCGAAGGGTTCCAGCAGCAGGAACATTCAGGTGAGGCGAGATTGGCTCCAGGGCATGAGCCACCCGCTAACCGATGGTGGTGGTTAGGCAGACTCCCCCTGCGGGCAGGCAATTCTATAATTGTTCACTTTGGAGTTTCTTGGCCCCACAGTGGTGCTGGTCCCCGTTGGAGACAGGATTTTGAATTAGATGGACCCCTGGTCTGCTCTAGTCCGGCAATTCCTGCATTTTAATTTTCCTCTGAGCTGTTATTGATGATGGTTGTCAACAATGAGTCACTCTCCTGACGGTCTATGTGTGTGCGCACTCCGATCCAAGGTTTCGGTTCAAGCCCGTTGCTATCAGTTAGCAAGACGAGACCCAGCAGAGGGAGTCATTAGACATAGTGGAATAATGAGAGGAGAATAAGGACTGTTTTGTCCCCTTACTTTTATACTCCATCAGCAGGGATCCCAGTGGGAGTTGTTCAGTCAGAAGTCCTGATGCCTCTAGTTTTAAATATAAGGGATGAAATTCTGCCCAGTAGATTCGAGTGGGCATTTTATACTCCACAGGCAGCCAGGCACATAGCAAACAGACTTCTGGCACTGGTTGACCACTACAGCAGTGCAGGTCAAAGTGTGCGATGGATCCCAGGATGCGCCTGCCCCAGCTGTGGGTAGCTTCAGATCAGCTCCAGAGGTTTGAGAGGCCATGTCTGTCCCAGGGGTGGGTAACTCTCATCTAGACCCGGCTTTGCAGTCTGAATGTACCTCATCCACCGAGCTGGCGCTCTGAGTCCCCAACAAACATCTGCACTGACCATGTTCCCTGCACTGCTCTTCCCTGTCTGTGTTCTCTCCATGCACCGTCCGTCAGGGTGTCCCCACATCATGCTACTCCCCGAGGCTCTTGGTGGCATCACTGCAGTGGTCCCCTTGCTACGCTCTCTCTTTCTCTAGCCTCCCCACATCCTTTTGCTTTACCTCCATTTCTGCCTTTGCTATGCTGCTTCTCTAAACCCTCACCCGGCTCCCCATGACGCCTCCTCTCCATGCCCTTGCTGGGGCACCTTAGATGGCTGAGACGGGATGGATGCAATGGCTTCCTCTGGAGTATCTCAATGCCACTCTGAGCAGCACCTAGTAGAGGTCATGGGGCTCTGCACAGAGTCCTAATGAGTGAGGCCCCTCTGGACTTTCATTTCCTCCCCTTTCCTTGCCCTGAAATCCTGCCCAGCACCTTCCACACAATCTAACTGAATGCCAAACTCGGCCACTTGAGCCCACCTAGGTAGCAGTTGCGTTGGTCGGCTCCTGCTCTCGTTGAAGCCAATGACAAAGCTAGCACGGGATGAAACCCTATACGTACAGCACACCAGAAACACAGCCGCCTCTGAGGCGGGGGGCAGCACCCAGTGTGCCGTGCAGTGCTGGGGGGAGGGAAAACGCTGGTTAAAGACCCCCTATCCTCTCTCAGAAATAGCCTGGGGACCTTTGACCTTTGCCAGCTCAGTTCTCAAGGACTGAAAGACCCTCACACAGTAAGGTGCATGGGACTCAGTATAGCTACCTCCCAAGGCAGAAAGGCTGAGACAGCCTTGGTAGGGTTTGAAGAGGTGCATCCAGGGAGTATCGCCATCCCAAACTGCACACCTAGCCTATTGAACTAACTCCTCCAGCTGGGGTCGGGGTGTCATTATGGATCATAACAGCGTCACTAGGTTTGCACATCCCAGGGATGGCTCCGCCCGTCCGCAGCAATTATATCCTTTAGTGCAGCACTGGGAAGAGTTTTTTTTTTTGTGGGGGTGGGGGGGTCCCATTCATTCTCCGCTCTCTTCCCCAAGGGGAGGGGACAGTTGGTGCTTGTCAGATCATAGGAGTCTTGGTAGTGGCAGCTCCCAGGGGCCACACTATGGCTGCTAAGCCCTGGGGAAGATATATACGTTGGTATTTTTTAAAGGTCTGTTCAATATGGTTTCATTAACTAAAGATCATTAGTTCCTCGAGCCGACTCTAGCTAAGGTTTAATAAGGCTACTGGCTCTTTCAAACACTGAGGATCTCGCATTCAAGTAGTGACTGGGTTCAGAACAACGATTCTGGGGGTTGGCTGCTATGGGTACAGGATAGAGTGCCTTCCTTTGCCTCTAGATCACTGGTTGGTAGGGATAAAGCCCATAACCGTCCGAGGGCTGGTGAGCTTCCTAGCTGTAGGACTCACACGGCTCCCATCACTGTCATGTCCGAGCAGCTCCTGATCTGTCATGTGTTTGTCTTCATACAACCCTGTAAGGCAAGGCAGTGCTGTTATTCCCATTGTACAGATGGGAAACTGAGGCAGAGAGGGAGGAAGTGACTTGCCCAAGGTCACCCAGGGAGTCTGTGGCAGAGCTGGGGATCACACCCAGGCCTTGTGAGTCTCAGGCTGGCACGTTAATTGCTGCCAAGCTCTCCCTAGTGGCCAAGTCTCCACATCAGAGCCCCCTTTGTTGGCAGTCTCAGAAGATGCCAAGGCTGGAACAGGCCTTAAGGCACTGAGCTACCTCCCAGGCTGAAAGGTGGGTCCTGTCTAGATCCGGGTGAAGGCAGCTAGCCTGGGAAGCGGGCACTTGCTAGTGCTCTAGCTTCTTTTGATGATGGGTAGAAGGCAGCGCTCACTGAGAATATGAGGCCTGGCACCAACACGGGCGGAGAGGATGGCTCTCTCCAGAGCCCACCAAGGCTTTCTGTCCTTGCCCTTCTCTGCCCAGCGACAGATGCCCTTCAGCAGCCTCATAATAGATTCGTAATATCTCCGTCTCGCAGGGAGATCGGATCAACAGGAAAGGCCTCTCAGGGCAACAGCATTAGAGCCATCGTCGGCCGCTAGCATTAGGAGGTAGCGGGAGGTTAATATGTGGCCTGCGTGTGTCATCAGGTGGAGCAGATTATCAGGGGCTGCAGGGAGACTCCGAGGAGCCAGGGAAATGAGAAAAGATCATCAGAATTCCAAAGGCGCCTGGCAGTCTCGCCCGCCTCGCAGGACGCAGTGGCTGAAGCAGGAACTCCATGAAGGCCTCTCCGTAGCCTGCCCCCGTGGGGGGCGTTTCCCTGTGTGGCTCAGAGGGCCGAGGCGACCGATTCTGTTAACTGGAAAGCCACCAGAAACCCAGCCTCCCAGGTCTCGTGCGGACTGGCGAGAGGAGATCGTGGATGGATCAGAACGGCAGAGACATCCAGGGCGGTGTCAGATCCTGCCCGCCAAGCGGGTGGCGAGAGCTGCCACATCAGGTCCCCGGAGCAGTGCACCCTGGTGAGGCTACCAGGTCCTGCAGCTTGGCATGGCAGAGGGAAAGAGGAAAGCAGCCCTCGCTGAGAAACAGGACCATGGAGCACAGGGCAGCCCTGATCAGGGTTCTTGCGTGGAAAAGACTAGAAGGGAAAGGGGCCCAGAAAAGGAGAACCCACTACAATGGAGTAAAGCATGACCAAGGCCCTGAGAGCCTGCAAGTGGATATGGAGAGTCGCCATGAAGGGGTCCCCATGGGAAAGGGGGTGCTGTGACTGGACAGGGCTGGGTCTTCCTGTTCCTGCCTCTGCCACAATCTCCCTGCGAGAGTTTGGGCAAGGCAGCTCTCTGCCTCATTTTTCCCCTTTGTAAAACGGGAGCAATAACACTCGCTCAGGGTGTGCACTGGGGCCTTGCAGCAGCTCAGCCCAGGCCAGGATTTGGCCCAGGGTCTAGAAATGACTGGTGAAGCCTCCCACTCAGAAGGGAATGGGAGCAGCCTAGACCCACTGCCAAGCCCGGTTGAGAATCAGAAGGAAGGAGTGGTTCTTCCCTCTCTGAACACAGACGGTGCTCACGAGAACCTCATTGCAGTCAATGGATTTGCACCAGTGCACGTGAGATCACAATCAGGTCAAGGGTGTTTGTGTCAGGGGAGCTTAGGGAGAATCAGGACAGGTCACCCCCTGATGTGCGTTTCCCGATCTATTTTCCAGGGGCTGGGGTCGGGATGCCTTTGAGGATACCTGTGGTCTTGGACAGGCACATCCTAGGGTGGCTAGCCCCCCGCCCCCGCTGCTTGGATAGGTCGCTTCGTGCTGGGAATCAGACCCGCAGCTCAAAGTGCGGATGTTCCTGAAGATCGGGGGAGGGATAGCTCAGTGGTTTGAGCATGGGCCTGCTAAACCCAGGGTTGTGAGTTCAATCCTTGAGGGGGCCATTTAGGAATCTGGGGCAAAAATTGGGGATTAGCCCTGCTTCGAGCAGGGGGTTGGATTGGATGACCTCCTGAGGTCCCTTCCAACCCTGCAATACTATGATCCTGAGTCACAGAAGGTTTAGGTACTCACCCTCTCTGAGCGCATCTGTGTCCTCCACCTCTGGCGAGCGTCTCTCTCTGCAACTATTTCAGGATCCCTTGTACTCCCAAGAGACAAAGCGAGGGTTTATTTCTTGTGCACATGACAGAGGCATTGTCAGCCTGGAGAGCTCTGCCTCGTGCATAATTAAAACACCCCTTGCCCTGGAGCGCTAGATATGCCTCTAGCTCAGTAATTGCTATCCCGAGAATTAAAATAAATGGTGTATTAGTTTAACTACCCGGCCACCTGCTGGATTTCACCTCCTGTCAGAGGCCAGGCGCTCTTCATGTCTCATCCATCACAAAGGGAACAGTTCCCCAGGAATTAAAATGCCAGCCCGGCAGGAAGCGTCCTCGGTACAAGGAGGAGAGCGTGCACGTGGGTAGCAGCTAACGTGCGTTGGTTTGGGGAGAGGCTTATGAGAGCATGAGTCCGAACGTTTGTGCAGAGGCCGCAGGAAGCTGGGACACAGGCCAAAGGAGTAATATGGCATTGATGTGAATGTCCCAGTGAAGGAAGGGAGTTGTTTCTGGTTCCTTCCTGAGAACAGTAAGCTCGGACTCCTGGGTTCTGTTCCTAACACACTGGGCAAGTCACGCAGGCCCCCATTTACAAACTGGGTGCCCAGATTCCCAAAGGTATTTAGGTGCCAACTGCCATTGATTTCAGTGGGCTTTAGGCACCTAAATACCTGTGAGGATCTGGGCCTGGGTGCCTAAGGTTAGTCCATATTTAGGCACCTGGATGAGGCCTAAATAGGGGGCAGGCCTAAATAGGGGGTGGGCAGGGATAGCTCAGTGGTTTGAGCATTGGCCTGCTAAACCCAGGGTTGTGAATTCAATCCTTGAGGGCCCATTTAGGGATTGGGGGCAAAAATTGGGGATTGGTCCTGCTTTGAGCAGGGGGTTGGACTAGATGACCTCCTGAGGTCCCTTCCAACCCTGAGATTCTATGATCTCACCAAGCACTGAGCCCCAGCTGTTTTCAGGGGGAGCTGCTGGGCACTCAGTCCTTTTGAAAAAACTAGGCCACTTATTTGTGCATCTAAATGTGAACTTAGGAAGTTGGCTTTAGGCATCTGCAGTTTAAAAATCTTGACCCAGGACTCCTGGGTTCTGTTTACGACTATCACCGATCCGAGGCAGTTCTTTTAGGCCAAGCTTGTCAAACCAGGCTACCTAAATGCATATGCAGGCCTGCTTTTCAGCCACACTAAGCACCTGACTATAAAATGTGGGTAGTATTTCCCTGTTTCATAGGGGCTTCATTCATTAGTCTGAGCAGGGCACGTTGAGATCCTCAGATGAAAGGCATCATAGAAATGCTAGGGTTAGTACAGAAAGAGAAAAATCACCGTTCGGACAGGACCAAGCTCAGATCTTCACCAGAAGGAGCTTTGGAAAGTGAAACGCCTTCCCCTCCCCATACTCAAGTAATCCAGTAAAATGGTTTGCAAGCACAAGAAGATTTACATTGAACAGAGGATGGAATTAGACTTATGATACATGGGGAGCACCTGGCCGACTGGCAGACTGACATATGGGATGGAGTGGAAGGGTTCACTCCACAGCTGGGATCAAGGTGACAAAGGGCTCTGAGAATGGGTAGAAGGTAGAAAACTTTGATACATTTCCTATTTCCCTAGCCAACAGTAACCCTTGCTGCGCTGCACACTTTTAAGAACTGGCAAGGTTAAGAATTGACATTTGCATTGCACCCTTCCTCCCTGAGTCCTCCCCAACATTGGGCCAGATTCTGGTGTCAATCCAGAAGAAATCATAGGATCATAGTAGTTAGAAGGGACCGCAAGGGTCACCTAGTGATACAATGTGAGGGAAAGGGGAGATTTTGACTAAGGAAGCTGAGGCAACCCCCCTGCTCCTCTGAAAAGTGCCCTGGGATCTTTAAAGTCCATATAGAGCAAATGGGAGCTTGGTTTTTAAAGGTTTCATTGGAAAGATCTGCACCCAGTAAGCTGCCTGGAACCGAATGCAGATCTACCCTGGAAAGATGAAGGGCTGAGCGTGTGAGGAATATCTAAGAGTTACATTATTTAACAGGGTTATCCAACAGCCATCCTAGGACTCTGCTGAGCTGTGGGCTCGATCCTGCACTCCTTACGGGGCCAGACTTCTATTCATTTCAACTGCCGCAGCAGGCCCTGTGTGAATGCTAAGTGCCCATGTGATCATGCACGGACACTTGCAAAGCAGAGCAAGTGAAATCTTCACATTGATACGGAGGGCCAGATTTTCAAAGGAGGCACAAGGCCAGGGGAGCAGCTGGAAACCCTATCCGTGCCTGTGGGCCAGCCCCCGTTTGGCACAGATTTGCCAGCCCACTGGGTGAGGGCTCATTGTGGCAGCACCACTCTGGACCTTCGTGATGTGCAAAGTTAGGCCCCAATCCTGAGCATCCCCCACCAACTTCCGTCGGTCGCAGCACCTTTGAGGCGCCGCTCCGCGCTCTGCAGGATCAAACCCAATTTAACCCAAACCAGATCCTTTCAAAAAACAAAACAAAAACCACCTGGGAAAAACAACGTACATAAAGAAAGACAAACATTTTGCAGCCTCCTGAACTAAACAGGCAACATGGGAGAAGGCCCTGGGAGAAATGATTGATTGAGCTTTATTTCAATCACAGCTGTATCGAGTTAATCCTACCCTAGCCTTTCTGATCCTCAGTGAAAGCCAGTGACGCCACAAACATGTTCACAAGTTGCTCCTGTCTTGGCAGGACAATACTGGACCCATAATGCGTAAGTATTTCTGTTAACAACAATAATTTGCCTTTATGCAGCGCTTTAATCCCAAAGGCTCTCATGGCACTTTGCCAGCTCTCTGGGCACTGCCTTGCAAAATCATCGGGGCAGCCAATTAGCCCAGGTAGAAGGGGGGGGGATGAAAACGTTACAGGCCTGGTTTCTTTTACACCAAAGCTCCTTTACGCCACTCTGCCAGTGTAAAGGGGCCTTAAAGTGGACATCAGTGTAATTTACGCCTATTGGAAAGGAGAATCAGGTTCCCCTAACACACTGTATTTCTCTAGCACCTTCCACCTGAGGACTTCAGAGCACTTCACTGGAATTACTTCACTCCTCTCTTTAAAAAAAAAAAAGGTCTTTGCCCTCTAGCTGGTGGGGATAAATGTTGGTTTTTAAGAACAGATTAAACACCTGTCAGGGATGATCTAGATGTACTTGATCCTGCCTCAGGGTGGGTGAATGGATCTCCATGACCTTCGGAGGTCTCTTCCAGCACTCCATTTCTGTGATCAGTGAATTCATGCCTACCTGGAATGTGAGGCTTACAACCATTTTACAGCTGATTAATGGAGGTCAAGGACTACGCTGGCCAAAGTGGCCTCATCAGATACGCCTCAGTTCTGGGTGTCCAACTTGACACCCCTTGGGCCTGATTTTCAAAGGTGCAGGGCCCCCGCAGTCCGCGTGGACTCCAGTGGGCCTGGGGGAGAGGGGGGAGAGGGTTCAGTGATTCTTAAAGTCAGGTCCCAGGTGGCCGAGGTTGGGTACTTCAAATTCGTGGCCATTTAAAAAGGGATTGTGGCAGCACCTCTGTTGACCCACTGCTTTGAAAAATGTAGGGTTCAATCAATCCCTACCATCTTCCACTCCCACAGATGTCAGCAGGAGGTAAAACAGGGGCATGTCTGTGCTGCATGCTTACCGCGTGTCCTTACACATGGTTTGGCCCAACCTCCCCAGCCACCATCCACACACACGCTTATGTGGCCTTTGAAGCCATGTTTGCTTGCCCAGAGCAGGCAACAAACCCCAGCTTTCCCGCTTCCCAGTCCCCTTGTCTTTGACTAGCAGCCAGACCATCCTTGCTTCCCAGTAATCAGTTGTATTGCGCTCACCTCGTTAAAATATCCTTCCCCGTGCGGGGATGGGTGGGAACAGGCAGGTCGACGCCGGTGGAATTTTGCTCCTGTAGCAATGCTAACAAAATTGCTTAATGGAAACGGCCTCACCCTGATACCACCCCTCCCCGCCCAGCACATTACACATAACTGCGCCTGGCAATGCATTTTGCATACTAGGGTATCTTTGCATGAGCAGCTGAGATGAGGCCAGGACCATTACGAAGGGAAGATGAGCAATCGTCTTGTCTGAGCTGGGAATGCGACGACGCTGTCCTCTGAAAAGAGACACTGTCCGTAGCACAGATTCATTAAACACCCGCAGATCATCGGCGTCAAGAATTAAAATGGGCCTTTGCTTGCACGTGAGTGCTGGAAAGCGCCGGGCTGCCCCTTTGGCTGACGTAACATCGGTACATGCCTTGTGAGCCCTGGTTTGAGTGAGCCTAAAAAACTCTTTGGAGGCTAATCTTGTGAGGCTTGTGAGGAAGAGCGGTGAGAGAGGCATGATCTAGCAGGCTGCATGCTGACGTGGGAGCCAGGTACTCCCGAATCCTAATCGTGGCTCTGACACACTCCTCTGTGACCCTGGGCAAGTCACCATGGCTCCCTGCCTCGGTTTCCCCACGTGTTAAATGCAGATAGTAACCCTAAAATCCTGACAGTCAGGAATCAGCTTCTCCAGGGTCCCTCTCCATCCCCCAGGGGTTATTGTACAGTGTCCTAGCTAGTTGTAGGGCTGGAAGTGCAGGGAAGCCAAGAGCCGGTCCTCAAAAGCCCTATTCCTCAGTGCCCCTCAGCAGCTTGGTGCCCCATAAACTCTAAGGCTACTCCTCACATGATGGCCTGGACATATGAGCATGATCATTGCTGGCTGTATCTGGGGGTAATTGGGTGACATTGGGGTCGGGGGGTCTGGGATCACTGGGTGCTGCGGGGTTGCTATTGAGTAGTTAAGTACTCAGTGAAGATAAAATGCATCTCATTACTGCTAGCCTGTCCTAGGTACAAGGCTTGATAACACTTCCCTGGCAGCTGGCCCCTTGGAAAAGAGAAATGTACCAGATTTACGTACCTTCTGCCCAGCCACCTGCAGAAACCAGGATATTAGTAACAGTCGCCATATGGCGTTTAATGAAAATATCACTTCCATTAGATCTAGGCAGGACACGCACTGGCCCGGCTGTGCTGCTTGAGGAGGCAGGCGGGATCAAATCAGGAGCTGGTAATCTCCAGCTACAGGAAGAAAACACTGATTAAAAACAAGAGCCAGGGCTGGCCTGATGGCCCAGTGTTCGCTCTTCCTAAGATGAGGGCTTGAGTCCCGATCCAGGGCTCGTGAGGTCTGAGCTCGTAGAGATGGGTGTACTTTGGACCCAGCACACTCAGTCTCTGGGGAAGGGGAGGCTGTGTCTGGTGACACTCATAGCAGTCTATATCCAGTGCAGGGGCATGGTGGGCTCTGCATGGACTCCCACCAGGACAGTGGCCATGTGACGTGACAGCCACAGAAACCAGCATGTCTCTTGTGGATGCCCCATAGCTGCTTGGAAATCTTCTATTGGGCTCCCTCCCCACCCTGCGCAGCTCCCTCTGCAGGCAGGGCTAGAGCACTGTTGGTCTCTTGGCATTCATAGAATATCAGGGTTGGAAGGGACCTCAGGAGGTCATCTAGTCCAATCCCCTGCTCAAAGCAGGACCAATCCCCAATTTTTGCCCCACATCCCTAAATGGCCCCCTCAAGGATTGAACTCACAACCCTGGGTTTAGCAGGCCAATGCTCAAACCACTGAGCTATCCCTCCCCCGCTAAAGCTATCCCTCCATTGGCAGACGGTGGACGTTTTGGCCTGTCGTTTTCAGCCGGGCTCCCCAAAAGTGGTCACAGAGCGGACAGCTGCGTCCCGAAGCACACCTGTGGCCCATCCATGAACTCTCAGCCCTCAATCCCGATCTCACTGAAACCAGCAGCCAAACTCCCACTGAGGTCAGGGGGACCAGGCTGAAACCCTCCCACAAGAATGGGTCCATCCATGGCAGTTTCAGTTCAATTTTCTCATGGTATCAGCACCAATGTTTCTGCAAACAAATCTTAACTCACCAAGGCAGCACTGGGTTCTTAACCTGTTTTGGTTTATTGAGCAGCTGCCTGCCCCAGACCATCGGCATAGAACAGCTTCATTAACCTGGTGCTTGAAAGTGGATGACCTAGAATCTGTGACTCATTGCCTTTAATGAGAAGAAAATGTAATGTGGTCAGAAAAACAAGGCAAAGGGGAGATATGGGAGGAAAAAAACCACTTTCCAGTTATTGAGCCTATTAGAATTTACTGTCCGCAGATTCTCAACGGGAGATGTGTTATTCCTTTTGTATTTTGTACATGAAAATACAGTCGAATTGGGTAATAAGGGTTAATCTGGGCAACTGCTCATTTGATTGTTAGGGCCAACAGATTGTCACCTCCAGAGCTGTAAAATAGTGATCTTTCCACATCAGCCACACATAGCTATGCAAAATCACCATCCTGCCAGGACCAGATGAGCTCTGCTGGGCATTTTAATGTCACGGCAGGTCAGTCCGGTTATAATTGGCTCTGATTGTCAGCTCCCGGAGGCACTAAGGTCCTTTATCTGCAGCCGAGGGGCACCCAGACAGGTGTGAAATTCATTCCCACCTCTGCAAGCATGGCAGAAATGACTCTCAGCCTGGCTCTCACAACTCACTGATTGGTACGAGGGAGGGGCAAACACCCTGGCTGTCACGGCAGGAAATGGCTGTGGGAATGTATGTTTGGTCTGTAGGGGCAAGTGGTCTCAGATGCATTTCTTTGACAGCGAGACAGTGAACTCAATGTAAAAGCCCAGTGGAGACAGGCGCTGTATTTTACCTCGATGTAGCCAGCCATGGTAAAGCCCAGGTGGAAGGTATATAGGGTTGACCTCAACTGGCTACATCAGCTAGCAACGAGATCTCAGATTTTCCCACTCGTGTCTGTGTCTCTTTTGATTCTGAGGGTTTTCTCCAAAACCCACAGGGCCAGATTCTGAGTCATGCTAAGGCCCCTTTACACCTCTCCGGCAGCGTAAAGGAGTAATCAAGTGTAATTTGCACCTACTCAAAGGCATCCTTAGGCTCCCAGGGATGCGCAAAGGAGCCTCAGGCCCTTAATTAGACATTTGAATTAGGGTGACCTGATAGCAAGTGTGAAAAATCAGAACGGGGGTGGGGGGCAATAGGCGCCTATATAAGAAAAAACCCCAAATATCAAGGCTGTCTCTATACAATTGGAACATCTGGTCCCCCTAATTTGAATGAAGTTACGTACGGGGGATAATCAGCCAGGGATGGGCAGCTTTAAGGTAACAGAAGGCCACAAAATCCACAGAACCCTTTGGGGGTCAAGGAAGAAGCCGCCTTTGCTGTCCTGGGGCAGCTTGGCCTGGCGGCTACTGCTGCTGCGAGAACACATGCCAGAGCAGCGAGTCCTGCATTGACCCACCGTGCCGTGTGGCATCCACCTGCCCGGCCATAATCCCTGAGGCAGATGAGTCTGTGCCCCCTGCCAGAGGCCCCCCCCGCCATTCGGTACCTTCTGAGCAAGTGCCATCCCCCAGGGCCATCCCAGAGTGAGACTGGGGGAAGCTGCCCCCTCAACCCCCCCAGGCAGCGGGAAGAGCCACCTCTCACCGTTCTCTTCTCCCTGCTGGCAGCCTCCTCCCCTCTGCCTCGTCCGGTTGGCGGGCCAAATAAAATGCTCTAGCGAGCTGGATGCGGCCCGCCTCAGCTGCCCACCCCAGCTGCCCACCCCTGATCTAGGATGACTGTGTGACTTAGGAACCTAAGTCCCATTTTCACAAGTGATCTGGGCCCTTGGGGCTGGATTTTTAAAGGTACAGAGACACTTAAAGGTGGGATTTTCGTGGCATTTTCAGATGCCCCTCATTGAAATCAATGGAAGTTAGGTGCTTAGGTGCTTTTGAAAATCCCTATATAAATCTTTGAAAATCTGGCCATTAGTTAGGTCAGTAGAAGAATCCTTCCGCCCACCTAGCTGTGTCTTCACCAGGGGGTTACGACAACCTAGCTACGGCGCTTGGGGTGCAAAATCTTTCCCAGCCCTGAGCGATGTAGCGACATGGATGTAATTTTTAAGTGTAGACCAAACCTTAGACTCCTCTTACCCTCCTCTGAACACCTCCCACCATGATGGTAAACCTTGGGCCTGGAATCGTGTGGTGCCGGGGTTGGGGAGATCTTCCTTCAGCAGGTTCCGTGGTTTACCAAGAATTGTTTTAGGTTTTACGTCTTAGAAATATACGTGTGGTCCTCGTTACAGACACTTACCCCGCCATAATAAAACCTCAGGGGTTCATCCATCATCTACAAAGAAAGCATTTCTCCGGTTCTTCTTCTTCTTTCGTATAGCTTGGGTAGGTAGCAACAGCTACAAATTTATATCTAAGTTTGATAGCCAGCACTTTGCTGCAGCAGTGAGCTGGTGAACGTCCTGCAGGGCCCCGGCAAAAGAACGAAGGGGACACTCAGATATGATATGCTCCATCGTTTGTGCCTGGTGACCACCGTCGCATACAGGTGTTTGCCTCGTTTTCCATTTAAAGAGGGTTTGTCCACATCTCCCATGAGACGTCCTGATGCTATTCAATCTGCACCAGTCAATCTGCACAAATCAAAAGCTGGTGGTTTCTCAGCAAGATCAACGATGAGCGGTTTTTGAGCGGTCGAAAAGCTCCATGTGACTCTCCACAGAGCCTCAGCGTTGAAGTTGGGCGTAAGGGTCTTGATACAGTTCCATAAATGGTTGTGGGGTTTTAATCTCATCTTTGGTGGGTTCTGCAGGTCATGGTACAGCAGGATCCTCACGTTTGCAGTGACCTAGTGGAGAAAGAGAGATGTCTGAGCAGCTCTTCTAATCTATGGAGGCTGGATGTGCAATAGGACTGGGAGCCAGTTGACTGGAGTCGATTTGAGCACCCCTGACACTATGCGCATGGCATTATTGAGTTGAGTGCCCAGGAGTTAAGTGTTGCTGCTGTCAGACACACTGGCACACACTATTCAGATGCAGGATATACCAAGGCAATTGTTGCAGTTCGTAAGGTCTGTGGACTGGAGCCCAATGATGTTCCCTCCAGTTTTCTGGTAAGCGCGACACAAGACCTGACCTTATTGCGGGTGTTCTCGAGGTGCCGTTGAAAGGTCAAACTCCGGTCCAGTGTAACGCCCAGATACTTTGACACTACATTGCACACACACCGGAAGGGGGCAGCAGGTCTGGTGCTAGTGGAGGAGGAGGGGCAGGAGGCTACGCACACGCTGCTCTTGCCCACAGGCACTGCCCCCCAGCTCCCATTGGCCAGTTCCCAGCCAATGGGAGTGTGGAGCCGGTGCTCAGGGCAGGAGCAGAGCACGGAGGCCCGTGGCCCCCCTGCCTAGGAGCTGGACCTGCTGGTCACTTCTGGGGTTCAGTGCGGTGCCCCAGGACAGGTAGGGACTAGCCTGCCACAGCGCCGCAGCACCACCAACGGGACCTTTAACGGTCCAGTCGGCAGTGTGGACCGGAGCCGCCAGGGTCCCTTTTCGACCGGAAACCTGGTCACCCTAACCAGGCCTCAGATCCAGGAAATCTTTCACCCATCAGCTTGGAGAGGTTACCAGGCCTACAGTCTCAGGGATCTTCTCTCAAAGGGCGTCTTCCTCCAACTGGCCTCTGGTAGCCTTTTATCAGGCCAGGTGCTCGTTAGTCAATTAACTGCCTAAGCAGCTGGCTGGCAGCTCATTGCTTAGAGGTGGCCTGAGATGGGCTGGTTGTCTTTAAAGAAGCTCTTCGTGGGCAGACCGGGCCCTGACACCCGCTTAAAGGGATCAGTCACCCACCCTGGGACAATCAGACATTCACCTAGAAGAGCAGGGTTCCGTCTTGCCCTTTGCTCTGGCCCTCGTTCCTTTACCGGTATGGAGCAGCACTGACTGGCTGCCAAGCAAGCTGGAGCACAGCACAGGGGAAAGGAGGAGCTTATGGGAGCCCTGCTAAAGCAGCCGGTGGTTTCACCTGCAGGAGAGCTGCGAGGCAGGGGAGTGAGTGGGAAGAATTAGCAACTCAAGGCTCCATAGCCTACAGACACCTCACCTCTGTGCAAACTCTCTCCTCTCGCACAAAACCCCACCAAGAACCGTTCTGCGGCTGGCGCCACGGGGCTGTCAAACCACTGGAGAGGTGATTAAGCCCACTTTGCCTGGTGGGGGAGCGCCCGAGCTGCCTGTGGACGGGCTTATTTGAGAGCAGTCCCCCTTCCCCGAAGCTATGAGCCCAGAGCAGAGAAACAAGTAGAGCGCTCCCGTTCGTGCGATTCCCAGAAAACACTTGGAGTGCTTGGTCGTCGTGATCTCAGCAGCTGCTCGGAGAACGTTTGGAGACCCTCACACCCCTAGAGCCCCCAGTAATTGTTCAGGTGGGATGAAAAATACTAATGCTGAGACAGCCAGCCTGGGCTAGCGCCTAGCACCTGGGTTCTCCTCTAGCTCACGTACTCATCTGGCCCCCGTTATTACCATGGTGTCTGGGCACCTCACCGTCTTTAATGTATTTCTCCTTGCCACACCCCTGTGAGCTAGGGCAGTGTACAACAGGGACGATAGAACAGAGCAAAGTGACTTGCCCAAGGTCACGCAGCAAAGCTATGGCAAAGGGACTTGAACCCAAGTCCTAGGCAAGCAGCCCAACCACCATGCCTAACACTCGCCTCTGCCACTGACTTGGGGGGATGGTGAGAATGGAAGCGTTCCAGGGCACAGGCCAGGCCATCCCAGATCCCTTTACAGCACCCGGTAGATTTTGGGTGCTCCTGTACTAATAAGTGATGAGGACCCTCGCAGGGCCTCGTTTTCCCCATCTGAACTGCGAGGATAATGGTACCTGGCCACCCACCTTTGTAAAGTGCTCCCAGCTCTTGGGCTGCAAGGTACTTCTTCTGTCGGCAGTGATGTTGTTCTCATTAGCTAGCCAAGCACATTTCATTGCAACCACTGATCCCGCAATGGTCTTAAAGGCACAAGGAGACCTGGGTCCTTTGCTCAGCTGTGGCACTGATGTAATCGTGAACAAGCCACTAACCTGCTCCCTGCCTCAGTTTCTCCATCAGTAAGATGAGAAGAATATGGGCTTTCCTCAAAGCGGGGTGGGGGTGGGGGGGGGGGAGAAGGGATCTCTTCCAGGTGAGTGGATAGTGCCTAGAATTCGTATGGAACGTGCACACGGTAAGATGCACCCAAGCCAGAACTCCATCTCTAAACACCCCCAAATCTTTGAGGAGGCTGAGATCAAAAGCAGATCACCACCATTATAGGGGGGCCTAGTAACCCTAACCTTGCTCAGTGCCCCATTGTGCTGGGTGCTGTGCAGAGACAGTCCCTGACCTGGAGAACTTACAGTCTTAATAGGTGGGAGGGGACGTGGAGATGAAGCAAGTTTCCCCTAGTCATGCCGTCGGTCAGTAATAGAGTAGGGAACAGATCCCAGGTTAGCTGACTCCCAGTCTGGGGTGCTAGTCAGTAATCCTCGGTCCTTCCCATTTGGCTTTCTTTTAGTGACATCAAGGACACCCCACCCATCTCCCCACATTTGGTGAGACTGGCTCAGAACTAACAACCCAGGCCCAGTCCTCTTGCTCCCAGAGGCCAGAGAGGGCTGTACCAGGCCCTCACTCCCGTTCCTGGTTCAGTCTCCTACCCTAGAGGTCTGGAGTATTTCCCCTTTCACCCTGCAAGCGAAGCGAGAGTAGATAAGTGGCTGCTCTGTTGTTAGCAGGGGAAACATGGGCCTAGCACGGCAACAAGCTGCCTGGCTCTAACTTTCCAACTGCATGTAACACATGCATGTTACTGCATGCATCATGTAACCTGCCTCCTTCCAGATTACGCTCCAAGCAGAGGAAGGGCTTGCAAGCAGCTCAGGCTCCCCTCTGCTGCAGGGAATTGCCTGCACAAACAGGTTCTGTGCCCTGATAAAGCGCGTCTTGTAGCATCTTTGTTCTGCTGAAGGAAGAACGCTGGTTTAAAAAAAAAAACAAAAAAACACCAACCCTGCCCCCCCCCCGATGCTTTTTGGAAAAGCTCTTCTCGATCCAATTAGTGAAACCCACCGTCATCACCCCCCTGGCCCCTCATCCTAGACCTGCTGTTTCGCTTCTGAATGACAGGAGCGGATGAACAGAGATCAGAGTTTATGTCCCTCAGGTTGTACGAAAACAGGGAAGCACTGAGGATATTATTGCTCGGAAACCACAGAACGTCAAGAGCAAAGTGTTTCCATAAGGCCTCAGCCCTGCCAGCATCGGCTGCCACTTTCTCATTTCCCTGGCTGATAAGGCTGACCTCTGACAGCCCTGAAAACACCCCCCTTTCCCGCTCTCTCTCTCTGGGTACAAATACCCCTTTTTCTCTGGCCCTGTAGAAGCATGAGATCTCCCCTTCTCTCTTCTTTCCATGGTATAAATTCCCAGCAGGATGGGAATGAGGGTAACAGCCAACTCCTGAGTTGCCACTTTCCTACCTGGCGCTTCCAAGTGAAACTTAAACCCCTCTTCCCTGCAGCTTTGCTGGAGCCGGGGCCTGAAGTTAGTTGCATGTTTCTGGAAGGGGAAATTTTTTACTTCTTAATCCGGCTATGTAAACCACAGGCTGCAGTCTCCTCAGTCCCAGTCTCCTGGGGCTCCGAGAGTGCAGAGAAAGAATCTGGGTTCCTTTCAGGCCGTCTTTGGTTAAAATTCAGCAGTGGCCAGAGCTGGCTGCTGCTTCTCTGGAGACTCACGGAGCCCTTGGATCTTGAGTTATGCCACAAATTGAAAGCATGGCAATGGCAGAACATTCGGTTTGGATGCCACGTCTTACAGAAATCGCCCTGGCTCTTGCATGTTTATAGCAACAGCTGTTTCATGCCCAGCGCCCTTTCCTCATCGAGCTGAAATATCACCTTTGTTGGGGTCATTCCTTTTCAGTGGCGAAACACCTTGCAATCGCGAGAATCGCAAGCTTGAACTGTCCTCCTTTGAGGGTTTTAAAAAAACATTAGGAAAGAGTATGGCCCAAAGCAGTGGTTTTCAACCTGACCATGTTGCGGGGGGAGGGATAGCTCAGTGGTTTGAGCCTTGGCCTGCTAAACCCAGGGTTGTGAGTTCAATCCTTGAGGGGGCCACTTAGGGATCTGGGGCAAAAATTGGGGATTGGCCCTGCTTTGAGCAGGGGGTTGGACTAGATGACCTCCTGAGGTCCCTTCCAACCCTGATATTCTGTGATTCTATGTCTAAGATTTCCAAAAGGGTCTGCACCTCCATTCAAAATGTTTTAGGGGTCAGCAAATGAAAAAAGGTTGAAAATCACTGGTCTGATGGCTAGCACAGTGGCCTAGGGGACAGGACAGCTGGGTTCTAATCCCAGTTCTGCTACAGACTTGCTCTATGCCCTTCATGCCATTGTCCGTTGTATCCATTTAGATTGCAAACTCGTCAGGGGAGGGACTGTCTCTGGCAGTGTTTGTACAGCACCTAACACAATGAGGCCCTGGCTTTGATGGAGGCACTACTGCCAGGCGAATAATAGGGCTGGAAATATTTTCCTATGAAAAACTTTGAACAAAAGGGAAACTTTTTTTTTGTCATTTCATTCAAAATTTTAATTCCACCGAGTTCTTCCGATTTTCAGTGCAATGAACATTGCCAGCTTGTTTTAGGATCTGAAAGAGGAACAGGATCCAGGGGCAGCTCTTTGATTGGTTTTATTTACCAGCTAATTAGGATTTTCCCCCGGAGGCGCGAGCAGCGGAGTTGAGAGAAGCAGCCCTGCCCGAACAGACTGCGGCTGGCATTTAAGCTTCAATCATTTTTGGGGGGGAGGGAGGGAAGGAAGAGAGTTTCACTTTTGTAGCCTTGTAAACAAGTTCCGTGATAGGCTCCGTCTGAAATGTAATCGCCGGCACCTACACAGAACTTTCTGCCTGAAGCAGCGGGTACTAGCCACTGCTACTGGCCTGTGGATCACTGGGTCCAGGCGGCAGGACGAGAAGGAACGGCACTCTACATCCAGGGGCTCCATCCCCACAGTGGGTGGGCACCTGACAAATGTGGGTGATTTATCTTGGGGCTGTATTAGTCCTGCTTCACAGGTGGGGAACTGAGATTAAATGATTTGCCCCTCTTGGGGGAGTCTGGGGCTGCACTGGGATTGGAACCAAGCCCTCATAAGCCCCACCTGAGAGCCTTAGCCCCAAGCTCATGCTTCCGTCTACAAAGCCTTCACCCCCAGCTCACTGGTTCAAATCCCATCCCCCTCCACAGCAGCGAAAAGTCATTGCCCTCGGATAGCTGTTTAGTGGCCTATTGGAACGGAAACATAAGATGCAAGCCAGTTTCATCTGAACAAACATCATCACCAAGCCGCTGCCAGAACAAGGGGTGCTAAGTGGCTGCGTTGTTGGCAGTCCAGGCCTTGGGGCCACGCACGCCACGGAAACTGAACTCCCCGCTCAGCCCCACAGATGAGCCGAGGCACGTCGGCGGGGTACGGAGCGCCTGCTTCTGCTCTGAGGAGCCCTCCAGGGCTGTTACGCCAGCATCTTTCCCCAGCCTGGCATTAGCATCTCTTTTTAAATAGCCAGTTCCTGGTCTCAGCTCCTCTTTGGAGAGAGACTGTAGTGGGGTCATTCTGATTTACACGGGGTCATGGAGAGCAGCATCCTGCCAAGCGGGGAGCGGGTGTAGCGTGGACACAAGGGGACAGACTGTGTGCTGAGCAGAGGTGCACCTGCCGCAGAATCGTTGGGACGGGGCTGGAGCGAGAAGACGCGACTTCTGCTGCTGTCTTGAAAGGGGCATCAATGGGACGCCAAACCCTCTGTGAAGGGGATACGGCTCCCTCTGTGCTTCCCCAGGGTGTGTCTACACAGCGATAAAACCCCACCGCACCGAATCTTAGAGCCTGGAGCAGCTGACTCAGCCCTGCAGCCTGAGCTTAAACACAGCAGTGAAGACATTTGGGCTTGTGCCGAGCCTGGGCTCGGAGACTCCCCCGCTCTTGTGGGCTCCCGCCCGATCCCCAAATATCTACACTGCCATTTTCTAGTGCCACGAGCCAGAGTCAGCTGACCTGGGCCTGCCACAGCTCCATGGCCATGCAGACGTAACCCCGAGATTCCTCGTGACTTGGTTGACTTCAGGCAGTGGAGTATTTGGCCCAAGTGAACTAAAATAGGGCCTCAAAAATCATGCCTGGTGTTTGCAGGGAATTGGGCAGAAACGCCACTGGACACGTCAGTATTTACACTGGAACTTGCCTTGAGCTCAGTAATGAACTGGTCACCCACACCGGCGTATAAGGGCAGCACGGACATTTCTTCTAACACAAGCGATCAGAATTGGGGAGCCGGCTGGATTCGGCTTTTAGTTACACTGGGATCGTTTCAATGGAGCAGCTCCCGAAGGACACGGGTGCAACTGGCCCAGGACGTAACATAGCCAGTTTGCCACATAAGTCCCAGCATTCAACGAGGGAAAGTAGCTGCAAGCCCAGAGATGCATCCGGGGGTTTGAGAGAGACTCTCGCTCCCGAGGCTGTAGCTGTCCTTCGCCCTGGCTTGGGAGCTGTGGCAGAACAGAGGGGGGCAATCAGCAGAGAAAGCACCGACCTTGGCCTTTGCTAATGACATTTCATGGGAATGGGATTTTTGTTGAGAGCCTGTTTTAAGTTACCCTCCATCTCTGCAGGTAGCGCGAGTAAGAACAGGGTTGTTAATGAGCTGAAATGAGCCAATGGGGTTTTCAGCATCTATCCGAGGAGTCTGGCTGAATTCCCTGGAGGTGGTTTTTGTTCATAAACTTTATGCTGTCAATACATCAACTCCCAGCTGGGGCTAATTTACCAAATCCAGCCAGCTGCCTGCAGAACGTGCTTGGGACCCGCTGACAGGAGCCATCAGCAGGGAAGGGTTAGGCTGATGCAGATTTAAATGAGTGAAATGGATTGGGCTGTCAGAGGGAAGCGCCCCTCCGCTGTGTCGGGGTGGGGGCATTCTGGGTCTGTGAAAGCCTGCCTGGCTGTACGGTTCCAAGCTGAACGGGGTGTGCAGAGAACGCCTGCAGCCCTATTGGGTCCCCCAGGAAAAAGTGCACAGCAGCCAGGCTTCCAAATTCCCAAGGGGGCTTTGAATCCTAAGTTATGGGGTATCTGGAGGGGAGCTCAGGCCTGTTATATAGGTAGGGGGGATTTTCAGATGCACCAGTGTGGCTTTCAGGGGGACTTGTGCACCTAAGTCACTTCCGTGACTTTGAAAATCTCCCTGCCCTGTATCACGCCTGCCGGGCGAGCACGGTCCTGCCAGCGCTCCCTGCCTCAACTTCCTTCCCCAAAGTGGCTTTTCTTGGCTCTCCACACACAGCTCAGAGCTGGAGCTGTGGCTTAGCCCTCCAGCCAAGTCACAAACACCCCAAACTTCCTCCCGGGAAAGCACAGAGCCACCTAAAAACAGCCCCAACAAACAAAAAGGTCCTTGTGGGTCTTCGGCGCTGGGACCAAACCCTTTTAGGGCCCTCTGTGAGTCTTTCCCCTGCTCTGGCATGGAGCACTTAGTCCCCAAGCCCGGTTTCCTAGAGTCCCGGTGTTCTCAGACCATGGCCTGCTTACCTCCCGGAGTTCAGCTCTGCTCTGGGAGCATCTGGCTTCCTACAGCCCCTACCCAGCTCAGAGCCTTCTGCAGTACTAATGCCCAGACTTTGCTCCCTCAGTCCTTTTATAAGGCCCAGCTGTCCCTTCAGCTGTCACCTGACCCTCCTTCACCCCACCCCCTCAGGCTGGGAAGCAGCGAAATAATTATGACACAGTTGTGACTGGCCCCATCACCCTTGTGACATCACCCATAAGGGCTAGCAACAAAAGGTATGTCTATACCGGAGGTGCTGACTCCGTGGGTGCTCCGGGGCTCAAGCACCCCCTGGAAAAAAATAGTGGGTGCTCAGCACCCACCAGCCACAGCTGTTCCGTGGTGCCGCCGATCAGCTGTTCTGCGGCTGGTGGGAGGTGCTTGGGGGAGGGTGGAGAAGCCATGTGCAAGCCAGGAGCCTTGGGGAGGAGGTGGAGCAGGGGCAGGAAGAGACAGAATGAGGTCAGGGCCTTGGAGGAAGGGGCAGAGTGGGGGTGGGACCTCATGGTGGAGCGGGGTTGAACACCAATAAAAGTCCGTGCCTATGGTCTGTGCTGCAATCACAGGATGTAATGACAGCTTGGGCTGACATTCCAGAGCTAGCTTTAATGTAGCCACTTCGAGTCCCGGCGTGGTGAAGCCATGGCCGAGTGCGCTTCGGTGCAGGTGGGACAAACCCGCCCAGAGCCCCGGGTGATTGCTCGCGGGGCAGCCCAGGGTGAAGCAGAGGCAGCTGTGGCTTTATGCTCTGGTACCTGGGCTGGCTAGATTGAAGCGAGTTCGGGTCCATCTACTCACGCTGCAGTCGCTCCCTGCGATTGCTGCACAGACAGACCCAACGTTGGGAGGTGGCTCCAAACTCCTTCAGAGCTCAGAGGCATTGGATCCATCCAGGGCTCTGTGCGTCACCGAGACAGGAGCCTTGACAGGACCCGGTAACTTTCCCTTGGCTGCAATCCAAAAGGCAGCTCAGGGCCATATGGATTTAAAGAAAGCAAACTGTTGATCAGGGTTGGAAAACCTCCCTGAGCAAGGCTCCAGCCAAACCCGCAAGCCAGGCCAAGAGGAGCAGACTGCTGGGCTTGCCAGTGCTGGGACTGTTCGACGCGAGCGGCATGAGAACACCGGGTAAAGCACTGGCAGCCGCAGTAGGAGCTGGAGGCCCTCCAGCCTGGAGCCCTTTCTCATGCAGTCTGCTGGGGCAAAGGCAGCAAGGACCAGCCCCGGGGCGTTCTCTGCCGCTGCACCAAATCACCAAGCTGCTGCAAAGTCAGGGCAATGTCTTGGTGCCTGCCCAGTGCTCTCAGGCAAAGGGACGGCCACAGCAGGACTTGGGGAGGGATGGGGAATCTTTCAGCCCTGCTTCTTGTGAGCACGGCAGAGATAATGCGGGTTTCTGGGCAGCGTGCTTGAACAGGGTTATCCCAGCACGGTTCAGTGAATGCAGACAGCAATGCTGTTTGCTAGTTCAGTGAGCTGAAACCTGCGCTCGCCCAGCCGGGCTGGAGCCTCAATCCACCCTTCTGATCTATAGCGTGGGGAGCGTAGAGGGCTCAAAATAGCCCTGCCCACACTCGAGCCCAGCCAGCAACGTGAGAATCTGGGGTCAGCTACAGAGTGGACAGGGCCTGAGTGGGAAGAATGGGGTCCTAGGAAGGGGCAGGGAAAGACGGTGGGGATTTCCAGGGACACGGGAGACTGAAGGTGATGGGGGGGTCACTGGTGCAAGTGTAACAGGAGCGGTGGAACAAGCCACCTTGGTGTGTGATTTGCTCAGATCCTGCAGTGAGACCTGGGATAACACAGCGGCGTAACAGAAAAAGGTCTGAGTGTGTGTGTGTGTGTGAGAGCGAGAGAGCATTGACTTGTTTATTCTCGCTTGGGTGAGACAGGGATACATGATTTTGAGGCCAGTGTGCTGTCATCACTACCTATTGCGCAGGCCACTGTGACATCATCCCCTAATATTTGAGCAGGTGTCATATCACCATGAAATGCTTCAGTTAGTAGCATGACATCACTGTCATCCAATTCTCAGGGTGGAGCATTGCATCAGCACACGATGCTTGGGTGGGTGCAACATCATTGCTGGGCAATGCTAGGGCAGGCATGATGTCGCAGTGGAATTCTTGATGGTTGTGACATCATTGTTATGTAGTGCTAGGGTGGGTGTGATGTCATCCCTGTGGAATGCTCAGACGGGTGTGACATCATTGCTATGTGCGATGTCATCCCTATGGAATTCTCAGCTGGGTGTGATGTCATTCTATGCAGCGTTGGTGTGGGTGTGATGTCATCCCTGCGGAATGCTCAGACGGGTGTGACATCATTGCTGCATGTGATGTCATCCCTATGGAATGCTCAGCTGGGTGTGACATCATTCGATGCAGTGCTGGTGTGGGTGTGATGTCATGACATGTGGACTGCTCAGACGGGTGTGATGTCTTTGCTGATCCCCTAAGCGGGAGCACAGCCCTTTTCTGGCTAGGCTAGAGCAGGTCCTTGAGTCGGTCCCATAGAACCCTTCCAGTCCAACACACCCCTGGATGTTACATGCCAGAGGTGTATTCCCCCCCTTCCCAAGCTACCAGGAGCTGAGCTCGGCGCAGCCTGGGAAATAGTGGCTCCTTGTTCTTTCTGCCCCTTCCCTCCTTGTTGGTGGAGCTTAGAGAAGAAACAGAAAGGTGGGTCTGTCCAAAAGGAACATAAATATTGGATTTTCCGGTGCGGTTGCAGGGACCCAGCCATGAATGTGCCTCTCACAGGCCAGCTGCACAGAAACCTCTTTCATAGCGAGGGGCTGAGCTTTGGAGAATGAAACACTGAAGGGGAAACAGTCACCCTCAAACCAGGGCACTTCAGGCACATTAATGAAGGGGGAGTCACCTGGAGGAGGCACCGGCCTTCGGCCTCCAAGGAATTAGCCGGGGGTGGGGGAGGCGGATCATGCTGGGGCAGTGCTTTACCTTTGCCAGGGCTCGCAGGGAAGTGAGCACGCAGAGAGAGCGGACAAGAGGCTGAAGAGCCTGGGACTCATACATGAGGATCCAAGAGAAACAGCGACCGGGGGGAAGGCTTGGGAGACGGAAGCAGCAGGCTGGAAATACCTAGACGCCTTGGAACACCCACAGTCGGCTCCCAGCTTGCTCGAGGCGGGTGGAGGGTCTTACATGAGACGTGAGCCAGCGAGGTCTGAGGAGAGGCCTGCTGCCTTCATCAAAAGCAATGAGGGTTTTGCCTTGGGCTTGGGAGGAGCAGGGATCCCCCAATTCTGCCTCCGCCCTTACGTGGACATTAAATATCCTGAGACAAAGGGATTTTTTTTCCCCAGTATCCTCAGCCGGAATCTCTCCTCCCCTCCTCGCTGCTGCCGTGCCAGCTCTCACACGGGGCAGCTTTTGCTTGGGGTTATGCCCGGGTACAGGTCACCCGGAAGGTAACTCCGCTGAAGTCAGGGGGTGCCTTTCGATTCACACCAGGATAAGCAGGCAGAGTCCGGCTCGGCTGATTGACGGGGGTGGGGAGTGACTGTAAGGAAAGGGGGGCGGAGGAGTGGGGGAGCACTGGAAGGTGAGTGTGCAGGGAGGGGGGTATTTAACCTGGGGTGTGAGAAGTGGGATCGGGGTGGGACGAGGAAGCCCCTGGGGTAGTTTTGTTCCAGGCAGGCCGTGCCGTGTAAAGAAACGTCACCAGAGTAAATGGGGCCTGGACCAGCCTGAGTTCTGGCCTCCTTCCTCCTGCTCTCTCCAGAAACGCTCTTCCTCCAAAGCTGCGTCTGCCCCAGACACTCTGCCACCCCCCAGAATCAACTCATCTTCCGCTCCGTGCCTTAGATCTCCCTGCCCAGGCAGGCAGCCCCGCCCACCCAGCAGGCAGCTGGCAGGCCCCCATTCCTCCCCATGCCACGCTGTACCTCCCACCGACCCAGGGGCCCATGTACTGGGTCCCACTCCTGGCTCCGAGTCTGAGTCCTTGGAGTGGGGAACAGAGTCAGGAGCACGTGCCCAGCTTGCAAGAAAACTCAGCTCGGACATGTGTTCATTCCCGATCTAGGCATCTCCATGTGCAGGGGGCAGAGAAACCACCTTGCTTTATGGGGCTGTCCTGTCAGGAACGCTCCCAGGGCCTACCCAGCAGAAAGCTGCACTGTGCCCCCGTGCACGGGGCTCTGGGAGGGGAGCGCACGGCTCTGTGAACAGGACTGTGCTGAGATCTCTGCCTGGCTGCATCTGCTTAACAATGTGTCCCGCATGGCTCTGTCTGCGAGGGTTAAGTACGCCCGGTGGCATGAGGCTGCGAGGTGTATAACGGGCCTCATTCTGATCTCGCCGCTTTACACTGCTGTAATCCAGAGTCACTCCTCTGACGTTCCCCTCTGAGTGGAAGGGCCGTCCTATGGACTGGCACTTGGGAGATCTGGAGTCAATTCCCTGGCTTTTCTACAGACTCCTGGTGTCACTTTGGGCTGGTTGTTGAGTCTCCCCGTGCCTCAGTTTCCCCCCGGAACATGGGCTGATAAGCAGGGTCGGTCGGAAACAAGACATTCTGTTTCACAACAAAATTTGAGGTTTTGACTTTTGTTTTAGTTCCGTGGCAGAGGGAAAACAAGGCCTTTTGAAATTTTTCGCAAAATTAATTAGCGCGAGTGAGCGCCACCCCAGAATAGCCAGTTGCCTGGAGGTTAGGGCACTCCCTCGGATGCAGAAGGTTGAGGTACAAGTAATCTGGGTTTCCCACATTCCAGGCGACTGCCCTGACCACGTAGCTATTCTGGGGTGGTGCTCTTGCTCCCCCGCCCCCCCAATTCTATCCTGGACCTGAGAAACCTTCTGAATGAAGTGGCATTTTCCAATGAAAAAACATTTCATCAAAAACTTCCCATCCGGCTTTACTCATAACCCTTCCTTGTTCTTGTCTCTTTCCTCTGAGTTCTTTGGGACAGGGACTCTAGCTTCCTGTGTGCTGCAGCGTCTGGCCCAATAGGGCCATGATTTCAGCCGGGCATCTCGGTGCTGTTATCATGGTACTATTAAAGGTGATGGGTGTGACCAAGCACATTGGCCCACAGTGAGCTCGCATCCTGTCTGCCTTTCGGGGGTGTTGCTGAAGTCATAGAATCACAGAATCATAGACTTTAAGGTCAGGAGGGACCATTATGATCATCTAGTCTGCCCTCCTGCACAACGCAGGCCACAGAATCTCACCCACCTACTCCTGCAACAAACCCCTAACTTATGTCTGAGCTATTGAAGTCCTCAAATTGCGGTTTAAAGACTTCAAGGGGCAGAGAATCCTCCAGCAAGTCACCCGTGCCCCGTGCTGCAGAGAAAGGCGAAAAACCCCCAGGGCCTCTGCCAATCTGCCCTGGGGGAAAATTCCTTCCCGACCCCAAATGTGGCGAGCAGCTAAACCCTGAGCATGTGGGCAAGACTCACCAGCCAGACACCCAGGAAAGAATTCTCTGTAGTAACTCAGATCCCACCCCATCTAACATCCCATCACAGGCCATTGGGCATATCTACCGCTAGTCCTTAGCCACAAAACAAGGATTGGGATTCCCAGCATCCCTAAGATAAAAAAATGCGGCCTATGATTTACATTTTACAAACACGGCTGCCCTCCAGGAAGCAGCGGCAAAGGGCAGGAGCCAGCAGAGGAGCCGTCCCGGCCCCTTCCCCTTCAGGGTGTGGAAAAGTCAAACACGCTCCCCTCTGCTGTGTGTCTCGTCCCTTCCACTGCACCGTGGGGGTGGGGGGGAGGCATAGAGGGGGCAGTTCCTGAGCTCTCACTGCAACAGGCTGACAGATTTCTGCGTAGACTTCTGTGCCCTGCAGCCACGCCTGCTTCTGACCCCCAGCTGGTTAGGAACGGGGGGTCTGGAGCCACTGGCAGCACAGACTCCCCATGTCCTTGTCCCACAGTGTTGCAGCTGGCACAGGGGGGCAAAGAGGGACCCTTGAGTCCCTCCTCTCTGTGCATGCAGGCAGGGCCAGTTACAGTCTGAACTTTTCTCAGTAGCAGCCAACAGGACAGCTGTGTGATGCTGTCCCTGGTGCCTCTGGCCCCTCTGCGTGCAGGTCACATCTCCCTTTCTACACAGCGTTCTTATTTTTTATACTGTGTTAGCCCCCCGCTCCCCCAAATCATGGACAAGGACCACACTTTGCAAAGAGTTGTACATCACACTGAGGATCATGCTTTCCTGTGGCTCACTGAGATCAGGACCCTCTGATAAATGATCCCCTCCTGCTTGACAAATGTCTTCTATCGTTTCCTCATGTATCACGCCTCGCAACTCAGCTTGTTGGCGTACGCCCGTTGGGTGAGCAGCTTCCCGGGATTCAGCATCACATGGAAGAAGAAGGGCTCACCTTTCTTTGAGGTCTGTAATATCACAGTCCAGATCTGAGGGCTCTCTGTGGGAACAGGGCTGGGAAGGAGAGAAACTCCGGCCAGGACAACGCTGAGAGAGTTAGGAAAGATGAGCAGAGTCTGGTTTAAATAGGGTGGGACTTGGAAGTTCCCTTAGGGGCTGATGCCACTTGAAGAGCCTGAATCTGGAAGTTGCTGAGTGTCTCCTGAGAGGGACTGAATGGCCTCAATCCTGTTGGCCTGTATTAGATAGTCACCTTGCAGGATCGGGCCCTGAACATGGTTCTACTAAAAACATCACAAGAGATAGAGGGTCAGAGGAACTGCACCTACTCCAACCCAGCATGCCGCCATGGTGACACAGAGAAGACAGCATTTGGCCCTCTCACCCCTGCTGGGGATTCTCCTGGCACAGGGGGCAGGAACTCCCTAGTGCATAAAGAACCAGCGTAGTTGGCTCCAATACCATGCAGGCACTCTGTTCGCCCCTGAGGACTGTTGCCAGATGGTGCAAATTGGAGCAGCCCCCAGGCTGCTCTAACCTATGGAGGCTCACAGGGCCCAACGGAGAATCAGGGAGTTGATTACAGTAATCAACTATACCACCCACTGCACTGACTGGAAACTCAGCACAGCAGAAAATCTGGCCCAGTATTTTGAGCTCCAAGAGTAACTTAGAAGGGTTTAAGAAATACGAATACTGTCACTTGTGCTCTCAGTGACACCAGAGATTATGGAAATTGAGAGAATTTGTACTAATTGGATTTACTTTGACCAATCGATTCCAGTTCTTTGCTGTTTGCATTTTACTCAGCTTGGACTGTGGAAATAGCCTGGTCAACTTCACTCCGGTTTAAGTCAATTGCACTTTCAGGAGCAGGAGGCTGCAGGGCCGGCTGGGTTTCCAACACAGCAGAGGAATGTTTAGCTTAGACAAAATATTGTTTTCATTGGTATTTAAAAAAAAAATCAAACTTCATGAAACCATTTGCATTAATATTAGGCTTTACAAACCTAAACTCTGGGCTTCAGTTGGCTGGGCCATTGTTTGTGTAATGGTGACAACCATACAACCAAGCCTGGTTGGGGTTTTAATGAGCAGCATCTAACTGATACACAAATGGGCGGATGCTGCCAGGCTGGCTTTCTGCATGCGTCTGCTCATTGCTGGAGGCGATGTGATCCGAGTCAAACGCTCCAGTGTAAAAACTCACCACAGCCTCCACACCACAGAAACCACCCTGGCATTTGGCACTAATTGCCCCCCTCTGGTGGGCAGGCTCTGGGGTAATGCTGAGGACTGATCTGACCATGAAAACTGAACTCCCCTTTTATCCCCAAAGGGTGGTCTGTTTCCAGCTCAGAGCTGAGGCATGCTGGTAGCAGGGGGAGGGTGGGGGGGAGAAATGCAGCAGTGAGGGGAAACTGGCCTGATGCAGATCATATTGTGCTTGTTCTGTGGAAACATAAAGTACTTCAGTCTCCAGGGCTGATCTTCGATCGACTCTTCACCACACAAAATCAAACAACTACAAACCGGTTCTTAAAACGCAGCCCAAGTGACGCTGATGTCTGATGAGAATTCTGGACTCTCTCCCCTTCTAGGGATTTTCCGGGCATGGAGGGGTGGGCATTCCCGAGAGTGCATATAGCCAGTGTAAGTGGCTTCAATGCCATCCTTTCTGCAACCCTTGCTGCAGGGGGCACTCCATTGGCAGGTGGTCCTTGGAGGGCTGGGTTCTCAAAGCTTTCCAGACTGTGACAGGACCTCCCTGTTAAATCTAGCTAAAAGGAAGGGAGGGTGGACAGCCCCCAGGTGGAGAACCCATGCCATAGGCTGCAGGGCTGGGGCGGGGGAGGGCACTTTTTGGTTGGGCCAAACCAGAGTGACCCTGTGCCCCTGTGTACCAGGTGGCAATGCCACTCATTCAAATGTAGAGGGGGTGGGTGTAGGGGCTCATGAGCCGGTGGCAGGTCAGGCTGCAGAGGAAAATCTGTGCTCCCTGCCACTTTAAATGGGACTCCGCAGCCCCTGACTAAAGCAACATACAGCTGAGATAGGCACAATAGGTCACTTCTGGTCACTTGGCCCCTGTCAGGGCTGATTTCCCACTCTGGCACTCTGAGTGCAGAAGGTGGGGGCCCGCAAGGAGTCTAAAAATTAATACCGGCTACTCCAGGCTTGTATTAAACTTCCGAGGTTACAGCTTTTCTCTGACCTTGGATGGGCAGATGCTGCCACCACCCAAGTGCAAAAGACCCCTTTTAGGATCCAGGAAGGCGCTCCTGGGAATTCCTTCCTGTGGGGTACCCTCAAGCCCTTTCACCCCCACTCCAGGGAAGAGCTGAGAAAGAAAATAAAGGAAATCAGCTGTTACCACCAGCTAATTAAAAAATGTGCACAAACCTCTTAAGACACAAAAATTCAAATCCTGTTCTTAAAAAAGGTAAATTTTATTAAAAACAAAAACTCAGGCTATTGCTAGATTTTAAAGGAGCAATTTCCAAAAATTAAGCACCGAAACTAGCTTTCTTGGGGGTTCAGCTTGAAGGTTACAAGCAAACAAAAGCATCTGGGGTTAGCACAGAGGAGTCCACTAGCCGTAAGAAATAAACCTGATCGCGTCTTCCAAGACATTTCCTGATCGACTTACATAGCTGAGTTTTCAAATAAGCAGTTTCTAGGTATGATTCTGATGATTTCATACCTGGCCCAAGCTTCTCACAGTTCCCCTCTTCCCCGGAGAACAACAACAGACACAAAGGGGAAGTTTTTCCCCAATTTTAAAAAGTTCTAGCCTTCCCCTTGGCTCTTTTGGTCAGGTGCCCACTCCCTTTCTTTTACCTATGGACTTTTTTTAACCCTTTACAGGTAAAGCAAATAGAGAACAGCTACTAACAGGGATTTTATAGCTAACTGGCTGGCTGGGTGTTCATAAAAGGGAGCCCCCTTCATTTATCACAGCCCCCGACACCAGGGTGTCTGAGCACTTCACAAGCACTGATGCATTTAACCTCACAACACCCCTGGTTGGTAGAGAAGTCTCATTAGCCCCATTTCACAGATGGAAAACAGAGGCACAGACCTGCCTGCAGTCACCTGCGAGTCAATGGAGGAGCCAGCCACTAAATCAAGCTCCTCTGAGTTTCACGCCAATGCTTTTTCCACACAGCCATCTCCTCTCCAGCATGCTGTGGTCATATGCCTGGATGATCACAGGCCGCCGTGCCAGAGGATCTAAACACACTGAGACCCAGGAACACCTGGGTTCTCATCCTAGCTCAGACACTGACACCTCTCTTTAGCCTTGGGCAAGTCACTTAGTTCTACCTCTGTCTCAGCTTCCCCCTTTGTCAACTGGGGACAATGATAGTGGCTTTGTGCGTGGGTGCATGGAGGGGGGAATCCTGAGGGTTTGACAAACACTAAGGCATATTAAGCTTTCCAAGGCAGCCCCCTCTGGGGATAAGAATGGAATTTAGGTTGTAAGCTTTGAGGCAGGGACCGTCTGTTTGTCCAGCACCTAGCGCACTGGGGTCCTGGCTCATCACTGGGGCACCCAGGAGCTATGGTAATACAATCATAATAATGTAATGCTTAGCCCTGCCTTTCTTGGCTTTGGTTTCTGAGTATTTATTTACAGCATTTGTGCTGTCACCACACTGAGGTCATCGGCTCCGGCCAGTGAACCAGCTGCATGTGATGCTGGCTGGCACGCCTCTAAAAGAGATCTTTGTGGCCCCAAGCATCTCCGCTACATGACACCCGGCTGATAGATGGCACATTATCGACTGCTCCCTATTCAACAGTGTCCAAAAGACCAGCATGGTGCCAAACATTTTCATCCTAAATAAATGTAACCATCTCGTTAATGCCCCTTCATATGACTATGGCAGTGGTCAACCATGGTGCTGTTACACGTAGTCTTACAAGATTTCTTTTTTTTTTTGGCAGACAAGCGTTTAGTCTTGGAAGAAACCGCTGTGTTATGTTTTGTGATGATGTTTCTTTCTGGGGGAGCTGTAGCAAGCAGCGGGGAGGGTGCTCCCTGCCTTAGTCTCTCCAACTGGAGTCAATTCTGGAGGCGGAGGTGCTCCCTGGCAACAGCGCTTTGGTATTTGGGCTCAGATTTGTGACGGAGAGGATGCCTGCATGCTATTTGTGACCACCTCTGTTCTAGGAGTGACGTATATGAGTCCTCGAGGTCTTGCCACTGAAATACAACCACAGCGCTGAGGACACTTAAGTCGACAAGGCAGGTGGGGGAGCTTTGGGGCACATGGAAGGAAAAGAGAGCACAGGTTTCTAACCAGAGCTGCATTTTGTTCCCAGGTTTGACTATCAGGAGTTGCTGCACAACTCCACCTTCTGCATCATCCCCCGCGGCAGGCGGCTGGGCTCCTTCCGCTTCCTGGAAGCGTTGCAGGTACCACTGCGGGCAAGACAGCAGGAAATGTCTGTAGTCAGTCCGTGAATTTCCCTCCTCACCCCAATCCCAGGGCACAGGAGCCTCTGAGAATGGAGAGAGAGAAGCAGGGCAAGAGCCTGAGCCTTCCCGCACCCCACACACTTATCTCAACGTCTCCAATTCTGCTCCTCAGAGATCGGTGCCCCTTCCCCCTCCTCCTTCCTCTTCGCTCCTTCTACCCATCTTCTCCTCTCCCACTTCCATCCCCTTCCCTGACACCCTCCACTCCCCCACCCCCATCCCCTCCCTCTGCCGCTAGCCCTTCCTGTCTATTCCCTTGGTAGAGAAGCAGCCATCAGGAGGGTCCCTGAGGAAATCATGCCTGCCTCAGGCTGGCCGTGAGCAGGGTTAATGCTCCTAGGTCTTGGACAAAAGCAGTCTTTGAAAGGGGGCTCTCTAGAAATTATTTGGGCTTCCAATACCACTAGCCAGCTGCTGTGCGCCTCCCTCGGGCCTCCTGTTTCCCCCACCCCCGTCAGACCCAGCAGCCGGGCTGTCGGCCCCTGAGCTGGTGGGTACAAGGCTGACTGGCCTGGGTCTCATGGGCGCGGTTGTCTGCTGTTTCTCATCCATCCAGGCTGCTTGCATCCCAGTGCTGCTCAGTAACGGCTGGGAGCTGCCGTTCTCTGAAGTGATCGACTGGAGTAAATCGGCCATTGTCGGGGACGAGAGGCTCCTCCTGCAGGTAACGCAGCGCCTGGCACAGGGTGGCACAGCAGACAGTGCCATGGTGTGAAGTGCCTTTCGTTCACAGCACCGGAGAATTACTGGCCATCGGATCTCCCTGTTCTGGTGGTGGACGGGTGGATCGCCCCTTAGCCGACGGCTGCAACAGAGCCGGACAGGGCAGCCAGCCATCAGAAATTGGCCGACCAGTCGTCCCCTCTCCCAACCCTTGTCCCCTATCTCCCGCGGCAGATGTGTCCTGCCTCACCCTCCCACAGCTGGCTTAGAGCCCGCGCTGCTCCCACTGAAGTTTGCTATTGACTTCGGGGGAGGGCAGGCAGGACTGGAAGGCTCATTAACACCCCACAGGGGCGGCTTAAGGGAGGGAGCTAGAGAGGCGTTAATCAAAGGCCTGAGGGGACACCAGAGAAACTCGCTCATTGCTGCAAAATGCATGCCTGCAGGTAATGGAAAATGATGCCTGGCTTGTGCCCTTGTCAGCGCAAAACAGTGGATTTGTGTAGGCCCTATATAAACAAGCCTGCTGTGCACATCTGCACGGAACATTAAAGGCTAGATTGTACCTTTAGGCTCAGTCCTGAGCAACGGCTGGCATTTAAGCTCCCCCCTGCCAGGAGTAGCCCTGGGAGGAACCAATCCCTTACCCCTTGCTCCGGGTGTGTAATAATTTGCTACTGGCCTATACCAGCAGCAAGTTCCAGTGAGCCCCAGGACAGCTCAGCTGTGCTGGCTGGCACGCTGAGGGGGAGAAGCCAAAGATCCACCTACCCACTCCCCCACACCTGCTCCACTGGGGGTGGTAGGGTGGCTGGATCGAGGCCTGTTTTTGCTTAAAATGTTTTTAACCCTCTGGCCAGGGTTAGGGCCTGGCTCCCCAGCACCACAATCAGAAGGAGACACTTTGCCTGGCTGCATAAACCTTACTAACCCCGTCCCCTCTCTCTGTCTCCCCATTTCCGTGGTTTTTGTCCTGCTCAGATTCCTTCCACCGTTCGCTGTATCCCCAGTGACAAGATCCTGGCGTTCCAGCAGCAAACCCAGTTCCTGTGGGAAGCATATTTCTCCTCCGTGGAGAAAATAGTGCAAACCACCCTTGAGGTGAGCCACAAGCTTCTGGTATCTCTCCCACAGCAGCTCCCTCGGTGACCGTTCCACGTAGTTTGGGTTTTTTTAAACAGGCAAGCAGCAGCAACAACAGCTGGGACCAACAACAACAGGGTGGTGGCAAATCCCACCCCGTCTGCATCCCGTAGGGGGAGAGAGCAGATCAGGGCAGAGGGATTGGCACCCGCTCAGTGCAGGAGTGAGTAGACGGATGGGAAATGTATCGCTACGACAGTGCCAGCCACTAGGGGGCACTGTAGGGAATGGGGCAGGAGTGCTAGTTGTGGGGGAGTGCCTAGCTACTCCAGTCCCAGCCTCTCCCAGCAGGGTGCTGTGGGGTGTGGGGCAGGGGTGCTGGCTGATGGGCTTGCCTAGCTCTACAAGAGGAGCGTGTGCCTGTGTCAGCCTCATTGGGCAATATTTTGGTGGACTTTTCTGCACAGGGCTGGGAAAGGCTCAGAGCTCTGGTCCCTGTGTTAACAGCTGCGATTGGACAGAAAGATGAATTTGTTCAGCTAAGTGGAAGGGGACAATAACAGATGTTGCCCACGGACCTGTTGCCTTCTGGCTTCAGGGCAGTTCAAATCCCTACTGTCTCCACTCTGGGCACTCAAACTCACATTTTCCTGAGTCGCTCAATGGAAAGAAAAGACTTTAACTGGACATGATAAGCAGGATGCCTTGACCACAGGAAGCCAGCTGCCGCACAGCATCTACCAGGGCTTCCCAGCTCTGCCCCATGGTTGGCTTCTAACCCAGTTTCTTGCTGGAGTGGAACATGGGCTATTAGCCCTTTGTCTGCAGAGAGACCACTCTCTTCCTTTCAGGCATCGCTGGATGGCTGTGGATAAACCAGTAAAGAAATAGGTTCTCTAGCTCATTATGTACCAAGCTTCCTTCTCTTGTCTCCCTCTCTGCCTTTACCCTGTTCTCCTCCCCTCAAGACCACAGGTTCAAATCTCACCCAGCTCAGTTATGACCAAAATTGACTATCTGCTGGTTCTTCAGCGGCACCTGTGAAATGAGCCTGGGGGGTCTCAGCGCAGCTCCCAGTGGACAGGTTTCCACCCCAGAGAGACCATCCCAAAAACTGATGATCTCAGCAAGGCCAGGAGCTCAAGCAGACCCAGGGCCAAAGTCATCCTCAGTGTAACTCCACTGCAATCAGTGATGTTGGTGTTGGTCCTGCTTTGAGCAGAGGGTTGGATTAGATGACCTCCTGAGGTCCCTTCCAACCCTAATCTTCTATGTTGCACCAGGGATGAATTTGGAACCCTGATGCTCTCTTATCTATCCCAACAAGCCCCTGACACACGGGCAGGGCAGGGCCGGGGAAGCTTGCCCTGCCTTTGCCCTGTGGTGAGGCAACTGGTGGGCTGAGATCGCTGGCCAACATCTCATTGTTTCCTTGAACTGTGCAGTGCTCCCTCCTCTCTGTCTTTCTCCCCCTGTTATCTCTTAGCTCACACTTGCACGGTGAGCTCTTTGGGGCAGGGGATATATTTCGTTCTGTTTGTACAGTGCCTAGCAGACCAGGGTCCTGGCGCTCCTGGGTGCTACCACAGCACAGTACATAAATATAATAGTCATAGAATATCAGGGTTGGGAGGGACCTCAGGAGGTCCAACCCCTGCTCAAAGCGGGCCCAATCCCCAACTAAATCAAATAATCAAATAATAACAGAGGCCTTCAGGCCCCAGGGCCATGCATGCTGCCCCTCTGCCGAGTGCTAAATTCACACACAACAAAGCTGTCAGGCTGTGAGTTTTTCGAATGGCATTTCCCCTTTGGGAGCAAGACCCGGACTCATTGTTATCTTTTACACAAAGCCTCCCATCAGAAAGTAGAGGTGCGCGATCATGTCAAGATCCAGGGCTCAACCCCCGCCGATAAACAGCAAAGAGTTTGACATCTGTCTGGCATCGTCATTTCTGAGCAGCCTGCCGGCATGGGCCGCAGGGAGGCCGCGTCTCCCAGTTATTCCGGTTGGGTTGGAAGAAGGAAGTGCCAGGAAGTCTGGTTTTGTGCCGTTTCCAGCCCTGTTGTTGCTGCTCAGCAAGGCTGAGATAGTTCAAAGCAGAACGTTTGGCCGCTCAGCCAAACCAAAACCTCGACTTTCTGAGGTCTGCTCATTGCTATAAATAGGGAGCGAGGTCCAGGGCCAGATTTTGTACCCTTGGGGAGGTGCCAGCATGAGCAAAGGGCTCAGCATCTGGATCCAAAGTGCCCTGAAATCCTGGGGGGGCTGGTTCATCTCAGGATAGAGATGGGAGATCTAGCAGTTCAGTTCTAGAGCCCATCTTGGTTTCAGCCCATCTCCTAGTTACGCATTTAGCCTGTATTCTGCTTCCACTCACTGGTGTAAATCAGGAGGAACGCCACTGAAGTCAGTGCAATTAGCCTGGGGTAAAGCTGGTGCGGCAAGAGAATCAGGGATTTATGCATTGACCACTGTACAGTATAAGCAGGACCCCACCCACCACCCCAACTTTCAGGACTGAGGGATGGTTTCAGGTGGAAGCCGGGCAAAATTCAGTGACAAGGTCGGGCAAATTGTGGTGGATTTGAATCAGTTTCATGCTGATTTGAATCTCAGGACAAAAACTCAGGGGTATGATCCCTCCCTCCCCAAATCAACCCCCCCCCCCAACTCTGTTTGCACAACTCCCTGGCCAGCCAGGTCCTGCCGCGCTGCAGAGTGCAGCACACCCTTTGTTTGGGTGACGTTGGGGGGCCTGGGTTGCATTTCCCCAGCCCCGGGTTTGCAACTGGATGTTGTCTCCTCTGCTGAGCACTGCTGGCTTGATGCGCCTGCTTGCTGCTAGGGTGATGAAAGCAGTCTCTATCTCCCACCAGATAATAAAGGATCGGATATTTCGTCGAGAATCCCGCCCCAAGTTCTTGTGGAACACCCTGCCTGGGGGGCTGCTGGCTCTGCCAGAGTATTCCACCCACCTCGGTGACTTCCCTTTCTACCACCTGCAGCACGGTAGGAACCGCTCCCTCCGCCCACCCCGGGTGTGCCCTGGCGCTTCCCTTGGGAACCCCTGACTGATCCGATCTCTCCCTTTTCAGGGTCCAGCCCCTCTGGCAAGTTCACAGCTTTCATCCGGGCCGTCTCCCCTGTGGTCTCCCTCTCCCAGCCCATCCTCAAGCTCATCCAGACTGTCTCCAGATCCCAGCACTGCGCCCAGGTCAGGGGCAAAGGTTAAACCCCACCCTCCCAGCCACGCTCCTGGGTTCTAGCGCTGCGGAAGAGAAGGCGAGGGCCCAAGCTACTGCTTTGTTCTCCCTGTTAGAACTAGAGACAGGCCCGAACCAGATACCCCTGGGCTTTGGGAACATTTGGATTGGATCTGAATCTCTCCCACTGAATTGACTGGAAGGGCCCCCATTGACTCCCGCAGGCATTGGATCTGGGGCCATGGTGCCTTAGACCCACTTCTGACAACGGCACATAGAGACCCAGAAAGCCATGGAAAGGCCCTGGTAGATCAGCAGAGGTGCTGAGCCCCCGAACCTCCACCAGAAAGTCAGCCCACAGCTGGCGGAAGTCAGCATAGCTCCATTCGCACCGACGGAGCAATGCTAATTTACACCTGCGGAGGATCTGGCCCCACTGATTTCAATGGAGCGATGCCGAATCGCCCCATGTGCGGATCTGACCCACTGACACCCATGGCGTGACACTGATTTATGCCAGCTGGGGGTTTCGGGCCCATTGACTCCAATGGAGTGACACCGGTTCTGGAGCTGGCCCCAGCACCTCTGGAAATCAGACCCAAAGGGTTTATCTGGGGCAAAGGGATGGGAGAGGGAAGAGTTTTATGTACCTTTATTAATCACCCTCTTTAACTAGACCTTGCCCCACGCCCGCAGCCCCGGGCAGGGGCGTCCAGCCTTGGCATTACGATTTGTAATTTCGAGCTGGGAGAGTACTTCCAGGCTCCAATTAGAAGCTATTTGCATAGCAAGTAGAAGTTAAAAGCAGCCACAGGTGGGCGGTTGGGCCCCTAGTGACGCCCGGGTTTGTTTGATTAAAGCGAGGGTGGTAGCTCCGTGCCAGGCTCGAACTTTCCAGCTGGGTGGGAGGACTGGGAGGCTGTGGGTTTGGGGCACACCCTCCCGCCCCCTCCTAGACACACAGAGCCACCCACTTGTGCTGACCTAGGCGCCCTCGGGTTTGGTTTTAGATCCTAGTCCTGTGGAGCTGCGAGAAGCCTCCCCCACCGAGGGGGAAATGGCCCCAGACAGCAGTGCCTTTGACAGTCATTCACGGCCGGCGGAAAGTAAGCAGTCGCCGGGTTGGTTTGTTTGTGGGCCTGCCGCCGCGGGATTTCTCGGGCGGGACAGGGAGGGCTGTGAAGGGGCTATGCACCCCCCAGGGCACGGTGGGGCTGCTGCTCTCCGCGCTGCGGCAGCTCGGCCCTCCCAAGGGCCAGGGGAATGTGCGGCCGGGGAACGTGCGGCCAAAGAACCGCAGCCCGGATTTGTGCATCAGGGAGCGGCTCAGCAGTGGCCCAGCCGGGACTCAGCGGCAGGCGCCCGCTGCTCTGCACTAGCCTGCGCTCTCCAAGGGATGGGGAAGGGGCGGGAGGGGCTCTGGCCCCCTCCCTGACTCTGCTGTTCCCTCTCGCTCCAGGTAAGCGACCGTTTCTTCCCGTACTCGGCCATCGGGACGGATGCGGTGCTGAGCCTGGATGAACACACCAGCCTGTCGACCAGCGAGGTGAGACCCGGGGCTGGAGGGACCTAGATAAAGATGCCTCATGGGAGAGCAGGGTCTCAAGGGGCTTCACAAGCTGTCCACGGATTAGCCACTGGGCCAACAGGGCCTATCCCGAGCGGCTCCAGCCAACCGGGGGACCCTGGGAAAATGAGCGCCCCCGTGCCCCAGCTCACTCTGCCCGCCCGGTGTTCCTGCCCTGTCCGGCTCTGCCAGCCCAACCAGTGCTCTGACCCCGTGGGGTAGGGGGTGGGGTGGGACTGCAGGCAGAATGGGTGGGGCTCAGGGCCCCACAAAACCATAATCCGCCTCTGTACCCAGAGCACCATGGAAAGTGCAGCCACCTCTCGGCTGGAACGTGGCAGGAGTTCAACAGGGTACAGCAACTCTACAGATCGTGTGATGTGCTGAGTGCCCTCAACTCCCAGGGCCTGCTAAAGAATGCTCACCATCGCAGGATCAGGCCCGAGTTGAGGGCAGGAGGGGCAAATAAACTATGGTGGGAATAGACCCTGTAATAATAATCAAGCTAGAATCTGGTCAGGACGTTGGGGTTAATGCCCCCCTCTTACAAAAAGTGCCATGGCCCCTGAGCAGCCAGAAGCTCTGCTTTACATCTCTCCAGCACAGCACCCCCGCCAGGTCGTTGGCACTTACCACGCTGGGGCACCAGATCTCCCAGGCTAAGCAGGGCTGGGCTGGCTGAGTACTTGAATAAGAGACCTCCAGGAAAAACCCACATGGCAGCATGCCACCTGCTGAATCACCCACGTCTCTCGCTGAGACGCCTGGCTGTGCCCGGCAGGCCCTCCACCCCAGTACGCGCCCGGCCCAAGGGCGCTTACCGCGTGTGATCCAGTAGGATCACATGGCAGCAGGCAACCTGGCTTGCAGGCGAGGATTGAGGCATTGCGTTTCTGCTCTTAGCTGGTTGGGGTGTGGCTTGGGGGAGAGGATCCATGTCCTTAAAGGGAGTAGGGAGGTGCAGGTTGCATGGCACAAGGTGTCGAGGCTCGGAGAGGTACTGAGGATGTTTTGAAGACGTGCCCGTTCTTCGCAGAGAGTAGCGATGGTGGTAAAGATCGAGCGGGTCAAATCCAGACGGGCTCTGTCCTAGCCAGGGTAGTTCTGCTCTCCGCAGTGTTCTCCTCCAAATGATGGAGGTGTTTGTCTCCGGATCTGCTGCTAATCGGCCCTGCCCTGGTGGTGAACTCTCTCCGTCTGGCTCCCCAGGTTGACTTTGCCTTTGTGGTGTGGAGGAGTTTCCCTGACCGCATTGTTGGGTTCCCCATGCGGAGTCACTTCTGGGATTCCAACCAGAGCCAGTGGGGCTACACCTCCAAGTGGACCAATGAGTTCTCCATGGTTCTCACCGCAGCTGCGTTCTATCACAGGTAAAGCACCTTCTCCAGAACTTCCGGCCTGAGGGTCCCAGGCAGAGTGAACGCTGGAGGGCTCTGTTCTTCCACCCAAAAGCTCCACGGGAAGATGAACTAGCTTGAAGCCACCCAGTGGTAGGAACCGTCTATAGCCCAGACATGGAGGCTTCAGTCATAACAGGCCTGGGGTTAGATAGCACCTTCCAGCTGAGGATCTCAAAGCACTTACCCTCGACTGAGACGGTGGCTGCCATTTGCTACGTGTCTGTGCAGCGTCCAGGACAACGGGGCCCGGCCTGGCCATGTGCTGGAAGTGGTCCTGCAATGTAGTAACGGACTAATCGAGCCCCATGCCCCGGGAAGGAGTTCAGTAGGGCTAACCTGCTTTGGTCCTGCTTTGAGCAGGGGGTTGGACTAGATGGCCTCCTGAGGTCCCTTCCAACCCTGATATTCTATGATTCTGTGAACCTCCATTTGGACACCAGGACAGGGAGGGAGACCTAGGCCAAGCTTTTGAAAAAGAGGAGGCTAAAGATAGCTCCCTAAATCCATAGGCAGGGACCTGAAGAAGTGGCCGGGATGCAGGGAGTGCTGAGCACCCAGCCCTGTGCATCCAGGAGCGCTTCGACTGGTGCCCGTTTTAGAAAGTCATGGCCTGAGGGTCGAGGGCGGGAGGAGAACGTGGGTCTCCTGCTTTCAGCTCACAAAGAGCAGCCTTCATCCGTGCTACGGATGAAGCTGCCGAGCCAAGTGGCTGGTGCATTAGCCTGAGCGTCCGTGGCTGGGGAAAGTCCTCTGGAACAGAGGAGAGGCGAGGAACACAGAGCGAGGACAGGGCCTGTCTCTTCCCCGGCCTGTGCCGCCACGTGGAAGGAGAGAGCTGCCGGGACTTGCATTGTGGCTGTAGGAGGCCTTTGGCCCATGGGACATGCTCTGGCCACCCCCAGCCTTGGGGAACGGGATGGTCCCTCGGTGGCAAAGCCAAACACAGCGGAAATGTACAAGGAGGTCCAGCAGGCTCATGCTCTTTGAGACACCCCTCCCGTCTCTCCCTCCTCCCCCGCCGCAGATATTATCACAGTCTCTGCCTTGCTCCCCCCCCCCGCCAGGTATTATCACAGCCTCTTCACCAATTACCTGCCTGCCAGCCTGAGGAGCCTGATCGATCAGCTCTCCAACTGTGAAGACATTCTGATGAACTTCCTAGTGTCTGCCGTCACCAAGCTGCCTCCCATCAAAGTGACCCAGAAGAAGCAGCACCAGGAGGTAGGGAGCTGAGAGTGGTGCTTTGGGGCGCCACCAAGACAGGAGCGTATCAGGCATGGGGGACGGGGGGAGCATAGAATCCTCGAAGTGAGGGTCCTCTTGGGCCCCCTCGGACAGTGCGGATGGGTCCTGCTGCCTGGGCCCCGGTGCCCTGCCCTCTTCAGTCCTTAATGACTTAAGCAGCAGAGCTGCCTTGTCCCCGAGGGAAGCCATCCCGCACCCGGGTAGAGCTCACCACTAGGCAATGTTTCCCAATAGCCTAAAACATCCAGGCCTTACCTGCTCAGTGCCATATGCCCAGGGGCCACCCTAAATATTTCCTTTACGTCCTCAGGGCCTAGCCCCTTCCAGCACCCGCAGAGAGCTCGGTCTGCTTCCCACCCAGCCAACTCCCTTCAGAGCCCCCCTCCTGGGGCAGCATAGCTCCGGCCCCCGGGCCTGCGGCCACGTCCAGAGCACAGGGCTGGCGGCAGGCAGGCTGTGTGCATCCTGGAGGAACCAGTCCCAGCTCAGCTCAGAGACTGCTGTGCCCTGTAGGGCAGAGGGAGGGGGAAGGAACTGGAGATGGGCAGTCCCCTCAGGCCAAGACAGCAAAATAAAAGACAGATACTTACCAGATGGGCGGGAGGTGCAGATTGTAACTGTTAGGTGCAAAACGTTCCCCCTAGAGCTGCAGCAGCTTGTTTCTCCCAGATTTAAAGGGCCAGCTCCAGGAAGGGCATTCTGGAAAAGGCTCCTATCAGAGGGCGACCCCACTGGCCACTGCTTCTACTTTCCTCCGGGGCCTGGTCTTAGGCCACATCCCCTACAACGAATAACAGGAGCAGCTGCAACACGGCTCTCCCCAGGGGGTTCATTGCTCTGGGTGGGATCTCTCAGAGAGCTGGGGAGTGCCTGGTTCTCCGGCTTGTTCAGGGCCAACCTGTGATGTAGGTGGAGAAGGGAAAGCTGTGGAAACTCCCAGCTCTCCCTCTGAGCTATCAGCCCCTTAGCTCCTGCACCCCCACTTCTCCTCTCTCGTTGCCTGCGGTTCGCTCGCCCATGTGTTCTGATCACAGTTCTCCGTCTACCTCCTTCTGTGGTTTTGATGGCTTCCCCTCTCCCTCCTTGGGGGCTTACAAATGAGCTATTGGGCCAAATGCCTCTAATTTAGGGTCTGCTCCTCGTCCTGCTGAAATCAATGGCAAAACCACCAGGATAAGTCCCTAAGTCTGTGCAATAGCCCTGAGCACTCTCTTCTCCTCTTGCGCCCCGCAGAGGTCTAAGAGCGCGGCCGTCTCCAGCGGGAACCTGCAATTCTCCCAGCACCAGGACTGCCTCAACCAGTTCGCAGCCTGGTTTGGCTACATGCCACTGGTGCACTCGCAGCTCCGCCTGGACCCCGTGCTGTTCAAGGACCAGGTGTCCGTGCTGCGCAAGAAGTACCGGCACTTAGAGAAACCCTAGCGCCAGGGAGAGCCCAGCGGAGCCCTTGGGAAGCAAAGCTGGAGAGGAGGCAGCCGCTGTGCTGGATGCATTATTCCCATGCTCCTAGGATACCGGACTGAGCTGGGATTCCAGTGCTACAGACTTTAACGTTACTGATCTAGCCGTTGTTACAGGCACGCGAACGGGAATCCCAGTGGGGCCTGGGGCAACATTCCTTGCTTAGACCTCCCTAATGCTGGGCTCTGAGCGGGATACACTCACGTTAACGGTAGCTGGCGAGATACTGGAAGGAATTTCCGTCTTTATTGGGTTTTACCAGTACAAATAAAGGTTTCCAGGGATGCTGGGCGCTTCCATTTCTTGACCTGCCTCTGGAGTCTCAGCTGGGTTTGAATGTATATTCCATTGATTGTCCTGGTGACAGCCACAATCCCTATTTCAACTCACCAGAAATACAGGAGCAGAAATAGGGTCCTGTGGAAGTGCGGGAACACAATCCAGGGATCATCCCTCCCTCTGCTGCCGCTAGGGGTCAGCACCTGTCCGTGATACTCACACTGGGGAGCTGTTGTAATGTTTGCTGCCCTGTTAGGAGTTTGATCTTCCATGAATCCAAACTCATTTAATCTGGAATAGGCATCAAGGGTCTGTTTTATACCCATGCATTGAACAGCTCAGACTCAGCACAAGGCTGAGAATGAAGCCCAGTCATCCTCCCATCAGCAGACAAAACTAGTTATTGTCCTCAGATAAAAATAACCGTGGGTCCAGTCGGATGTGCCTCAGAACAACTATTGTGTCCGGTTCTGGATGTGCCACCAAAGGGCCCAGGGAGAAGTCTAGAAAGCTCCTGTGTCTGCGACTCGCCTTGTCTACCTGTTCTTGCCAACCCACGAGGTCAAAAATCATGAATCAGGCCACCAAAATGACGAGAGATGATTTTTAAGCCCGAGAGGTAAAAAAGTAGTAAATGGTGCATTTTTTTCTTTGCCTTGGGATGATGGAACATTTAGGGGGTCACATTTTTCTAGGTTTTCTCTGCAACCAGGAGAGCTAAAAACATACTTTTTTATTCCCAGTGAAAGCCAAGAGTCTCACATAATCACCTGATTCCAGGAGCTGGGGCTTTAAAACAAACATCAACTATCATGCGATTTCTGATTAAAATCGCTAGGGTTGGCAACAATGGCTCCCAGGCATGTTCTGCTCAACACAGCGGCACTAGTGTAAGGCTCGCGGGGTTAAATCACCTCGCACGGCAATCGTGTGCACTCAAGAGGGACTTTATTGTTCTTCCTGATGGAAACCTAGCTCAGGCTCTCAGCGGGGCAAAGCAATTACCTCCAAGCCTGTATCGTTTCTACGTGTTCCCCTAAAACGCCTCCTAGCAGCGTTCTGTATTAAGCAAAGCCGTGCAATGGGAACCAGGACACCTGGCTTCTACTTCCAGATCTAGCAGGGAAAGCTGTTGAGTAATCAGAGCAGGGAACAGTGAGGCAGAACGCCTGGCTTCTCATCTTAACTCAGGCTCGTTTTGGCCCAAGGTATTCCGGTACCTCACATCGAATCATAGAATCTCAGGGCTGGAAGGGACCTCAGGAGGTCATCTAGTCCAACCCCCTGCTCAGAGCAGGACCAATCCCCAATTTTTGCCCCAGATCCCTAAATGGTCCCCTCAAGGATTGAACTCACAGCGGTAAGTTTAGCAGGCCAATGCTCAAACCACTGAGCTATCCCTCCCGCACATAACTTTGAGGCTTTGGCCTTTGTGACCATGGCAAAGTCACTTAGTGAGCCCTTTTAAAAATATAGGCCTAATTATGGGTGCCCAGCTTGAGACCCCTCAGGCCTGAATCTCACCTTGTGTCGAGCACCCCAAATCCTGTTGAATCTAAGGGGAGCAGCGGGTCCTGCAGCTCAGGCCCTAGTGTTACAAGTTGGGTGCTTGACAAATGGACACCAAGTTAGCAGATGCTTTTGAGAACATAGGCCTTGGCTGCTCTGTGCCTCAGTTTCCCATTGGTAAAAGCTACTTTTCCCTAGCTATACTTCCTTATCTTCAACCACCATTCCAGGGGACATGCTGATGATGGGTTCTGCTCAGAGAGGTATTGTGGGGCCTAACGTTTGATTAGCTAACAGCCAGTTGGCTTTTGGCTCATGCACTAAGCTCCAGAGGTCCCAGGTTCAATCCCACCCACACCCACTGACGACCAGGGTCTATCATGGTTACTTGAGCACAAAGGGTTAGCTCTGTGTGCTTTGGCCTAAGAAGAACTCATGCGGGACCATTGACTCAGCAAGACAGGGCACCGTTGTGCAGAAATTCACGCTGTTAAAGCACTGCAGCAGCTGTTGCCAAAATTCTTGTGGCACTGCTGTGGGGAAGTTCGCAGCAGAGTCATATTGTTCAGTTTCTGAGCTGAACAAAGGCAGCATTATTAGCGATGAAACTGACAACCTGAGCGCTTGCTGAGCAGAACCTGTCAATGGCAGAGAAAGAAAGAAAGGCCAAACGGAAGTCATTAGCTCCTAATTAAACAGCCATAAACATGAATTTGGACCAGCCTCAAACAAGAAGATAAATGAGACACAGCAGCTGCTTTTGAAGCAATGTGCCGAGGAGGCAGTTAGGTTGCTGCCGGGGTCTCCAGAAGTGCTTTGGTTAAGGTTCTCAGGATTATGGGCTCAGAAAATGATGCTTATAAATAAAGCTGGAGCGAGGCTGGATGGAGACAATGAAGTCATAAAGAAATCCCGACGGTGGATTTCCCACTGGAATTTCAGCTGGGGTGATCTGAAGGAAATAGCCGAACATGCTGTGAAAGCTACAGGGCTCCCACAGCATATTTCTGATCATTCAGCCTTTAATTGCTTCCCTATGATACAAATATCTCGCCTTTATCCCTCTCCTGTGCCAGGTTCCGCAAAGGGGAATTGCCTCACCCACCACTGAAATGCAGCCTCCTCTGGGGTGGAATGCAGTGGTAACTGAGCAACACACACCAATGGCACACAAGATTTTGCGGAGGGAAGTGAAGAATACCACTTCCAGCTGAAATTGTTGGCAAGCTTTTAGGGAGGCAGATGCCCAAATTGGAGTTTAGCCAGGGCACGGGGGAGTTAACATCCTGTAATTCTTGTAGAAGGGGTCCAGGACTGTGTAAATAGCTATGAATGGTCAGGGTGGCTGGCTACCTAGCAAGACAGTGTTGCCTAGTGGAGCTCAGGACTAGGACCAATGATACCTAGGTTCTAGTCCCAGGACAGCTGCTGGGTGATCTTGGGAAGTCATGGTGTCTTGCTGTGCCTCAGTTTCTCCATCTGTAAAATGGGGACAGTAATAGCTCATTCATAACTGATGTGTGTGAAGATTAATTAGTTAATATCAAGTAATTTTCTGTATAAGTGTACTTGTTTTTAAGTCTCCCAGTCAAGTCCTAACCAAGCCCAATCTTCTTAGCTTGGGAAGGCTGCTCAAAATCCACATCTGACACTGACCCATTTGACTTACAAACCTATTAAAACCCTCTGGTGAGGTCAGCCTGACTGTGAGAAATGAATGGAGATTCCTACAGACAGGACCAGATCTTCAGCAGGTGTAAATGGATGGAGCGCCACTGTCTGCAGCGCTGCTAAGCTGATTTACGCCAGCCAGGCCCTTGTGAAGCTACGCTGATTTACTGCAGCTGAGGATCTGGCCCGACAAGGTGAAAGCGGTTTCTTTAGCAGAGTCATTAAGGCCAGGGCTTTCCTTGCCTTCGCTGCTTTGAAAAATGACAGCTCCACCCATCGCCCGAGAGAGCCCTAAAAACGTTCCGAGCAGTCTATAAACAATGGGAAGCCAAGCCCGTCAGGAGTGATTATTTCATAAAGAGGGTGGCTCGTAACCTCCGTGTCGTAAATATCACTCCACCGCGGCTGCATAAATAACCCTGGTTTTATTTCCAAGCCGCACTGTGAGCGGCACCGTAAATAATCCTGGGACAATCATTCATGCAAGGGAGCAGGCCTCGTTGCCCATAAAACATGCCTATGGGCACAGGCTCCCTCTCCCTGCGGGGGCTTAGCTCCCTCTAGGCGGTGCTGAGCACCCATAACTCCAAAGATGTCGATGCCCGGCCCGCACTAAATCAATCTGTCACTTGGGCATCAAGGAACTGACCTGATGGATCTTTCTGCCAGCGCCTGCCACTAGCGACTGACCAGAGGCAACCAACCCACTGAGCTGTTCATACCCTTCCTGCCACTGGCTGCAATGCACCTCACTGGCTGCTGCTGGCCTTCATGCGGCACTGCTGTGAGGAAGCTCGCAGCGGAGCCACGTTCAGTTTCTTTGAGCCTAGCAAAAGCAGCGTAGTAGAGATGAGCTGCTGAAAGCGTCCATCATCCCAAAGTCAGTTACCCCACCCCGCCCGCCCCGCTCCGCTCCTCCTTTCCGCTCTGCATGGTCACAGGCAATCTTCATCAACAGGTATGAGCTGTTAAAACCTGGCTGGGCAGGGAGGGGTGGGATAAGGAGTTGTCATAAGCACCAGCGAAGGCAGGATGGGGCCTGACCCCTGAGGTTTGCACCGTTGGGGTTGGCGGGGCTGAAACTGCCCCCTCACCTGCGTGGAGACCCAAACGCACCCGCCTGGCTGTAGCTGGTCTCTCTAGTGCCCCCTGCAGGGCCCACTGGGGTAACGCAGCACCCACTTGTCAGGGCTGTCCTCTCAGGGCGGGTTGACACGGCAATAAAAAACCCACAGCATGGAGTCCTGGAGCCCAGGGCAACTGACTTGGACTGTGGGGCTAGAAATTCCAGCGTAGCCATTCAGGCTGGAGCCTGGACTCAGCAAGAGACCCGCATGGGGTTTCAGAGCCTGGGGTTCCAGCCCAAGCCCAAATGTGATTATGTCCCCCACCCTTTTATTAAGAGCGGGAATTTATTTTTCTGTCTCTCAGTGTTCAGCATTTGAAAAATAATCACTTCCCATCCATCCATCAGGTTTCACTTCCTTAGCATTCGGCTATCGATGCCATTGCTTACCCAGGCAGAGAATCTTGCAGGAAATGCGTAAGGCTGCCAGTTCTGCGTAAGGCCCCCAGCGACTCTCCCTCTGGTAGCGTGTGCAAATGACTGATGGGTGCAAAAAATGGGGAAGGGTGCAGAGGCTCGTGAAGCACGCAGGTCTTCCTCATTCAGGGGGAATGGGGCTGCTCGAAATCCTAGCAAGGTCAAAAAGCCAACAGCTGCCTACAGCAGCATCACATGAGCTGGGCTCATGTAGAGCTGGGGGTTGTGTGCACATCTGTCGGCTGGGGGGAAGCAGCAGTGCGGGGACTGGAAGGCTTTTGCTCTCAGCGATGGCTTGCAGACATCTGTCCCTGTTTGCAGTGCTTTCTAGGGGGGCTTTTTAGAGCTGTTGGTTTTGAAGTGGAAGTTTGCAGGGAAAGAAAATGGAGAGGGACAACTGGTTTTGGGGGAAGCAATGTAACTGGGGTCTGGGTTTATTCTGGTGGAGATCATTAGCTATGCCTTAAGGTAGGGCTACACTGAAATTAACGACCTGTAACAGGGCTGCTGGCTGGCCCTTGTCAGCTGACTTGGGCTCACAGGGCTTGGGCTAAAAAGTGCAGTTAAAATTAAGTAAAATTGTGTTTTTAGTGGAGTGAAAAACAATTGACTAAAATAGAGTGGGTAATGGCAGTAACAGTGCCTGTTACAGAAAGTAAGCAGATTTTATTTATCTCTACTAAAGAGAGTGTACAAAGTATACACGTGTGTTTCTGATATCTACGTTAAGGCTCCAAAACTGATACCTGAAGGCTTGGGAATGGGAATATCTTGCTGTATTATCTCCTGATTGTTCTAAACTTACATATACACTTAAAATATGGCTTTAGGTGGTGTTTGTATATATATGTTTTTCTTTCTTTATATAGGAATTAGATACAGTGTTCCCGTCAGCTAATTTCTAAGTTGTTAGTGGCAAAAAACCTAGAGTTCTCAGGTGCCTATGTTGCACCGCCCCCAAAATGTGAAATGGCGCCCCTGGATCAGACTAGACGTTCCCGCTGCTCCTACGGCAAACCAAGCAGACGAGAGCACGCTGAAGAGTGCACGGCTCTCTCACACAGAGCATGAAGCCAGAGGGACAGAATCGTTTGATCTGCTTTATTTTCAGAATATTAAAAGTGATGCTCCCTGTTTGGGATGGGATGAAAGTGAAATAAAAAAAGAAAAGAAAAGAAAATGTTACTGTCTCTCAAACACAGCGCAGGAGAGAACACGGTCATATCACCTCATCCCAATGCCCCAGGGACTGGCACCCTGCTGCCTCCGAACGGGCACTTGACCACAGCGTGTCCTTGTTCGGGGAGGCGGCAAAGGATCTCTGAGGTCGCAGCGTTTCCAGGACTGTTGGTCCACAGTCAGTCACCGATTCCTCCGCCCCGTGCAGAGAGGCGCTCAGTCGGAGGGGCTCTGGCACTCCTGGCAGTCTCTCATGTCCTCAGAGTAGTTCTCGATCTGGATGGTGGTGGTGTGGAAGTTGAACGCCCCTTGCAGTTGGGAACTAGCCTCCTTCAAGATTGTCTGTGCGTCGGTGTTTTCATCTGGAACGAACACAAGCATGGAAGCTGGAGAGGTCACGTAATGGGGTAAAAACTTGGCCTTTGAGCCTACCAGGGTGCACTACATCCATAGACCCAGATAGAGCTATCGTCTCGCCAACAGATACCAGTGCTCCAGCTCAGTCACAAGTGCCAGGAATCGCTGGATGAAAGGCTAGCTGCTGCATCATACAGGGGGTCAGAGGAGAGGACCACCATGGTCCCTTCTGGCTTTAAACAAAAATAAAGAAAGCTAAAAGTGATTTTTTTCAGGACACAGTCACTATCTGGAGTCCAGTCGGGTCTGCCTAGACCAATCAGTTTGCAGGATCAGGGTCTTAAACTGTATAATCTGGGGGGTACAGGGAATCACATTCTCTTATCTAAGCGAGACCTATGCAAAACCCAGCCAAACCACAAAGGTCTCTTGGTATGGAAACTTGTGCAAAGCCACCAAAAAAGAAAAAAAACAAAAAAAAGGGCCCCAATTTTGTACTAAAGGATCATGAGCTTCTGGGTGAACCTAAGCAGAGCTCTGAGCTGGACGCAAAACCAGGCAAAGCTGGTGCAGCATCGAGGAATCTCCCATGATCCTCCACGTCCAACAGCTTTTCTGCCAAGAGCACTTGACGCCTCCAAAGCGGATCTTCTTGGAGCACGCTGCTCTACCCCCAGGGTCCGATCCAATGCCACTGAAGCGACGGGAGCACTTCTACCAGGTCCTAAATGTGTGCCGTGTTGCTGTGGCCAGGTTGGTTCCAGGATGTTAGACAGACAAATGGCTGAAGTGGCATCTTTTACTGGACCAACTCCTGCTGGTGAAAGAGACGAGCCTTCGAGCTGACACAGACCTGAAGAAGAGCTCGAAGGCTCGTCTCTTTCACCAGCAGGAGTTGGTCCAGTAAAAGATATTCCCTCCCCCACCTTGTCTCTCTAATCGGCAGGCAGGGTAGATACTTACTGATAGCTATATGGACTGACAGCACTGGGTGCGAGACAGTCAGGGCCCAGATGTGGAGGCTGTGAAGGGCTTTCACACCATTGATGGACAGCAAGATCTCCTTCACGTTGTTGAAGTCCACCCCTTTTGGGGTACCTTCAAGACAGCAAGAAGCACACAGGGTCAGAGCCCCACATCAGCCGGAAAGGGAGGTACCCTGTAACCCACAGGAGAACATACCACAGGGGCAGGACCGGGTTAACTACCCTGCTCTGTGAAGCTCCTTACCTTCCATCAGCACAAGGACGACATCCCGGAGGATGGTGAGTGTGGTTCCAAGGACCAGGATTGAGAACAGGAAGGTACAGATGGGGTCTGCGTATTTGTACTCTGGCTGGTGGGAGGAGGAAAGCGGTTACTCAGTATATTTAATGTAAAGCTCACAAATGCCTCATACTCAAACAATGGCCCTCAGACTCCGCGTAATCTCATTACACAATGCTCAGTGGTTTCCTTCCTGAGCTACTCAGCTTCATGCCAAACGAAAATTCCATTTTTCATCTGCAATTGTACTGTGTGTTGTGACAGCTGAACAGATCACAAGCTAAGCAGAGGTGCAGCCTGGTCACTGCTTGGATGGGAGGCCTCCAGAGAACATCCAGGTGCCAATAATTCAAAATGCTGCACTATTTCCTCTGAGTAAGGGTTTGCTGGTATAGGAAAGAGTCCAGCGGAGGGCAACAAAAATGATTACGGGGCTGGAGCACATGACTTATGAGGAGAGGGAACTGGGATTATTTAGTCTGCAGAAGAGAGGAATGAGGGGGGATTTGATAGCTGCTTTCAACTACCTGCAAGGGGGTTCCAAAGAGGAGGGATCTAGACTGTTCTCATTGGTACCAGATGACAGAACAAGGAGCAATGGTCTCAAGTTGCAGTGGGGACGGTTTAGGTTGGATATGGAGGAAAAACTTTCACTAGGAGGGTGGTGAAACGCTGGAATGGGTTAGCTAGGGAGGTGGTGGAATCTCCTTCCTTAGAGGTTTTTAAGGTCAGGCTTGACAAAGCCCTGGCTGGGATGATTTAGTTGGGGATTGGTCCTGCTTTGAGCAGGGGATTGGACTAGATGACCTCCTGAGGTCCCTTCCAACCCTGATATTCTATGATTCTAGTGTAGAAGCAATTTATAGTGTCAAAAAAGTGCATAAGAGATCCTGACACAAGCACTTTTTTGGCAGCATAATTGTACATGTGAAACTCTGAGCAGTGTAGTAACGTTGCAAATAAAATCACATCCCTTAGCGACATTACTATGCAGACAAAAATTTTCAGTATAGACCTGGCCTGAGTGTGGACCCCAATGCCCCAGCGTAGCATCACCGGACCTCCTGCCTCCTTGCTGAAGAGAAGAGAAGCAGAGATCCTGACCATGTGTGGACAATAAGGATCATATAGCACAGAGCTGAGGCATCAGTGTCTCCGCTAAGTTCCAACTTGGATAGCTGCATCCCTGCATTCCCCTGAAGTTTCAAGTTCACACAGAATTCCTCAATTCCTATCCTACATGGTTGTGCACTGCTGCTAGGCAGCTGCTGCATGCCATTCCAGAGGTGGCTGCATTTCTGTGGTGGGTGAAGTAAGTGAAATGCAATTGAAAAAAAAAATTCATATATAATCTGTGTTCTGCCACTAACTTCCTCTGTGTCCTTGGGCAAGGCATTCGGGGAAACTAAGGCAGAGAGGTTAAGTGACTTTCTCAAGGACCGAGAAGGAATTACCAGCAGAGCAAAGATAAGAACTCAAGAGTTCCTGGCTCCCAGTCCTGTGCTCAGACCACACCTCTTCCTTCCTCCACCTGGGACAGCACGCTTCATGCTCCAGCTTCCATGCCACAACAAATGAAAGATCCCTCGTACATCGCGCAGTGGGGAGTTTCCAGCCCTCTGTGCTCAGACACTCTTAGCAACAGAGCCCGTACCTTGAAATATATGATGTATGCAGCTACCAGGATGCCAACGCTCTGCAGCAGGTCCCCGACCACATGGATAAAGGCGGCCTGGACGCTGGTGTTCCCCTGCTTGCTGTGCCCATGGTGGCTGTGCCCATGACCTGACTGGTGAAGAGCGACTCCCATTCTGCAGGGAAAGACGGAGTAGCAAGGTCACTGAGCGTGGCACCTCAGCCCACGGCCTCCTCCCATGCCTTCTGCACCAGTCGAGACAAGCCCTGCCTGCAGAGGGGCAAAGCCACCTCCCCTCCATCTCCCCGTGCAGGGTGCAGTGCGAGGTTCCACCCTGCTCTCGCTGCCAGCTTCCAACCCAGACTGCAACGTACGGCGCTAACCACAGACGCTCTGGCCTGCATCACTCTGGCTCAGTAACAGAGGGCCTGGAACCCTGACACAGAGGGAGGCGCAGATCCTCAATCCTATGCCCCACTGCTTGGGTTAACAGAACCCCAGTCTGGTAGTTCCCAGTAGAGGCCGAGGAGACAGCTGAGAACCCCGCAGCCCCCTTGGTGCCCTGGATTCTAGTGCGAGCCGCGTGCAGCGGACACTAGCTCCAGGGAGCGGGGGGGTGGGAAGGAGGGGAGAGGAGCACAGAGCCCTTCACAGCCACTTCCAAACTCACTTGCAAAATCCCTGCTGGCATTCTACCAACCAAGGGCCTGCCCCTGCTCCCAGTGGAAATCAACGGCCAGACTCTCAGGGGCTTCCAACGGGAGCAGGATCGGGCCTCGGGAGACCGCTAATCCCCGGATTAATCGCCTGTTTGGACGGGCAGGCCTTTCGGATTGGCCAGAAGAAACATTCCAGTGTGAGGGATTAACCTTTGCAATTTGACCAGCAATGAATGACCCTTCCCGCCCCATCGCCTTGGAGTGTTCTCAGAGGAGCTAAGAGCCAGTGACTCGGCCAGACGTACATGATATTCACCGCCACAGCACAGGCGGAGGTGATGAGCATGGCGTCCCCTTCGATCTCGTAGTTGTTTGAGAGCAGACGCTCCGCGGCCAGATAAACCAAGACTCCGGTCACCACCCAGATCGACAGCACTGAGACCAGAGCCCCCAGGATCTCTGCAGAGACAGCCCGGCACACGCAGGGTTAGAGAGCAAGAAACACACAGCAAATCTTCCTCCAGACACCCAGCACTCGCCACCCTGCGGGACAGCGGCCACGGAGCCTCATGCAGGGACTTCTTGGCTTCACGGCTGCCTCCCCAGGGCTGCACAGAATCCCAGATTCCCCCAGCGCCAGGGACTGAGAGTGCGGTCTGTGGTGAGCCACTTCCGCTGGCCTTATGCAGCTCCTGCACCAGGGGAAATTGCAACTCCTTTATGGTCCATATACAGCACCGGAGCAGCATATAGGGGCTGGAGCTGGGAGGGGGGTGTGCAGAATTGACCCCTAAAGGCTGGTTTACATGGGGAAATATACTACATAAAACTCTAGCAGAATAACGATTCTTCCACTCTAGCTATACTGGTCAATTTCCCCAGGTGGACTAGTCCTAATTATGTTTAACAATTCTAAGTCACCCCCTCATTGTTAGTTGCTTCTGATCCACACCTTTCCTCCAGCCCCTCGGCTCGTCAATCATGCCACCTTACCCTCCCCTTGTGCCCCCCTCTGAAACATAGCTGACGTGTCCTCTCTGAATTCAGCTCTCTGGGCACAAGTTGCACCTCTGTACTCTCCCAGTCTAGTTAAAGCTACACAACCCCGTCTAGTGTGGATGCAGTGACGCTGGTATAAAGGTGCGTACCCCTGTATCATTTATACCTGTAAGGGAAGGGGCATAAGCTATACCAGAACAAGGTCTGATCTACACAGATTTTGTACCAGTTTATTTCACTCCGAAGTGTAATTTTTTAAACCTAGTTACTCTGGTACAGCTGCTGGTGTGGATGCAGTTATACCTTCCCATATGGAAATGAGCTATTTATTAGATAAGCACCTTTATACGGGTAAAACCGCATCCATACTAAGCGGATACCATTTTAACTATCCCAGGATGGGTAAAGCAATACACCCTTTGAGTTTAGACAGGGCCCAATGGACCTTTACCCCAAGAGAGCTACGTGTGTGCTCAGAGCGGTACAGATGTAACTATTTCAGTTAAATGCCGCCTCCCCGCACTGAAATCATGGTAGCCTATTTGATATGATAGCCTGTAAACATCTACTTACAGACCAGGCCTCAGTCTGCAAGTCTGGTGGTCCGGCACTTTCCACAGCACTAGCTCAAAGTTAGGAAAAAATTAATGACCTCAAGATGACGACAGCAGAGAAACACCGTGGAGATGGCCGGGACTGGAGAGGGGAGAAGGGGACTGGGTGCCTCACAAATGCCAGACGGAGGGACAGACAAAGGGAGCCTGGCAATGGGAATGCTAACAGACCTTTAACAACTGCAGCACTAAAGAGCCTCTGTAAGAATGTAGAGAGCAAAGGCAGTTGGCGGTTTCCCCGCCCTTGGACAGATAGTGGGCTGAAATAAATCTACCCAGCACGTGGGCTTTCAGCTGCTGCATTTCGCAGGAGGCTCTCCTTGGTGTCAGCAAAGCTGTTCCCCTGGTTAGAACTGCAGCTAAGTGATGAGTTAACTCTCGGGTTGTCCTCAGATGGAAGTTAATAGGGGTGGCCCTTAAAGGAAGGAGGGAATTACTGTACCCAAATATCAGGTCAGAACAAGGAAAGGGGAACATCCCATTCCAGCAGGAGTGCCACGGGGCTGGTTACGACTGGACCCAACATGATGGGGAAGTACTTGCTGCCAGAAGGGCCCAGTGGCTCAGCATGGGTGTTTGCTGGGGTAGGGTCCCACAGGGGTAACTAATGATCTTAGAGCCAGAGGTGCCAACGATCCTGGAACAATGGATCCACAGGGGCAGTAAAAAGGGACAATAACAAGGCTCACCTGCTCGGGGGAGTTGGGTTAGCAAACAGCTTGCACCCAGATTTCTGCGATCCCCCCTGTGCATTCAGGTGTGTGCTCCGCAGGGTTGGGTCTGTTGGATCCCAGTTCTTAGCCTGCACTGGCCAGATGGGACTTGTGTGGGATCTGGACATCTTCCCCATCCCCCACTGCTCTGCAAGTGTCCCTCCCTCCCCTCTCCATTCAAGAGCCTTTGCAAACCCCACACCAAGGAAACTCCCTTCCTTTCAGATAAACCCAGCAGCAGAAAGGAGCATTGTTAGATGTCACCACACCCAGTGTTGTTCTTCCATTGAGCACCTGGGCTTCATATCCTGCCCTGCAGGGGAATACACTCAGCAAGTTACCTGCTCGGTGCCAGCCAAAGTTCATTGTTTTGGTAGCCGGCCGCGAGGCCATCCACAGGGAAAACAGACTGATCATCATGCTGGCGAAGTCCGTCAGCAGGTGGGCTGCGTCTGTCATGATGGCCAGGCTGTGGGACAGGTATCCCCCTGAAGTCATGGAGGAGAAAGAATGAGTCAGTGAAAGGATGGAAGCCCCCAGGAGCACCAGTACTGCCCCTATGCCCGTCACAGATGGGGCACGCGACCAGTGCCGAGGAAACCCTGAAGAAAGATCAGAGTCCATGTGATGGCGGGCTCCCGAGACCAGAGGGGCTCCTGGTTATAACCAGAGCCTGCTGCAAAATACTCATCTGGGTTTTCATTGTGTCTGCCACTTTAACCCAGGGCCCCTATGGCAGTTTTTGTCACCAGTTTCAATGGGCTTAAGATCAGGGCCCTAAGGTTTGATCCTACCAAGTGCCCACCTTGCCGGATGAAGCCCTTACCCAGATACACAATTATATTTTTGGGATTAGCTGTTTGAACAATGAAATGCAACCACTTCTAGGGCAGACCGTGGCAGCTGTTTAATAGCCACACATAATAGTTTAGGGAGGAGGTGGAGACAAATCTCTTGTCCAATCTAGCTGTTCCAGCATCTTGGCTCTTACCAGCCAAGGAAGCCATACAACATAGGCTACTTTGGCGTCTTACCTACGACTTCTCCTGTCATGAAGACCAGGCAGATCACAGATGCGATGTAGAGTTTCCTTCGAGCCCGCTGCTTTTCGGAATCGTAGTGGCTGCCAGCAGCCCAGTTGGAATGACAATGCTGGTTCCCCGGGAGGCCGAGCTCGATGGAGGACGTGTCTGGAATGTACTTGAGCATGGAATTATGAAAGTTCTTCTCGGAGATGCTCAGATAGGACCTGAATGACAGAGAGTCACCGTTACTGACCACTTTTGGGAACTGCTGGCTGAGAAACTCGGGGAGAGGGTCTGAAAGGGGGAAGGAGATTTCCAATTGAAATTAAAATGATGCCCCTTTGTGCCCAAGGCCCTTCCCTTCCCACCCCCCAAAGGAAATGTGCCCCAGGGTTTTCAAGAGAAGCTAGGGATTTTTGGGTGCCCACCTTGAGACGCCCAATTCTCAGACAGTGCTGGAGCACTCACCCTCTGAAAGACAGACCCCTTGGTGGCATCTCATTCTGGGCACCCTAAAAATCACCAGTCACTCATGAAAGCCCTGGCCCGAGCCTAGCTAGTCTCCCCTGCTTGAAAACTCCCCTCCCTCCAGGGAGGACTGGAAGCTCTAAAGCAGGAGATTCCCTACCCCTTCCTTCTTCCACCCGTCACTCATTCCCTGTCAGGCAAGCCCTCCTTCCCCCCCCCCCCCAACACTAAAGGAACCAGTTATTCCAGCTGTAGCCCCCATTTCCAAGTTCCTCCCAATAAGGGGCAGCAGATGGAGACAGTGGATTGGTTTGGTCCCCCAGACTAAATTACTGGGGGGCCCTTCTGTGCCAGAGACACCCTCTCCCCCCAAAAGGGCAGAGAGACACCAGAGCCAGGGAACCTGTTGAGCCAGAAGCAGGTGCCCTGGAACCCAGATCCTCAAAGCTAGGTAAGTGCCGAATGCCCATTGGCACTGATGGGAGCTGGGCACCTAAATACCTTCGGGGACCTGGGCCTGGCAGCCTGGAATGGGGGAGAGGAGGCTGCAGCCAGGCTGGGCTCTCTCCCTGGGGTCCCACAGTGCAGGGGGGAGACAGGCCAGCCTGGGGAGCTGCAGAGCTGGGCTGGGGGAAGCACTGGGATCCCCTGCAAGAGATGGGGGAGACACAAGGGACAGTGTAGGGGGAGGGTGCTATGGGGGAAGGAAGGGGGGGGACTGGGGTTTGTTACTGGGAGGAGGATCAGAAGGGAGGGGGGGTTACACGATTGCCCCATGGAGGGGGTAACTGAAGGGGGAGAAATCGCCTCTCACCTGGCTCCGGGCTCCTCCAGCAGGTGCCGCTTCTCCTCCCCGTCCCTTTGCGCCATCCTCACCTGCCGGGGCGCGCTCGGCTCGGGCTCTCCGCGAGGGTCCCCCTGCTCCAGCCACACCCACCGGGCTCGCAGCTGCCTCTTTATCTGGCCCCTGCCGCGGCCCGTGTGAAGCGCCGGGGACTCGTGTGCAAAGGGCCCGGCGGGGGCGGCGAGCTCCGGCCAGGCCGGCTGCAAACTTTGCAGAGCTGCCTCCCTCCCCGGGGGCCGGGCACCCCGGCAGCCCGCCCGGCGGGGAGCCGAGAGAACCCCCGGCTGGCCACTCCCGTGCGCTCCGCAGGGCGCATTGCACCTGGAGAAGCTGCGCGCCTCCCCCCGGGGCAGCCAGGGGCTTCACCCCGCGGGGCCCAGCCCTGCCTGGGGGAGGGGGTCTGGCCATGCACCCCCTTGGCATGCTCCAGCTCCGAGTCGCCCCCTTCTCGGAGGGCGGGCTCGGGAATGAGAAGGCAGTGGGTCCCGCCGTGCCAGTCCCCCTTCCCGGTGTGAGCCATGGGTCCAGCTGCCGCCGCCCACCCGCCCCCCGCTGGAGCCTGGCTCACTCCACGGAGCAACTGAGAACTAGACCCGCAGCAGGAATGCGAAGCTAGCTGGTCCCGCAGCTCCGTCCTGCCCTGAGCCGGTCACCTGTCCTGGCATCGGGGCGCCCGGGCAGCAAGACTGCCATGGGGCAAACTGGAAACCTCCGGCCACACAGAACTCAAGGAGCGTAGCAAACTCCCGAGCCAGGTTCCTGCGATCCCGCCCCAGTTCCTGCTGCAGCCCGCTTCCCCACACCTTCGCCCCCAGTGCCAAGAGGAAAAAGGAATGGGAAGTCTTGACTGAGTTAGACCGTGGAGCAGTTTTAATGCATATCTGCTTTTAAATCGATTTCGTTGAACCAGTGCAAATCCCTGTGTGAACCCTCTTAAACTGGTTTTGAACCTGGTTCCTTTAATTGAAGTGATTGAAGTTAAGGTGATTTGAATTTAATTTAAAGATTGTTTAAATTAAGGTGGTTAGAGTTTAAACTAAGGGGGTTAGAGTTTAAACCTGGCTCGAATTTGAACTGGTTTAAATCCATTCAATAGCGTCCACATGGGTTTCACTAAATCAGTTTAACAGCATATCTTTAGTTAAACTGGTGACACTTTTAATAGAGACAATCCTAACAGAAACAGTGGTAGGGCTTTTGGGATATTCATGTAGCCATCCAATGTAGCTTGTGTTTGAAATGCACTGATCCTGCAAAAACGTATGCATGTAAGTAACATCTGTTGAGTTCAATAGGACCAACTCACCTGCATAAAATGACTTGTGTCTATAAGCTTTGCAGGATAGGGCCCCGGATTGTAAACTCTGGAGCACAGATCCCCTTTCCTCTATCAACTGTACAGATGCTGCTCAATAAATAAGTGATCTCCTCTAATGTAACTTGGGGATGCACCAAGAACCAACGTGCTGTTTTTAATCTCCCTCTACGTCAAGCTCTTTGGGTCTGTTTACTGTAGGACCATGGTCTAAGAATTCTTCACACAGCTGCACAGTCAACCTGGGGAACTCCTTGCCAGAGGATGTTGTGAAGGCCAAGACTGTAGAAGGGTTCAAAAAAGAACTAGATAAGTTCATGGAGGATAGATCCATCCAGAGCTGTCCCATCCATAGGGCAGACTGGGGCAACCGTGCCAGCTCCCGCCCTTTGGGGGGCCCGGCGCTTCAGGAGGATGTGGGGGGGGGGGGCAGGGCAGCCCAGGGGACTAGCAGGAGGCCTGGCGCCAGCAGCAGGGGTCAGGCCTGCACCCCGCACTCACCCCCCGGGTTCCGGTTTGGCTCAGTCTCTGTGGCAGCAGCAAGGAGCGACCCCTCCCCAGCTGGCTCCACTCTGCCCAGCTCCCAGAGTCGCCTGCCGCCACAGGGTCCTAGTGTCCCCCAAGCACTAGTGCCAGGGCAGGCTGACCCTGACCCTGCCCTTCCGCCTCCGATGGACCCTTTCCCTTTCCGGAAGGACCCTCTACCAGCGCAGGGGGGCCCCTCACCCCTAGCACAGGTGAGTGCCAGCCAGTAGTCTCCATCGTCCCTTGCCTGTCGCCCAGTACCCCACCTCCCCCTTCCACTGCCCTTTCTTCCCTCTCCCAGCGCTGGGTGGGGTCCTCCAATGCTACCCCCAGCCCTTACCCCCCTGCGTCAGGGTCCTCCTTGCCTTTCAGCTCTCCAGCCTTGGGCTCCCTCTCCCTGCAGTACCAGGACCTGGGGTCCCACAACTCTGCTCTCTCCACCCCCACCAGGACTGGGGTCCTCCATCCATCTGCTTTTCTGCCTCCCCTCCCAGCCCCTAGAGAAAACAGATCCTAGAGCTCCTCTTCCATCATGGAGGAGGAGTTCTAGGATCTGCACTGTAGGATCTGCTCTAGGATCTGCGCTGGTAGACACAGGCATTCCAGACACAGGGATTCCTTGCCCCGGTCCCCAAAAGAGACAGCTCCTTTGGCCTGGGAAGGGTGGTGAGGGCTTGACTGAACATAAGAACAGCCAGACTGGGTCAGACCAAAGGTCCATCTAGCCCAGTGTCCTGTCTTCTGACAGTGGCCAAAGCCAGGTGCCCCAGAGAGAATGAACAGAACAGGGAATCATCAAGTGATCCATCCCCTGTCACCCATTCCCAGCTTCTGGCAAACAGAGGCTCGGGATACTGTTCCTACCCATCCTGGCTAATCGCCATTGATGGACCTATCCTCTACAAATTTATCTAGTTCTTTTTTGAACCCATCTTGTCCTTCACAACATCCTCTGGCAAAGAGTTCCACAGGTTGACTGTGTGTTGTGTGAAAAAAATACTTCCTTTTGTTTGTTTTAAACCTGCTGCCTATTCATTTCATTTGATGGACCCTAGTTCTTGCGTTATGAGAAGGAGTAAATAACACTTCCTTATCTACTTTCTCCACACCAGTCATGATTTTATAGACCTCTATCATATCCCCCCTTAGGCGTCTCTTTTCCAAGCTGAAAGTCCCAATCTGATTACTCTCTCCTCATATGGCAGCTGTTCCAGACCCCTAATCATTTTTCTTGTCCTTTTCTGAACCTTTTCCAATTCCAATGTATCTTTTTTGAGATGGGGCTACCAAATCAATATGCACTATTCAAGATGTGGGAGTACACTGGATTTATATAGAGGCAACATGATATTTTCTGTCCTAACATCTCTCCCTTTCTTAATGATTCCCAACATTCTGTTCACTTTTCTGACGCCACTGCCCATTGAGTGGATGTTTTCAGAGCACTCTCCACAATGACTCCAGATCTCTTTCTTGAGTGGTAACAACTAATTTAGACCCCATCACTTTATATGTATAGGTGGGATGATGTTTTCCAATGTGCATTACTTTGCATTTATCAACATTGAATTTCACCTGCCATTTTATTGCCCAATCACACAGTTTTGAGAGATCTTTTTGTAGTTCTTCACAGCCTGCTTTGGACTTAACTATCTTGAGTAGTTTCGTATCATCTGCAAATTTTGCCACCTCACTGTTTACCCGTTTTTCCAGATCATTTATGAATATGTTGAATAGGACTGGTCCCAGTACAGACCCCTGGGGGACACCGCTATTTACCTCTCTCCATTCTGAAAATGGACCATTTGTTCCTACCCTTTGTTTCCTATCTTTTAATCTTTAATCCGTGAGAGAACCTTCCCTCTTATCCCATGACTGCTTACTTTGCTTAAGAGCCTTTGGTGAGGGACCTTGTCAAAGGCTTTCTGAAAATCTAAATCCACTATATCAACTGGATTCCCCCTTGTCCACATGCTTGTTGACCCCCCACAAAAAATTCTAGTAGATTGGTGAGGCATGATTTCCCTTTACAAAAACCATGTTGACTCTTCCCCAACAAATTATGTTCATCTATGTGTCTGACAATTTTGTTTCCTTATTTTTGTGTAGTCCCCCTTTCTGAAATTAAATGCTACAGCATTGGGCCACTGTGGTGTTTTTCCCGCCACAGGGATGTTAAATTTAATTATATTATGGTCACTATTACCAAGTGGTCCAGCTATATTCACCTCTTGGACCTGATCCTGTGCTCCATTGAGGACTTAATCAAGAGTTGCCCCTCCTCTTGTGGATTCCAGGACTAGCTGCTCCAAGAAGCAATCATTTAAGGTGTCAAGAAACTTTATCTCTGCATCCTGCCCTGAGGTGACTGGCCAGCTCAGTGCTTTGGCATCATTATCAGCTCTGGCTGGAGGTGTCTTGGGTTGACACTCTCAAAGCCTGGCATGATGTGCCATGGCTGGGCATGCTCTGTGATTGGCATGAATGGTGGTTGCATAAGCAATAGCTGGCAGTTCTGTGGTTGGTGTGTTCAGGGGGCTCCCTGGTTTTCAGGGCCTGGCATGCTCTGCAGTTGGCATGACCGGTAGTTGCATAAGCAATATCTGGCAGCTGCATGGTTGGCATAGTCCAGGGTTGGCACAACCCTCATTTTCATGTCCAGGAGCTGGCATGTTCTGGAGACATTTTGCTCTGCGCTGGGCATGAACTTTAGCACAGTACTTGGTACGACCCAGTGCTTGGCATGATCACTGGCTCTGTAGTTACCCTGGTCAGTGGCTGGCATGCTCTGCGGTTGGCATACCTGTGATTTTCAGTGGCCAGCAGGAGTCACAGCTCTGGGGTGTGTCAGAAGCTGACATGCTTCTGCAACTGACACAGTCAGCACTTGGCATGAGCAGCAGCTGTCGTTGGGGAGGCCAGTGCTCTGCAGTCTCTGTGATCCATGGGTAGCATGCCCACACTTCGCACAATTGATGTTGGGCAGCTGTGCAGTTTTCACTAGCCATGACTATCAGACCGCCCTGCTTCCCATTCTTCTGCAGCCGGTGTGTCTCGCGATGCACGCGCAAACAGCGGATGGGTCTGAGAAGCCAGACATCCCAGCCAATAACCCGTGGGCAGGGAGGATGGTGGCACCTCCCTTTGAGAGAGAGGGGCACCGTGGCTGAACCCACTCAGGGACCCAGCGCTAGAATGAGTGTGAATAATTCCCCGGTTTCCAATCCAGATCCTCCTGGGACCCTGAACTGTGATTGTAAAACCTCAGTGCATGTGCGATATTAGCTCTGGGGTGTGTGTGTGTGTGCGCAATATTAGATCTGCGGTGTGTGTGTGTGTGTGTGTGTGTGATATCAGATCTGCAGTGTGTGGGTGTGTGCGATATTAGATCTGCGGGGTGTGTGTGTGTGTGTGTGATATTAGATCGGGGTGCGGGGGGTGTTGATATTAGATAAGAGTGTATGTCTCATTGGATTTGGGGGGTGTGTGTGTGAAAGAGTCATATGCGATCGGGTGTGTGTGTCAATCATATTAGCTCTGGGGCATGAGTGTGTGCGATATTAGATTGGGGGGATGTCAGATCTGGGGGGTGTGTGTGTGAGAGAGAAAGAGAGATTAGAGATTAGATCTGGGGAGTATGTGTGTCATATTGGAACTGGGGTGTGAGTGTGTGTGTGAGAGCGATTAGAGAGATTAGATCCGGGATGTGTGTGTGTATCAGTCATTAGATCCAGGGTGTGTGTGATATTGGATCGTGTGTGCGAGTGCATGTGAGGTGTGCGTGCACCAGTCAGTAGATCAGGTGTGTGTGTGATATTGGATTGGGGGTGTGTGTGCGTGTGTCACATTGAACACGGGGAACGGTGCCCCTGGCAGGGCAGCGCGGCAGCAACAGGAGGAGGGTGGGGGAACACAGTGAAAATATTTTCCACGTCTTGGCCTGAAGTCATTCTGGGATTTCTGAAAAAAACGTGCTGTATATTTTCAGGGCTGTGCATGAGTGGCCGGGATTATGACTAGCCCACTTTCCTTCTGCCAATGGTGGCTGATTGACTCAGCTTGTGTGAAAGATCATTATTCACCCAGGGGTCAAACCATGCTAAGAACTTTCCACTTGTACAAACCACAGATAAGACCAGATCTACTTTATTGTGACAAAGTGCAACATCAACCCTAATAAATCTCTTGTGAGTTAGGACTATGCATTGCAATGCAGAACTTTCTCTTCAGCTGCCTCTTTCTAGTCCCCCAAAACCCTTTCTTGTAGCTAAAGTTACTTCTGTCTGCCGAGGTCTGGCACGCCCCTCAGTGTATCCCCTACAGGTTGCAAAGAAACTCTTCAATTCTCAGAGTCAACATCTTCAGGGCACGACAAACTGGTTAGCAAAAGAGTTTTCTTTTCAAAATACACAAAATTCAAAGTCCTGTTACAATTATATACAAAATAATAGAACAATATAAAACGTATGAAATATTCTAGTTTGCACCCATGTATAAAAGTGAGCTTCTATGTGCTTCGGTCAAGTTTTCATCCTGAGTTAGCAATACTGTCGTATGGCCAGGTGGTGCCCGACCTTTTCTTCTTCAGCTGGGACCCCAGCCCACTCCTCCCGTAGCTCCCATGAAGTCAGAGCGTTTACCCCCACCCCATTGCTCCCAATCACTCAGCCCTTTGGCACTTGGGGAGTTTCTTCTGGCTTGGGAATTGCTTCTGCTCTGTTATTGAGGTGCTGAAAGAGAGGTGGAGGAGAAGAATTTCAGTGACGCTGATGGGAGAAGGAGATTGGAAGGTGTGGACAGACGGGAAATGCCTCCCTGTGCATTGAGGTAGCACATGCCCCACTAAAGGGGCTTCCACCACTTCCCTTGGGGAGAGTCTTCCATTGTGAAATAGATCTCGCTGTCAGGAAATGCCTTCAGCTGCATCCCATTGCTCCTAGTGATAGCCCCTAAATATGTTCTCCTTTTGCTCCTGGATACCTGTCCCATATTTGTGAACAGCACCACGTGCATCCTGAAGGTGAGCCATGGTACCTAGGAAAGCCAGGTATGCTGGCTCCAAAACACCACTCCCGTCCTGACCCTCAGAGAGAGAACATGTACACATGTGCTTTCGAGTTATGTTATTTGCTCTTCACCTTAGTGTCCTGTTTACCGTAGGCCTTTGCAGCTTCTTGGTGGGCGGGGAAGTGGGGCGTACATTAATTACACAAGGAAAGCAGGAGAGGGTCATCAGTCTGAATGGGGGTGCAGGAGCTTTCTCCAGTGCAGAGCTAGGATGTATCAGTTTGAGCCAGCAAGATTTTAAATCTCTCAATGAAACATACACTACAAATTCTTTCCTAAGAGAGATGGGTGCTCAGCTGAAGCCTGATCCACAGCCCATTGAAGTCAACGGAAGACTAGTCCCATTGATGTCAACCGGTGTTGGATCAGGTCCCGGTGCTGTGGACATATTTTCTGTCTCTCTCTGGTGAGAGTCACACCAGAGCACAAAGAGTTAACACTTTATATGCTTTTCATTTCCCCTGGTCAAGGTGGGAACAATGCTGGGGAGCAGACATAGAGGCCACAGGTATTTTAATGATGTTTATGAGGTTTTGGATAATAATCACACAAAGGGAACAGATCCAGCACCAGTGATTGTGGCACCAGACCACTAACCTAACTCAGAAGGATTATTACTATAGTCTGGGTTCTTGTACTGCTCATCCCTCATCACCAGGGCTCACAGAATCATAGGACTGGAAGGGACCTCGAGCGGTCGTCTAGTCCAGTCCCCTGCACTTCTGGCAGGACTAATTATCTAGACCATCCCTGGCAGGTGTTTGTCCTACCTGCTCTTAAAAATCCCCAATGATGGAGATTCCACCACCTCCCTAGGCAATTTATTCCCGTGCTTAATCACTCCGGCAGTTAGGCAGTTTTTGCTAATGTCCAACCTAAACTGCCCTTGCTGCAATTATGTTGGATCATATTAAAGAAGTTCTGTATTAAAATCACAAATGAGTTTGATTCCCCATAGTTTAAATTCCAGGGTATTACTAATTAAGAGGTCTCTTGGTTTTTGGTACTGTTTCTCTCCCTCTCTGTGTGAAACTTGCAAGCTGCTAATTATGTTAGTACATTCTAAGACAGAGTCTGTTCTCAAAGCAATTCACAGAGAGAGAGACCCAAAGCAACAGAAACAGCACCCAGAGACTCCCCGCCCTTTTGTTGTACTAACAATTGTGACTAAAATAGAGATAGAGGATGTATGTGGATGGATGCTTGGTGTGGATAATAACTGAATGATCAGGGAGGTGCCAGCCTAAGAATCCAGTGTCCATCGGCTGAAGAAGGCGTGAAGTGGAAATAACCAGAGGACCCCCAGAGGGCAGACTGGAATCCACCCAACAGCCTCAAGAATGGGAGAACCAAAGAACAAGATAACATCTAGCAGCACGGAGCCGTCAGGAATGTGCTATCTGCTGATTGATTCAGCAACAGCATGATGAAGCAATTCCCATAGACTGGCATAGGAAGAAATTCCTATAAAAATAGACTCTAAAAAGTGAGAACTTTGGGGTCTGATTCTGCAAACCAACTTCCAGGAGCATCAGATGTGCATCTGACAAGGCCCTGCTCCCTCCTCATGTCCAGGCCACCTGGCCAGTGGCTTGGCATGAGCAACTCTAAAGCTGGTAACTATGATAACAACCTTGCAGAACCTGTGTGTGTGTGTGTGTATGAATGAATGTGTGAATAAATATGAGATTGAATGGAATATTATAGCTATATCTATATTGTAGTTATATAATTATATAGTTATATATAACATTATAGTTATAGATTTACTTCTTGTGTCTTGCTTTCAACACTCCTGCTAATACACCCTCACTTTCTGTGATAAACAAAAATTCTCTGATAAAAAAAACATTAAAATCTACATATTTCCATGATTAAAATGAAAAGCTGAACTTTAGTTTCCGCAGCCACAGTACAGAGGAACCCCATTTAGCCGATCTAATTGGGACCGGGCCAAATCGGATAATCAAAAATTGGGATAATCCAGAGACCTTCAGCCCCGGGTGGTGGGGCTCGGGCTGTCAGCCTCAGATCTGTTAATATGGAGAGCCAGATAATGGAGGCTCAGATCAACGGGGTTCTACTGTACATGTTTTTATTTTTTTCACAAAATGTAAAAACTAAAGATTCTCTGTAAAAACGCAAAATCCGTGTTTCTTCGTGGCAAATGGATTTCTAGGATCCCTGCACATCACAAACCCACTGCATTTTTTCCTTACCTTCCACTTTCCTTTCTTGAGACTCCTCCTCTTCTGTTTCTTCTTCTTCCTCATTTAGCTCTTCCTCTTCCTCATCTCCAAGCAAAAGTAACGTGATTTAGAAATGGAGGAGGGATAGCTCAGTGGTTTGAGCATTGGCCTGCTAAACCCAGGGTTGTGAGCTCAATCCTTGAGGGGGCCCTTTAGGGAACTGGGGCAAAAATTGGGGATTGGTCCTGCTTTGAGCAGGGGGTTGGACTTAGATGACCTCCTGAGGTCCCTTCCAACCCTGATATTCTATGAAAGCTGAAGCCCCACCCCCAGAACTGTATTTTCAACACAGGAGGCCACTTATAAAAGGCAACCTCTAAACACAGCAAAATATTGTCCATGCACTTAGGAAGTAGGAGAGAAAGATGTAAGTCTAGGGCTGAGTACAAACCCCAGGGAGTCAGCAGCACTAGAGGGTATTAGTCCCAGCTTTACCAGTAACTTATTGTCTAGCCTTGGGTGGATCACTTTGCAGCTCTGTGTCTCAGTTTCCCTATCTGGTAAATGGGTATGGTGCCAAGACTGAGCATTCCCAGTTGCTATAAACCATGGGCCCAGCACAGTGTCCACTGACTCTGGTAATATATCAGCTTCAACAGGTGTTGTTGGATCAAGTCCCAAATGAATAACGGACCTCAGATCTCGCCAGCTAACTAACTGGAATGAGCTGAAAGTGTTAGAGCAGTCTCCTCTATCAAAGAGGGGAAGTGAGTCTAGTGGGTAAAGCACAGCGCTGGGAGACAAGAAATCTGGTTTCTTATCCCTGACCCTGACTTGCTGTGTGGCCTGGGGCAAACCACTTCCCTTCTCCGAGCCTCAGTTTCCTTGTGGGTTGTGAGGCTTAACTCGCGAGTGCTTGTAAAGTGCTTTCAGATGCTCGAATGGGAGGGGCCAAAGAAGGGCACAATATTATTATACCTGTTCCAAAGTCGATGGCTCTCAAGACTTCTGCTATGTGCTCCAGGTCTAGGGTGAAGTAATCCAGATTTTCAAAGCCTTGCTCGATCTTCCCCAGACGGCCGCCCTTTGAGGCTTCCACAATTCTGGGGGCGATAGACATAGGGTTCGTTTCCTTACCCGCTGTTCCTCCAGAGGAGAGAATTACCAGCTAGAGTGACTGCATGTGCTAGCTGGAAAAGATTATGATCCAGGGAGCAAGACCCAGGGAAAGCCCTCTCTGAAATCCTCCCTCTCACACAAGGTGCTCGAGAGATGTTCCCACCCTCCCTTTGACCTCTGCCACAGGGCATTGTATTAACGCCTTCCGAATCCCCGGCGATTCCCAGCTGACTGCTCTAGACACCCTCTTTCAGATGATCCCCGGGCACCTCCCAGCAATCACGGAGCCTGCATGCCGAGGGAGGGTAAATGGACTGCAGAGGAGCTGGAAAGGCAGAACTCTTTGGCCTCTGGACGCAGGTGTAGTTCAACAGGATACACACACTGTCTCCAGGTCACACTTTATCCCTTTCTGGGCTTTTGGCTTTATTGGTAACTCAATTAACAGCATCAAGCCCAAGCCCTAGCTTTCTCCTGAAGCTCAGCTGGTCCTGCATTCCCTACAGCACCTCTCTATCCAGACTCTGCCTTACCCAGGGCTTGTCTCCAGTTGTGCCTGTTTCACTAAGGTGTGGTTTTAAACCAGCCTAGGTAAACTGGTACAGCCGCCTGTGTGGACACTCTGATTCTGGATTGAACTCCGTGTATTTTGGTTGAGCTAAATCAATTAGGAATCAGTTTAAGCTAAAGTGAAATTAGCGTCCCCACAGCCTTTCGCACCAGCTTAACTAGCTCAGCTTAAAAAAGCCATTTAAGTTAAACCAGTGCAACTTTCTCCTACGGCCGAGCCTTCCCGGAGATGTTCTTTTATATCCCAGTAGGAGCTCGTGTGATCCACCCACCGGTGTGACTCTGGAGTAATTGTACTGCCCCCTCTTGCGGAGTTCACACACCTCAGTTAGACAGGCTCACCAGCGAGCTCAATTGCTAGGGCCCTACCAAATTCATGGTCCATTTTGGTCAATTTCACAGTCATAGGATTTGAAAAGTCATAAATTTCATGATGTCAGCTATTTACATCTGAAATTTCACGGTGTTGTAACTGTAGGGGTCCTGACTCAAAAAGGAGCTGTGTGGGGGCGTGCGGGCGTGGGCAGGGGGGGGCAAGGTTATTGTAGGGGGGGTCCGGTTCTGCTACCCTTACTTCTGCGCTGCTGCTGGCGCCGGCACTGCCTTCAGAGCTGGGCAGCTGGAGAGCAGCGGCTGCTGGCCGGGATCCCAGCTCCGAGGACAGAGCCGCCGGGAGCCGCAGCGCAGGAGTAAGGATGACATGGTACAGTATTGCCACGCTGCTGACGGCGGAGCCGGGCCCTCAGTCAGCAGCCGCCGCTCTCCGGCTGCCCAGCTCTGAGGGCAGCGCAGAAATAAGGGTGACAATACCACAACCTTCCTAAAATAACCTTGCAACTCCCTTTGGGGTCAGGACCCCTCGTTTGTGAAACACCGGTCACCCCCCGTGAAATCTGTATAGTATAGGGTAAAAGCACACAACAGACAAGATTTCACAAGGGGGAGGCCAGATTTCATGGACCGTGATGCGTTTTTCATGGCCGGGAATTTCGTAGGGCCCTATCAATAGCCCGAGAACCTGCCATTCTATTCCAGTCTCTTGCTGGTCAGAGGGGATCGTAACAGAGAAACTTTACAGCAGCTCGGAATTTGCTTTCCCCTGGATACTTTTTAAAGGACCCGGGCTGCTATTGGGAAGGGGTCGGGGTGCTAACCCCCGTTATTTTCTGGGAACAATCCTCAGGTGGATTTTGACATGGCTGTAGAGTCTCAGACTGTGGCACTGAAGAAGCAATTGAAAAATGCAACCCCGGGGACTTACGTTTTAATGAGCTGCTTGGCATTCTGTGAAGAGAGCAAAGGAGAGGGAAAGAACAAGGTGAGTAGCAAGTTACCAAGAAGGTGATAAAAGCAGCAGTTCAGGTTAGTATGAAGCTGGCCCCAGGTGTCGGGTCGCCAGCGCTAAGCAGGGTTTGTTATACCAAGTGGGGGCGGGGCTGTGATTTGGGGGCTTTGACTAGCAAGCCTCTGCCCCCTCCGCCAGAGTTAGATCACCCTTGCCAGCCGCTCTTGGGAACTCTAGGTTATTCCCTCTTGCTGGGTTGAAAGCCCACTGTTCTCCCTAGAAACCCAGTCCACCCAGGGACACACAGAGGCTGGATCCTTGGTGAGGATAAAGGGATGAAGCGGAGGGTCAAGGTTGGTGAGGGGGCAGGCTGATTTGGGCTGAGATGGGAGGAGACTGGGAGTCAGAATCTTGTGGGGTTCAGGAGGGTGGACCCAACGATCTGTGTAAGGAGCAAACCACACTGCTAGATCCAGGCTCCATCCCTCCCTTGGCTGGAGAGGAGCCACTCACTGTGAGAAAAGTGGCCCCTCCTGTCTCCTCCAGGGACTGAAATGCTGTGTCCATCAGCTTGGTGGACTCCTCCAGCTGCTCTTTGTACTGCTGGATCAGAGCCTGCACCAAGCTAGTCTTTTCCTCCTGCTCCTTGGTGACCTTCTCCAGCAGCTCGCTCTTCTTCTCCTCCAGGATTGCAATGAGGGCATTAATCTTCTCGCACAGCTCCCGCTTCACCAGCCGGCCGTTCTCCTGCCAACGGACAAAAGGCATGAGCATCTCGAAGCAAAGGGGACAGGCACGCTCCCAGATCTCCCCCAGAGGCATCACAGCCGCACTGAACGATCCCTGCCGCAGGCATTCAGTGATTACAAATGCACAGAGCTCAGATCTCGGGGAGCCCCCAGCGGAACTCAGACCTAGCCCTTCTCTCTGGGCACGGCAGTTTCCAGAGGCTCCCTGCCACGTGGCAATCCCGATTCTCTCGCCGATGGTACAAATATACTGGCACTAGCAACAGTGGAAACGGAAACCAGTTTACCTGTTACTAGTGGAGGCCATGTTCCTGGTGGTGAGAGCAGGGCACTGGAAGCCAAGATTCGGGGGTTCTACCCTCAGCTCTGGCACTGACCCAAGACTAAGTTATTTGGGGGAGCGCTCATCTGTTTGTTCTGTGATTGCACAGCGCAGGGCGCCATGTGGTCCTGGCACTCCTTGGCACTACCATAACACAAGAAATAACAACTGGCTAATCCTGGGCAAGTCACTTTAACAGGGCTGTGACTCAGTTTCCCTGTCTGAAAAATGAGGCTAAAAGCGCCCGTTTCACAGGGAGATGTGAGGCTCAATTAACAAAGGTTTGTAAATGGCTTTGTGAACATCACATGGAAGACAGAATGCAAAATATTCCTGTTAGTGTCAGCAGATACCCTCCCCCTGGGGCCTGGTAGGATTACTTTAACCAATTCCAAACATCAGATGATGACCACAGTGTGACCATCCCCTATTTTACCAACTGGACCCTTTAGAATAATGCTTTGCATATCCATCATGCTGAGAATCTCAGAGAATCATTAAATTAAACTGCAGTTTTATTAACTCAAATTTTGCAAAATGCTATATGACCTGAGGGCCAGAGCGATGATGTGGATGCCTGGATGGGATGGCATGAGTCTCATGGCTGTGTGAAGACCACAAAACATGGAGGAAGGCTGATAGCCAATGGCTCTCGTGTGTTGTTTACTGTTCATTTTGGTGTCACGGTTTGCACCATGGGAGAATGTATGTGTATATATACATATATATACACACACATATATATAGTCTAAAGTGCCTCTGACCTCCCCATCCCAAGAGCAAGGTGCTGGCCATTCTCCTTGTTTTACAACAATTTGGGGTGTCCAATGAAACGTGGGTAAGAATTGAATCCTGCTGCATTATTATCTTAATGGGGAAACAGACACAGGTGGGTTAAATGACTTGCCCGTGTCGCCCAGTGAGTTTGTGGCAGGGCTGAGAATGAAGCACAGGAGTATCAACTCTCAAAACTTTGCTCTAATCATTAGACCCAGCACCCCTCCCAGAGCTGGAAAGAGAACCCAGGAGTCTTGCCTCCCAATTGCCAGCTCTAACCACTAGCTCCCCCAGTCCCCATCTCTTTCGTGTAAAAGCCCTCCCATTGAATTAAACAGGATTCTCAGTCGCATGGACTAAGAGGGAAGCTGCTCCCGACACCTGCATTAGCCATTCAAGGACATTGCTGGGGGTTGGATTTCATTTCTGCCACTCAGATTTCGAAGGGCTCGGTCATTTTTCCCATTCCTCACCTCAGTGGTTTTGCATGAGTCCTCCAGCTGGCTGATGATCGTCTGGACTCTGTCGTTCCCAGCCACCAGCATGGAGATGCAGTTGCTCAGCTCCATCTGTGAGAGGGGAACAGAAATAGATTTAACCCTTACCCTTCCAGGCACGGGTGAAGGCCTGTAGTGCTGTCTTGAGAGGGAGAGAGGGCGTTGGTGGGCAGACAGGACGGTGGGCCCCTACACTGAAGGCTAATCCCTTTTCAGGAAGAGGAGAGGTAGGCGAAGGGGGAAAGGCCTTGGCACCGTCTGCAGGATGGGGCTAGAGAGGAGGAACACAGTCTCAAGGCTGGGGATAGATGCACAGAAAGCAGAGCCTCAAAACTGTCTCCATGTGGTGGGGATGGAGCCAGATGGGCAGACTGGACTGTGCTGGGCACCTCTGGTCCTGTTGGGTGGGTGGGGCAATGGCACTAGATGATCAAGGAACTTTACCATTGGGGCTGGGAGGGAATCCTGAACGGCAGGAAAGGATGGTCCGTGGAAGTGCATGTGGGGAGAAGGAGGAAGGTTTGGCTCTGGGAGTTTGTGACACAAGGGACCATCCTAACCTACCCAAATGGTCTGGATTCCAGTGAAAAATGGACATCTGTCTGCTTAGGGCTCCCGGGTTTCTACCCCATTCAACAGGGAGGAGGGTGCCCCGGTGCATGCTGGGGGAGATCTTGCCATCCATGGATCCCACCCAAGATACCCTGGGAAAGACCTCAGCTCTTATGGGTCTGCTTCCAGCTGTAGACACTGCTCCCTGCGGGACTGGTGCTGGCCCTTGCTCCCCAGCTCTCAAGTGACTCTAAATATAGACAGGTTACTGCTTCACGACGACAGCCCCTATTAATACCCCAGTGCTCAGCCTCGGAAGCTATTCCTGAAAGGCCCAGCTCAGCACATCCCAGATGCCAAATAGGAGGAGCCCATCCCCTCGGAGACCTCATCTACATTCCAAGTGATCGGATGTGAACCTCAGCTAAGGTCAAGGGGCCGCAGCCCCTGGCCCCGCTGTGGAGCATCCAGTTGAGGCCAGGCCAGGGTTTAGCACTGGCCGATGGGCTCCTTTCCCCGGGGAGAGGGAAGCAGCAGTGACCCACTGAATGCATTGTACATTGAACTCAATGTACAGTGTACAAAAAACATTCGGTACCTTTTGCCCTTGGAAGACGTTCTGAAGGGGTGCAACTTCACAGTCTTTGTGAGCTCCGAAGACTTTGCACATGGAGCAAGTGGGGATCTCGCAGGTCAAGCAGTAGATGTTGATCTTCTCGTCTTCATGCTCCTTGCACATGGGGTGGTTTCCTTTCTTCAGGGGCCTGCTGAAGACGGCAAGAAACCGAACAGGGTTAAACAGCCTTGAGTGGCATTTAATCACATTTGAGCTGTGGCAGATACAGATTGAAACACCCACCGGACGATGATAGGAAGCAGATACCGGGCTGTGGTCTACACAGCTGAAGAACGACCAGCACTGGCCTTCTGATTTATAAGGACAGATCCTGATTTAAGTTACACCAGTGCAAACCCAGGCTAGCTCCAGGGCAGTCACTGGGTTCAGTGGAGTTAATCTGGATTTACAGTGGTGTAATGGAGACCAGAACCTGGACTTCACTTTGTACAGTGGAGTTTGGATCAACTCCCAACCCGTCTCTAATGTTACCCTTGTCAGTGATGTAATGTTTAGAGCCAGCGCCTGTATGTGCCAGGATCTCTGATCAGCTCGCTCTGTCCAGGCAGAGCTCTGTATTTAATCACAGCAAGCGAACCCTCCAGGACCTTCACTCCACAGCACGGAGAGCATTTCTGGTCCAGGCGTCCCGGGAGAGATTTTTACTGCTCGGGGTCAATCCCCAGCTTCTCTGTGGAGATCTGTTTAAACAGATAACTCTCACCGGCTGCCACTTTCCAGCAAGCATCACTCTGTCACCACACACCAGTGTGGCAACTGGGACCACAGACAGGCCTGTCGAGGGAAATTTGGGGCCCCAGTGCATCATGTTTGCTGGGGCATCATGTTTGCACCATGTTTGCTGGGGCCCCACCCCCTTCCATGTTACATTCTTTACACAGACATCACAGACAGCTTTGGGGGCCCTCTAAGCTTGGGGACCTTCCCCCTCCCATCAGCCGTGACCACGGAAACCACTGGGTCCATCAGGGTTACTGAGCCACTAATGGCTAGATCCAGGATTCAAGGATGATGCGGAATACCCTAATTATAGACACATGATGCAAAGGCTCACTCTGTCCTCTTTAAGGCAAACCCTCTGGTGCTGCTGGCTCCTTATTTCCTTCTGCAGAAACCTACCGTACATTTAAACACAGGCGGTTGGCCAGGAACTTTGACCTGCTTTCCCCCCTTTTTAGGCAGGGTGGCTGCAGCTGAGAGCTCTTTAAAAGAGAAGTTAAATAAAGTCGCTCGGACCAACTTCAGGACGGAGAACCCAGAGCAGCCAAAAATCACCAGTCAGGCTGCCAAAAGTCACGGGTTTGGCTTAAAATCATTAGACTAGAACAGGGGTTCTCAGACTTCACTGCACGGTGACCCCCCTTCTGACAGCAAAAATTACTGCATGACCCCAGGAGGTGGGGGGACTGAAGTCTGAGCCCGTCCAAGCCCTGCTGCCCCAGGCTGGGGGGGCCAAAGTCTGAGTCCCACTGTCCTGGGCCGGGGGCCTGTAACCTGAGTCCCACCACCCAGGCCTGAAGCCCTCGATCTTCGTCACCGGGCAGTGGGACTCAGGCTTTGACCCCGCGTGGTGGAGCTCGGGCTTCAGCTTCAGCCCCGGGTCCCAGCAAGTCTAACGCCAGCCCTGGTGACCCCATTAAAATGGGGCCACAACCCATGTTGGGGTCCCGACCCACAGTTTGAGAACCGCTGGACTAGAACGTGGGGTGCTTTTGTTGGCTGTCGGGGTTCTGAGCATTTAGGGGTCACAGTTTCAAACTTTTCTCTGCAACCAGGAAGGAGACTCGCTTTTTAAAAATAAATGGAAGCTGAGAGTCTCCTGTAATCTCCTGGCTCCAGGAGCTGGGCCTCTCAGAAAACTACCGAATAATGCAAGACTTGTGATACAATCCTGAGATGTAGCAACCCTGCAACTTGGACACGTCACTTTCCATCTCTGATGCCTGTTTCCCCTGCCTCAAAGGGAACTCAGTCTTGGTTGAGGCTTCTAAGTACTACAATGGGAGGCATGGATCAGCATTCACGTCACACTCCCTGTCAGTGCCCAGCCCGGGGTGGGGGAAGCTAATGATCCAACCAGCGGATCAAATTCGGTGATGAATCCTGGTCACGTGCCACCTGAGGCATGTTGTGCATATGCTAAGAAGTACTAGGATAATAATAAGCATCGGGGGCGGGGGAATATGGTAGTGGTCTATAAACTCATGACTGTTGTGGAAAAACTGAATAGAGAAATGCCGTTTACCCTTTTCCACAATACAAAAACCAGGGGTCACCTGATGAAATTAATAGGCAGCAGGTTTCATACAAACAAAAGGAAGTATTTTTTTCCATGCCGTACACAGTTAACCTGTGGAACTCATTGCTAGGGGATGTTATGATGGCCAAGAGTATAACTGGGTTTTAAAAAAAAAAGACTGGATAAGTTCATGGAGGATAGTGCCATCAGTGGCTGTTAGCCAAGATGATCAAGGATGAGACTCCCTACTCGAGTGACCCTTAACCTCTGACTACCAGAAGCCAGGGGTGGAAGACGGGTGGATCACTCCAAAATTGCCCTGTTCTCCCTGAAGCTGTGGTACTGGCCGCTTTCAGAGACAGGACACTGGGCTAGAGGGTCTGACCCACTATAGCAAATAACAGAGCCTATCACTGTGGCATTGTTCCACCTCATCACCTAGCCTATTACCATGGCCCTACATTTATGCTCATTTGGCCAGTTATTATCTGTGCAACAGAGCTCATATCCAAGCCAATCTCAATTCTTTTCTCAAGTAGGACCTTGAGGCAAGGGGCCAGATAGATCCTCAGCTGGTGTCGATCGGCCCTGCTCCATTGACTGCAATGGATTGATGCCAATTTGCAGTAGCTGAGGATCTGGCCCAGGATATCCCATGCTTCACTAACAGCTACTGCATTAACTCCCTCCTCTCTTCAACGTGTTTTTAAAAGGCGCCGTCAAGCTGATCTGGGCATGATTTGTTCTTTATCCGTAGCGTTAGCTCCATTACTTCACGATTGGAACTGGATTTAGCAGACATCCCGCAACCCCTTTTTAAAAACACTGGTACCATATTTGCCCCCCATATAGCACCTGTCTCTGTCTCCATGACTTCCAAATAATATTGCCAGTGATTCAATAAATTCATCTGTTAATTCCTTTAAGGCCTTGGAATCCATATCTGCACCTGCTGACTTATAAATACTCTCTTTTTCCTATTCCCCTGCCTGCGTGTGTTATCAGCACCTACATACTGAGTCATCACTTCCTGGTCATTCACGCTTTCTCGCTCTCGATTTCTGGTTTAGATCAAGTTTTAAAAATGAAGAGCAGGTCCCTGGAATCATTGCTGATTTCACACCCTTCTTCGTTTATGAATGGATCTATTTTCTCTCTCCTGTAAGTCCTGGTCGTATTCCCTTTAATCAGCTATAAACCTGCTGTCCTTATTTTTTCTCCTACAAACTGACTGTGACTTTACATTCCTGGTTGGTCTCCTCCCCACTTCTCCAACTAGCATAGAACCTTTCCTTCCCTTCAGACCACTGAGCAATCCCCGCTGAAGCCCCGGTTGCAATTTCTGATTCTTTGTATTATTCCTTTTCAGGGGAAGGCTGCATGTGGTCTGGGGTGAAGCTTAAACTTATACTTCACGTCTGTACGGTGCCCAGCACAATGGAACCTGATCTCTGACTGGTACCTCTAGGTGCTAAAGTAACACAAATAATAAGGAATCATAGAAGTCTAACTTTCTTCTACAATCCCAGGGCTTGATTGTCTTCTGCTGCGGTGTAAGGCTGGTGAGATTTCAATGTAGCTAATATCTGGTGTTTTTCTTAAAGTTTTGGCTGTTGGAATCAAGAGATAGCATGAGAATCTTGGCTTTTATTAACACTCCTCTGCCCCGCCACTAGATGTCTAGGGCTTGTGATTGTGGAGAAAAGCTGAGTGCATTCCAACAGCTCTGAACACAACAGGCAAATAACAAAGACCAACCATCTATTTCCTCCATCCCACCCCCCAAATCATGAATGTTGAGCCCATCTCATGGCTTTTCAAGGCTTGACACAAGATTTTTGACTGGGGTTGGCAGTACTGAGTGACTCCTGATTACACTGGGGTGAAAGCAGAATTAGGCCAGGGAATTGTCATGCTTCTTCCAAATCCACCCTGGTCATCAGTTTTCTGAAATCCCCAGAATTTGCTCTCTTGAAATCCAACCACGTTGCACCGCCATTCTCTCTGACTCCACTCCTTTGCAGGGGGAGATCCCAGGAACTCAGTAGGACCAAGCTTTGTTATTACCCCCCCCCCCCCCCCCCCGTTCTCACTCATCTGGTTCATTTGCTTAAGCAAACTGACTGGCTGCTGGAAAAAGGAAAGTTTCTTTCACAGGTTTGGGTCAATAGAGAAGCTTGGGATCCAGGGATCAAATATTGGTGGTGTCAAACGACTGTCCGGTCAACATGTGACATTTGATTTGCGGTGGTTTGGATGAACATGGACTGGGGGAAATTATCTGGATTAGTGCAGGCTGGATGTGTGAGATCTGTTTCAATGTGGCCATGAGGGTGCTCTGCCTGGGAGAGCTGGATGAGTGCCAGGAAGAACAGGAATTGAAAATCCTTCATCCCTGGGAAGTCTTCCCCATTAGCTCTTACCGGAGAGAAACTGTGGAAGATCATTCCACCTCCGCTACTGAGAAACACTGGGGCTGGACAATGCAGACAGAGGGGAGCCTGGCTAACCTGGAGTACTCCTGCTTGTAGATGTCAATGATGTTCTCCACCAGGAGATTTCGCTGCAGCCCGTAGACTCCATGCCGGTCCAGGATCACTTCATGACGGCAGGAGGGGCAACGAAAGCGCCCCCCGGAGAGGGTGGTTCCCCGGCTCTGCCAGTACGGGTTAGCAGCCTGCGAGTAACACCAGCACAAGGTCAAAGGTCAGTGTCTCGCCAGGCGCACAGACACTCGCAACATCCTTAAAACCCCCCATTGCGTTGTCGGAGACAGTGACATGGACTCATTTAAACATCACCCTGTCCCCTCAGCATTCCCCCGGGACAGAACATGCATCCCTGATGTGCCCATCACCAGAGGGTCTCAGAGCCCATCACGCTTTGCATTCATATAAGCACCTTCCATCAGAGGATCGCTAAACACTTTATGATCAGTGAATTAAGGGTCACAAAAGCCCAGTGAAGGAGGCAATTATCATCTCCATTGTACAGCTGGGGCACCTAAGGCAAAACCAGATTAACGAGATTTGCCCAAGGTCACCCAGAAAGTGCATGGCAGATCTGGGAATAGAACCCAGGAGTCCTGAGTCCTAGACCTCTGCTTTAGACACCTCCCTCCCCACCCACCCCTGCCCTTTAGAAAACGCTTTAAGAGCAATGTTAGTATGTAAATGATATTTCCCTATCGCGTAGGGGAATGTTGTGAGGTTTACTTTATTAACGTTTTAAAAATGCTTTGAGATCCTCAGATCAAAATTTGCTCCAGGGGATGTTAAAAGGTTTATCAATGGACCAGATCTCAGGGTCCTGACCCAGTGCCCACTTCTCCACTGCTCTGCACCTTCTGGGGTCGCTTATACCTGCGGGGGAAAAAGCCGTCCAATCAGAATTTCCCCCTTGCACTAGCAGGAGCGGGCTACGTTGACCATGCACACGTGTGAACAGGCACATCAGGCGTGTGGCAGCTGAGAAGCTGACTCTTTTTTTGCAGAGGCAAAATTCCCAATGAGGGGTTTGACTTGAGACCCCGACATTCTGCCCATTGTCCTTACGAGTAAACAGAAGCCTGCCCATGGGGGAAGTGCCCTCTCTGTCCATTTCAAGAACCAACCATTAATTAGAAACCAGCTGGGACAGCCCCCAGCTCCCTGCACAGCTGCCCCCGGCCCCGTATGGGGCTTTGGGGAACCTGCATCCCTTGAGTCCGTTCCAGCAAGCAGGGTCTGATTTCACCCTCCGGGCCGGGTTTTCTCCCGCTTTCTCTTTATTACTGGGAACATTTGACACTAACCACAGCTCAGCAAGTGAGGGAGCAAGATGGGGCCCAAGCAGTCAGTTTTATCAGCTGGCTCCTCCCCCGTCTAAGCAGAGAGAGCAGACTCTTGCAGCAGGGGAGAAGGGTCCATTCTGGAGCCATTTGCCAAGCAAGGCTCAGATGCCATGGTCCCGATTCAACTCCCATTGAAGTCAAGGGGATTCTTTCCCAGGGGAGGTGGCTCTAGCCCGATGGTACCAGCATACATAGCGAGAAGCCTCACCCACCTCTGATGGACAAGCACAGCCTAGAAGAGGGCAATCTACTGCACTTAGAGCCAGAATTTCTGGTCTACCTAGAATCAGGTCTGTCCCAACCCAGCATCGGTATCCCCAGTCCTCGGAACATCCCCAGCCAGGGACCACACATGGAAGACTGGCCACTCCAGCCACTTCCCAGCTCCCACCCTCTCTCAGTTCTCCCGCAAGCAGATTGGCTTCAGAAGTTTGATCCCCTGTGAACGCGCTGTAGGTTTAACACACAACTGCCCAAGGATTACCACCTGCGGCCAGGCTTCAGGAAGCAGCCTGTTTAAACATCACAGGCTCCGTTTGCAAGGCACTGACCTGGAAGATGTCGCTGGCACATTTTCGACACAGGTTGTGCTGACAGGGAAGGATCACCACGGGCTTGGTGAACATTTCCAGGCAGATGGGGCAGATCAACTGCTTCTCCAGGTTCTCCATGGGGTTTGAGTCTCGGATAATGCTGGACTGGTAATCCATTGTGCCGGCCGACCTCTCCAAGTTATATCCCACTGCTGGCTCCTCCTGGCTCGTTGGCAGCTTCTCAGTAAACTGTCCTGGCTCTCTCCTGGCTTCTTCAACGGGACCACGTTCTGAGCTCAGCTTCTTGCTCCTTTCCTAAAGGCTCCTGCCTTTGTCTCTTATGACATGTCTATTTATAATTTATCTCAGGGTCACATGTGCTTGAGAAGGGGTCGAGTTTCCAGCTGAAATGCCTGTCACATGTGAGAATGAGCAATCGGCCCTCCAGAGAGCGAGAGGGCTGTAAACAGGGCTGAGGACAACCTGTTCGGGGCTGGCCGCAGCTACATTTCCAGGGATTTTGTGGTGTCTTTCAGAACAAAGAAACTGGAGTCGTAGCTGTAAACAGAGTCATCACCCTCCTGAGCCCTCGCCTGTCCTCAGCCTTCTGCATCACGAAGGGTTAACCGTGAAAACCCCCCTTGCTCCAACACACTCCCCGTTCTCATTGCTCGGCCTCTGGCAGGACCTCTTGATCCCTGCTCAGCATCCCAGATTTCCACACAGCCCCCTCGCAATTCCCCGTCTCTGAGTGCTGTTCTCCGAGCTTCACAGCCACCCAGCCCTGCTCAGCTCCAGGGGGCCTTGCATCTTCTCTGCTCCTCGGGCATCTTCATGCACTGCATGAGTGCAGGGGACTGGACTTGATACCTCGCGAGGTTCCTCCCAGTCCTACGATTCTAGGATTCTAACTTCTGTTAAGCCTCTAAATGCTAATTAAGCATGTCACGGCATTATAGACCTTCTGCAATCTTGTTATCATTAATGCAACATGACACTACAAATGATCACTACCCAGGGTGTATTTGAATTGTTCGGCACACCAGGAACCCTTATTAAGATCAAGTTTACAGCTCCTCCAAGCCGCTTCAAAGAATCATAGAATATCAGGGTTGGAAGGGCCTCAGGAGATCATCTAGTCCAACCCCCTGCTCAAAGCAGGACCAATCCCCAATTTTTGCCCCAGATCCCTAAATGGCTCCCTCAAGGATTGAACTCACAACCCTGGATTTAGCAGGCCAATGCTCAAACCACTGAGCTTCCCTCCCCTCATACTCTCCTTGGGTTTTGTCACCACGTTGATTGTCTCCCACCCTGAATATCTTGCTCATGTTGTCATTAGTCATGTTCTCTCTATATATACATAACAGATTGCAAGTTCTTTAGACGTAGGGCAGGGGTGGTGATCTGGCCCGTCAGGGCTTTGGATCCGGCCTGCGGGATTGCCACCCCCATGGCGCCGCGGGGCTAAGGCAGGCTCCCTGCCTGCCCTGGTCCCACACCGCTCCCATTGGCCAGGAACGGGGAACTGCTTAAGGTAAGCAGCGCCGGGCCGGAACCCACACCCCGAACCCCTCCTGCACTCTGCACCCCAACCCCCTCCCCTGAGCCCCCTCCTGCACACCACACCCCCTCCCACACCCCGCACTGCCTCCCGCACCCCAACCCCCTGCCCTGAGCCCCCTCCCGCACGCCGCACCCCTCCCTGCATCCCCCACCCCTTGAGCCCCTTCCTGCACACCGCACCCACTCCGGCATCGCAACCCCCTGCCCCAGCCCTACATTCATGGCCCTGGATGCAGTTTCCCCACCCAGATGTGTCCCTCGGGCCAAAATGTTTGCCCACCCTGACTTAGGGTCTTGTCTTAGACACATCTGTGTGTTTTTAGTGTGCCAATCGCTCTATTGTCCTGGCATCAGCAAAGTGCCTGGCTAGCACGACATAGTCCACTTCCTCTGGGTAAATAGCAACAAATCTGCATGTACTTATCAGTGCCTCCCAGGAAACTCTAACAAGGACAGCAGGGCTGTTGTGAGTATCAACAGCTCTTTAGCAGAAGGGCTTGTGCATGGCAGGTCACTGGAAAGACGCTAAGGAGAATCCAGAGACGTGAGTGGCCCTACCGCGGGTTTCCACACAGCTCTGGATTGAAAAACGTCCTGTTTACCTTTCAGTGAAAACATGGCAGGCCAGCTGACTGGTGCAAGCCAAATGTCCCCAGGGCAGAGCGACGGGTAGGCGAACCATGGGAAAAACAAACTATATTTAATTGGGACTGGAGGCACGTGGGCCAGGAATAGTCGCCTGCAGGTTGAAAATCTCGGATCGATTCCCTGACGTGCTTTTAACCCCAGCTACCTGCTTCCTCGCAGACCTCCCGGTCACGCTGAAATGAGGCGCAGCCCACCAGCCTCATGCCACGGCAGGTGAAACTAAGCTCTTGCTCTGCTCCGGGGACAAGCAGCTGTTGTTGTAGGGATAGCTGGGACCAGGGATTGGCTGGCGTGACGGCAACCGCAATTGCAAATGGCACTGCGGCAGCCCGTCCACTGGTACTTTAACCGCCGGCCCCCCCCGGGCGTCTGGCTCGCATCACAGTGGTTAAAATAGCACCCAGTCTGCACTAGGGCTCCGACCACCGGCGGAGCGGCACTGCTGACCGGAATGGCAAGAAAGGCTCATGTTGCCAAGGCCCAACTGGCACTGCCGAAAACGGGGACATTCTTTAGCTGCAGCTGAATGGCACCGTTGCCGACTTTCACGTGGTAAATAAGCACCCCGACTTTCACCGTGAGCCAAAAATCAAGCGAATCCCATTTCAAAACAAGGCCAACCCAAGCCAGTCCCTGAACCCCAACACTCTTATGTGTCTAGATCCCCCCCCCCGGCCTGCAGTCTGGGACGGTGGTGGGCCCGCTGTGCACCCCTGACTCTCTCCTCCCCTTGCCCCTGCTTGCTGGGAGCCAGTCCAAAAAAAAGAAGCAACAAGCAACAAGCCAAAAACTAGCCAACAAGCAACTCACAAGCCAATTAAGCCCAAAACAAGCCCAAAGTCTGAGTTTTTTTCACGGGTTTGGCATGTCTGCTTGAAAGAGGTGCAAAGATAAATTCCTTCCTGCCTGGGGGCGGGGGCGGCGGGGGGAAGAGACAAATCCCAATCTGGCCATTACACTTGATAAAAGCGCAGGGCCAACACATGGGCACACACGGCACACGACTTTGGGGAAGTAAGAGGCCACCCTTAGGGAAGACATTAAAAATGAGCACGGGGGAGGACCTGACTTAAGAGGCAAGATTAAAAATCCTGACTACGGTTAGCTCGGCTCAGTGACAGCTGAGGGGAGACTAGGGTTGCCAACCCTTCAGGATTGGCCTGGAGTCTCCCGGAATCAGCATCCATCTCCCGGCGACTATTGAAAGCAATCCAGGAGAGTTTAAGAAAATGACATGACGTTATGTTGGGGGGGATCTCCCGGAATAGCTTCAGTCAGAGTTGGTAACCCTAGGGGGGATATGACCGGGGGGCGCTCCCTCCAAGGAGCGAGAAGAATTATTCTGTGTGGTGCAGGGAGGCAGAGCTCGGCCCAAATGGCTCAAATTAACCAGGGGAACGTTTCGGCTGGGCTGGGCTGGGCTATGGAATAGTCTCCTGATGGAAGCCCCCTTGCTTAGAACTATCTTGGCCAAAGCAGTAGGAAATGAACTGCAGGGAGCAGGCCTGTGGCCAGGGCATGGGCTGGGACAGCTTTTCTATCCCTAACCACTCAGGTTCTATAATCCAGCCTTCAATGCAATATAAAACCCTCCACAAGTAGGCTGTGCTCGCAAATGTAGAGGAACTAAAGAGCACCATATTACAGCTGGCCATGGGTACCTCACCACAGGGTAATGTTTTTAGAGGAGAGTTAGTGAGCCATGACCCCCCCTGCACTGTGTGCAGTCATTTACACGCACCTGGGCAATGGGAGCGTAAGATGCTCCCAGATCAGAATGGTGGGGCTCGGACATCCATTTCGAACAGGGTAGGGTGTCTAGTGGTCACAGCCAGGCAGCTGGGAGTCAGGACATCTGGGATCTGTTCCCCGTTCTGCCACTCGCTCAGCACGGGGCCTCTCATGAGTTACAGTCTGTGCCTCAATTTATCCACCTTAAATACCTACCTATCAGAGGGGGGTGCTAGGAGGAGTAAGTGTTTATAAAGTACTCTCAGATCCTCTAATACAACACAGTAGAAGCATAAAGCATTGTTCTTTATCAGTTACTGCTGAGGGCATTCTGTGCCAAAAAATTTAAAATTCTGCGCACAATATTTTAAAATTCTGCAAATTTTATTTGTCAAATAAATGTGGAGGCTCCAGCATGGCATTGGGGAGCACAGGCCACTGGGTGCACAGAAGTAGGAGATCACTATGCAGCTCCCCCCGCCCCTCCGGGACACGGGTTGCACCCAACCCTGACACAGTGCAAGGATCCAACCTGCCCCAGAAATACCCCAGGGCCCTGCCCCTCTGTGTGGGCAGGCAGGCTCAGTAAGGCAGGATCCAAGTGTGGAGGGGCTTAATGTGGGGGGTATCCCGGTGTGGGCTGACAGGATTCTGTGTGGGGCAATCTGGGTGCGGGTGGCTCAGTGGGGGATTCAGGTGCGGGGCGGGGGGGAATCTGGATGTACAGGGGCTTGTTGGGGGTTCTGGGTGTCACAGTAATGGGACTCTGCAGGGGGAGCCAGATGAAGATGGTTGGGGCTCAGTGCGGGGAGGTTGTTGGGGGGGGATAGAGCTCGGCAGGGTGGTCTGGGTGTGGGGGGCTCAGGGGAGGGTCCAGATGCTGGGGGAGTGGGGCTCAGTGGGATGGGGATCTGGGTATGAGTGGCTCTTTTAGGTGGTCCAGATGCAGGGGGAGTGGGGCTCATTGGATTGGGGGGGGTTGTGAGTGGGGGGAGGGTGAGGCTTGGCAGGAGGGTCTGGGTTTGGAGGAGGACTGGATGCACGGGGGTTGGATGGATGGGGGAGCAGCTCCCTGTACAGGGATCCCTCATGCTGCAGCTAAGGAGCAATGGGTGCAGGAAGTGGAGGGGGGAGTTTACAGAGCGTCCTGCAGCTGGGGGAGAAATCTGGGGGTGGGTCTGACCCAGCCCCAGATGCCGCGCAGGAGAACTGGAAATCCCGTCCTCCCCTACGCACCTGAAACACAGTGCTGGGGAGGGTCACATGACCGTTCTTGTAGCTTTCCTTTGTTTCCCAGTCAGAAAGTCATTTTTCTGTGGTGAAGCAAAGAAATCTGCAGGGGACATACATTCTGCGCATGCGCAGTGGCACAGAATTCCCCCAGGAGTAATCAGTACCCAACCAGACACACACGACAGACACTAGTCCTGCTTCTTAATGCACTCCTGGGAGGTACTCTGATATCACAATGATGGGCATGGAAAAAGAAACCGAACAGAATCGAATCACTACAAGTGGGATGAAGTGGGAAAGTTCTTAATGTTTTCTCTGAACACTGTGTGGGTGCCTCAGTTTCCCCTAGCCATTTCTTAAGTATCTAGGTGGTGGGATAAGGGTGTGTGATTGTTGCAGAGCCCTAGAGGGCCAGTGTGATGGTGTCTGCACAGAGAATGGCCGACACCCTGTCTCCTGGCAACTGATGGCCTGGGCCCCTCCTCTGCAAAGGAGCCAACTGAAGGTGTTGGAGAACAAAGGGATCAGGTGGCCTCCTGGCCCGGGAGAGAGACAAAGGCCAGAGGAGGGGCTGGAGAGTTTCAGTTTGGAACTGGCTGGGGAAATGGAGGGATGCCCAGCTGGGGTTCTGGGCTCCCTGCCCCGCAAGACGGACCTGACTGAGGGGTCCTGTTCTCGGTACGTACAAGCTCTGTTTTAGACCATGTTCCTGTCATCTAATAAAACTTCTGTTTAACTGGCTGGCTGAGAGTCATGTCTGACTGCGGAATTGGGGGGCAGGGCCCTCTGGCTTCCCCAGGAGCCCCACCTGTGCGGACTGGCTGTGGGAAGCGGACGGTGTGGAAGGGGATGCTGAATGCTCCGAGGTCAGCCCCAGGAAGGCCAAAGCTGTGTAAGCTTCTGGCCCTGGAGACAGTCTGCTCACAGAGAGGAGGCTCCCGCAGAGGCCTGACTGGCTTCATATGGAGTAGTTCCAGGGCATCGCCCAGTGACTCTGTGACAACAAGTAAGAAGGGTCCACGGCATTCTTAGCTTCTGTTCTGGCTAGCTTTTCTGCCCACCCTTTCAGAAACAGAAGGTGAGTTGGTTGTAATTGCACACAGCTACGGGCTGTCTTTGCTCAAAAGCCTGTTTACATTTCTTCTATCTGCTGTGAAAGGCAGAGAGATCACACTCCTCAGCTGACTAATCAGTTGATGCAAGTTGGGGGGCAGGGACCAAGTGGGTTCTTTCTGGGACCAAAATAGCAGCTGACTCAGTGGGGTGGTGCTCCCCTCACCCACAATCTCCGTACGCTGGAGATCAGGCTGAACTCGGAGATCGTCTTGTTGCAGCCTGTCCAGGAATCCTACCAGCCAGTAAGCAGCAGTTCCCTGACTCAGTGACCAACCATCCAAAATCTGGGAAGCGTCCAGAGATGAACAGTGCTGATGACAGCAGCAGAGGGGTGCTGGGAGCGGTACAGGAGAAAGGGCAGGAGGGAAGATTAGCGCATGAGCCCTGAGCCAGACATGGGCAGGGTTCATGTGGCTTCCCTTCTATTTCATTACGGGCTACAATACTGTAATGGGCACCTAGGACTTCTCAGCCAGCGCTGGGTAGCAGGGCACGGCCATTCAGAACTTCACGGCAGCAGCAGGGATAAAGAACTCAGATTGACTTGCTCAGAGCGTCTCCTTACCTGCTGTGAGGTAAAGGAGACGCTCCGTCAGCCTTTAGCTGGACCTGATGATGCTTAGGGACATAGGATGAGCCCCATTTAACACATGGGGAAACTGAGGCACAGTGACTTGCCCAAAGGCACAGAGGAAATCCAGGGCAGAGCCAGGAACAGAAGCCCAACTCCCAGGCCTGTGTTTCACTGCAAGACTATCCTTCCCCTACCCATAGAGGGGAACTAAAATCCAAGGCGCCGTTACCCTCTTCCCCCCGTTTCTTTGTGATGGATAAATCAGAGCTGAAAGGTTTTTATTTTTAGCCTTATAAATAAATGCTCTGGTTTTGTCAGAGGACCTTGTCGAGGTCTCAGAGCAATCTCGCCTTCACTGCAGGGGTGTTGAATCTTTAACACTGGCTACCTTTATTGATCATTATTTATTACTTGAATTATAGTAATGCCCAGGGGGCCCAACTGAGATCATGGCCCCATTGTGCTAGGTACTGAAATAAAAAACCCTGAGAGCCTGGATCAATTGAGTGCGGCTTGGGGGGCTCAGGCTGTGGAGCTAAAGTTTGCAGTGCAGACATTCGGGCTCAGGCTGGAGCCTGGGCTCCGAGACCCTCCCCACTCACGGGGTCCCAGAGCCCAGGCTCCAGCCCGAACATCTACACTGCAGTTTTAGCCCCGCAGCCCAAGTCAGCTGACCAAGGCCAGACCCCGCTGTGCTGCGAGTCTTTTCTTGCAGTGTAGACATACCCATAGAGAGAGCCAGTCCCCGCCCCAAAGAGCTTATAGGCTCAACTGACAAGACAGAGAAAAGGCGGGAGGGGACAAGATAGGGCAAATGACTTGCTCAAGGTCCCGCAACAGGTCAGTGATGGACCCGCCAAGAGACTGCAAGTCTCCTGCATCCCTGGACAGTGCTCTAGTCAATAAATGGCCCTGCTTCAGACACATACCATACTTCCCCAGCTCACAGGGGGATCGCGAGGGTTGACTTGTTCCTGTGTGTGAAGTGCTAATGGGCTTTGAGATCCACAAGATGGAAGGAGATAGAGATTATTTTTTTAGCAGAGTGGCCGGTATCAAACGGCGCATTCGCCTTTGATTGATGTCACAACATAAACGTGGGGGTGAGCAAGCTGCCACATGCCCTCCACCTTCAGAGAACCCTAACATTTATGGCGGACGCTGTGCCATCCCAAATAAAATGTGGCTGCGTCAGGGACACTTTGGGGTTTTGCTCAGATCAAACACCAGTGGGATTTTTTTTGTTTTTTTTTTTTTTTAAGCACAGATTCCACCGGCTGCCAGTCTCTGGGGCAGAAGTGTTAATAAAAGAAGCTCCACCCAGTAACTGCTCCATGGGGCAGAGAGATCACATAGAAGTAGAGTGCTAATTTCGTCCCAGCTACTCAGCACCCTGCAAACTCATCAGCAGAAAGACTGGAATGGAGAGACCTTTACTGGGCTAGAAAAGAGGGAATCAAAAATAGAACAGTGGGAATTAAAAGGCCAGTGTCGGCTGCCTTCCCTACCTAGGGACAGTTGCAGAGTCTTGGCATTAAATACACATATAAACAGATAATGCATATATACTTGTGTGCAGGCAAAACATTTCCCAGGCACCCAGGCCAGGAATCTCTTCACTCAGCCTGAGTCAGTGGCCCAGTTTACAATTCCCAAAGCACTCTATAAACTGCGTCCACAGAAACATTCTGCTTACTGCTGAAATGCAGCAACCCGTGGGGTGGAGGGCCACAGCCAGACACTGCATATTACATTTTGCAAGGATGCAGGGATAAAACCCTCGGCAGCTATGCAAAAAGGTCTTTGAAGTCTGTGACGAGTAGATAGGATCCTGTTTTTTTGTAGGGTCTCGACACACACATGATAACCAGCAGGGAACTCTATTTCTCTCCCATGGGAGGATAAAGGGCTGTATTGACCATAGTGAAACAGTAAGCAGGACTCTCCGTCTGGGGGAGGAAGAGGTGCCAGTATTGAGCGCCTGTTCTCGGGGTTCTCATGCTTGTTTGGCCCCCGGGGGAGAGTTTCTTGACCCAAATTAACGAGTGTAATAATGAGCTGTTCCCTCTCAGTAGTATAAGGGCCCTACCATCAATCAAACCCTAACCCCACCCCTTGATCCCTTAGCCCCGACCCCGACCCCTTAGCCCCACCCACCAGAAGTCCCACCCCATGGGTTATTACTTCCGGGGTCAAGGCTGCCACGTGACCGGAAGCAAGGTGTGTCGTGTGACACCCACCCCACCCCTTGACCCCTTAACCCCACCCCTTGACCTCTGCCCCCCCTTTCACTGGACATCCCGCCCCATGGGGTATTAATTCCAGGGTCAAGGCTGCCACGTGACCAGAAGCAAGGTATATCATGTGACCCCTCTAACAACTCCTCCCACTGCCCTCTACCAATCAGGATGGGTTTCGCCCCTGTAGGACTTCCCCCAAGAGGAGCTTTGACCAATCAGGGCGAGTTCCGGGGCAGGGTGTCCTCTCCGGAAGTGGGTCTTGTGACCCCTCTAACAACTCCTCCCCCCCCACCCTCTACCAATCAGGATGAGTTTCGCCCCTGTAGGACCGCCCAGAGAGGAGCATTGACCAATCAGGGTGAGTTCCGGGTGGGGGTGTCCTCTCTGGAAGTGGGTCTTGTGACCCCTCTAACAACAATTTGGGAATTGGTCCTGCTTCGAGCAGGGGGTTGGACTAGATGACCTTCTGGGGTCCCTTCCAACCCTGATATTCTATGATTCTATGATTCTATGAACTCCTCCCCCCACCCGCTACCAATCAGGAAGGGTTTTGTTCCCATAGGACCAAGAGGAGATTTGACCAATTAGGATGAGTTCCAGGGGCGGGGTGACCTGTCCGGAAATGATTCGTGTGACCCCTCTAACAACTCCTCCCACCAACCTCTACCAATCAGGCCGCCCCGAGAGCAGATTTGACCAAAATAGGGCAGATTCTGGGATGGGGTGAACCGCCCAGAAGAGGGGCATATGACCCCTCTGCCAATCAGAGCGCAGCACCATCACCCCATAAGGCCCAGCGTCGGGCAGAAGAGGCTGTCTTTTACCAAGAGCGCGTGTTTTAGAAATCGTGGAAACATGGACTCCTTCACCACCCCCGTGAGAACTTCAGACTTTGTTTTAGCCCCGAGGGCCTTTGGACTTGTGTGGAGAAAGCGCTACATCAGCGAGAGTTCTCAGGAGGACCCTTTGGCCCAGCCGTTGATGGACACACCGGAAACCGACCCCGAAACCCGGCTGCTTGTGAGGCACCGCGATGAGCGTGATGGCCTCTTGTTGTCCACCCCCCGAGAGGTGGAAGGTGATCATGGCTTGGGGGAGTTACGGGCGGACAAGGTGAACGAAAAAGACATGGCTCAGGTAAATGAATGTTTAAGAAGTGACGGTCGTGTAATGGGCGGGGGGGGGGGGCTAGGAACCAGGGATTGTGTAAATCAAAAACCAAGCAGTGGGGTGCTTATGCTATTTCTTTTTTGAAAAAAATCTCTCAACAGCTCGATGATGCCTTTCTGGAGGCCTTTGAGAACTTACACATCGGTCGCCCTGTGGGAGTAAATGTATCATGCATCAGCTGTTTTTGCTCATGTCTGAGACACAGATCTCAAGAGGAAAAGGACAAAATGGAAGAATGAACCAGCACAGACACCCTCATGTTAGGAGTCATGGCGTCCATTTTTACAGGCGGTTGTAAAAGGTTGTGTTAAACCAGGCGATTAATAAAACTTATTTAAATGTGTTAATATGAATGTTGTCCCCCACCCACACTTGTGTTAGTAAAAGATGGCACCAGTAACAGTCATGTCTCCACAGGCGGCTCTGTTAAAGAAAATATATTACACCCCCAGGGAAGTTGGAAGCTTTGGCGGGGTGAACCCTCTTTTTCAAGTGGCCAAAAAGCATAATAAAACTTTAAATAGAAGACAAGTAACAGCTTGGCTTTCAGACCAGGATGCTTATACTTTACACAAACTGGCTCGAATACATTTTAAAAGAAACAAGACCATTGTTTCAGATGTGGATGCGCAATGGCAGGCAGATTTGGTGGATATGCACCAGTTCTCCAAACAGAACAGCAATTTTAAGTACATCTTAACAGTGGTAGACATTCTATCCAAATATGCCTGGGCCTTAGGCCTAAGAGACAAGACGAGTGGTGAGATATCCAAGGCCTTTAAAGCTATTTTTAGCAAAGGTCGTGTGCCTCAAAAATTACAAACCGATCGGGGGAAAGAATTTTTAAACAAACCCTTAAGCAGATTGTTAAAACGGCATGGCATTCACCATTTTGTTACTAATAATGAAGTCAAAGCAGGGGTTGTGGAGCGGTTTAACAGAACTTTAAAAACTAGGATGTGGAGATATTTTACAGCCCATAACACCTTTCGCTACATCGATGTGTTACCTGACTTTATAAAGAGTTACAACCAGAGCTTTCACAGAACTATACATACCAGACCCGCTGATGTTAACCCTTCAAATTCTCTGAAGGGATGGAAAATGGTTTATGGAGATGGTTTTAAAATAAAACCGGTTGTTGCCCCTTTTCGTAAAGGCGACCACGTGAGACTATCTAAAACCAAAGGAGCTTTTGAAAAAGGTTATGAACAGACATTTACCGATGAGATATTCATAGTGGATGAAGCCTTAACCAGGGGTCAGAGACCTGTATACCGATTAAAAGACTACGAGGGTGAGACAGTTACTGGATCTTTTTACCCTGAAGAATTACAAAAAGTAAACCCCAAACGAGACAGGATTTACAGGATTGAAAAAGTTCTAGCGGAGAAAGGAAAAGGGAGAAAAAAGCAACTACTGGTAAAATGGTTGGGGTGGCCTGATAAGTTTAACAGCTGGGTGAAAGCTTCTCAACTCTGTGACATTTAGACGCAAACAACAAACAAACAAAAGTTATTCCTCCCCGCAAAGACAGAGAAGATGAGCGATGGCGGGTTTTACATTACTTTGCCCAGCAACACCAGCTCTGCAGTTTTTCCCCAAAACACCAGCTCGAACTTTACAATACGGCTAATTAAGCCCTTGGATCCCTGGGGTGCCTGGGAGGTGGGGTTAGTGGAAATACAACACCCGCACAGCTGGAACACTATCAACGAAGACACCCCTTTTGAAGTCACCTTTGGAGATATGGCATGGAGTTTCATCCTACGACGAGGTTATTACGCGTCCATACCTGAATTACTGGATCATATGAACAGTGTCATAGCTCGTCACCCCGGACCGCCTGAGATGGTCATGAACTACGACCCTGTGGGTAGAAAAATTAGACTTAAATCCGCCGCTTTTACTTATATGTTTTCTACCAGCGGGGAGCTAGCTAACATTCTGGGCTTGGGCCCCACACACAGCGTCCAAAAATTCCCTTTCTCGGCAGACATTACAGGGGGTTTTAATTCCTTGTATCTGTACACGGATATCATAGAACATCAGTTTGTGGGGGACTTTTCTGTTCCCCTGTTACGTTGTGTCCCCGTCCAAGGAAGGAACAACGAGTTTGTCACCATCACCTACGATAAACCTCATTACGTCCCTATCAGTAAACACCACATCGACACCATTACCATTGAAATAAAGACAGATCAGAACAAAAGCGTCTCATTTCGCTTTGGCAAGGTGATCATCAAGCTACACCTGTGCCCCTGGAGAGAGCGAGTTTTCTAAAAAAGCAAAACAGTATTATGGCGATCCTAAAAAATTACGGCGACCCCAACGTCTACAGAAACTATTACAAAGACCAGGCGGGATACGCCCTTCCTGGATATCATGGGGCCCCCGTGATGTATGGGGCAGGCGTGGGTGGAATATTCCGTAGCCTCTTTCGAAAAGCCGTACCGCTTTTGAGGAGGGGGCTAGAGATTATTAAACCCCATGTAAAAACCGCCGCTCAAAACATAGCTAAAGACGTGGTAGGTCACGTCTCCCGCGCTGTTCTGGAGAAGGTGGGGAACCCAGCTTCACAGGAAGGATCGGGGCTGATGTACATTAAAAGGAGGAAGAAGAGAAAGAGAAATGCATCATACCCGCGATGCGCAGGTCCCCCGAAACCCTTTAAAAGAAGGGCTTTGACCCGCAGGGTCGGCCATAAGCGAAAGTCCAAGAGGAAGTCTGGGCAAAAGAGGAAACACTCGCCGGCTGATACGAGAGATATATTTTAATCAACATGGCTTTTTTTCACTGCGGGTCTGAAGAATGCACCAAATCCGAACTAGACTTGTTCCAAATAGCCCCTACGCAGACCAGCATTGAGAAAAGCATCTACATCGAGGTGCCATCTCTGTCGGCTGTTACGGAGTCTGCCCCCATTGACTTTTTTATAGCAGGGAATGGTGTGGATTATATGGATTTAAACAACACACTGCTGTACCTGTGTTGCAAGATTGTAAAAGGAGACGGAACTGAACTTGACGCGGATGCCAAGGTGGGCCTGGTGAATTACCCAGTGGCCTCTATTTTTAGTCAGCTGGATGTCACGCTCGGGGACCGCCTTGTAAGCCAAAGCAACAACTGTTACCCTTACAGGGCCTTTATAGAATCGGTGCTCAATTACAGCAATGACACCCTCGCCACGCAATTTTCCGCTGGCCTCTTTTACAAAGACACTGCCGGACAACAGGAAGACACAGACTTGGATGGCGAGAATCTAGGGTTTGTGAGGCGTGCAAAGCTGACCGCTCAAAGCAGAACAGTAGAGCTTCTGGGTCATCTACACAGCAACCTGTTTTTTCAAGAAAACTATTGTTGAACAGAGTGGATGTGAAAATTAAACTGACGCACAGTAAAGATCCTTTCTGTTTAATGGGCAGTGGAAACGAAGGCTTTAAACTGCGCATTCTATCAGCATCCCTTTTTGTGAAGAAAGTACGGGTGGCCCCGAGCGTTCGTCTGGGGCACGCCGAGGCCCTGCTTACCGCTAATGCCAAATACCCTGTGGACCGTGTGGGAATGAAAGTGTTTAGCATCCCTGCGGGCAGCAGGGTCAGTAACCAGGAGAACCTGTTCTTGGGACAGTTACCCAAAATGCTTGTCCTGGGGTTCGTGGATAATGATGCCTTTAGCGGAAGTTACGCTAAAAATCCCTTTCATTTTAAGCATTATGATATTAATTTTGTGGCCTTGTATGTAGACGGTGAGCAGATACCGACCAAGCCTCTGCAACCAGACTTCGAGGCAGGACGCTGCATGAGAGAATACATGAATCTGGTACAGACGGCTGGTAAACACATTAAAGATCGTTCTCTGTTAATTGACCGTGAGGAGTTTGCACAGGGTTACACCATGTTTGCCTTTGACCTGTCCCCCGACCAGGAATGCGCCGATCACTATTCCCTGATTAAAACCGGGAACCTCAGAGCAGAAATTTGTTTTGGGAAGGCTTTAACCATTACCGTCAATATGATCGTGTATGGGGTTTTTGACAACGTCATAGAGATAAATCAGAGGAGAAATGTTCTGTTTGACTACATGTGAACATGGACACCGTGCAGCTCTCACGTGTCTTATCAACGGACCCTTACACGAAAAAGAATTTCTTAGACGTATTTCCCTGCGATTGGCTCCCTGGCGGCAAGCTGTCTCAGAGACCCCTAAGTTTGGTGGTCAACACGCATCCACACAACCGACCGGGTGAACACTGGCTTGCCGTGTATCTGGTGGAGCGTAACCTTGGAGAGTTTTTTGACTCATACGGACATCCCCCAAACAGTGTGTTCTTTCCTAAAAGCATTATGAAATTTTTAAACAAAAATGCCACAGACATTGTGTTTCACAACAGACAATTACAAGACCCCAGCTCCGTCGCCTGCAGCTATCACTGCGTGTTTTTCTTACACCATCGTAGCAAGGGTTTATCTTTTGACCGGATTTTAAAATTGTATTCTAATGACTTAGTGCAAAACGACCAGATGGTGATGAATTTTGTAAAAAATAAATTTAAATACTTGGCCATTCCTAGCCTTGCTCAAAGCATGTTTCAACAAGCCCAGACATGCGTATCTTACAACGCTTTTCATAGTCATGTTACCCAATAAAGCACCCCAGGTGAGGGGTTTAAAGACAATCGATGTTTGGCGTGGTTTTTTAAAAAAAAACAAAACACAATGACCCAATTCAGAAATGTTTTATTTAAAGCAAAACATTACCAGCTTAAAAAAAAATAGAACGTGAAAAAGATCACAAACTGAGCCATTCGGCTCTTTTAGCCAATTTTCGTTTTTTAGATGGCAAAAAAGGGGTCACTGTTTCTTGGTCCACACCGGTGTCGGCGATCGACGCCTTGAGGCGTTCCAAAAGATCTCTGTTGGTCGCGTTGCCCATGACGGAAGATGGTATGTTCAGTTCCGCCATGGCATTCATAAACACATCCCATCCTTTAGGTACATGTCTGCTAGGAACAGAGCGCGTCTGGGTGACGGCCCTGACTAAGTCGAGCATGTTAGAACCATTAACCACAGAGCCTTTGTACATAAAAGCCCCTTTATCGGTCCATGAAGAAATGTTTTTATCTTGGCCCAGCTTATTTAGCAATACTGATGCATTTTTCTTATAACGCTTATTCACGTTATCCAACACCTCCTGAGCAACAGAGTCTGAGAGGCCTTTGGTATTTCGGAGGGTTTGGCAGTCACACTCTGTTCCTGTGCTGGTAGAAACAGACTTATTTTTCCTTTGTCCACATCGCTCTGCTTCACGTACGTTAGGTCCCTCTGAAGCACGGTGCTGTAAAGTTTAGCCTTTTCATATTCACCTAAGTCAGTTCTTTGAAGAACAGACTTCATTTCAGCATCCAGTAAGCGAGTTGCGGTCGTTCTGATATTTTCCTCTGCCGGAGGGGGAGCGCTTAATTGCTCCAACTGCCGGCTGGGCACCAGGTACATTTTTTCTGCATACTCCATTATCGATTAGTTAAAAGCCCCGTTATCAGAGGGATAGCAAAACTTAACAGGGGTCCGATAAACCCCCCAGACTGCTTCACCAGACCCTTCTTTCTTTTAAGTGAAACCCTTTTATTACACAAAGTTTTTATAAGCGTGTTTCTTTTTCAGCACACGCACTTGCTTCGGTGTTAAAGGTACGTTTCCTGTTAAGGTGTTGAGCGCTATTTCTGAGATGGCTGCTACTAGATCATCAGAGGCCGAGCACAGTATAGCCCTCCTTTGCTGTGGGGACGATTTGCTAAGTAATTTTAAAAGGCCCAGGTTTCTTTTCACGCAGCTAGACATGTTTTCAGGCAGCAACCCCAGCTGTTAAAAAGGGGCCTGCCAATAATTCATCTCTTTTTATACCGGGCTGTTGTTCTTTTTAAAGTATAAACTGCCGGCCAGTCTGGAGGGAAAAGACCAGTTCTTAGCCTATAAGCTTCTGGTGTGGAAGCATTTAAATCCACCACCAGGTAGCCATAAGGCCTTTTGGTAGAATCCTCAAAACCTTCTAGAAAGAACTGAGCTTTGCCGGGGTACATTTGCCGAGCGAGTGTAGCAATTTGTAATCTGTCCCTGGGATTTTTGAACAGAACCATGTACTTTGTGTTTAGGTTAATAGTGCGACTCTTTTTTCCCTGGCAAAATACGTTCTGAACTATATACATAATGCTCAGGTTCCTGTGATGCACGTACTTGGTAAAGCCTTTCTCGATTTCATCGCTTTCACAAGCGGAGTTCATCAGATCGTCTGTGATAATCATGTTCACTTTATTGGTAGGAAACAAACGCTCATCGTCAAAAGCATCAGGCAGACCCTCCACAAAACTGATAAAGGGGTATTTACAGAGCATTTCTTTATACAGAGGTTGCCAACAACTGTAACACCACACAATATTCTCAGGCGTAACAGACAATGTTTGTTTGGCATTATCCAATACATTTTTTATAAAGTAACTTTTCCCGCAGTTGCTAGGCCCCGCGAGAATTGCAGAAAAGGGGTGTTTCCACCTCGTATCCATTTTTCAAAAGCCGTAGGGCAGGGTTTTAAACCCTTCTCCTAGGACCCTCTTGTAAACGACTTTCTGTGTTTTTTTAAGGGTTTTTGTCTCTATTTGCCACTGATTTTTGTTTCTTACAATCGAGGGTTGCTGCACCTCTATCTTTTTTGAGGGGTTTTCTCGCAGACCCGTGCAATAGTCCAGGACTAGATCTTTCAAACTGTCAAAGTTGATCTTTTCACAGTTTGCTACGTTCAGGGTAATACCTTTGACCTTCATACAGGCCTTTCCTCCCGACAGTTTATACCCGTATGTTTTTGGGCCTGCCGACACAAACTCGGTGATGTGTTGATCTGGTGGGATCTCGCTCGTGAGGTCCCCTAAATAATCCCCCAGAGGGGGATTCCAGGCCCCCTCCCTTTTCACAAATATCACCGAGTCAGTGTCGTGGGACAGGCACCGCTCTTGCAATCCGTCTAGGAGGCTGTATCGTTCTAAGCGGGCATAAACGGTGGTGAAACAGGCTATGAAAACATTGGTATCGCCAGAGACAGAATAACGGTCTTTTGCGTGCTTCCAAGATACGCACGCTGTTTCATTGTCGATAAACTCACAGGATGAAACCTCATAGTTGGGGGAAAATAGGTACTGAAAGAGTTCGTCGGGGTCTCTCACGATGCTGGTATTGGGTAGGTTGGTTCTTTGGCCGAATTTACCCCACAGAGAATTTAAAAACAGTTTAGCAATTTGGGGTTTAGCAGGGTTTAGCCTGATCTCGTGTCTGCGTAAAAGCACGCCTTCTTTCTGATAGAAATCGTTAACATACTTATTTTGTTTCTCATCGTCTGTGCCCCAGCTGGGATACCCTGAAGCCTCTTGTTTCTGGCGGAGGTGTAATTTTATGTACTCTGAAAAGAGTTCATCAGATTTTTCATTAAAATGCCAGATTTCATAGATTTTAGCCACCACGTACCCCTTCGCTATGGCTGCGTTCAATTCCACCGTGCACCAAGTCCCCAGGATGGCCCTCTCCTCATCAGTGTGGGTGCACGTCTCCCGCTGCTCGGTTTCCGCGCAGGTTCGGCATAACGGGAACATAAGCTTGCCGCCCACTGTGACAGGTAACAATGGGAAAAAGAGGCCTCGTGGGGGGTACAATTTAACTTTTGCAATTCCAAAATAATTTGAAAGGGGTCCAAATTTGTCATAAACTATATCGGGGTGCCCAATAGGGTAGTCTTTGGTTTTGTTTACAAAAGGGTACAAGCTGGTAAAATCATAATAGTGGATTTCTTCGCCGGGCTTAGGTTTATAATATAGACGGATGGCGTTCGCCCTCCCCCCAAAAAGAGCATCCCTAGGCATGAGAGGCTGGGGTAACTGGGCTCGGTTTAAAAAGCTCGCAAGCTCCCCGTCTGTTTCTTTCATCACCACCCACTCGTGCTCCCAAAGAGTCCTCACTACAAAACCAAGCCGTTTTAGATAGTCGGTCTTGAGCTGCGTCTTGTAATTAAGAAATCCAAAAGTTGTACTCATCATAGGGTTTTGTGCTTTTTCACAATGACAGGCGACACAGCCGTGAAAAAAACACCCATTAAACTCAAAGGCTGTGTGTACCCCGTCAATATTGGCATAACCGTCTACAAAGTAGGGGCCTACCTACAGTTCCCCACCCTGTAAAGCGTGCCGTATTTGTATATTTTCTTTTTGAGAGATATACAACAGCCACTGGATAGATGGGGTGGAATATCTCTTTTTCTGTCTGTGATAGTTGTCTGGAGGGAGAAGAGCTACCGTGTTAGGCTCCAGAAACATAAACCTGTACATAGCCATGCAGACGGATGCCAGCATTATGTACTGGAATGGATCTATACACAGTTTTATGTCGGTGAATTTACTGGGTTCTCTCTCTACTAGATCGACCTTCTCCGTCATATTCATAATTTCTTTTCTGTATAGCATACAAGCCTGTCTCAAAATTTTTACATCCTGCTGGCAGTAATACGCAAGCTCTTTCTGCAGGTCAAAAGTCTCAGAGCTGTGGTCTTGATACCAGTCGAGAAACTCTGCTTTTTCCCTGGGCATCATGCTTTCTACACCGTAGTGCTCCACACCGGGCATAGGCCCCACATAATTTTGATTTTCTAAAGTGTTAAAAAAATGTGGAAAATACCCTTTGCAACCTTCAAACCCCATCGCCAGTGGGAGCTTGCTAAGCTTCATGGGCAAGAAGTTTAAAGAGTCTATAAAATGAATGCCAAGGGCCTTAACTTCCACACACATTAGTTTACTGCCCTGAGTGATCAGTTCTATGCACATCTTTTCCTTCAGTAACTGTCTAACGCAGAAATACGCATCATAACTTTTGGAATTGTGTGCTAGGAACATGTAGTCCCGGAACTCTTTGCCAATAAAGGTCTTAACAAACATAGAAAGACATTCGTCACCCTTAAATTCCCAGGATTTTTCCGGCTTTAGGGACATCGCAAAAATATAATTGGGAGTGTGCAACCCAGTCTCCTGCATGCATTCAAAATCATAAAAAATATACTTTTCTGATGATTCGGGCTTTCTAAGGCTGTCCATAAAACAGAGGTGAACGTCTACATCTCCAACGATCAAACCCTGACACTACTTACAGCACCTCCCTTTACACCTGTGCCGCTTGTCCACGTACGCCTGACACTTATCGCACAAAGTTTTAGACAGGCATTCAACTTGGTTTTTTGACGCACAGTTGACATGTCTGTCTAAACACTCTTTGGACCGACAATACAGTCTACAGCTAGGACACCTCAGCTGCACACCCATGTTGTCAGACCATGTTGCGCTCAAGCAGAGACGGCAACGATACCTGCAAGAGTGGTCGTGACTGTACACCGGGTGGCAAAACTCACAGTAATTTTTTGCTCCGAACAACTTTTTCACATCCAGAACCCCATAGTAATGTTCATTGTGCAACAGGATGAAATAAGTCTTAGGGTAGACGGGGCCCCCCGTTTTAAAAAAACCCCAGCCACCTTTCACCGCATACAACACCACCTGTATGTTAACTCCTAAATGCTGTTCAAACTTTGCTACGTCACTGAGCAGAACCTTTTTTTGATCTGACCACCCCAGTTTCTCGTGCAACTTTCTCGCCTCTGCTAACAATTCTGCATCCGTAGGTTTATGACCGGCCATGACGGCCAAGAGCCCTCCCACAAAACATAGATTGGTACCGGTGTAAGTCAGGTCTACTAAACATTGTCTCTTTTTATGAATAATCTGACTACTAAGGATAGAATTTAAAACTCTTCGAGCGCTCCCACCCCTATTTTTTACAACTGTCACAACGAGGCGCAACGTCCCATCGAGATGCAATTCTCTATTGCTCTGAAGCAGCTTTGAGGTCTGGTTTAAGAAATCCTCAGCGGACAGCTCATCCCTAGTTCTTCTGACTGAAAACAAAGGGTTAGTTAAACGACGGCTCTCTAAACGTAACTGTACGTAATCATCAGGGCCTACCCTACCATTAATGTCATCAAGAACTAGCTGTATCCCTCTGTGTATGGCTTCAACAGCCTGTTGAGCTGAATTTATTTGCTCAAGATGGACAAAACGAAACTCCTCACAATACACCGACCCCCCAAATCTAGGTAATTCACGTTGCCAACTTCTCACTCTCTCCATATACACCTCTGCATTTTCAGGGTTACTTGGGGGTTCCTCTACGGAACCATCAGTGGCATCTTCTACATCCGATACTAATTGAGAGTCAAACTCTGAGACGCCTCCGTGAGGGTCATTGGGAGTAGATGGGACTCCGTCTAGAGAGCACTCTGGGGAATTTTCTAAACCAGAGTCTGATTTCGCCTCCCCATTTTCAGACATGCCAGTTTGAGAGCCTCTGGTAGGGGGCATCTCTTTTTGTTTTTTTTCCCTCGTTACCTCTTTAGCCCTTTTTAAAATTTTTACAGCGAGCCTGGCCTGGAATTTTTTGGCAGCCATCTGTTTATCCCCCAAGCACCGTCCGCCCTTTTGTTTACACACAAGCTGATGTGCACCCTTGAGGGTACCCCTTTCCACACCTAGTCATGTCTGATCAGAGCCACCCTTTCCAGCCCCCCTTTCTTTTAGGCCCCCTGAGGATTCAGCGTCCATCACTTTTCTGAACAAAGCGTCGTATTTTTTCCAAATCTTTTTAGAATGCCGTAGTTTTAGACCCCCCGAGGATACAGTGTCCATCAGTTTTCTAAATGAAGCATCAAACTCTTCCCAAATACTAGAATATGGGGGATCTTTGTCAGTCCTTAGTTTTTTATTCACAACCCCTAGAGCGCCTGCTCTGGGTTTGTGAATGTGTGTGTTTCTGCACACATTCAGAGCCCCTAGAGTGCCTACTCCGGGTTTGTGAATGTGGACGTTTTCGCTCACAGTTTTCTCAGGGCTTGGTGCGGCGGTGGCCACTGAGGAACTGGAGTTGTGTTTGCATGGTTGCAATACCTTGGCATCGCAGGTGTTTTCAATCCTTGGTTTTTTATTCACAACCCCTAGAGCGCCTGCTCCGGGTTTGTGAATGTGGGCGTTTTCGCTCACAGTTTTCTCAGGGCTTGGTGGTGGCCGCTGAGGAACTGGAGTTGTGTTTGCATGGATGTTTTTTACCAGAGTGTTTTGTTTTGTCCTTGGGTTTGACGTAAATGAGGTTTGGACTGGGCTGATGCTTCATCTGCACTCTTGTGCTGTTTTGCGTTGTTAAAGGTCTCAAAGCAGATTCCTGGTTCTTTGGTGGTTCTCGGGGAGGGGTCCTTGTAGCTCCCACTACAGCCTTGTCAGAAGGGCTGCATATGCCTGCTTGGGGCAGGGGGGGGGAAAAAAAGCATTTTACAAAAACGTAACTTTGCCAGCTTTCTCACCCACACCTATGTATGTACTTAAAATATAAAACCTCATAAACCAGACTAATAAGCAAAATATATTTACCCGGCTTCATCCATCCATCTGTCACTGATACTTGTGAATTTTTCTTTTCAGTTGTCTCTTTCCTTTTTCTTTTGAGCATTTTTACCCGCTCATGTTTTGACCGTGCTGTAAATCAAACAACATTCTAATAAAACACATGAAATTGTCTAGTAAACTTTAAAATAAAATTAAAAATATCCATTAGGGTGTTTTTTCTATTTAAAAAAGGCATAGCTTTAAAACAAAATAATCCATTTCAGGCTGTACAACAAACACAGGTTTTGAGTTTATTTCTACCACTTTGAAAACAACCCCCACAAATATTTTTTTTGAAAAAATACATCTGATTTTGCAAAGTAAAAACCCTGTTAATTGGAAACACACCATCACCATCAGTTTGTAGACATATACTTTTTAAAAACCACCTATGTTTTACACACACACACACAGAGTTTAAAACACTGTTTGCAACAAAGTACTTTTCAATAAACCCACATGCTTTTAAAAAGACCCCTGGTTGTTCTGGCCCCCGCCCTGCCCCAGCCATGTGTGCTTGGGGTCTTTGGGGTAAAAAACAAGCCAAAATGTGAGTTAGTATTAGCTCCCAAATCCCTATTCAACCTATGTAATACCTGAAGTTATTAAGCACAACTACAGTTAAAAATGGTTTTTACCTTGGCCTGGTGATGAACTGCAACTTAAAATTACTGGCTCCATGCTAAACAGATCACACTGCAATAAAGATATGCACCATTATTTACTAAGACAGCATGGCCAAAAATGGCATTATATAATATATATATTTTTTCAGAGTTAAAAAAACCAGGGAACATATCTCCACTTGCAGTCCAGCAGCAATTCAAGAGAGTTTCTGTTGAAAGAGACAGTCTCCAAGCTACCTGAGGTTTTGGGTTTTTTTTACACCATCCTAACTCTTTTGTTTCAAAATAGTTAGCAGGTTGATTGGATCACCCCTCCCTAGCATTCGCTTTTGTGATCGGGGGTGGGGAATAAGTTTTCCACACAATTGGGCTGCTTTTCTTTTTTTTTCTTTTTTAAGTTCAAATACTTTTTGTTTCCACTCCCCCCCCCCCCCCGCCCCGTAGGGCCTTCTTACAGTAACCATTTCAAGTAAGGGGCCCTTTGCAGCTATCAATGAATGTCTTGGGGCTTGTTTTTGTTTTTAAAAACATGTTTCTTTCATGCTTAAAGTTTGGTGGGGCGGGGGGGTGATTTCTAGAAAAAGTGCCCCGTGGCCTTCAAACAACTCCTGGGCCATATTTAAACTGGCCTATAGCATTCCACCAACTCCAGGGGTTATATTTAAACTGCCCAATAGCATCTGCAAACTCCTGAGGTTTTATTTCATTTCATATTAATCAGAACTCACCATCCTCACCCACCCACCTCCCTTACTATGGGTGCACCCCCATCAAAATTAACCCTATGGCAACAAGGGTGAGTAATCACAGTCACCCTGGCTATTCAGTGAGGGGGGGTGGTTAAACCTGTTCAGTTCAACAGAATAAGTCAGCTCTATTGTACTCAACCACATGTCTGAACCATCCCTGTTTGTTTTATTGTAAACACATTTTTAGGATATTTTTCCCCCTCCCACAACATACATTTCAGCTTTTTTTTTTTTTTTTTTGCTGTAAATGGGTCTCTCTTACACAAGAGACACAAGAGCTAGGTTCTCACAAACAATTTTTTTTTATTTAAAAGACATACAGCTCCTTGAAAACAAACCAAGATGCTCCATTAAAAAAAGAAAGAAAAAAAAAAGACTTTAAGCTCCCTTAAGGGCCAGAGACCTTTTAACAGAAATACAGAGAGTCACAAAGCCCTTTTCAATAGATTTTTTTTTTTAAATTTACAGCTACCAAGTTTTATATCGCATGTTTGGCCCCTCACCATTTTCTAACTTAATCCTTTTAGATTTCTTACAAATAGCCTTTTTCTTAAGCAGGGTTCTGTAACTTTTTGTGTGGACCAGACGGTCAATATAACGCTCTAAGCATGCATCTTCCGGTTTGGTCATTTTCTTTAAAACAGGGTCAGGGTCTCCACTGAATTGCACAGCATTTATCAAGGTCACCCCTTGTGCTAAATGTTCTTGGCTTAGGCACAGACATTGCATAGCATAACCTATGGCAATCACAGTGTTTCATAAGCTTTCCAAACACAGCTCAGCACAGAGGCCCCAGAGCTTGCAGTTTATATCCATTGAAGTCCAAGTCACACAGTCATGGTGCTGCTAGCCTGGTGCATCTATGACACAGCCCTCACAATCTTCAAAAAGCTTTTCCCTAAGACAATGATTAAGAACAGAATAAACAGCAACGCGTACATTAGTCCGCATGACTTCTTTACGCTCACGACGTGGCACTGGCTCAGTCAGTTCCATGCCAAGCCTCCTCCTAAACTCCTCATAGCCATCATCCTCAGAGTCCTCTTCAACATTTCGTATCGGCGTTGAGCAAAAACAAGGTGGGCCCGGTTCATCTTCGCTGCTTGGTGCAACGCTGTCCAGGGTCTCCAGGTCCTCTAGAAAGGCATCGTCGAACTGTCAAGAGATTTTTTTTTTTTTTTTAGAAAAGAAACAACGTAAGCACCCCACTGCTTGGTTTTTGATTTACACAATCCCTGGTTCCTAGCCCCGTTACACCCGCAACCTCGACCATCACCTCTTAAGCATTCATTTACCTGAGCGTTCATCTTGTCCACTAGTGACTTCCCCGAGCTGCGATCACCTTCCACCTCTCGGGGGGTGGACAACAAGAGGCCATCACGCTCATCACGGTGCCTCACAAGCAGCCGGGTTTCAGGGTCTGGGGTATCCATCAATGGCTGGGCCAAAGGGCTCCCCTCAATCGCCCCCTCCTCCTCCTCGGAACTGTCGCTGATGTAGCGCTTTCTCCGTGGTTTGTCGAAGGCCCTCGGGGCTAAAACAAAGTCTGAAGTTCTCACGGGGGTGGTGAAGGAGTCCATGTTTCCACGATTTCTAAAACACGCGCTCTTGGTAAAAGACAGCCTCTTCTGCCCGACGCTGGGCCTTATGGGGTGATGGTGCTGCGCTCTGATTGGCAGAGGGGTCATACGCCCCTCTTCTGGGCGGTTCACCCCATCCCAGAACCTGCCCTATTTTGGTCAAATCTGCTCTCGGGGCAGCCTGATTGGTAGAGGTTGGTGGGAGGAGTTGTTAGAGGGGTCACACGAATCATTTCCGGACGGGTCACCCCGCCCCTGGAACTCATCCTAATTGGTCAAATCTCCTCTTGGTCCTATGGGAACAAAAACCCTCCTGATTGGTAGCGGGTGGGGGGAGGAGTTGTTAGAGGGGTCACAAGACCCACTTCCAAAGAGGACATCCCCACCCGGAACTCGCCCTGATTGGTCAAAGCTCCTCTTGGGGGAAGTCCTCCAGGGGCGAAACCCATCCTGATTGGTAGAGGGCAGTAGGAGGAGTTGTTAGAGGGGTCACATGACATACCTTGCTTCTGGTCACGTGGCAGCCTTGACCCTGGAAGTAATACCCCATGGGGCAGGACTTCCGGTGAAGGGGGGTAGAGGTCAAGGGGTGGGGTTAAGGGGTCAAGGGGTGGGGTGGGTGTCACATGACACACCTTGCTTCCGGTCATGTGGCAGCCTTGACCCCGGAAGTAATAACCCATGGGGTGGGACTTCCGGTGGGTGGGGCTAAGGGGTCAAGTGGTGGGGCTAAGGGGTCAAGGGGCAGAGTTAGGGTTTGATTGACGGTAGGCCCCTTATACTACTCCTCTCCTCTTAGCCTGATCAGCCCCTCTCTCTGAACTCATTAACCTTGAGTGCAGGACCAGGACAGCAGACAGGTCCCTGTTTGCTCTTGGATGCTGCCACCTGCCAGGAGAACACAAAGGGTCACAGGGCAGATGGCAGGTGGCCCCTGTGAGGAGCCCACCCTGATTGCCCATGTCCCAGTGGGAGAGATTTCGGGCTGTCTGGCATGTCCTCTAGGAGCAGGAAACTCCCTCTCCTCTCTACAGCGGAGTGACTCCCGGCACAGGACACCTGCCGCCCTGGGCACTGAACTGTAACGCCCAGCTCTGGTTGGTGCCGGGAAGGTGCAAGAGGCTGCTGAATGCATTGCCCTGCTGGGTTAGATGGGGAGCCGCTGAGTCCCAATGGAGAAACCTTTCTCTGCTGCAAGACCATAAGACAATCACAGCTGCTATTTCCCAACTCTCTCCAGCACCGAGCTCTACAATCGTTCCCTGCCCCCTCACGATCCTCCCTCCAGCTGGGGTGCTCTGGCAGAAATATTCGCCAAACTCTTGTAAGGTTTAGTGGGACTATTCGCCCCGCCCTACCCCTGTTCCAGACAATGGTGCTCTCAGCTCCTCAGAGGAATCCGAATCCTGGATAAAAGGCACCTCAGCAGGAGAGAGTTTAATAGCGTTTAATCGTTGATTTGCACCAGCCTGGCGCATTCCGTCCCTACAGATCAAATGGTGGGATTCACAACGGGATCTAGGCACCTGACTCCCATCGATTTGTGAATCCCACCCAAAGTGATTTACAAAAGGTGGGTTCTAGAGATGGGGAAACGGAGGCTCACAGAGGGGACGTGACTTGCCCAAGGTCACCCAGCAGATCAGTGGCAGAGCCAGAAATAGGACCCAGGTCTCCTGACTTGCAGTTCTGTGTCCTATTCACTGCCCCATGCAGCCTCTCTATTATTTAGCAGAAGGCTTGGGTGGGAGATGTCCCTTATTAATCCAATTTACAGGTATGAAAATCTCCCAGCATCTCCTGGAACTTTCCAGGATTCATCTGAATAACCAGAAAGCTCAGCTGACTTTCCAGATATGGCCCCAGTTGGCCCAGCTACTCATGGTTTGTTTTCTGGGCTTCTGCAGGGACGGGGTGGGGGTGGAACATCTTCAAGAGAACAAGGACAGAGCTGGTTTTAGTTCAGGCCATTTCTGAGGTGGCCAAAAACCTGGCCCACATGATCAGGGTGTCGCTTCCAGATCCATCTGGGAACTCAAGCGATAAGCAGGTTATTATTGCAAATTCCGGCACCCGTCCACACAGAGACCTGTAAACACTGGCAGGGGAGGAGGAGGAGGGGGGAAGCGAGCGGAGGCCAGGTTAATTATAGCACCTTGACTCATGGTGTCCTGATGACAGCTGGCCTCGTGTTTATCATGCAGGCAACTCCTAGAGCGGGCATTCCAGCCTCATGTAAGTGTGTCCTCGAGGGGGGCCGGACAGTTGGCGATTTGTTACTGACAGTTACTGACCTCCTTTAACGCTGCCTAGTCTGAGGATGAAACTATGCTAGCAACAGTTAAAGGGCCCATCTTACACTAGTTGGGACCAAGGGTAACGCGGTGCAGGGGGGCGTCCACATGCAGCGAGGGGGTCACCAGCTCTGCTGTGTTTTGCCACCGCTCAGGAATGGGGTCATCCTAAATTCTACCATGGTTCTTCCGCTGTGTTGCTTCCCCGGGGTCTGTGCAAATGGCCCCGCTACCTGCCCTATGACGGTGGGAGAAGGCCTCCCACAGTTCACTGGAAAACACACCCATAACAATTGCCACTGAAGGAGGCTGGGATAAGGACCCAGATTCTCCCAGAATGCACCAACACAAAACTGGCTGGGCAGCGCGACGGGTCAACGCAGATCATGGTGGGGGCGGGGGAAACGCTCCCATGGGGATGGAGCCGATGAGCTGTGGTCGCTGCACCGGTGCCAGAGTCTGGCTGCGTGTTCGATCTGTAGAGATGTGGCGGCTCACCCAGATCCAAAATCTTGCTCCCTCTTAGCGGAGCTAAGGTTCACTGCCCTTCAGAACACGCCAGCCAGGCCTGTCTTTGCTTGGGCGTGCACCTCGGCTTGGAGTAAGCCCGCTGAAGTCAATGGGAGCGGTGGCAGAGCTAATGGAAGGATGCGGGGTGGTGACTGTGCCCCCCACCAGAGGCCTGTAGGTAGATGCGTGGTGCCTTTTCAAGCACATTATGCAAGTGACAAAAGGAGGTGTACGACCTGAATTTTCACATGGGATTGGAGAGTGAGCCCACTCCACACTCACAGCACTTGTCCCGTGAGGCTAGGCCCAGCTCCTCGCTGCAGGCATTGTGACCTGGCCCCTGGGGTGGCATGGCGACCCTATACACCATGTCACAACACCACTTACTCAAATTTGGCCCGGCTGCCTCCCTGTCACGGGGGAGGGGTGGCTGGGTCAAACCTGAATGGGGCTGTGATCCCCTGCACCAGGTCCCAAGACCTGGAGGGAGGACCCAAACCCAGCCCCACGCTGTGGGACAGGAACCACCGCTGCTGGGTGAGTGCGAGGGCAGGCTCACTCTCCAGCCCACCCTCAACTCATCAGCACCCCCCAGGGGAAAAACCTGGCTCTGCCCTTGGCTGGGAGCAGTGATTGCTCAGCACCAGAGTCAGATCACGCCGCTGGGCACCTAATTTTAGGAACCCAAGTTTGAAAGTTTTGGCCCTGGGCTGCAGCCTGGCTCACTCAGATGGGGATAACTGAGTCTGGTCCCATCCACGCTGCATTCTAACCTGGCTAGGGCATTACCACCTTATAGCACAGCATCCTGCCAGAACAGTGGGTGCATAGCTGGGTCCAAAGCTACAGGAACCTTTGAGTACCAAGTGGCTGCTCTTTGCCTGCCCAGATCCTCAGCTGCCAGCATCTCAGGCCTTGTGTACATGGGGAAAATGTACTGGTAGAGTTATACTGGAATAATAGTGGCCTTGGTCTGGTGTAGCTTAATTCACTCTGAGCTGGTAAAGTTCCTTGTGTAGACAAGTCTTTCTTCTATCAGATAGCCTGCAATCCTTTGAACATAAATGAAACCCTCTAAAACCAGATTCTAGGCCATTTGCCTAGATCTGGGGAGATTTGCACTGTGTTGTTGATGCTTTAACGGAGATGCACCAGGAGAGGGGATTGGGAACTTGGGGAGCAGAAGAGGGACCCAGACCAGCTACCACAGCATGAGCCTTACGGCATTGAGCGGGGGGCTTCAGAACGTCAGGAGGAAATGGGGCCTCTTTTGCTGAGCTCAGAGATCTCATTGCAAGTGCGGCTGCCTGCAAATGAATGGGGGACAGGCTGGAGCATGGTTTTAAATGGCCGGTTAGCATTCTGGAGACATGTCTTTTCATATTTAAGTGTGTGTGTGTGCACGAGAGAGAGAGAGGCGATAGGGCTGGAATGCCAGCCCTGGCGACCCCACTCCTCTGCTTAGTCACAGGACATGCATCCATGTACAGCGGGGAGACAGAGAGAGGCGGTGCAAGCTTCCCACACACGAGCAGTGAGTCCATGCCCTGGACCACCTCCAGAGGCAAGGGGAGCTCTTAAAGGCCTTGGACTTTCCGCTGAGAACGCAAACAAGAGCGCTGTCCATTAGCATCTGCTGTGGCCGTGCTTCTTTGCAATGCACTGGGGACTGGACTGAGACCTTCCAAGCTAATTGCATGCAGGCCACCCAACAGCCATCAGATCCCAGTAATTTTAGTTAGCCACTTACCAAGGCTAGATTTGACCTCGAAGCAAAAGGCTTTGTCTCCTCTCATCAATCCCCTAAGCCATCTGGTCCCTGCAGCCTCGGCCTTAACTCTCCTGCTGAAGAGTGGGAGCATGTCAGATGCTGGCAGGACAGAAGGCAGCGTCAGAGACTGCTAGCGAGTCTTCATCCTCCTTGAATGAAGGCTTAACAGGCCAGATTTCAAAGGTGTTCAGGCACCTACAAGATCCAGGCAGGCAGAGTGGAATTTCCAGCTGTTTCTTTGCACCCTTAGGTGCTTAAATACCTTTGAAGATCCGGCCCAACATACCTCAGCACACAGGACTTAGAGAAGAAGGTCAGTCTTCACATGGCGTCCGCAGTACCTAGCTATTCATTCCTACAGCCTCCTTCCACAAGGATCAGTACGTGCTTCGCAAACTATACATATAAATGCTCCACTGAGATGCAGCCACCTGTGGGGAGGAAAGTCAACAGCCAGTTAGGACAATGGCACCAAGAGAAGGAGAATTTTGGAAAGGAAGAATCTTTTCCTCTTATGCAAAAAAATCTAAAAGCCCTTTCATCTATAAATATCACAGTGTTTTACAGAGGAAGGTTAATAGCATTATTCCCCTCTGGAAAATGGGGAAACTGAGGCACAGTGTGGGGTGAGGTGACTTTTCAAGGCCACACAGAAACTCAGTGAAGAGCTGGGGAGAGACCCAAAGTTTATTGACTCCCAAGGACTCAGAGTCCCAGCCCCGGGGCTCTCCCTGACGCAGTCCCAGAGCAGAGGGAGTCCTCTCTCCCCGGGGGCCGGATGGGGAGAGGGGGCAGCAACCTCCTCCCGGGGCTGGAAGGAGACAGGTTCAGCAACAGTCAGTAAGTGGGAGGGGAGGAAGAGACCACATGCCCCAAGCTCCCCCATCACTGCCCCACACCTCGCTCCATTGCCCTCCACCCCCATTCCCCACCCATCTCCACTCACTGCCATTTACCAACCCATCCAGGCCCACCTGTGGCTACGCACCTGCACTAATCAAGTGTGCGGCCCTTGATGGCCTTTTCTGCGGTCGCACAGGCACGCAGCTTGGAGGGAACACTGCTCAGAGGTGCCAGCAGCTAAGAGATGCGGCACCATCCCCGGGGATCAGTGCAGGACTACGCCCTCCAATACATCTCCTAATGGCAACAACAACAACGAACAGAAACCAATTGAAGTGCCACAGCCCTGCAGTAACTGTGAACTCCTTGGGGCAGGTACCATCTGTTTGTTCCATTTCTGCAGGATCTTTCTGTGGTGTGTTTCTACAACCCCTAGCACGGCAAAGTCCTGGTCTAGGGCTGGGATCCCTACGGGCTACAAGAATACAAATAATGAAGCGTTATGCTACCTACTTCCCAGGCAGATAAAGGACAGAATGGAGAAATGACTCCCCCAAGATCATTCAGCAAGTCAGTGGCAGAACCAGGAATAGAAGCCCAGAATCCAGGCTCCCCCTCCTTGCTTTCAGCACAGGATCATATTGCCTGGTGCCGTTTGTTTGTTTGAACCCAGAAACAGTTTGCACCATTACGTGGTTCAGAGCTTCCAGGAACAAGAATCGGTGGAGCAACTGCAGCCTGATGGAACTCTTGTGATCTTTTGGGGATATGAAGGCATTGACAGGGTCATCCTATCTCCTGCGGCAGCCCCTGGTGAAGAGAGCCAGGACATGATCCGTTCTGTTTGTTATTTTTTTTTTTTTTTTTTTTTTGCACAGAGTTAAGTAACAGGAACACGTGCTGTGGTCAGGGAAAGGCACAGCTGTTGTTTAGAGTGCGGTCACTGTATCTGACTCACATGTCAGGCCGGTGAATGAGTTGGCCCCCCTCCCCTTTAAAAAACTCGACTTGCAACACAGTCACTTTCTTGCTTTTGGCTCATGGCTGGCCCTAGATGATAGTTGCTTGGAAGCAAAGCTTCCTGCAGAGGCTTAGCCCTGGTCTACAGCTAGCAAATATCGATTTAGTTTAAGGACTCAACTGAAGCAAAATCGAAATTAGCCACTTGTAATCTGCTGTAAGAGTGTCCACAAAGGAGTTGGCAGCGGTTTAGCTAAATTGATTTAAAAAGCCAGTTTTAGGCGTGGCCAGGCCATTTGTCAATCACTGCAGTGGAAAAGGTACAACCTGTGTGTTTAGCCAGGACTTCAGACGAGTTAACAGCACTCAATTCCGCACGAAACAACACCCAGGTGGAAGGATAACACTTTATCTGGCAGTTCCACCATCCCTCTTAGCATCTCAACACACTGGGAAAGTGAGGCAGGGAGGTGTTAAGGGACAACATGGTTCCCCCCCGCCCCCCACAGTCTTCCCAATCCTTCTGCCAGTGCATAGGCAAGTCTTCAGGGCTTTCTCAGCATCTCTCTTTGCCTGCTAGCGAGTCCTCCCAGGCCCGCCACTGGCGAGGAGTTTTCCCAGCAGCAGTTAGATTTGCTTCTTGTGCAAAAGAAGAGATAACATGAAGTCACCATGGGGCGTGCGAGACAGTGAGGATCTCAAGACACGTCCATGCAACAACCCTACAAACTTTTATTATGGGCTTGATGAAATGCATCCTAGAATACTCAAGGAGCTGACTGAGGAGATATCTGAGCCATTAGCGATTATCTTTGAAAAATCATGGAAGACGGGAGAGATTCCAGAGGACTGGAAAAGGGCAAATACGGTGCCAATCTATAAAAAGGGAAATAAGGACAACCTGGGGAATTACAGACCAGTCAGCTTAGCTTCTGTACCCAGAAAGATAATGGAGCAAATAATGAAGCAATCAATTTGCAAACATCTAGAAGATAATAAGGTGATACATAACAGTCAGCATGGATTTGTCAAGAACAAATCATGTCAAACCAACTAATAGCTTTCTTTGACAGGGTAACAAGCCTTGTGGATGTGGGGAAGCAGTAGATGTGGTATATCTTGACTTTAGTAAAGCTTTTGAGACGGTCTCCCATGACCTTCTCATAAACAAACTAGGGAAATGCAACCTAGATGGAGCTAGTATAAGGTGGGTGCAGAACTGGTTGGAAAACTGTTCCCAGAGAGTAGTTATTAGTGGTTCACGATCATGCTGGAAGGGCATAACGAGTAGGGTCCTGCAGGGATCAGTTCTGGATTGGGTTCTGTTCAATAATTTCAGCAGTGATTTAGATAATGGCACAGAGAGTACACTTATACAATTTGCAGATGATACCAAGCTGGGATGGGTTGCAAGTGCTTTGGAGGATAGGATTAAAATTCAAAATGATCTGGGCAAACTGGAGAAATGGTCTGAAGTAAATAGGATGAAATTCAATAAGAACAAATGCAAAGTACTCCACTTAGGAAGGAACAATCAGTTGCACACATACAAAATGGGAAATGACTGCTTAGGAAGGAGTACTGCGGAAAGGGATCTGGGGGTCATAGTGGACCATAAGCTAAATATGAGTCAACAGTGTAACACTGTTGCAAAATAAGAGAGCATTATTCTGGGATGTATTAGCAGGAGTGCTGTAAGCAAGACACAAGAAGTAATTCCTCCGCTCTACTCCGTGCTGATTAGGCCTCAGCTGGAGTCTTGTGTCCAGTTCTGGGCATCACATGTCAGGAAAGATGTGGACAAATTGGAGAAAGTCCAGAGAAGAGCAACAAACCTGACTAAAGGTCTAGAAAACATGACCTACGAGGGAAGATTGAAAAAAAATTGGGTTTGTTTAGTCTGGAGAAGAAGACTGAGAGGAGACATGAGAACAGTTTTCAAGTACATAAAAGGTTGTTACAAGGAGGAGGGAGAAAAATTGTTCTCCTTAGCCTCTGAGGCTAGGACAAGAAGCAATGGGCTTAAATTTCAGCCAGGGAGGTTTAGGTTGGACGTTAGGAAAAACTTCCTGTCAGGGTGGTTAAGCACTGGAATAAATTGCCTAGGGAGGTTGTGGAATCTCCATCACTGGAGATTTTTAAGAGCAGGGTTAGACAAACGCCTGTCAGGGATGGTCTAGAGAACATTTAGTCCTGCCATAAATGCAGGGGACTGGATTAGATGACACCTCTTGGTCCCTTCCAGTCCTATGATGCTTATTACCATGGAGTCAGTAGCATGCATCCTGTTCGTAAGCTCTAAGCCCAGTCATAAGCATTGGCAGGATCAGACCTTAAGGGTTTTTCCTCCTTTCACATTAGAAAGATTTTTTTGGACACCTTTTTTGGTACTTGCTGCAGTAAGGGTGGGGCCATCTCTCAGAGCATCTCACAGTCTTTTCAGATATTTATCCTCACAGCTCCCCTGTGTGGTAAGGAAGTTTTGGTAACCCCATGGTACAGGTGGGCAATTGAGGCACAAAGGCTCAGTGACTTGCCAAAAGGTTGAGCCCTAGTATTTCAGGGAAAACCCAAACAGACCCTTCACTGCCAGGGTCCATACAAGCTCTCCTCTGTCTGCTTGATCAGCGATCTAATGGCAGTGCATGTCCTGGATATGGGAGTTCGGGCATTGAGGTGCCCAGGAGGGCTGAGGCTGGGGGAACTGTGGAGACAACACATCCATTCCCTGGGGACAGCGACCATCTTGAATCCCATCTAGGCAGGGTTTCTGGAGCTGCATTGATGGTGCCACCCAAGAAGGTAGTTTGTGTGGCTTTCCTGGGCACACGAAGAATCATCATGCATAACACAGGAACCTTGTGGGCAGGATGGTGGACCCGCCACAAACAATGCAGTACTCACCGAGGTGCACTGCTTTACTACAGAACCAGGCAAAGCCTCAGAAAAGTGGGGCGGGGGGAGAGAAACAAGGCCAAACTGCAATTGTGCTAACTGAGTTCCAGCTCAGCTGCTTTCAGGCTCTGGCTCTTTCCCAGGAGTCTAAGGGATGGCTGAGCGACACGAGCAGCAGGTTCGATGGATCTAGATTCCCTGCAGCTTCAGGCCAGCTTCCTTCTGCTGCAGGTAAATAGAGCCCCCTGCACTTTAAGTGTATGTGAGCCTTCTGAGGAGCTCTTAAATGAGGTTCTATCTAGGTATTAAGGCTCTCATAGCCCTTTTCGGAAGAGCAGGGGCTTCCTCCCAGTATCCCTGGCCAGGGTCTCCTCTACACCCACATCACTGTCCAGCCAGCCGCTGCTGCCCCCTCTAAATCTGGTGGTATTTCAACAGTGACCTAGGCCCAGATCCTCAAAGGTAAATCACAATGGGAGTTAGGCATTTAAATACCTTTGGGAAGGTGAGGCCTAATCCCTGTCAGCACAGAGATTGCTGGGGATCCTCTCAGATGAAAGGCACTATCTCCTTTAAGCAGTGGATGTATTGTTTCTTGACTTTAGCAAAGCTTTTGACACGGTCTCCCACAGTATTCTTGTCAGCAAGTTAAGGAAGTATGGGCTGGATGAATGCACTATAAGGTGGGTAGAAAGCTGGCTAGATTGTCGGGCTCAACGGGTAGTGATCAATGGCTCCATGTCTAGTTGGCAGCCGGTGTCAAGTGGAGTGCCCCAGGGGTCGGTCCTGGGGCCGGTTTTGTTCAATATCTTCATAAATGATCTGGAGGATGGTGTGGATTGCACTCTCAGCAAATTTGCAGATGATACTAAACTGGGAGGAGTGGTAGATACGCTGGAGGGGAGGGATAGGATACAGAAGGACCTAGACAAATTGGAGGATTGGGCCAAAAGAAATCTGATGAGGTTCAATAAGGATAAGTGCAGGGTCCTGCACTTAGGATGGAAGAATCCAATGCACCGCTACAGACTAGGGACCGAATGGCTAGGCAGCAGTTCTGCGGAAAAGGACCTAGGGGTGACAGTGGACGAGAAGCTGGATATGAGTCAACAGTGTGCCCTTGTTGCCAAGAAGGCCAATGGCATTTTGGGATGTATAAGTAGGGGCATAGCGAGCAGATCGAGGGACGTGATCGTTCCCCTCTATTCGACACTGGTGAGGCCTCATCTGGAGTACTGTGTCCAGTTTTGGGCCCCACACTACAAGAAGGATGTGGATAAATTGGAGAGAGTCCAGCGAAGGGCAACAAAAATGATTAGGGGTCTAGAGCACATGACTTATGAAGAGAGGCTGAGGGAGCTGGGATTGTTTAGTCTGCAGAAGAGAAGAATGAGGGGGGATTTGATAGCTGCTTTCAACTACCTGAAAGGGGGTTCCAAAGAAGATGGCTCTAGACTGTTCTCAATGGTAGCAGATGACAGAACGAGGAGTAATGGTCTCAAGTTGCAATGGGGGAGGTTTAGATTGGATATTAGGAAAAACTTTTTCACTAAGAGGGTGGTGAAACACTGGAATGCGTTACCTAGGGAGGTGGTAGAATCTCCTTCCTTAGAGGTTTTTAAGGTCAGGCTTGACAAAGCCCTGGCTGGGATGATTTAACTGGGAATTGGTCCTGCTTCAAGCAGGGGGTTGGACTAGATGACCTTCTGGGGTCCCTTCCAACCCTGATATTCTATGATTTTATGATTCCTGCAATGAGAGATTACATTCAGGTCCTTATAGCATGCAGCACATCTCCTGGCTTCCTCATGGAGTCTGGCAGCTCAGACAATTTACAAACTGGAGTTGTTAAAATGCAGAACTGAGCAGCAGATCCTCAGAACCCTCTTCTCATGCCATAGTACTTGCCTGAGAAAGTTTCCCACTTTCCACTTGTCAGCTGTTCTCTGTCAACTCTGCACTGAGAGTATTTAAACCCAGCAGTTAATGTTTACCTCTTGGCCTGAAGAAACCAGGAATCAGCCTGCCCTTCCTCACCTTTAAGCTGATATTTATAATCACTAGGCCTCCTGATTCGAACCTGCCAGGCAACCAACAGAGAAAAAGCTAAGAAAAAACTCAGTATATGGGAAGAATAGTATCAGTAAGAACTTGACTGCAGACTGGGAAGGGTTAATGCTAGTGGAGAAGAAATGGACACACCTCTCTTATTTTCAATAACTTAACAAAATTCTATCCCTCAGCGTTTCCTTGTGGCTATTTAATCACAGCACCTACCTGCTGTAACCAAAGGTGAGGTTAATAGTTACAATTAGGCTCAAATCGGATTTAACAACCAGCCCTCCAAAGTGACTAATCAGGCAGAGCTGAATCCTAATCTGTGTATCATACTGGTAGCCAAACTCATTAGTTCTAGATCAAATAGTTTAGGCCTGAGTAGATTAATTTAAGGCCAACTGGCTGCCTCTGAAATTAAATGATTCTGAACTGACTAGTCTAGTGTGAAATTGATTAATTATGTCTGAAATTGATTAAGGAGGTTGGATAGACTAGTCAGGTTTGTAATTCACTAATCGGCTTCAGCATGGCTGCAGGCTTGTAAGTGTCTAGTCCTGCCTCTAATTGGCTCTAGGTAGTTAAGTGAGATGCACTGATCAGCACAAGATAGATCCCTGCAGGTCTCACACTGATTAATGGGTAGAGTTGATCAATCCAGTCTGAAATTAACTAATAAACCTTCCATCAGCCAGGGAAATCTAAAGTGAACTATATGATTTTAACGAGGTCCAAAATTAATCAAATCCAGTTAGATGATTTAGTCATAGAGTTGCAACAGCACTGCTTTATCCAGGGAAATCCCTTATTAAAATCATGTTATCGCCACTTGTTAACGGTTGCTGCTCACACTGCAGCCCACTCCCGATTTTCAAACATCAGGTTTCCATTCTCATCTCTACTTTTGCACAAACCCAGAGAAGAAGAGAGAGAGACTGAAGGTTGGAGAGCAGTGTATTGGAATCAATATATTAGTTTAGGAAGAGAGGCATAGGGGCTTTTTCCAGAAATAGCCTGCCCCAATAAGTGCTAGCGTAGCAGAGAGATCCAAGGAAATTATATTAATGTCAGAGCACCTACGTATCTAGGAGCAGAGATCATATGTCTTTCCCCTCACACTCCCAACCCTTTTATAACTTTTCATAAAAGCAAGTTATTTTGCATTGCATTTTAAATTTGGCTATAACTGTGAAGAACAGCACCCCTGGTGGGCACTGTGGGGACGTGCAACCTCAGCGAGTACTGATTCAGAACTTCAGTGCAGTTAGGAACAGTGTAAACACAGCTAAAGAAAGGGGAGCAGGAAGTGACCATCCCAAAACCTTAGTGCATTATTAAAGTCTCTAAATAACTCCCTGAATTCGTGAGACTGACCCTCATGCTCAAATTTTTTATTACAAAATTAGCAATGAACTACTGTATACATCATACACAGAAAACTCAAAGTGCAGGCCTGTCTGTATCCACCTGTCCTCTTTTGTCTTATACTAAGTTCCTGTCCCAAAGATCTTGTAATCTGTCTTTTTGATCTGTGTTTGAACAGCACCTTGCCCAGTTGGGCCCGGCTGAAAGGGTTCCTAGGTATTACCACAATGAAAATAATCATTTTCTCAGTAACCATTTTTGAATTACACGCAGAGATGGGCCCAAACTTAAACCTTGGATCCAAACCTCAAACTGAGAGGGGACTGCAGTTTACAGCTAGAACTGCTCTTGAAAACCAGCTAAATCCAAACACTCAGAGTCTGATCCGGATTTCAACCCTGTACTTTTAACATTCTTTGGAAGGGTGGGTTTGGTTCAGCCCTCCATACCAATATAAAATGCAGATTTACAGCTGGAATTCATGGATTCATAGATTTTAAGGCCATTATGATCACTTAGTTGGACCTCCTGCATCACACAGGTCAGAGAATTCACCCAGCAATTCTTGAATTGATCTAAACATTCTGTGCTTGAGCTGGTTCAGAGGAGTTGTGTAAGCCTGGATCCATACTGGTTTCATTTCTATATCTGATTATTTGCATTAATGAACAAAATCCTCTTGAAGCTTCTCAAAAGGTTTAAACTGCCCATTGTCAAACAAATCCTCTAATTTGATTATACAGCCCTCCCCTTCCAGTCATGACAGAGTAAACACTTCCCCTCTACTTTGCCATCTTTTGAACCAAAGGCATCGCTTCATAGGATGTTGCTGTTCTTTGTGAATGGATTCTCATTTCATTCAACAATCTTGAAAAGCAACTCCAAGACGTATTTGTCAAAGGCTGTATGGAAGATTGGTGGCCTCCAGGGATTGGCAAAGGGATATGGAACCTTTTGCATCCGATGAAGTGAGCTGTAGCTCACGAAAGCTTATGCTCAAATAAATTGGTTAGTCTCTAAGGTGCCACAAGTCCTCCTTTTCTTTTTGCGAATACAGACTAACATGGCTGTTACTCTGAAACCTTTAATCTCTGCTGTTGGTTTAAATCCAGCCTTGCTCAGAAGTGACGAAGAGTTCTTACTCATGGAGTAGCAATGTAGGTCTCTTTGCAGTTCCCAAGTCCACTTTGGGTGTCCACTTTGTCATGTACTGCTTGTACTCGATAGGTTACAGGGCTGCTCCTAGCAGATGAAGCTTCTGTATCAGATATACACTGACTACAAGCTTGCTTCTCAGAGAACACCAGATGTGTTCACTATAAAATCCTTTAATGCTCTGCCAGGTATGGCTCAGGTTAGCTTGAATAAGATACAGTATTTTACACACAGCACCACCTAACACAATTTAGCATTCAATTACACACCACTATCAGTACCAGCTAGCACCCTTGGAGACCAAAGACTGGACAGGCAGTGAATCCCCTCTCAGAACAGCATGGGAAAAGCATGCATGGCTCCGGGGGCTGTTCTGTGGATAAACAGAGGGCTTCACTCGCAAGAGCTGTTCCAGATCCAGAACCTGTTCCAGATCCAGAACCTTTCCCGGCCCTAAATTCACACTGTATTTGAATGGACAGGTTTCAGAGGGGTAGCTGTGTTAGTCTGTATCAGCAAAAACAATGAGGAGTCCTTGTGGCACCTTAGAGACTAACAAATTTATTTGGCCATAAGCTTTCGTGGGCTTAAGCTTTCATGGGTTTTAGCCCACGAAAGTTTATGCCCAAATAAATTTGTTAGTCTCTAAGGTGCCACAAGGGCTCCTCATTGTTTTTACTGTATTTGAAAAAAGAAAAGGAGGACTTGTGGCACCTTAGAGACTAACCAATTTATTTGAGCATAAGCTTTCATGAGCTACAGCTCACTTCATCGGATTGAGCTGTAGCTCACGAAAGCTTATGCTCAAATAAATTTGTTAGTCTCTAAGGTGCCACAAGTCCTCCTTTTCTTTGTGCGGATACAGACTAACACGGCTGCTACTCTGAAACTGTATTTGAAGTTATATGCTTAAAAATGGGCTGACAGAGGTTGGAACGACTTCCAACAGTTGGTCATTTGGAAGAGGTGTCTCCCCGATTGACTGAAGATTTCCACTGAACAGAACATTTCCACTTTGTCCTGTTCCTGGGAGAATCTCATAAAGGCAATTTGTCCCCATCCCCTTCTCCAGGAGCACATGCCAGTCGGACAAGGCCCTCTATCTGAAATCACAGGGCGCCCCCTAGTGCCATAAAAGCCAGATTTTTTTCACATGTGCCCAATGACAGCTGTTGTGGCTATTCTCAGTCCTGCATCCTTAATTGAGGATTTTGCAGACTTTGGAAAAAGCTCCCTGTGACAGCATGGCCAGGATTAAACTGGGCACAGGCAGTGAGAGGAAACATTTGCTGCTTTAACGTTCTCATATGTTGACAAAGCAAGTGTCAAATCACAGTTTAATAGATTGTAATAACATTCCTGCATTAGCTTAACGCAACAGGAATAAAGAGCGCAAAGCTGGAAGGTCTCTGTTTCTGAGATCAGGAGAGCATAATCTGTGGCATTTGGGATCCTCACCTGCAGGAGCAGCTGCCAATCTCAGCGAAAGCCTCAAGAGAAAGGATGAAAGCCAGAGGGGTCACAACACCCCCAGAAGTACATGCAGGGAGACAACAGCAAAGAGAGTTTGTGGCCAGGGTTCTGTAAGGGTATTGAGCTGCAGTGACCGTGGGAGACAGCACGACTGGGTAAAGGAGACGTGCTTGTGCTAGGACAGAATTGCAAAGGAACGTGGCAAGGCGAACCCTTTCAGCAGCGTGGGCAAGAGTAGAAGTAGCTCTCAAAGATTCAGTCAGCCTTGTACAAGAGGGGGATGGCGCATCAGACAGCAGTGACGGCATCATGAGTCTCTCCTGGAGCCCAAGAGCACAGCAGCGTGACAGAGATGGCAATTTCCTACAATAGCCTGCATAAACTTTACTGAATTAAGTTCAAAATTATTAAATTAATAGATGTATTTTAGGAGCTCGTTGGATTAAAAATGCAAACGTTTGCGTATTATTGTGGGATTGTACGTAACTGGTCTAGGAGACGACTAATGTGAACCTTGGAAATGTTATGAGCTTCAAAGAACTCTTTTAAACAAAGGGCTAAGACATGAATGAACAATTAGTCAAGTAGGTTTCCGAGAAATCTCTAGGAGGAGGAGGAGGATGTAAATGCACCTATTCCAGTTATGCAAGAACTGAGTCTTTGAAGCTTTGCGAGGAGGTGTGGACTTTTTGTCTGGTTGATTCCCTATTCGAGGTCACGTCAAAGACCCAATCTGGATAAAGGAGTGACTCCCAGATTCATGAGCCTGCGTGTTCTGAGTGAAAGCTGTCATGAACTTGTGACCAAAGGAAAACCCCGTGGTGGGGTTCGAATGACTGTTTACCAGCCAGAGCCCTTGTTGGAGTCAGGCATTGATCTCTGGTAAGCTTATCGGCATGCGTGTAGGTTCTTTTATTGTTTTTAATGTTTTGTCTGAAATGCTTTTGCCTTAAGAATAAATGTTCCTGCTTAGAAAGAGCCGTGTGGTAGCTTACCTGTGGCAATTACACTGTTTATCGTCTCTGAGGAGGAAAATAAAGCAAGCTGACATAGGCAGCCAGACTTTGCCGAGGAATTCACTGAGTAAGTAGGGAGCTGGGCAGCCTGCAAACATCCCGCCCAGGAGTGAGAGAGACGCGGGTCTCCGCCTGAGAGAGGCAACGGCTGGGGAGCTGGAAACCTGAGTGTGGGTGCCCTCACTGGACAATGAGGGGGTGCAGTTGCTCTGAATGGAGACAATCAGGTTCAGGCTGTTGGGACAACCTCCGTGCATGCAACAGTGGTAATAGGGAAATGTCATGTGTGATTTCACCGAGATAGCAGGGCCTCCGGGGATATGATTCCTCAGGGTGAATTGGACTTGAACACACCTGTTACAAAGAGCGGTCACAATCTAATAATGTTGAGAGTATATTGCAGCCCGTAGTAACTAACCCAAAAAATAACAGATGGTCCCAATTGAAGTTTGTGGTAATGGACAATAAACCCCACCAACTCCTCCTGGGGAATACAGCCATACAAGCTTTGGCACTGAAAGGAAACTGCAACAGGAAGTGTACCCTACTGTGGAATCTGTGTTCTTACCATGAAGGGAAATTCCAGGGGCACTATTTCATCCAGTATGCAAGGTGCTCAAAAGTCTACAGAGCAGGCATATCATAGCACCTAAACAGGTCAGTATAGCCTGGGTAAGCAGCATGCTAAAGAAGCCACCAGGTAAATTACACATCTGCACAGAGATAGACCCATAGCCACTGAAATGAGCATGGAAAAACTCCACTATGCACTGCCCACAGTCCGTGATGTGAGGAATGGGGTTTGGCACATAAGCCTGGATAAAGAGGCCAGCACGCTAACAACCTTTGAAACACCATTTGATTTCTACATATGGCTGTGCTCGCCAATGGGAATAGAGTCATAGAATATCAGGGTTGGAAGGGACTTCAGGAGGTCATCTAGTCCAACCCCCTGCTCAAAGCAGGGCCAATCCCCAATTTTTGCCCCATATCCCTAAATGGCCCCCTTAAGGATTGAACTCACAACGCTGGATTTAGCAGGCCCATGCTCAAACCACTGAGCTATCCCTCCCCCCTCAAATAAGCCCACCACCAGAGATGTTCCAGAGAAGATTCACCAAAGCACTGGAAGGGCTGCCTGGGATAAAAATAATGGCAGGTGATATCCTCATTGTAGGGGAAGGGAGCAAAGATACCGAAGCTGAGCAAGATCATGACAGTAAATGACACGCTTTTCTATAGCAGTGCAGGGACAAGATCATACAACTCAACCAAGGAAAAAGGCAACTCAAACAGTAAGAGGTGGCGTACGACAGACATCTGCTCGCAGCAGAGGGACTGTCAGCAGATCCCAACAAGATCAAGGCTGGCAGCGACTTGCCAGCTCTGTGGATGTGAAAGAGTTACATTCATAGAAATGATACATTTTCTGTCCACACCTGGCTGGAGCAGCAGAACCCGTGCATCAGCCCTAAGGAGGCTGAATGGGACTGGGCAGTTCCCAACAGCAAGCACTGGACGCACTGAAACAAAGGAGAATGGATGACCCTGTCCTGAAGTACTATCCGCCAGGAGAGCCACTTTCACACCAGTGTGATGCCTCAGAGAAAGGACTGGGTATGGCTCTTTTCCAGGAGCAGCCAATCTCTTATGCCAGCAGAACCATGTCAGAGATGAACAGGGATACCGCCCAAATACAAAAAGAGCTTCTGGCTCTGGTATCTGGAGTGGAGCTATTCCATCAGTTCACCTGTGGCCACTCCAGTGCAATCAGAGCACAAACTCCTAGAGACAGTCATGGCAAAGCCCCTTCTTAGGGCTCCAAAGAGATTGCAGCGCCTGTTGATGTGTGTCCAGCGATACCAGGTAGTGATCAGATATTGTCCAGGACAGTTACCGGTGTTAGCTGACACGCTGAGCAGGGCATATATACCCAGCATAGGATATTGACTCCATCAACATGCTGCACTATCTCTCAGTTCCAACACGGAAGCTGATGGAAATCAAAGAGGTGACGGAAAAGGACATCCAGTCAAGAGAGCAATACTAGCAGGATGGCCAGAAGATAAAAACCAGGAGCAGAACCATATTTTCAAATTCACAAGTCTGTGATTGGCACACTTGAATCAGAAGCCCGCAGCTTTCCTTCCCGGAGGTGGGATATAATCCAACAGTCCCTCCCTGCCGGAGCCAGTCTTGCTCCTTGCACCATTCACCTGCAGCAGCTTCTTCAAGCTAGCTACAGCTTCCCAAGCTTCTGTCCTGCCTAGCTAGAGTGTCAGTGGCTCCCACTCAAGCCCCCCACTGTCCTAATCCGGCCTCTCCCTTATGTCCCTCAGCCTGGGCTGAGTTAATCACATGACCTTTGATTCCCCCCTCCCCCATCCCCCGTTATATGATGGGCCCCAGTCAGTTATTCTGCAATACTTTAAATACCCTCAAATAGCTAAAATTAAACAAAACTTGTTGACTTGATCTTCCCCTACAAATGGTAGTAAGGACTTTGGGAATTTAAGGGCCCGTCTATAATCCAGTTGGCCACTAGATGTCAATACAGTTTCACTCAAGGAATCTGAGGCACTTAAAGGGACATTATCCATTTAAAAAATCACTATCTGAATATTTATTTGCTTATTATTAGTACCAGTAGTAATTTACAGCTGCAAGCATGTGCTCAACTTTAAGCCCCACTGAAGTCAAACCTCAAAGTGCTGGGTCATACTTTATATGAAGAGTATAGTTCTCGTTTATAAAGGGTCAATAACTCATTAATAGATGTTATGAAGACATTTAGACTTGAATAGTACATATTGGATGGTTGTTAAGCACATTGGTAGACGGTGTTATAGCTGGTTCTAAGCAAACTATTGACGTCCTGGACTGTGCAGCAATCTATTACAATTGGCTGTTTATTAAAATATGGATTAATCATTGTACAAACCATTTATAAATGTACCCTGACAATCAAGTCTGATCTTTTAAACACCTGAGCACAGTTAGGTTATGAAGTGACTTGCCACAACATGGTAACATCCATTTTCAGCATCCACTACCTCAGTGCTTCTCAAGCTCTCTGATGTGGGGGACTGGCAATTTTTTCCCCCAATGTGCACGCAGACCGGCAGCCGATGGCTCGCGGACCGGCACCGGTCCACAGACCACCACTTTGAGTAGCACTGCATTACCTGACTCTCCCACCCCCTCGCCCATCCCATCAGTAGAATCATACAGTGCGGTGGCAAATGTGGAGGGATAGAGTGTAGCTTAATTGGATCACAGAATTATCCCATCCCTACTGCTCACTCTCTCTGCCGCTCTCTTAATGCCACCAGTGCACTGATGCTTTAGCTATTATCGCGGGCTTAACAGCCAAATTAACAAACCATACAGACCATACCTTCAAAGAGAAACTGCTGAGCTCAGTTCATTTGCAAATTTGACACCATCAGCTCAGGATTAAACAAAGACTGTGACTGGCTCACCAGCTGCAAAAGCAGTTTCTCCTCCCTTGGTGTTCACACCTCAACTGCTAGAAGAGGGCCTCATCCTCCCTGATTGAACTAACCTCGTTATCCCTAGCCTGATTCATGCTTGCATATTTATACCTGCCTCTGGAAATTTCCACTACATGCATCCGACGAAGTGGGTATTCACCCACGAAAGCTTATGCTCCAATACGTCTGTTAGTCTCCAAGGTGCCACAGGACTCTTTGCCGCTTTTACAGATCCAGACAAACACGGCTACCCCTCTGATACTTGAAACCATAAAAAATAAATGCTGTCTCAGCTAATCAGAGAAGCTTCATCCTATGGCAAAAAAAAATCCAAAGAGCAAGATGTTACTTCTGTATAATAAAAGCTGACACCCCACACCCCAGTAGATTGTCCATGCTCTGGGGGAGAAATAGACTTTTACATGCTTGGATGCATACATCTCCCCCAGTGGAAACCTCACTAAAGAAAGGGGATGTGTATGACATTGAGAAAGCATCTGTGTCTCTGGCAAGCTGCTTTCCTCCTACCTCACACTATAGGTAGAAGTAGTGGGCTGACCACATACTACAGACAGATGATCCAGCTCAGATAAAACAAGAACAGACCCAGATTAGACCTTTCTTTAATCATATGTGCAACATAGTGGAGTCCAAGCTTTGCTCAGAGAAAAGTGTAACTCTAATCTCTCCTATACACGCTGCAGAGGCCATCCACTCACGCTAGTAAGAGCTGTAGAATCTTCAAAATACATTAAAAAGCCATAAATGTAATGGCTTTGTTATACTCTTCTTTCAGCAAGAGTCCAAAAGGACTGAACGTCTTGGAAACCAATAGAAAATACACTTGGGACTGAAGTTCAAATTAGTCCAACCTGGGAACACCTGCTGGCTTTCTCATGAGCGATTCTTGGCTGTTATCTTAAAATTACTGCAACCATTATTACTAGCTTTGGAAAGTATCTACCAAGATAGGACAGATCTAAGTAGTCAGGCTGGCGGACTACTTTTATTACTAAGTTCAGAGAAGACTTATTTCCATTCTCTCTCGTAAGTCTACTGTTGAAACCACTTGGGTCATTAAACAATGTCATCCAGGCATCTGCTACAATAATAGTAGATCTTAGTCCAGCAATAGAAGCTACCCTTGGATCAACCAGAGATATCCATTGAAAATGTACTGGAAGAAGCAAAGACTTCAGTCGAGACGTTGCCTAATGAAGGTTCTTACATTGACTCCTTAAGTGAAGAGGACAAGAAGCGTTTGTTAAGCTAGCTGAAAAAGTACACAGACTTGATTCTTACAAATCTACAATAGTGATTTCTGGATTCTACTCAACCTCCACGTAGCTTTTACAGCTGCCTGTCTTATAAAACACCTCTAGTTGAGTGGAGTGAGGCACTACCAGCAATGGGATTGCTATGTGATCAGGGCAGAATAGAGAAATTTGAACACAGAGTGGAATATCATACGATGAACGAATGAAGATTTAACTTCAACTATTTCTTCTTTATCATCACTAGTGGTTCAACCCAATCTTTGTGCTCTGTTTCCTGGGATGAACGAAGTAGGAATTCATCTCCTGCTACTCTCAGTCACAACAGCTACAGCGGAGCGTTCTTTTTCATCACTGAATAGAATTTTGTATTCTGAAAGAAGTCGCCTTCTGCCTGATCATGAGCATATCATGAAGGACTGGAAGTTACAGACACCACAAGACACCAAAGAGTTGTGCAAAATTACAACAAAAAACCAAGAAGGGTATATGTGTAGTGCTTCATAGTAGGCCTGAAGAGCCAACTTTAATTTCTGTGATGATTTTAAAACATGAGTTAAATCTAATAAAATGGTCGTGAAACATTTTTCAGTTTTTACTATGGTGCCATACAGCCTACCTTCGCCCTCACGGTCTCAATCCTTGTCGGCCCTCGCACCCCTTCCGTATATTCAACACCCCCCCCCCCCCGCCTAATTTCAATTCCTGGGGGAAACACTGGTGCAGCCCCATTCCTGGGAAGAGGCAGGCTTTTGAGAAGCCCCAGATCAGGGCACTTTCACTCTGACTGTTTTTCACAGGCAGGTGCTGGAGGATATTAATGAGGGGTGTAATGAATGCTGATCCCTGCCTGTGAGCCATGTGAGAGTGTTCTAATAAAGACTGATACCTGATAGTCTTGTGCTATGAAGTCCAGGGGCACTAAACATTAACCCATTCTGAGGTGCGTGCAGTGGTCCCTTTGCTCCCACATTGACCTGGGAGGTATAAGGAAGATGGGACCTCAGCTGCCTGCCAGCATCACTTTTGAACTGTATGTCTTGCAGGTGACACTGCATAGTCAATGAGTGTGTCTTCCTGCTACCCAGCGGGGAAAAATGCAGACAGTGTCCCTTTAAGGGAAGATACCAATAACCTTGCATCCTCTTGAGAAGAGGGGGGAAGGATCTTACCAAATGATTGCATCCTTCAATGTGCTTGCAGCCCCCTAAAAGGCATGTCCCCATCACATGGTGACAAGGGATAACAAAAGGTGCAATCCTCCTCCCTGCGTGGCAAACAATAAGTTGTAGTCTAATACGGGCTGCTTTTTCTTTTAAAGAAAGGCAAAATAATAGGATTTATTTTTTTTAAATGGCAAAGATCTAATTGCAGAAGAGAAAAATGAGAAATACATAAAAATTCAGCAGGAAAATCAGCATCTATGAGTGACAGACACGGTAGGTGTTTGCACAGGGGACGGCAGCAAGCAAGCAGGGGGCAGCAGCGTCCCCTTGGTGAAGTGGGCTGGGGGAGGCGTGGGATAATGGGTCCACCCTATGCAATTCAAACCATTATTACTTAATAGGAACAGGGCTGCAGGCTGGATTTGCAGCGGGGTGTGGATAATAGAGAGAGAGGGAGACTGCGTGGTTTCCTCAACCCCCTCCCCCAATCTCTATGTCAGCTGCGCCAAGTGGTGTATACCCCCCCCCCCATACGATCTGCATCCATGGCGCATCCTCCCCTCTCCCTTGCATCCTAACGTGAGCTGCACGAACGCCATACCTCCGCCCCCTCCATAAACCAACCCTCCCCCAGCTGCCTTAAGTGGTGCATCCTCGTCTCCCCTGTGCTGCGCTGGGAGCTGCACCCCTGGTGCATCCCCGACCCCGGTGCATGGAGCTGGGGGAACGAACCGGGCGTGCCGCCAACAGAGGCGCGAGCTCCACGGCAAAGCCCCGCCCAGCGCGCATCCGGCCCAGCCAATGAGAAGCGGCGGCGCGCGCCACAAAGAAGGAGCGGGGGCTCGCCCGCCCCTTCAGCCAATGGGGAAGCGGCAAGGGCCGGGCGCGTGCGGGAGCCGAGTCCAGGCGGCGGCGGGGGCGCGCGGAGGGGGGTGTGTCGGCGCCCAAAGAGTGTGTGTGTGTGTGAGTGGGCTGGGGGGAAGGGAGCCCTATAATGGCGGCCGGGCGGCGAGAGCGCGGCGGCGCTGAGGTAACATCGAGTCGGGGGCGGCTGCCCAGCAAAGGGCCGGCGGGAGCCGAGCGGGCCCGCGGCGGGGTCGGAGGGGAGGAGCTCCTGACAGGCGGCCCGAGCAACGCGGCCTCCTTCCGTGCCGGGGGCAGGGCAAGCGCGAGTCCCCCGCTGTCAGGAGGGGGGAGGGGACTGTAGGGGGCGGGGGCTGAGGGGAGGGGAGGGGGGGCTGAGGCGCAGGAAGGGTCACCTGAGGAGGGGGGGCTGGGGGGAGGCCTCACCTACCGGGTAGGGGAGCGACTGGGGCTGGTGCCCTGCTTGGCTCTCTGGGGTGTGGAGCAGGCCTGCGAAGGGTTTTTATTTTCCTGCTGCCTCCCCCCCCCCCCCTCGGGAACGTTAGGCCAGCTCTGGTTTTGCTGGAGGTCTCCAGGGAGGACCTGAGAACGGCGGGCGGGGGGGGGGGAGTTTGCCTCCTTGAAGGGCCGGGGGGAGGGTGTAGCAGGGGGAAGGGCCGGGGGGAGGGTGTAGCAGGGGGACTTTCCCACCCCCGTAGTTTTTCCAGTACTTGAGCTAAATGTGGATGAAACATGTGGGCTCTAAACACCCCAGTAAAAATCACTTAACCTGTCAGTCAGTCAGGAGCCCCTTCCTTTACCTGGCTGCTGCTCTCCAGTCCTCGGAGTAGAGAATATGTGAAGTTTGATATTACAAAACCGGGGGGGGGGGCTTTTTATTGAGCGTGTGTCTGCGGGGGGGGGGTCAGGTTTGGTCAGGTTAGATTATTACATAGACCCGGATGATACTTGGGAATGTTCTGATGCCCTATGAGAGGAAGGGCTGGTGTCTGGAAATGGCCCCCCCCCCATTTTTTTTTAAAAGAGGGCAGTGGGGAAGACAAGTGACAGTTGATATTTATTTAGCAGTGGGAGTGTTTCTGGTATAGTGTATAGTAAACTGATGCTTAAAGGGTAAATTGTGCTCCATGCTCTGAGCCTGAGATGACCCATGTCTGGGAAATATGTGGCTTTCCTTCACAATTACATTCATTTTATTGGGTTTTTTTAAATATCCGAACTTGATACCATTTGTGTGTATGTGTGTACCTTCCTTTGTGTGTTTTCTAGTTACTTTACCTGAGCATTTAGGCTGCACTATTCTCCATATGCTTATATCATGATGTTATAGGAGCAGGCTAAGTAAATATTACTATCTGAATCTCACATTTGTAGTGGCATTTCTGTGGTGAATTTATAGATTTACATTTAAATCATTCAAGATTGTAAACTCACATAACAAAGATGTTGCTGCCAAGTCTCCATACAGCTGCACTGATGTTGTCATGAGACTGATGATATTTGTAACTTCTTTTGTGCTGCAAACCTTGTAGATACTTGAAAGTTGCCTGATGATAGAAGGTTGCTTCAGTGAAGTAGTCCTCAGTGTATGGTTTACTGTAGTAAATATACTTACCTGTGTCACTAACTTTTAAAAAATATTTTAATTCTAATAATCTAATTTGCTATTTTGCCATTTAGTCCATTTATTTTCTCTTTGCAAATCACTCTGCTTGGCCAAACACCTGGCCAAAGTTTATTTTCTGTCTGTAATTAGTGTTCCTTTCTGGTTGGCTTGCATTAGTACAATGCTGTTGTATTTTTGGATTTGTAGTCTTGCAAGGAAGATTTTTATGTATATTCCCATGATTTTTTTTAAAAATATGAACATATAAGTTTTAGTCCAGCCTCCATCCTTTCTTAACAAAACTAGAATTTGAGTAAACAATGTAGAATGTCTTTTTAAATATCTTGTCCTGTTTAAACTGTCCATTCATAATAAGCTGTTTGTATTTAATTTTTAAAAATTAAAATATATCTCAAAGTACTCCCTTTGCCTCGGTACCAGAAAATCATTTAATAGTTAAACTACAACAGAAAATGTTTACCCTTGTCCTTTGTGACTTTCTACTTAATGCAGTTTGAAACAATGTATAAAATCCCCTAAGTATGGGCTTCTGCCAGGACCTTAACTGGTAAAATGCTATAATATATGGTGAAAGAAAGCACAGTACTCCACTGATTCTGTACACAGAGTTAGAGTAAAAGATGTTGAGATTAAGCAGTTGAGAGAGGTATGTGACAGTTCTGTCCTGACCTAATACAAGTGAAAGATAGAGATTGTTGTTGTTGTGCCTGGACTGTGAACGTTTTATGATAAAGGCCGGCTAAAATGACGGTAACATTAGTATATAGTGTATATTTGAAAATCTTTCTTGGCATTAGTCATGGTTTTACTAAACAAGTTTGAGGCTTCATATCGGTAACGTCTGAATGTAATGGCTCATTGCAATCCGATTTATATTTGATGAATGAAAATACTGATGATTTTAAGCACAGTGATTAGCCCAAATGATACATCTCTAACTGATACAGAGAGAGGAAATGCAGATCAATCATTATTCGTAGGATTTAGTCCCGTGTTGTTTTTTCCCCAGAATCCTTGACCTTGAAGATGGTGAGTAGCCAGCCAAAGTACGATCTAATACGGGAGGTTGGTCGTGGTAGTTATGGTGTGGTGTATGAAGCAGTCGTCAGGAAGACCTCTGCGCGGGTTGCAGTGAAAAAAATTCGGTGTCATGCTCCAGAGAATGTGGAACTAGCTCTACGTGAGTTCTGGGCACTGAGCAGTATCAAGAGCCAGCATCCAAATGTTATCCATCTGGAGGAGTGCATCTTACAGAAAGATGGTATGGTGCAGAAGATGTCCCATGGTTCCAGTTCTTCCCTTTATGTACAGGTACATGAAACTGGGAGGAGAATGGGAGTAATTTATGGGTATCTAGCTGGGCAGGAAGAAGTGGGGAAGGTATGGCTAGCTTTTTGTCTTTATATGCAGTGTAAACAATGCTAAGAGTTCTCTAGAGATGTTTGAATACAATGGGTTTAGTAAACAGAATCCTCTGGATTTTCAGATTTATAGCCATGCAACTCCGGCAGACTTAATGAAAGTCACACAGCTAAAATCCCATTTAGCTCTGACAATTTAAGGGAATGAAAACACAACACAATCCAGATACGCACTGTTGTATTTTCTGGGTAAAAGCCCTACAGTAGCTCTAATCACGAATGGACATTTATTAAGACAGAACTCACAAGGATTTCTAAATGCCAGCTGTCCTCAGTAGAGGAAGTAACCATCTTTGCTTAGGAAGCCATCGCTTAGGATTCTGCCAGTAACCAGGAAGTCCATTACCAGAATGCAAGAGAGATTTATTTTTATTTTTTAAAAAGGGCAAATAAACCTTAAAAGCTTTTGGAAGAGAAGCAAAGGTGATAAGGGCATGATAGGAATAGATATCTGAGAAAGTAAATTCATTTATGTATAAATATCACTCTTCAGTGTGTGACTAGCACATCCAGTGAATACTTACCAAATGTTTACTTTATTTATATATGTCATGTGTTATTACATTAAAGATAAATTGTGTGAGTTGATCAGATATGTAATAATCAGACACTTGTTCCTGTTTTTTGCATCTAGTGCAGGTCTTTTATTAAATATTTGTTATGGTAGTGTTCGGTCAGGATTTAGGCCCCATTGTGCTGTGTGCTGTACAAACGTAGGAAGGCCCCTCACAATTTAGCAGTCTTTTCGTTGTCTTTGATTCAGTCATTGTCCAATGTTAGACATGACTGCTGGGGAACATTGTGAAAGTGCCTAGCTCACTGTTGTTAAAGGGACCATTGAGGTATTATACCAGTGTTAATGACATTAAACTAGGTGAGCTAAGGAAACTTTCTATTTTGGATTGATGGAATAAGGATGATCTACAGGGCACTGCTGGAGTGACAAAGAGCATGGGTTCAAGTTTAATACATTTCTATTTATTAGTACTTGTATTGTAGCACCTACAGGCCTCAATCAAGTCAGAGGTCATTTGTGCGAGGCCCAAACACGGCAAATGATAACACCTGTCCCAGAATGCTTATAAGTATAGAATTACCTGTTGTATCTAGACTTTCAAAGAGGCTTGGGTAACTTTATAATGACATTTATAATTATACATGTTAAGATGGGGGCAGTCAAATCTCTTGCCCTGTTCCTACCCAAAAAATAGAACACTACAGAATTGGCCAGATGCAGTATGCAAGTAGTAAAGGGGGAGTAGCTTCTTATGAAGCATTTGGGGACGGATACTCAGCTGGTATAAACTGAAGCCAATGGAACTATGGCAGTTTAAACTAGTTGAGGACCTACCTGTTGGTGTTGTGCCACTGTGAGGGGTAGGATATTGAACTTTGTGGACTAAAGGTCTGAACCAAGGTGCTAAATACTTTGAAGACTTAGGAGGGCTTTATGGAAGAAGGAAAAAAATGTACTGCTAGGACTTATTTCTCTAAAAAGATTCCTCACTACTGCCACAGTGCATCAATTTCACTGTCATGAGGTGTGGGTAAAATGTGAATACATAGTTTGAACAACATTATTTATATTCCTTGTTCAGTCTCTGCTGATCATAGAATATCAGGGTTGGAAGGGACCTCAGGAGGTCATCTAGTCCAACCCTCTGCTCAAAGTAGGACCAATCCCCGACTAAATCATCCCAGCCAGGGCTTTGTCAAGCCTGACCTTAAAAACTTCTAGAGAAGGAGATTCCACCACCTCCCTAGGTAACGCAGTCCAGTGTTTCACCACCCTCGTCGTGAAAAAGTTTTCCCTAATATCCAACCTAAATCTCCCGCACTGCAACTTGAGACCGTTACTCCTTGTTCTGTCATCTGCTACCACTGAGAACAGTCTAGAGCCATCCTCTTTGGAACCACCTTTCTGGTAGTTGAAAGCAGCTATCAAATCCCCCCTCATTCTTCTCTTCTGAAAACTAAACATCCCCAGTTCCCTCAGCCTCTCCTCATAAGTCATGTGTTCCAGTCCCCTAATCATTTTTGTTGCCCTCTGCTGGACTCTTCCCAATTTTTCCACATCCTTCTTGTAGTGTGGGGCCCAAAACTGGACACAGTACTCCAGATGAGGCCTCACCAATGTCGAATAGAGGGGAACGATCACATCCCTCGATCTGCTGGCAATGCCCCTACTTATACATCCCAAAATGCCATTGGCCTTCTTGGCAACAAGGGCACACTGTTGACTCATATCCAGCTTCTCGTCCACTGTAACCCCTAGGTCCTTTTCTGCAGAACTGCTGCCAAGCCATTCGGTCCCTAGTCCGTAGCGGTGCATTGGATTCTTCCATCCTAAGTGCAGGACTCTGCACTTGTCCTTGTTGAACCTCATCAGATTTCTTTTGGCCCAATCCTCCAATTTGTCTAGGTCCCTCTGTATCCTATCCCTACCCTCCAGCGTATCTACCACTCCTCCCAGTTTAGTGTCATCTGCAAACTTGCTGAGGGTGCAATCCACACCATCCTCCAGATCATTTATGAAGATATTGAACAAAACCGGCCCCAGGACCGACCCCTGGGGCACTCCACTTGATACCGGCTGCCAACTAGATATGGAGCCATTGATCACTACCCGTTGAGCCCGACAATCTAGCCAGCTTTCTATCCACCTTATAGTGCATTCATCCAGCCCATACTTCTTTAACTTGCTGGCAAGAATACTGTGGGAGACCGTGTCAAAAGCTTTGCTAAAGTCAAGGAACAACACATCCACTGCTTTCCCTTCATCCACAGAGCCAGTTATCTGGTCATAAAAGGCAATTAGATTAGTCAGGCATGACTTGCCCTTGGTGAATCCATGCTGACTGTTCCTGATCACTTTCCTCTCCTCTAAGTGCTTCAGAATTGATTCCTTGAGGACCTGCTCCATGATTTTTCCAGGGACTGAGGTGAGGCTGACTGGCCTGTAGTTCCCAGGATCCTCCTTCTTCCCTTTTTTAAAGATGGGCACTACGTTAGCCTTTTTCCAGTCATCTGGGACCTCCCCCGAGCGCCATGAGTTTTGAAGGATAATGGCCAATGGCTCTGCAATCACATCCGCCAACTCCTTTAGCACTCTCGGATGCAACGCATCCGGCCCCATGGACTTGTGCTCGTCCAGCTTTTCTAAATAGTCCCGAACCACTTCTTTCTCCACAGAGGGCTGGTCACCTCCTCACCATGCTGTGCTGCCCAGTGCAGTAGTCTGGGAGCTGACCTTGTTCGTGAGACAGAGGCAAAAAAAGCATTTGAGTACATTAGCTTTTTCCACATCCTCTGTCACGAGGTTGCTTCCCTCATTCAGTAAGGGGCCCACACTTTCCTTGACTTTCTTCTTGTTGTTAACATACCTGAAGAAACCCTTCTTGTTACTCTTAACATCTCTTGCTAGCTGCAACTCCAGGTGTGATTTGGCCTTCCTGATTTCTCTCCTGCAAGCCCGAGGAATATTTTTACTCATCCCTGGTCATTTGTCCAATCTTCCACTTCTTGTAAGCTTCTTTTTTGTATTTAAGATCAGCAAGGATTTCACTGTTAAGCCAAGCTGGTCGCCTGCCATATTTACTATTCTTTCTACACATCGGGATGATTTGTCCCTGTAACCTCAATAAGGATTCTTTAAAATACAGCCAGCTCTCCTGGACTCCTTTCCCCCTCATGTTGTTCTCCCAGGGGATCTTGCCCATCAGTTCCCTGAGGGAGTCAGTCTGCTTTTCTGAAGTCCAGGGTCTGTATTCTGCTGCTCTCCTTTCTTCCTTGTGTTAGGATCCTGAACTCGACCATTTCATGGTCACTGCCTCCCAGGTTCCCATCCACTTTAGCTTCCCCTTCTAATTCTTCCCGGTTTGTGAGCAGCAGCTCAAGAAGAGCTCTGCCCCTAGTTGGTTCTTCCAGCACTTGCACCAAGAAATTGTCCCCTACATTTTCCAAAAACTTCCTGGTTTGCCTGTGCACTGCTGTATTGCTCTTGCAACCTTAGGAGCACAGCTATATTAACAATTTCACTTTCAAGCAGCCATGTGTTTTTCACTCACTTTTCAGAAGAAGAGCCTCACTGTTGATTCAAAAAGTGTTCCTAGAAGGCTCTATTAGCAGTTGCTTTGATTTTTGAAAATTCTTTCCAAGTATCCTTAGTCCAGTATGTATTGGTAGTATGTGGTGTTTATTATTAACACACATGGTTTGAAATGCTTAGTTTCTAGAATGTGCTGAAAGCCACCTCACAAACTGAAGAAGCAAATGTACAGTTGTGTAACTAGGACTAACAAAGCTGATTAGTTGTTTCATTAGTTTTCATGTAAATCAGTAACTGGAAATTCCTGCTCAGATATATTCCATGCATCTGGGAAAATAGCCAGTTAATAAGTGATTACTTTAAAATAACTTCAGCAAAAGCAGAAGCTCGTCAGTTTCTATTGCTGTTTAGCTATGCATATTGATCTTTGTTAGAATTTATTCATGGATAGTACGTTAGAATTTATTCATGGAGATGGAGTGAAAAGTAAGTTTCAGACTTCCATTACATAATGTTTCATCAGCAGAGGACAAGTAACTCCTTGGCGCTGTACCAGTGCTACCTGCTGAAACACTGTATTTGGATTAAAGTTGTTAGAGTGGGTGGGTGGTTGGGACACTGCCCAGCTGAAATAGATGGGAAGGTGATACTTGGGTATCTTTCAGAATACTATCATCTGCCCATAGCTCTAGGTTTTAAATTGGAGTTTGAGCTACGTTTTTCAGGCAGAGAATTAGTAGGATTGTCAAATTCATTGACGTTTAAATTTTTTAAAAATTTTACATGAAATAGATAAGAATGTAACTTCTCTCCCCCTCTCTGTTCCTTTCTTTTATTATTTTTTCAGTCAGTAGTTTTGTTTCTGTGAATTATGCTTCCTGAACAGGTGTATGAAATCTCTCTTCCTTGTTACAGCTTGTAGAGACCTCATTAAAAGGAGAAATAGCCTTTGATCCCAGAAGCGCCTATTACCTTTGGTTTGTGATGGATTTCTGTGATGGAGGAGATATGAATGAGTACCTGCTATCCCGAAAGCCCAGCCGCAAGACCAACACCAGTTTCATGCTTCAACTCAGCAGTGCCCTGGCTTTCCTTCACAAAAATCAAATTATCCATCGTGATCTCAAACCTGACAACATTCTGATCTCACAAAGCAGAATGGATGCTAGTGACTTGGAACCCACTCTGAAAGTAGCTGATTTTGGGTTAAGTAAGGTATGTTCAGCCTCAGGACAGAACCCTGAAGAGCCTGTCAACGTAAATAAATGTTTTCTTTCAACAGCATGTGGGACTGACTTCTACATGGCCCCTGAAGTCTGGGAAGGACATTACACTGCAAAAGCAGACATTTTTGCATTGGGAATTATAATTTGGGCAATGTTAGAAAGGATCACCTTCATAGACACTGAGACTAAGAAAGAACTTTTGGGAAGCTATGTGAAGCAAGGGACAGAGATTGTGCCAGTTGGGGAGGCACTTCTAGAAAACCCCAAAATGGAACTTCTCATCCCTGTAAAGAAAAAATCTATGAATGCCCGTATGAAGCAGCTGATTAAGGAAATGCTGGCTGCCAACCCACAAGACCGTCCTGATGCTTTTGAACTAGAACTCAGATTAGTCAAAATTGCTTTTAAAGACAGCAGCTGGGACACGTGACCTCCAATACCCATAATCCTCTCAACAGAGCTGCTTCAGTTTTTTAACAATGGTGCAGTGCAGCCTTGTGGCAACAAAAAACAAAACAAACCTGAACTGAGAACTTCAGGGTTTAGTTTTTACCAACTGAATTTCTTTTGATTTGCGTAAATTAAAGTAAATTTGAGTTGGCCATTTTGTTATAAATACATTTATATGTGTATTACCAAGATGTTATACTCAAGTGTGGATGTAAAGATGATCATTTATATAAGCTGGCCAAAAAAATTCATGCTTTGAGATGTTCTTGCTTTTCAGAAATATGTTATGGAATATTGCAGACATTCCAGTTTCCTATCACAGTATTAGGAACTCCCATGGAAGAGGAGGTTTGCATGCTGGTAATGCAACCCCTTGTACTTTGTAAAGTAAATCTATGTGTATATATTTATGCATATGTGAGTGACTGAGCGTGTGAGTTTGCATTCCATACAGAGAAAATGCCACTTTTGTTTAAATTATTTGGTGTGAATCTGGATGATTGGGATCTGTGAAGAAAATAAATGAAAAGCCTACTTCCCTCCCCACTCCCAAATGAATTGTGTTTTTTACATTTTTATTTTTATATCCTATAAATGTAAACAAAAAAGGCCTAAAACTTGACTTTATAGACAAAAATGCAATGCAAAGGGATCAGAAGATTTAAAGGTGCTGAGATGTTTCTTAGCTGAGCACTTACCACCTAGTAAGATTGTAGCTGAGGGAATCAAATTACAGACTTATGTAATCATGTGCTAGCTTGTTCCTTAGATCATTAATTATTCAATTTCATTTTATTTGGCTAACCAAATACTCTAACACCTTAGGCTACAGTTTCCTAACATGCCTGCACTTGTGCATCTATAATCCAGTAGCAACTAGAGCACTTTCGGTTTGTGAACTTGGTTTATGAAAATGTAGATAAAATAGTACTCTAAGGCTCTTCCTCCTCCCCCTGCCAAAAAAAAGACTGAAACACAATTTTTCTGTGCCCTTTTGTCTGTTACCCAGATCTGTTAGTCACTTGTGCTTCCTTTCTTCTTGGCATTGATGCAGTTATGTCACTTAATGTGATCGTGCTGTGGGGATGATTTTCTTAAATGGTGAGCATCTCCATTTTCAAATGTGGGAGAGAAGTCCTAAAATTCAGTGTGTGAATGAAATATTGCAGCTTCAGTTAAACCTTTCATGTGGAAAACTTTAACCAATCTTTGCTTTGTTTCTCTACATATTAAGAGGTAGTGTTTTATTCCTTTTTGATTTGATTTTTAATCCTGGGTGGTAAATCTAAAAGTTTTGAAATAGTACAAGGCTTTTAATCCATCTTCACAAAAACTGATTCATATGTTAATGGAGAACTTCCATGAAGAGTGCATTCTAGGGTAGACTAAAACAGCTTTGCAGTAGTGTCATGAACACTAACTAGCTCAGGTGCATGATCTTACTTGTTTACCCTTTAAATTATCATAATTGGGGGAGGAGACCTGAGACTAAATTTACTCATCCAAATGTCTTGTCTGATTGGTGAGTAAAATCTTAAAGTTGCAGTGGGCTTTTAAACAACTTTTTTACAAAACCAAGTTCACAAAATTTTTAAAACTTTCAAAATGAAATACTTCTCATTTGGGATTAAACATTCCCCTGGAATGCTTGCAATCCAAACATTGCACCCTAGTGGTGCTGTGTAAACATCAGAAAGTGAAACTGACCAGTCAGTGTTTACTGTCCCCATGAATGAAGTGAAGTGAACGCTTACCACAAATGAAAAGTACAGTTTGTCGCTCCTAAAACAAAAAGGGAAGGGACCATGAAGCAAGGTTATTGGTCACTTTTCTAAACTTTTAGGAATTTGTAAGAGCCAATTGTATTCTGTCCTTGCACAGTGTAGTGTGGTGTAGCGGGTTAGCAGGGAACAAGGAACCCTGGATTTTATTTTTGACTCGCTTTGTCACCATAGGCAAGTTATTTAACTTCTGTCTCTCTCAATGAGTATACTTCCATGTTTCAAAGGTGTATTGTATGGCTTATTGGTTCTAAAGCATTTAGAAATCTGAAGATGCTATAGAAATGCAAGATGGCAATAGATTTCAGGAAAAGATGTATTGTCGTGTTGAGATGTTGATAGAACACATTGGGCCAGAACCTTAGCTGGTATAAATGGCATAGATTTCATTAGTGCTTTCCTGATTTATACCAACTGAAAATTGGCCCCTGGTCATCTTGAGCAGACTTATCGTGATGTCACTGTCTTTCTTGCATGTGACTTTGTCTATAAAGGTAAGGTTGGAATTTAAACTTTATAATTAATAAATGGAACTTATTGGAAATCATCTGTTCATTCTGTTAATGTTTTGTAAATTGAGTCAGTACATCAGAAGCCCCAGCTTGCCTTTAAAGACAAGGTCACAGTGCAAGGAAGAAGGTAAAGCTGTGACTATGTGTGCAGTGGTACTGCACAATGTATTAGTAACATTCCAACACTGAAAAGTTGATGCTTTTTTGAGGGTGATGAAAGATGGTGCTCTGCTAGAACGACACTCTTGAAGATTTTAAAAATATCAAAATACCAAAGCAGGGATGCTAGTCTGTTCACTAATGTACCCTAAAATGTTGTTCTGTCTTGGACTAATATTTAGCACTTAGCTTCTTTGTGAATCAATTAATCTCTTCTGAAGAGTTTCAAAGGATAACAGTGAACCTGCTTCTTAACTTTTGTTGAGAAATTAATTTGAAGCGATAGTTAATGGATCATACGGTAGAACTGTTGATTTCCCAAAGTGTTTCTTTGCACTGATTGCCACTTTAAAGGCTGGGGGTACCTATAAGACCCTCGCATGGTGCTTAGCCTAGTGGTGGTGGTGAAGCTGAGTGTTTCATTGGTTAACACTGAATGATAGTCCTTGAGGTCTCTGGTTTTTGTGTGATTTTGTTGATCTGGTTTGTGTTTTTTTTGTTTTTGTTTTTTGAATCTTTGATGTAAAACCTTTGATCAAACTATTGTAGCAGCTACAAAATAATTCACCAGCATGACACAAAGGTCAAGATATTCATCAGCACTTCAGAAAGAGAAGACTTTCTAATCTTTCTTTAAAGTTGTAAAATATATTTTATGAAGAATTTATAAAGGCAGAAAATTATTGTGTAATTTATTAAGTTCATGATTGTTTTGAAATAAAATTGGAATTTAAATGAAACCTTTTGGAGACTGTAGAGAAACTTTCTTCCTAGTCAGTGTCATTGGGCTATATATTTAACCATCACCTAAACTACAGACTTTTGTCCGTTCAGTCACTTGCTTGCCAGGAAAGGACTATTGAATGGTATCGGTTTCTTAGTATGTCATTTTCTTAAATGAACTTAGTGCTTATGAAAGGTGCTAGATTGATGTCTTTTGAACCCTGAAGTCTCTTCTCCATTCTTGGCAGAGTTCATGTTTTATTATTTTTTTTGATAACTGATAATATCAGTTTGTTTTTAAGCATTTACTTTTTTTTAATTTTCACAGCTGTCAGAAGTTATGGAGGGGTCAGACAAAAGACCGTGAGATTCAAAAAGTTAAAACTTTATAACAGTTAAAACACAAATTGTCAAGGTCATGTGTCAAAATATACAAAGTAAATAGCCTTAAAGCAGACTCTAGTAACTTCTCAAAAAGCATTTTTCTTTCTTTAAATTTCTGTAAATTTTTGTTATGGAAGAAAATATTTTTTTCATGGGCTTGTAGGTATAGGGTGAAATTTGATGTCTACTGACATTTGCTGATTAAAAATCGAATCCTTCCAATTCTATCTATGTTCATGGAAGAAGAACAACATCAGTAAGTTTTCTTTTGGTTTCCCATCCGTGTGTCACAAATCTGACAGCAGGGACCGATGAGACATAAAGATCAACAGCTAATTTTCTTACCAATAGAAATGGCCCTGTCCATTCAGTCCCTGCTCTCTCTGCTGAGGCTGTTAATGAGGGTCTAAGTCATGGTGGTAAGAACTTGTGTATAAGACCATTAAGAAGTGGTCTGAGATAACAAAAATGTTCTTGTACATACCACTGAAGGCATCAGATTGCAACAGTTTTCAGTCATTGCCACCCAGGGCTGTCTTTTGAATCTCTGAAAGACCCTCTCTTGTTACCAATCCTGTTAGGCTTTTGAGCCTATCCCAGCAGGGTATCTGTAGACGGAGATGCCTCAACCCTTTTGGGTCACTGACATATATTCTGTTAGAACAGAGGTTCTCAAACTGGGGGTTGTGACACCTCGGGGGGGTAGCGAAGTTAGTATGCGGGGGTTGCAAGCTGTCAGCCTCTGCCCCCACATCCGATTTCACCTCCAGCATTTATAAGAGTGTTAAATATAAAAAATGCTGTGTTTTTTTTTTAAATTCAGGATGGGGGAGGGGTCCCACTCAGAGGCTTGCTATGTGAAAGGGGTCACCCATACATACATTTGTGAATCACTGCTTTAGAATGACCTTTGTACTGTTAACTTATGCTCAAATACACACCAATGGGAGGTTCATCCTAGGGGGATGTCTGTGTTGTGCATTGGAATAGTCACTTATTCCAGAACGATGCCACAAACTGTTCTGAATGTGTGTAGAAATTGTCACCAGCCCAGCAGTGACATCTTGCAACATTAGCCTCACTGCAAAGGATTGGAGGGAAGCATTAAAGAAAGGTACTAACTGGCACGTCTCCTTCCTCAAGTATAGTATGTGGGCAGAATGCCCAGATATGACTTTATTGTTTAAATTAGTCTGGTTTTAAGTTGGAGCTGGAAAAAAGCCTCACCAGTCAGAGGGCAGCACAGGTTGCTTGCTTAGACAGATCCTGGACCCAGTTAGATGTAATTGACTCTTTTTGGGGAGGCATGTGAAATGACAGACTCCCTAGCACACTGGGGTCCTTGGCTAGGGCTTCTAAGCACAACAGTAATGCTAATAATTATGATGAAAAATCTTAGTTGTGATAATGAGTGGAAATATAAAAATACTCTCAATGATTAATTTAATTTAAAAAATTATTAGTATGAGTGTTCCAGACTGAGGGATCGTACAACTGGGGTGAAATGATTAATGTATAGAATAGCACAAGCTGTAAACTTTATAAATTCTATTTCCTTGTCTTCTGACTCCCCTGTCCCTCCACCAAATAAATCTTTCATCTTTGCCAGTGCATCTAAATCCTGACCTACGATACCCTATCTATCCCAGTGGAGAAAATGGATCTGGTTCCCAGCTGCGAAAGACTTGTGTGCTAAAATCAATAAGCTAATGCGTTCCTCCCCCTGGTCCTTAAAGTATACACTTTTGCTACAGGATAAAACTGATTTAATTCAAGGCAAAACTGTCCCAATTCCTTGATGGACTGACTTATTTTAATTTTTTTTTTCAGAATGATGATTTTTAAACAAACTAAATTCCCACCCAACAAACGAAATAAAATGCTAAACCTACATCAATTCCAAATATGTATTACAGGTTAATGCTTTTAAAACTGAAATTAATGTGAGTGACGCAATGAAGGCCACATTTTTCAAAATTTAACACTACTTTATTTCACTAACTTTTTGCAATACGTTAAACTCTAGTCTGATCTTGCTCATACTGTATTTATTGGCAGGGCATTGCTCTTTGAAGCTGGGGTTGTGAACTTTACTTGCTTTTGTTTTTGCTTTCTGTGTTCATTTAAATAATGCTCTTCTCTGTGCATTGGCCAATCAGGGCACCTTCCTAAATTGCAGCGTAATGATAGATGTTTCTTTTGCGGTTTAGATAAAATCCTGTCTGAGGAAACCTACAGTAATTATGCCCCGCCCCTTGGAACATTGCCCTCTTTTAAAGTGCTTCATTTTTTTCCCCCTTAACATTGACTGTTTGTTAGTACAAGGTCCATTTAAGCTTGTGCAATCTGCATAATGAACTTGAGGTTTTTGTGTATTGTTTTTTCTTTCCTACCAAGGATTGGTGTTCATGATTCTTTTATGCTTGTGTGTGCCAATTAAATGTCTTTCTAAACTTCTACTGAAGAGCTGTAAGAGAGGAGAAAAGGGTAACGAACTTCTACTAGAATACAAAGGATACTGCTTCAAGGTAAACTAGCAAAAGATGTTTAAACACAAACCATTTTAACAGGGCCCCACAGCTCGCAGGAGACACTGCCAAGTAGCATGTGCTGTGCCTCATTTCTTTTTCGGTCATGGGGTGAGCAGCTGATGCAAAGTGCTGGTTATTCTTAGAGGTACAGTCCCACCAGTTAACAAAGAAGGATTTGTTACACCCCATATTAGATGCCACAAATTGCCTCCGTGTGTCTGACCTATCTGGTGAATATTTATGAAAATACATTAGAAGAATACCGAGCTCTTAGAGTGCTTTCCATCCGTAGATCTCAAAGTGCTTCATGAAGGAGATCAATACGATATCCCCGTTTTAGAGATAGGTACAGAGGTGAAGTGACTTGTCCAAGGTCATCCAGCTGGCCAGTGGTAGAGACAGGAGTAAGAATGTCTTCAGAGGCCCTGTGCAGTGCTCCATCCACTAGGCTGCGCTGCATCAGATTGGCTGGCAAACTGCTGACTAAAACAGAAGGTAACTGTGTAAGGAATGACAAATAGTTGTGCCAACTCTAATATTTACCCAGTTCAGCTAACACATTCTATTGGCTGTAATTCGGAACTTTCAAATGTCCCACTGAGTAATATGGAGCATGGCCACAAGGTGGCACATGATAACCATGATTTTTGCCAGAGTCTGCCTGGGTTTTGAATTGCCTCACTTTAGTGTTGATGGTGATGAGATCTAGCTCTGACTTTATCTGATGAAAAGCACTAAGTCTTACATTTATTTTCAGTGAGAGCCCTGGAGCCTGAAATTTTCTATACAGCAGTGCAAGCTTTCCCCCAGGCTGCTTCTCTAATGTCCCTCAATGTGACACGGAAAGACCATTTCTAGGGGAGTCAAGGTGACCCATTCAGTCTATGGCCTCTGCTGTTACTGCCACAATGGTCCCACTTGTCGTGGTGATTTATTGATGTGAAGCCCTGTTCAGTGAAATCATTTTGATGGGCCTCATAGAAGATCATAGAACATAGATCATAGAATATCAGGGTTGGAAGGGACCTCAGGAAGTCATCTAGTCCAACCCCCTGCTCAAAGCAGGACCAATCCCCAATTTTTGCCCCAGATCCCTAAATGGCCCCCTCAAGGATTGAACTCACAACCCTGGGTTTAGCAGGCCAATGCTCAAACCACTGAGCTATCCCTCCCCCCCCGGAGTTCTCACTGGAGCCTCACTGGAGTTCTCACTGAAGTCATGGGAAGTGGTATCCTAGAGGTGAATCTCCCTTGCTGCAGATTAAGTCCATTACTACTTGTCCTACCTCTAGTGGACACAGAGGACAGTGGCACTCTTACAGGAGAATATCAGGACTCCTAGAAACTATCCTCAAATCACTCCCCTCAGAAAGAGCCAGTTGACACAACCGACTTCCTCCAGAAACTCAGCAACATCAACAACCTCCCTCTGAACATCATCTTTGCCCCTATGGATGTCCCCTCCCTGTACACCAGCATTCTTCACAATGACAGCACTGCTGCTTGCCTCAGATATCTACAAGGCAATGGACAATACTCAGATGTCCACCCCAAACATCACCAAACTCATCCATTTCATCCTCATCCAGAACAATTTTACATTCAACAAACATTTTGTCTAAACCATGGGAATACCATTGGTACTAGGATGACTCCCCAGTATACCAACTTCTTCCTGGGCTGCCTTGAGGAAGAACTTCTGGACAAACACACCATGCAACCAATGGCATACCTGAGATACATCAATGATATTTTCATCCTCTGGACACAAGACTTAAACTCCCTCATAGATTTCCACCACAACTTCAACAACCACCTCCCATCCATCAAACTCTCTAGAACACTTCCCCACTGGCGTCAACTTCCTGGACACCACGATCAGCTTCAGCAATGGAACTGCATGGACAACTACATACAAGAAACCCACTCATCGCCTCATCTACCTTCATAGATCCAGTAACCATTCCAAGCACGCCAAGAAATCTGTTATCTACAGCCAGCGCTCAGATACTACAGAAGAAAGTCCAGCATGTACACCTTTTAACACACTTAAAACTGCCTTTAGTGAACAAGGACACCACCCAAGAAATAGATGCCAGTATGGAATGGATCCCCCCCCAAGATAACCTATTTAATGGGGGGGGGGGCCAAAAACCTCTGATCACATACCCCTAGTTGTCGCCTACCACCCCACACTGGAATCCATACCCGGTATCATTAAACAATTACAACCCATATTCCTCAGGAACCGCTCCTGAAAGAAATTTCTCAAACTAAGAGCTCATCATCAGAATCTAGCTCCCCCCAGCCAGGACTCACCAACTCAAAGCGGCAGCAGAGTCTGCCAAACAGATGCAAAGCTTGCAGATGTATCTCCGCTGCTTGGAAGATCAATTTCCTCTCCCCCCGGCCCCAACACACCTTTCAAGATCCATGGGTCCTACACATGCCTTTCACAACATGTGAAGTACCTCATCCAGTGCACTAAATGCCCCAACAACAACTATGTGGGTGAAACCAAACACTCTGCTCTTGAATGAACTCTCACAGAAAAATAAGACACAACCACCGTATCTTCCATGGGCTAATATTTTTCACAAAATGATCACTCCATATCTGACCTCAGTCCACATTCTCAAAGGAAACCAGCTCAACACCTTCAAAAGATGAGCCTGAGTGCTTAAATTCACAACTTTGTTAGACACTAAAATCATGGACTGAATGGAGACACTGGCAGTTATGGTGGCTTATGACAATCTGTAACCCACTAACCCTTCTCTTCTCCCCTCCCCCACCTTTTTTTATTTTTTGTTCTATGACTGCGGCAGTGGGGGTGGGGTGTTAACAGGCCACTTCACCTTGAATGGTCTCTTACAATATGTGTTAATTACTTATGCTAAACAATCTGTTCCACCTTGTATTTAGCTGAGACACTGAGTACCTTCCCCAGACCTAGAGAAGTGCTCTCTGTAGGTCAAAAGCTTGTCTCTTTCATGAACAGAAGCTGGTCCAATAAGACATTACTTCACCCATCCTGTCTCAGGAAGAGTTGATCCCTGTCCTCTGTGTAACAGCCTTTAGCATATTTGAAGACTCCTGTGAAATCCCCCTCAGTCGTCTTTCCTCAAGACTAAACATGCTCAGTTTTTTAGCTCAAGTTTTCTAAACCTCTTGCCATATTTGTTGCTTTCCTCTGGATTCTCTCCAATTTGTCCACATCTTTCCTATGGTGCGGTGCCCAGAATTGGACACAGTACTCCAGCTGAGGCCTCACCTGTGCTGAGTAGAGTGGGACGGACAGTTACCTCCTATGTCTTACTTACAACACTCCTTTTACACCCCAGAATGATGCTTTTGCCTTTTTTGCAACTGCATCACGTTGTTGACTCATTCAATTTGTGGCCCACTGTAATCCCAGATCCTTTTCAGCAGTACCAGCACTTCCCCATTTTGTAGTTATGCATTTGTTTTTTTTTCCTTCCTAAGTGTGGAGTACTTTATTGAAATTCATCTTGTTAAATTTAGACTAATTCTCCAACTTGTCAGGGTCCTTTTGAATTCTAAGGCTGTCCTCCAAAGTGCTTGCAACATCTCCCAGCTTGGTGTCATCTGCAGATTTTACAAGCATCCATTATTCAAGTCATTAATGACAATATAGACTAGGACTGGCCCCTGTGGGATCCCACTAGGTACACCCACCCAGTTTGACAGTGAACCACTGATGACTACTCTTTGACTACCATCTTTCAACCAGTTGTGCACCCACCTTTATAGTAATTTCATCTAGACTGCATTTTCCTAGTTTGCTTGTGAGACTGTCAGGAGGGACTTTCAAAAGCCTTACTAAAAATCAAGATCTATCATGTCTACTGCTTCCCCCTTTTGCCTTTCTCCCCATCCACTAGGACAGTAACCCTGGGCAAGAAGGAAATTAGGCTGGTTTGGCATGATTTTTTTTTTTTCTCGATAAAGCCATGCTGGCTATTCCTTATAACCCTATTATCCTCTAGGTGCTAACAAATTGATTGCAAGCACCCATCTCCCTTTCCTACCCCGCCTCTCCCCTTCCTATCAGTTCTGTTGAGAAGCTGTAGGTGACTACTGTGGATTAGATACCTTGCATCTCAAACACTTAAACACTGCCTTGATCCTTTTTGTTTTCGATTTATAGACCAGTACTGCCCCCCACACCCCCTCCCCAAGCTCTAGTTGCAGATGGAGGGCCTTCCACCTAGAATGAACAGCAGACAACACCCAGGCATAGAAATCTAGACACTCGCAGCTCTGGTGCATCAGCTCATCTCGCAGTGAGACAGTCATACTGACCTCCAACCATAAGGGACTTTTATGGATTAAAACAAGCAAGTAGAATTGCACCTAGAAACAGATGGGTATGTTACATGCTCACTGTGGCATCCAAATGCTTTTAAAAAACAATCTCTGAATCCAGATGAGTGGTTGCCACCCAGCTTCCCATCACTCTCATCCCGCCAGTCTTATTTTGCCCACTACAGGCAGAGTCGTATATGGCTTTTGTTCTTTCTCTTGCACCTTGGCCCATACTATATTCTCTGAGCAGTCAAGCTGTTCTATGTGCTAGGCAAAATCTGATGTGGCATTCTCAAGTGGAAGGTATACTGAACGTTCTTGAGTTCTTACTATTGAGTCCTCGAACTCTGGTCCGGGAAGGACTAGGAGATGACATGGTAGTAAAAACACCTGAACTCTGTTTGGGCTCTAGCTCAGTGGTTCTCAACCAGGGGTTCACATACCCCTGGGGGTATGCAGAGGTCTTCCGGGGGCACATCAACTCATCTAGATCAGTGTTTCTCAACCTGGGAGCTGCAGCCCCAGGGGAGTCACAGGACAGATTTAGGGGGATTGTAAATGCAGGGTCAGCATTAGAGATTGGCAAGCAGGACGGTGCCTGGGGCCCCAAGCCAAAGGCGGCCACATGAAGCTAAGTTACGTGCTTCAGCTCTGTCCCCTGGGGCTCGGTCTTCAGACAAGGCTCACAAGTGAAAAACAGGCTGAAGTATCCCACTGAAATGTAAGTACAATATTTATATTTCAGTTGATTTATTTGATGATTGTATGGTAAAAATGGGAAAGTCAGCAATTTTTCAGTAACTGTGCTGTGACACTTTTTTGTATTTTTATGTCTGATTTTGTAAGCAAGTAGTTTTCAAGTGAGATGAAACCTGGGGTACCTAAGATAAATCAGACTCCTCAAAGGGGCATAGGGGCAACTGGAGAAGTTGAGAACCAAGTCTAGCTTACACTATTGCTAGCACTGGTGGAGAATTACAGGTCGGGATTTTGTCCGTATAGATGCAGCCCTGAAAGGTCGCCTCACCATGCCCCTTATAGAACGTTGCTCTGAACACAGCGGATACACACATGTACATCTTTTTAAGGGTACACCTTGTAAAATGACACAATATTGCGCACACAAATCTTACAAGCCTGTCCTCTCCTGCTCTCTAGGGCAAAACCTTTGTTGCATTCTAAGTGCCAGCAGTCTCTCTGGGCAAGAAAAAGTTTGAAAGCTTCTGTTAAATGTGTAAAATTTTTACTTAGTTACAGGAAGAAAAGTGGCCTTAATTTTCATCAGTGCAGCAAGCTGACGGCTCACAAGAGAGCCTATCCTGAGGAAACTGAATAGAATTGGAAAATTCAGTTGAGTCAGTGGGTGGCTGTCTTCCAGAGGAGTCAGGATGTCTCACTTTGGGTACGTCTGCCCTGCCGTCTGACATGCGATTGCAGCTCAGGTAGACCTACTCACGCTAGTTTCACCCTTGCTACCATGGCTAAAAACAGGCAGCCTAGGCTATCAACATGAGCGTGTGCCCAGGGTCCTGGAGATGCTTGTACAGCCCTTGTAATTGTGTCTACACAGCTATTTGTTAGCTATGCGACTGTGAGCATGTCAACGTGCTGCAATCACACCTCCGATTGCAGTGTAGACATACCCTTTGTGGCGAAGGACTGTTGTACTCCTGGAGGTGCTGGAATGACTGGCATCCTGATTGCTTCTGATCATTAAAGATCTCGTCTCGCTTTTTGTGGGAGTTTGGCTGTAGGCCTGGCTGTCCAGGTAGACTTCCATCTCTGGAAAACACATTCTCCCTCCCCTCCCTGCAGTCTCGACCGAACGCAGCAGTCTTCAGTTCTTCTCCCACATGTTTCTAGTGTGTAGCCTTTCAAATTATTTCTTGCCTGATCATCTGGGGTAAATTAGAACTGCATGAAGTCCTTAGTGATCTTCCTGGACTCTTCCATTCTTCTGCCTTCCTGGTTTATAAGATGCTTTGTTATGGGTTGTAGGTAGGTAGATATGAAAGTCCTTTGCATGTATTGTTGTCAGCATTGCCAACCCCAAGTGTTTCATATGTTAGGCCCACCAAAAATAATAAGTTTACAAAATAACAAATGTTGGGTTCTTCTGATTTACTCCCTGGCTCTTCAGCCTTTAGAATCCCCATTTTCCAGCATTTTTCCTGCGAACATGAGGGCTGGAGATCTTGTTTAACCCTCCCTTCCTCCCCCCTGAGATTGTCACATGATCACCTGACTCCAGGAGCTGGGGCTTTAAGGAAAACCCTCAGATAGCATGAGCCCCTTGATAAAACTGCAGGAGTGGCCGACACTACTCACCAGTGCATATTAGGGGATACTTTGGGATGGACTTTTAAGGTAGCTTGTTGCCTCAAAGGTGGCCTCTTGTGCAGGTTTCACAATAACTTATGTTGCTGCATCGCCTTTCACCCCAAAGTGCTTGACAAACTATATAAAGGGATCCCTTCACTCACTTGTGAAAGCAGCCCCCTCTGGATGAAGGAAGGTAGCTGTTCTACACTGCAAAGCAATAGTACCTACCTACCCTACCAGGTAGGAGAAGAAATAAAGAGGAACTTGGGATCCGATTGAAACTGCAAGCGGAATTTGAGATCAGCTGAATTGGAAAATTTTGCTGAAAGTGAGGGGGAATTGGGTACTTCTGAAAATTGTTTTCCAATGTGTTTACAGTGGGCTGGATCCTTACATTGATTTACCCAGGCAGTCTGTGCGCGGTAAGCCTGAACCGCTGCTGCTCAGGGCTGGAATAAAAAGGGCTTCTAGTTCTTTGTTGCTCAGCTGAGCTGAGAATAGATGCAGCACTTAGGGATTTAATTTAGTAGGGCAGCAAAAGCAGACACGCTCCCGAGGCTCCAGTCCCGGGAGCTGCCCTTTTCCAGTCTTCTAAGGGAAGCTGGAGCTGGCTGGGTTATTGCTGGCAGATGAGGCCGCAGAAACCTTTGTTGTTGTACCTGGAGAGGAATGTTGGCTTATCCCGCAGCACCCAAGACTGCGTTAGATCGTGACTCGGGGCTCTAAGGCATGATCCGATTCGGCGTGCTTCGTGCATCTGTGCTGCTGGCTGGCGTGGTGGGAGTCTCTTGAGAGCAGCTGGGGACTGTTGCTGGGTGTGCTTTTGTATCTCTGCCTGCTAGGAAGGTGCAGGCTGTCGTCAAAGGTTTGGTAAAAGGGCCAGGCATTAGCAGGAACAATCCCCATCTGCTTGGCTGCTATTACTCACCTCTCTCTTTACCAGAATAGCTGGTTGAATTCCAGCGCTGTAAACAAACTGAGCATAGTAAGCCATGATTCATGCTGGTGGGGGGCTGCAGAGCTAACAATAAGAGGATGTTTTTAACACTGTTTGTTTTCCAGCTTGGCATTTCCAGCGTGGGACCCTCCTGTCCCAGAAAGTTTGCTGAGGGATTCTTCATTTCCCACTCTGGGTGACCCCCTCTCTCCACCATTCTCACTCCATGCAACTGTTGACCAACAGCCGCAAAGCATGGGAAGGACCAAGTGTGTGGGCCTGGCACTCAGGTGCGAAGTAGCTCGCTGGGGTTTTCACACCTCGTCCCATCTGATCTGTGCACAAAAAGCTGGGATCAGCAGTGTCTGATGTTGCCCTGTTCTCCAGCCGGACCTGCCCAGCTTTCTGCAGTGACGGGAGCACTTTGCTCTTCGCAAGTGCCTTCCACCCACTCTGGATGCCAAAGCACTTTACACACACCAGCTGAGATCACTGCAGCCGGGGGTGGGGCTGAAGTTAGAAGCTCAGAGAAGTTAGTAGCCTTTTTTAATTTTTTTTCCTAGAGGTGCTGGGCGCCCTTGGCTCCTACTGCTGTCAATGGGAGCATGGGGGCTCCGCACCTTTGAAAATCAGCCCACACGTGGCTTACCCACACCATGCACAGTGACTCTGTAGCAGAGATGTAGGAATAGAACTTAGGACTCCTGGCTCCCAGGCTTATGTCTCCCTCACTCGTACAGAGACCCACCCAGGTCAGGGGCTAGGATTCTCTTTGTAAGTACATGGACAGTTAAGTCTAGCAGTTAGAGCAGGGCCCTGAAAACCAGGCCACTGGAGTCTGATTTCTGCCACTGACTTCCAGACTGACCTTGGCCAGGGCCGTTGCTCTGGGTGGTAGCTCCCTCAGGAGCTGCAGCGGATTCAGTGACTGCAGGCTGGAGACGTGCTGTGAGATCCTTTGCTGGAAGGCACTGAAGAAGGGCAGAAAGTTGCTCTCCAGCTCAGCACTTTGTCTCCTGTTGCTACATGAGCAGCAGTAAAAAAGCCCTTAAGAAGGAACATACCTATGGTATTTTCACAGTCCATAAAGGCCCCCACCATCCCGCAGGGGGTGGCATCCTTAGCAGGAAAAGCAAGCTCGAAGCTCAGCCATTGCTAGTCACTGTGTACCCTCCCGATGGCACTCAGATCTCTTTCCTTCCCTGCGAGCGGAGTGCATGCAGCTGCCTCTGTCACTTTCCCCGCCGGAAGCAAAGGTCAGGCTGCAAATCATGTGTTTTCTTTACCCAGACCTCCCTCCCCGTTGCTCCTTTATTATTTCAGATGGGCTCGACGGAGACTTCCACCCCCGGGATGATGTGCTGGGGAAGCCGAAGTGAAACCTAGCCCCTTAGAGTTTTGCTAAGGCCCCAATTCAGCAAGGCTCCTGAGCATGTGGAATTCAGCAGGTGAGTGGTCCCATGGGCTTTAATGGGACTAATCGTGTCATTCAAGCTATGCACATGGATAAGTTCCAGGCTGAATTGGGGCCCGATACTGCAGAAGGACCCATGGATCCGTGTAGAGGTTGCCTACTGACATGGGAGGTTGTCTTTGATCGTTCAGTGCTGAGAGCTTGAACCATCTCTAGCTCTTTAGGGCCTTGTGCATGCTGGGAACAAAATCACTGTCGCTACAACGGTGTCTGAGCAGGGTTGGAACGAGCAGACTTCTAGCTCGTTTCCTTGAGCAGTGCCGGCTGGGCGTTTTTATCTGCCAGCTATGGTGCTGACCCATGCTGATAGTGGAGTCGGCATAGCATGATTCTCAGAAGACACCCCTGCCCTCAGTCGTCAGGGAAAGCAGGCCGAACTCTGCTAGCAACACCAGCCTTGTCTGCCATAAAGCTCCCACCAGTGCTAGCACCGTCCTACTGGGGCCAGTGCTCCATCTGTGACTGTCAATTGAACCCGCTCTAGGGCAGAGCAGGCTTAAAGCATGGCTTGGGCCCGTCCACCATGCAAGACCCAGCTGCGCTGGGACACTTCTTTGTTCTAACTAGGGCCCCTACCATGAAGCTGTCTGGTGTAAATAGTCTTCCAGTTATAGAGGTCCTTCGGGCCGGGAAGAAGCCGAGACTTGTGTACGACAGGTGCCACAAATAACTAGGCAAAGTGTCCTGTAGGATAATCCCGAGCGTGAAGAGCGTTCAGAGGCAGCCTCGCTCCAGTCACAGCAAGGACAGTGTGAGCTGTCGCACTCGGGTCCGTGAGAGAGACGTGAAGTGAGTAAGAGGAAGGACGGCATTTCTGCTTTGATACAATGCACGCAATAAATGCACCAGGGAGAAGGCTGGACAGATTCGGTGGGAAGAGAACAGGGAGACAGAAATAACTGAACAGGGGCCAGAACTGTCCTCAACCCTGCTAGCGATTTGCGCCATAGTGGCACCTAAAGGCCCCGGCCACATTGTGCTAGGTGCTGACGTAGAACAAAGAGACGAGTCCTGATCTCATGCTCTGCGTCTACACTAGAGCTATGCACCATGCCCGCATAGCCCCCTCGCCTAGGTGCAGCCTACACCAACCGGAGCGTTTGTCACTGTAGGGACACCACTTCCCAGAAGGGCGTTAACTGTGGGGAGGGCAGCCCTCTTCTGTTCAGTGAGCTGCCCCGACGCTGGGGGGGTGTTGGCATAGCTACGTCAGCCAGGCATGTCTTTTTCACAACCATGACCGAGGTAGCTATGCTGACAGAACTTTCAAGTGTAGATCAGGCCTAAATATATGCAAAAGACAAGTGACTGCATCATCTCATTGTTATCTTGCAATGGTACTGTGCCGATCCCAGCTCCTGGCGGTGCCTCTGGCCAGGCAAGGGGGAGCTGGGCTGATCCTGGCATTACCTCCACCCAGACAGGGGGAACTGGGCTAATCCTTGTTCCTGGCATTGGCTCCCTCCGGCAGCAGGCAGGAAGGAACTGACTGCTGGAGAAAGGTGATTGTTGACCATTGGACTCTGTTTTGCCTGTGATATAAACAAACCAGTCTGGGCTGTAGCCCCAGGTGGATTTCCCTTTCCACTTTCCTTCAAGTCCCCCTTCCTTTTGGCGCCATCGCTTCCGGCAATCGTGCTTCGCGGAAGCTGGGGGCTGCAGTCACTCCCCTCCTGCTGGAGCTGCCCTGGCCGCGTATCGACCTGCTGCAACAGCGTGCCCGCTTTGTATGTTACATTGTCCTGGACTCAGCAGGCCACTGGCGTGAGCAGGAGCCATGCACTAAAAAGTGTGTAAGTGTAAAAACACTGTTGCAACTTCTGTTATAAACCAACCCCAGCTTCCATTATAAACTGACTGTAAATTGAGCATTGAAGCCAGGGGAAGAGCCTGTAAGAACGGTGGTGCTGCAGGGGTAGGATGTAATGTACTCGTGCCCCCAGTGCGTTGTTTCAGGGTTAGGTCTCGCTGGCTTCGATGGGACCAGCGTTGCTGTGACAGGACCAAGCTGCAGCTCTGAAAAGGACGGGAGCCAAACGCATTCCCTGGGAGGGAGGGCGAGCTGGGGGCGGGGGTGATCTCTCTCTCCTTGGGCCCGGTGCCGAATCTCACTTTCCCCTCTCTTGTGTCTATGCTCCTGTCTCTCAAAACGGGGGGCTGGAGCACGGAGAACTGAGCCAGGGTTTCAAGTCTGAATAAGCTGAGAGCAGAAGGAACAAGCTGCCTTGTGCCTGCTTCAGCTCTGCCTGCAGCCCCCGCTGGCTGCCCCGAGAAGTGTGCGGCGTGTTGTTTACAGAGCTGGTCAGTCTCCCTGCCTCGGTGCTGGGGAGGGCCCTTTCCCTGCAGAATGAACAGCCCTCAGGCAGGTCAAAGGGCAGATGTAAAAATAACCCCTGGCTTCACTCCACCTTCCTGCAATTTATAAACTCCCCAGGAAAGACGAAAGGCACGAACCTTCCCCTGGCTGGGCTTGGCCAGCTCTTAACCCTTTTCGCTGCGAAGGAAATGCACCAGCAGGACTTGTGCTCGCCCTCTGCCGGTTCAGAGTCTCGTGTCTAGCACCGTTCTAGGGACAGCGGGACACATGCCTGCTAAGGGACAGTGAGAGGGGAAGTAAGTAACAGAGGTTAGAGCTCAGGCTCAGGGCTTGTGGGGGTTAATGAGCCTAATTCCCCTCTGATGCGGCTTCACTGCAATGTGTGTTGGGGATGGATCTGGGCCAGCGAGTAAATGCAGCAGATGCAGAGAAGTTCTGGGGAACTCCCACCGCTATCCTTGCGGTACCCGCCAGTCCAAGGTCCGATCAGACACAGCCGCCTGTCAGCCCATCAGCGCTCAGTTCATGTTTGCTCGCTCAGCGGGGCTCCCCGGGGAACGTGAATTGCAGTTGAGTTCCTGCTGCCGGGCTGCACCCCAGGCCTCTGAGTAATGAGATGTAAAATGAGAAACAGCTGGGGCCCCCGTATCACTTTGTCTCATTCCAGACCTGGTGCTGGCAGGGAGAGGGCAAAGAGAGGAGTGGCTGTTTGCTGCTAGGAGTTGAGGGTTATCTCCCAGTCCAGACAGAGACACCCACTCCGTTGGTGCAAACTCTTCCCTCCACCCCCTCCTGCAATGCCCCAAATGGCAGCTCAAGCTGCCGAAGCGCAGACAAACTGAGCAGGGGGAATGGTGTGAGGGTGGAACTTGATCTAGACCAGGGGAGGAAAGCCGGTAGGGAGGAGAACAGGACATAGACTCCAGGACTTAAGCCCAGCTCCTCGCTTCCTTTGTTGTGATGGGAATTAGGTGCTGAAAAAACCTTGGTGAATTTGGGGGTTAATGACAGTGGGGCTTGTTTGGAACAGCCCGGGGAATCGGGTGGGTAAAATCCGGCCCTGAGCAGTGATGGGCCTCCGGGCGGTATTTGGATGTTACCATTTGTGGCAGAGTCACACGCACAGGCATCAGCTCGGATTAGCAGTATCGGTGGTTTGTCATGTGTTGTGCTCGGCGCTGCACATACACCTGGGGAGAGTCCTGCCCTGAATAGCGCGGTCGACCTGAACAAGACAGGAAGGATCCTTGCCCCTGTTTTATAGATAGGGGAAACTGAGGCCCAGAGAGATGACGTGACTTGCCCAGGCTCACTCAGGCATCTGTGGCAGAGCTCGGCACAGAACACAGCTCTTCTGTGTCCCGGTCCACAAGGCCAGCCTTTCTCTGCAGCCACTTAAAAGGCCAGAGGTTTCCTGTGAATGTCGGAGTCAGACCACCCGTGCTGCTCCAGGTAGCACACAGACAGGGCAACGCCAGGGCGCCAATTGAAACCTGCCAGGGAGATCAACTGCAGCCACAAATGGATCCTCCCTGGCCATGTGTGCATGCAGCCCCCTCCAGTACCCTAGAGACAGAGATGGGGGCGGGGGGAGCAGCAGGGGAGTTGGAGGGTCTTCTCATCAGGAAAGAAGAGGGTGAGGCATGGATGGTAAAGCAGAGAGGAGGAAGGTAGGCAGAGTTAGCACCGGGGTGTCATTGCAGAAAAATCTGGGGGAGGGAGGGAAGTCATGTCGTTATATGTGATTGTCTATTTCCTGGAAAGTCTGGTGGGTGGAGTGGAAGACCCAATGGAGCATAAAGACCTATGAAAAGTCTGGGGCAGGGGTGGGGGGGGGAACAATTGCCCCATAGCAAATGACGCCTCTGGTTAGGAGGGGGCAGATTATGTGTAAACAAGCGTAAGGCAGATGTAGGGGAAAGGCCGGGGGCAATGTACAGTGGGTAAGATATGGTGGGACAGTTTTAGATAGAGTGGGCACTGTGGTACGTGTTGCATCTGTGCAGAAAAAAGGAATGTGGGCATGAATCTAGGAGAGGGAGGGAAGGTGTTACTGCACTAGGAGAAGGAGGGCAAGGGTTAATGCTGGGTGGGGTCAGGAAAAAAGGGGTTAATTCTGGGTGTGAGCGGGAAAGAGTTAATGCACTGGGTATGAGCTGGAGGGAAGGGGTTAATGCTGGGTGTGAGCAGGAGGGCAGGGGTTAATACACTGGGTCTGAGTGGGAGAGAAGGGGTTAATGCAAGCTGGGGGCAGGTGGGCAGGGGTTAATGTGGGCGGGCAGGGGATAATGCGGGCGGGAAGGGGTTAATGCAGGCTGGGGGGCGGGCAGGGGTTAATGCACTGGGTCTGAGCTGGAGAGAAGGGGTTAATGTAGGCTGGCGGCGGGTGGGAAGGGGTTAATGCAGGCTGGCGGCGGGTGGGAAGGGGTTAATGCAGGCTCGGGGTGGGCGAGCAGGGGTTAATGTGGGCGGGCAGGGGTTAATGCAGGCTGGGGGTGGGAGGGAAGGGGTTAATGCAGGCTGGGGGCAGGCAGGAGTTAATGCAGGCTCGGGGTGGGCGAGCAGGGGTTAATGAGGGCAGGCAGGGGTTAATGCAGGCTGGGGGTGGGAGGGAAGAGGTTAATGCAGGCTGGCAGTGGGTGGGAAGGGGTTAATGCACTGGGTCTGAGCTGGAGAGAAGGGGTTAATGCAGGCGGGCGGCAGGCGGGCAGGGGTTAATGCACAGGGAGGGGATGGCTCTCCCCTGACCCTGTATATCCCGTAGCCGCTCCAGGCCCTGGCTGAGCTCAGTTCCCTGGGAGCTCTTGGCAGGGCAGGACCAGCTGGCGCTTGACTGGAGATGCCTTAGCCGGGCTTGGTGAGTTCACCCTCTGTGTTGAGGCACCACTTGCCTGGAGCCCCCTACCCTGCCCTGCCTTGCCCTGCCTTAGAGCCGCGCTGCTCAGCTCAGCAGAATTTCTGCTGCAAGGCTGGGGTGGTCCCAGGGGGCAGCAAGCAGGGCAATTTCTTGGGGCCCCGTGCCACAGGGCGGGGGCCGTGAAGCTAAGTTGCTCAGGCTTCGGCTTTAGCCCCTCATGGCGGGGCTCAGGCTTTGGCTTTCTGCCCTGGGCTCCAGTCAGTCTAACACCGGCCCTGGGAGGTAGTAATGGGGGCATGCGTGGCAGTGCCAGGCTCTGTGGGCAGGGCGTAGTGTCTTGTCCCTTGGGGCAGGCCGTGCCCTGCTGTGGGCTCCTCTGGAGCCCTGTTTGCTCTGTGCAGCCCTGGTGAGCGGGTGCTACCTTTGGGCGTCCGGCTCGGGGCCCGAGGGAGGCTGGAGACCTGGGCTGGTTGCTTTTGGGAACTGAGGTCTGGCTGCCCTGTGTTTAAGAGCGGTCTCTGCAGGGCACGGGCCAGGGAGGCGGGTGAGTGTCTGCCCTGGAACTGCTTATTTATAGCACTACATTTAGGAGGCAGAAGGTCAGCTCTTTGGGCTTTTTATAGCAGGGGTTTTTTTTTGTTTTTTTCTCCTTGCATCCTAGTGGCTCTGGGATAACACAGGATGGGATCTAAGCTCCCAAATGGAGAAACTTTGGTCTAGCTTCAGTGCTGTGTTAGGATCCACAGGGGAACGCCCCCAGGGGGAGCCTTCCTGCAGCCTTTGCAATCAACCTCTCCTTGGTGAGCAGTGCAGGGGGTGATCTTTCGAGATGCATGTTTTTCCCCCCCTGTGAGCTCCAGGGCTGGAGCCAGGTGTCTGGCAACAATGGGCAACGAGGCATCTCATGCGTTGGCTGCTGCTGTCCCAACTCATGTGGCATGTGTCTTGGTACGGCACCTCGCCCATGGTGAGTCTTTTGTCTTGGGGCTGGATCTTCAATCAGGGCCAGGTTTTCAAGTGCTCAGCTCCTGTTTATGGCCAGTTTTTCAAGGGCATTCAGTCATCAACCAAGCTGAGCTCCGCTGAAAATCTGGCCTTTGGTGTCCTGGCCGTATTCTCACTCGGGAACTCTCTCTCTGCCCTGGCAGTTTCACCTGTGCAGCATTCTTCTCCTTTTCCTACACCAGCCGTTGCTATCGTGTGGCGGTGGGCTGCTCAAGACCTGCTGCATTCCACCCCATAGGTGGGGGCAGTGATCCTTACCTGGCTTTACATACAGGACTGTTGTGTGGCTTAATTCATGGACGTGAAATGCTTTCAGGTTCCCCGCAAGGTGCTGTACCCAAGCAGAGCGGTGGTGGTGTGGTAGGAACAATCACATTTTGACTCAGAAACTCCACGGCAGATCTAGCTGGAGTATACTGGGGAGAGCTGGCAGAAAACTTTCCTGGCAAAATATGGAGATGCGCTGAAATAAAACTTCCCTGTGGGAAAAAAACTGTTTGTTTGTCTTGCGATAGCATGTGAGAGGCTCAGTCAGTGCACCAGGACCCATTGTGCTAGGCGCTGTACAAACCTAGGACAAAGAGACAGTCCCTGCCCCCAAAAGCCTGTCTGTAAGACCAGAGACGACAGATGGATGTAGGCAGACAGGGCGGCACAAGGGAACCAAAAATGTTGTTTTTTTTATTACTTTTTTTTAATTGGGAAAACGCAAAAGGAAATGGTTTGAACGAGTGTTTCACTTTGATGGAACACATTTCCTCTCCACAGTATGCATCCGATGAAGTGAGCTGTAGCTCATGAAAGCTCATGCTCAAATAAATTGGTTAGTCTCTAATGTGCCACAAATCCTCCTTTTCTTTTTGCGAATACAGACTAACACGGCTGTTACTCTGAAACATTTCCTCTCCCAATTTCTCAGCATACCAACTTTTTGCTTCATGAAAATTCTCACTGTTTTGACTTTTCCTCCTCCTTTGGGATGAAAGCAAATGTGGAAAGAGGGATTTCCTGCAGGCTGGAAATTCCATTTCCCCAGTGGCTCTAATAACAGCTTGGGAGCTGGCCTGTTTGCTCCCCCGCTGACTTGATCTCTGCCCTGAGAGCTGGAGTTGAAATTTCTGCACTCAGGACTGATCAAGGCAGTGAACCTTCCCATCACAAATGCCCCTTCGGAAGGCGGCAGGGAATTTGTGCCTTTATATCATGCAACCCCTCTTTGCATGAGCGAACTGGGTAAGCCAGACCCTGGGCAGCCTCTCCCTGGGTGGCATGAAGTCTCCGTGTGAAAGTCTTCCTGATCTCCAGCGTGTGGGATCTTTACCATGACCGTGCAGGTCAGAAGTGTGTGGTGGGATTAAAGGGCAGGAAAGGCAGAAGGAAGTGGGGCTCAGCTGGTGGAGGGTTTGGGTGCTGGATTCAGCATCTCAGTGGGTGCTGATCCCTTCCTTCCTAACACCACAGTATCAAACTCCAGCTGTTGCCTCTTTCTCAGTCTCGACTCTTGCTTCTCGTCTCAGAAGTCTCGGTTGGTTCAGCTCCAGGGCGATCTGGCTCTGCCATAGACTTCCTGTGGGATCTCGGGCAACTTGCTTAACTGCTTCATGCCTCAGTTTCCCCACTTGTAAAATGGGAATGAGATGGACGTGCCTCCGGGGGATGTTGAAAAGCTTATTTTTGTTCTTGTTTGTCATGTGCTTGGAGATCCTCAGCTGAGAAGGGCTAAGTGTTCATGAGACAAGTTAGCTGCGGGGGTGTCCTGAGTGTTCCCTGGCAGGCTGGAGGGGAATTGTGGGGGGAGGGAACGCAGCTCAGAGTGTGGATGGGCTTTTCTCCAGCAATGGGCAGAGAATGGTGACTGCCTGGGGCAAGCAGGCTGGTTAACCATTAGCTTCCGATCAGTCACTTCAGCACCATTTGTGTGTCTTCTGTTAAAGGAAACCATCTGCTTGGGCCATTTACAGCTTCTGCATCTGACTCCAGGCCCCCTGCACTAGCTGCTGTCAACTTCAGCACCAGATTTACTGCCCTAGTCCCACCCTGGCCCCTCTTTAGCCAGCCCCTTAGGCTCAGACCTTGCTTTGTCCTAGTCCTTCCCTGGATGGATGGTCAGTTGGGAGGTGAATAAGAGCCATTATGCCCAGTGGGCTAATAACGGCTCTCTGGTGGTCACGATGCCAGCAGTGACCTCTGGCTGCTCATTTAGGGCCTCCTATGAATTAGGAATTAGTCATGGGGCAAAGCCAGGGGGGATTTTGCCCTTTCTAAGCCTTGTTTGTTGGAGGCTTGTTCGCTGTGAATGAGAGGTGGTTGGGATCTGAGCCTGCAAAGTTTAATGGTTCGGGGATTGGCCCACCTATTCCAGGAGGAGGCTCTTTGGTTGCCGAGGATAAAGGGTCTCAGAACCAGACAGGTACTTGTTTATATGACAGTAGCACACTGAGGCTTTGCACGCATATCTAGTCAGAGCCAATCCCTGCCCCAAAGAGCTGACCATCTAAATAGATGAGCCAGATGGGGAAACTGAGTCACAGAGACAAAGGGGGAAGTGACATGCCCAAAGTTGCCCAGCAGGTGAGAGCTGGGAGTAGAACGCATGTCTCCTGACTCCTAGTCCAGTGCTCTAGCCGCTTGGCCATGCTGCCTGCTGGGGGACTCTAGCCCTCGACAACCACTATGGAGTCAGTGTGTCAGCTGGCTGAGACTTGGACGGATTAAAAAAAGCCTTTTTCTTGTTTTCCTTTCTGAAAAGGGAAACCCAGAAGGGAGCCTGTCCCAACCCGGGGCCGCTCAGACGCTGTGATTATTCTGAGCCACGCGGAAGGCGAGTGGAGCCAGAAACGCCCTTGTGGCTTTTCCACCTCCTGCCGTCTCGTTCCTCCCCTCCCAGCTGCTCCAACCTGGCTCCTCCCTTGCTCCCCGAAGGTAGCACTGGCCGTGCTGGGGGCTGCCGGGAAGCGTGGCACTTGATGGCCGGATTGTCTTTGTTCTGCTACCGTTGGGCACATAAAGATAAGGCTGCGGGCTCCGGTATTTTTTCCTGTTTAAGTTGCTCTTGGAAGCTCTGCAATAACCCAGGCTGTTCAGTGCTTTCCTTTTCCTGCGGTGATTATTCCCACCTAGGAGCCTGCTGCTGTCTAGAAAAAGGCCCCGTCTTCTGTCCCCTCCCAGGCTCTCTGCTGTGCATCTGAGCTAGCCAGTCCGGCTGTTGTGCCAATGGGCCATGTGCCCTCCTTGGCTCCTCCTCGGCGTGAAGCACGGTGGCATCCCAGCAGAGCTCAGCCTGCGATTTCTCCTTTTCCAGCATCCTGGCAGCTATGATGCTTCAGAGGAGCTGGGGCTGCCCCGGCGGGGAGAGGGGGAAGTCGCACCCATCGGAAAAATCGCCGGGCCCCTCAACAGCCCGACCCAGGCCGCTCTGAACCGCACGCCGCGTCTAGAGGTGGCATCAAAACCCTCCCTGAAACCGCAGCCCCGGCCGGCTGCCCCATCCCACCAAAGTGCCCCCCTCCGTCTCGTCAGTGTCTCGTTTGCTAAGCGGCCTTCTGCGGTAGTTTGGTTTCCTCCTGGCTCCTTGAACGCAGCCATGGGGGTGGGTGGTTCACAGGGGCATCTAGCCCAGCCCCTTTACTGGACAAGAAAATCAAGCACCTTCCCCGCTCTCCTCAGCTCCGGGTTGCCCCTTCGCCAATGCATTCTCCTCCTCTTCCTCTCCTCCATTCCTCTACCCCCATCGTCTTGGGCTCTGGACTCTCTGGGTGCCCATCTCTGCCATGGTGAGGGGGGGGAGGCTCCAACCAGAACCCTTGTCTCCCCCCAACATGGGGGGTGGGGGGCAAGTCCCAATTTGTGGGGGAGGTGGGGCCTGAACAGACTCCTCCCCCTGGGGCTCTTGTCTTCCTCTCGCTCCTGAATCCTTGATCGATCTCCCACAGAGCAGGCAGCAGCTCTGGGCTGCCCCGTCCCCTGCTGCCATATCCAGGCTCTCTCTGGCTGCGGGGCCTCGTCCGAAGGATCTTGCTTTGCTCCATCTCTGGCTGGTGCAGCTGAGTTGGACGTGCCGCTGCCCGCTGGGGAGAAGACTGTGCTGGGTACAGGCTCCTCCTGACTGCATCCTCCACAGCCATGGAAAGCAGCTGGGCAGCAAGCAGAGTGGAGCTGGGGGGGGCTGCAGCCTGGGTGCCATATTATTCTGGTGGGGAGCGGGGCACCTCTCTGTGCCCACACTGTGGTGTTGCACCGGGGAGGAGGAGATGGCATATATATGTGTGTGAATGACCCACCTTGAGATGATGGTTCCTGCTCAAAATGGTCCTTCTCCTGGGGGAAGCTTGGGTGCTACATTATCCGCGTCCCCATTCCCCGCACAAACTGGAGACTTCAGAACTTCTCCTGTGGTGGGACCAGGTCCTTCCCCATCTTGGGGATGGACGGCAGCTGCCCGTTACCCATGCAGGGCCCTTCGCCAGTGGTGGTGGTGACAACTTTCCTATTACTAACCACTTCCCTCCTCTCCTTCCAGGGGCTGAGTGCACCTTCACCACGGCCACCGAGGACTGGCCCCTGCGGTGGGGCAAGGGGCAGAGAGCTGGTTTCCGGGGCTCCCTGTGGACAAGGAAGCTGGTGCCAGAGAGCCCCTCTTGCAGTCCCGTCTGGATACAGGCTCCTGCTTCTGGGTGAAGAGCCACGTCTGTGTCCTGTTGCCCATGTGAGGGGCTGGCCTTAGAACAGTGTGGATTTGGGGTTCAGGGCTTTTGCGCTATGGTTCCCCTGAGGGGCCCCCCATTGCAGGTCGCCAGGCCCTGTCCCTGAGAGCCGAGGTGCCAGAGCACGAGACCATGAGGCCTGTGTCTCCTGCAAGCAGCGCATCCCCCCTGGGGCTGCTGAACCGGGGCCCGGAGTATCTCCGCAGGCAGATGGAGGTGGGGAGCGGGGGCCGCACCCCGAGTGCCGTGGAAAGGCTGGAAGCCGACAAAGCCAAGTATGTCAAAACCCAGCAAGTGATCAATAGCCGGCAGGAGCCGGTGCTGCGTAGCTGCCCCCCGCGGCCTTCCCCTCGCAGCAGGAGGCGCCTGACTCTCCACCAGTGTCACGAGATCTGTCAGAGCTCAGAGCTGGGCCGAGAGAGCCCCAAGCAGAACGGCCCCAGGAAGCTGCTGCCTTCCCCCCAGTCCCCCGTGGCGCGCAGGGGCAGCAGCAAACGCCTGCTGAGACCAGACTCGCTCATCATTTACCGGCAGAAACGGGACTGCACGGCCGTCAACAAGGAGAATGCCAAGGGCTCCGGCCTGGTCAGGCGGCTCTTCCAGGGGCCTCTGAGAGACAAACTGCCCAGCTCCCCCTCCTCCAGGGGCCTGGACGACGGGCAGCAGGGGCCGGAGAGAGACGAGACCCCCATGGTGTGGGTGCCAGTGGAGAAGGAGGCTGCTAGAACGCAGAGCCCAGGGGGCGGCATCTTCAGCCCGAACGCGAGCCCCGTGGTGCAGCCTCCACACGGCACCCAGACGCACCTGCCCAGCCCCCAGTCGGGGCCAGGCCCGAAGGAGGCCAAGAGGGAGCTGGGCCGAGGCTGCTCCCTGCCCCTCTCCGAGAAGGAGAGGTTTTTCAACTACTGCGGCTTGGACCGGGACCTGGTGGAGGTGCTGGGCAGGGAGAGGTTCGGTCCTGCTGGCTGGGACGCGGCCTCCTCCTTGCTCCTGGGGAGCGCGGGCTCGGCCGGCTCGGAGCTCAGCGGGCCAGCCCATTCCAGCGGCTGCGAAGCGGGGCCCGAGGCGGAGGAGCCGAGCACGCGGCTCTGCTCGACCGTCTCCATTATCGAGCGCAACGCCCGGGTGATCAAGTGGCTCTACGGCTGCCAGCGAGCCTGGACCACGGCCAGGGAGTCCACGGTCTGAGGGAAGGGCCCTGGCTGGCCTAGAGAGACCCCGTCCCGTCTCAAAGGCTGGGGGCAGGCGATCTCCACTCCAGCTCAGGGCCCACACCTGCCAGCCCGGCCTCCAGCGAAGGCCATGGCAACCACCCCCAGCTTGCTCTCAGCGTGGGCAGGAGGCGTCCTGGGGCATGAACCAGGCAGATCGTTTGGCCCCTGGGTGAAACAGACGCTGGGGGGGAGATGCCCTGAGCTGGCTCCTCCCTCCTGGTCTGCTCCTGCCTTGTATGTGCAACTACCCACAAGCACCTGTCTGCACTGGGGCTGCCAGCTGGGGGACTGTAATGTAAATGTGGGGGGCCCCAGGTGCTTCCAGCACCGCATGGCTTAATCCTGCTGAGCGGGGAAGGGGGTGCGGGTGACATTCACCTCTGAGGGCCAGTGTGCTCAACAGAGACTTTCCTCTTTTGAATGATATTTTAAAAGTTGCCCGGGGGAGGCATTGTGCTGGGAGAGGGGGCTTGGAGCAGCTCCCCCTGGGCTGCCCCCCTGCTTCTGCTCCCCCTCGGTTGAGTCTCACCCCCCTCGAGCGTTTGTAGCAACAAGACTGGAAGGGGGAGACAAACTGGCCCTTTAAGCCTTTCTCTGCTGCTACGCTCTCAGCCTGGCCCCTTCACTGATGCAGCCGGCCCTGCAGTAGGTGAGGTCGTAAGGGCAGAAATGGACCCTCTGGCTGCGTGGTCTCCTCCCTCGCTGAGGGATCCGGGAATGGCTGGAGGTGCTGGCATGACGGTCGCAGGTTGGGGTGTGTTTAGGTGTGTGGCTGCACCATGAGAACAGGATCCAGCTGTAACTAACAGCAGTGTGGGCAGCCATGGGACCTGGCTGTGCCAGTCCTGGGAGCCCCCGCCCCCAACGCTGCAAAATACGCCCCCTCCATGAGAAATTTTCATTTTGGCTGGATCTGAAAAGTTGAATAAAGCCGGCTGTGTTTTAAATCCTGCCGTGTGTGATCTCTGCTCACCTGCGAGGGGCAAAGCCGGTGAGGATATGTCAGAGCTGCGTCCCGTCTGTGTTTCCCTGCGCCCCCCCCCCCCCCCCGCCACTCCACGTGGGAGCAGAGAAGCAGAGTGAACTGAGGAGGGCTCTGAGCCATTGCCTCTCCTCTTCCCGCTAGAGCCGAGCAGAGGGGTAGACAGAGGGGAGGCGACTGGATGGCAGTGGGGCATGCTGGGATCATGGCCAGGCTCAGGTGGGGTACAGGGCATCACCAGTTCTCCCACCCCTCTCCCAGCAGCAGAGTTCAACATCATTCTGGAGAATCTGCTTCTCTGTGGCTGGTGGGCCAGTTTCCTCCTGGGGGCTGCAGGAAGATGCCAGCAGGCTCTGCCCTCCTGAGGCCCCTTCCCTCCCCCCCCCCCCCCCCCAATATCAGCTTTGCCTTCAGCAACTTCTGCTGGCCACCATCCCTAGCCTTGCTTCCCTGTCCCAGCCCCCGCAGGGCGGAGCTGAGCTCCCAGGAGTAGAATGATCCTTCCCAGCCTGTGCAGATTCCAGCCTGACGGGAACCTGCCTGAGTGTGCTCTGAGGGATGATTTACTCCTCCTTTCAGGAGCCTCGATCACCCCCCGTGACCTGTGCCCTCCTCCTCCAGGTGCAGGAGGGCTCTGGCACCCGCTGTGCTCCAGAAGCTCTGCCGTGATTAATGGCTCCCTTTAATCTGCAGGGGAAGAGTCGTCAGGTTATCTTAGGGGAGTGCTGAACCAACCGACTCCTTTCATGGCCTCTGCTCCCCCCCTCCCCACATGGGCAGTGGCAGCTGCCTCTTGGGGTCACACCTTCCGCTTGACTTAAAACACAGATGGGGTTCATGCCTCTAGGACTTTCCCAGCCAGCCCCACCGCTGGCTCTAGCGGAAAGGCCTGTAACTGGCCGGGAGGAATGGCCACCGGGAGAGTGGTTCTCTCTGGTGGACCATGGAAGGGGAGCTCCTTGGGTGTGGGAAGTTGAGGCAAGAGGGCCCTTTAACTGAGCAGTCCTCAGAGTGGAAAGAGGTGGAGACCCAAGATGGAGCCTCTGCCTCTAGGATGGTGGGTTGAAAGGAGCCCCTCTTATGATTGACTGAAAACTGGAACAGTCCAAAACCTGTTCAGTGTCTTGGGTTATGAGTTTGTTGGGCCTCAGTCCGGCTCATAGCAGCCATAACATTGCCAGGGTGGGAGGCCAAGCACTCAACAGCGCTGGCCATCCACGCTTCTGTCTTTGCACTGTGCTTCCTGAACAGCTTGGCCTGTGACCCACGGTACGGGAGTACTGCCAACTCCTCGGTCCACAGGGCTCTATGCCTGTGGCATTGGGGCATAGCAATGCCCCAGAGTCATAGCAATTAATCTTTGTATTGCTTGAGCTGTCCTTTCTTACAGCCAGGTGCCTCTGTCGCCTGGCCTGCACTGTTAGCAAATAACACCTGGATTTCAGTATCTCACTAGTGTAGGGGGCCCTCTGAAGACCTGGGGGGCCCACTATCCACCTTAAAAACTGTCTGGGACAGTCCCTGTCTATTCGAACACCTGTCTGCTTTGTGTTTGGGAGCTGCCTGGCAGCCCTGAATCTGAGATCTTCGAGCTAGCCACCGATCTCCTTCAGAAAGTTACATCCTCGCTGCTGCAGCCAAGAGGAGCAGATGATGCTTCAAGTTAATCAGCTGGAACTGCTGAACTCTTGGGCTTGTACCTGGCGTTCTACACGTTTACACTTAGTAAGGCCTCCTGGAAGCTGGGCTAGGTAGGTCTGGCTGGGTGACCACAACGGTCCTTTCTGGCCTTACACTCTATGAATGAAAAGGAGGACTTGTGGCACCTTAGAGACTAACCAATTTATTTGAGCATAAGCTTTCATGAGCTACAGCTCACTTCATCGGATGCATACTGTGGAAAGTGTAGAAGATCTTATTATATACACACAAAGCATGAAAAAATACCTCCCCCCACCCCACTCTCCTGCTGGTAATAGCTTATCTAAAGTGATCACTCTCCTTACAATGTGTATGATAATCAAGTTGGGCCATTTCCAGCACAAATCCAGGTTTTCTCTCCCCCCCCCCCCCCAAACCTACTATCCTGTTGGTAATAGCTTATCTAAAGTGACCACTTTAGTGGCTAAATCATTATGCAAGGTAACCTATTTCCCCTTGTTTTTTCCTACCCCCCCCCCAGACGTTCTTGTTAAACCCTGGATTTGTGCTGGAAATGGCCCACCTTGATTATCATACACATTGGAAGGAGAGTGGTCACTTTAGATAAGCTATTACCAGCAGGAGAGTGGGGTGGGGGGAGGTATTTTTTCATGGTTTGTGTGTATAAAAAGATCTTCTACACTTTTCACAGTATGCATCTGATGAAGTGAGCTGTAGCTCACGAAAGCTTATGCTCAAATAAATTGGTTAGTCTCTAAGGTGCCACAAGTCCTCCTTTTCTTTTTGCGAATACAGACTAACACGGCTGCTACTCTGAACTCTATGAATGAAAACTGAAGAAGTTTGATCAGTTCTTTTCTCATGCTGTAGACTTACTGACACCTAGTGGCTGCTCTGGGAACAACAACTGAGTCAGGATGACTTTTATTAAAGTTTACCCCTTTGATCTTCTTTCTCTTTCGCAGACTTGGGGGAGGAGGGAGGTTGGGGGAGGCTTTATATTGTTAACGAGAAATTAATGACTGAGGGGTAGGGCTGTAAAATTGGGCCAGGAGCTAAGGGCTAGGCTGCAGGATTCATGTGGAATCTATCCCCATTGTGCTGGTGCCAGGAGTGGGAGTTGAGAGGCCAGGCGAGGGGCTGGCTGGGCCCGTGCTCTGTAAGTGGAGATGCGACAATATGGAGGGGGTGGAGGTGCTTTTGTAAAACCTCATTGGCCAGCTCCCATGCCAGGAGTTTGGGTGGGATCCCATATCCTCTGAACCTGAAATTGCAGGGGTGGGGCACTATTGGGATAGAGGATTCCCACCATATCCCAGGACTAGCAAGAAGGTTAACAAGGCACCATGCTACATTAAAGCCACTCCTGGTCCAGCCCTCAGAGATCCCAGCTCCTGCCTGGTCTTTATCCCTTTTTTTATACATAAGCAAAACAGAAGTGAGAAGAATGAAGGCCGGAGAGGCTCTGATGGGCGAGGTGGCTTCCCTGAGCATATGATATTCCTCATGTGCTCTGTAAGCCTTGCTCTTTGTGTAGAAAGAAATACCTGCACCTCAGGGTCAGATGCAGATAGAGGCACTGCATGGGACAGGGGGTGCAAGTGGGGGTCATGTTCCCCCCCCCAATTTCTGCCAGGTTTTATATACCCTGTCCTGAACCCCGCTGCATGCCACCAGAACCTTTACATTGTGTGTCCCGTCCCCCCCTCTGCTGTCAACAGTTATGAATCATCTCTGGGTGCAGGAAAGGTGAACTCTTCCCCAGGAGGAGTAGGGCTTGGTTGGCCTGTGCACGATTGTAGAGATGGTTGAAAGGATGTCATGCGGTCCATGCAGGAACTGAATCTGTCTTAAATTTCTCTTGGTGGCCAACTCTCTGATGCCAGAGCAGAGACTGAGAGAACCCGGTGGGCGAGTGGCTCGCAGTCCATCGGCCCACTATGCTGGTCTCTCTCTTTCTTGGGTTCCCCCATTGGAAAGCAGCTCAGGAGAGGGGGCTGCATAGGCCTGGTGAGGGGAGAGGGAACCTGCCCCTCTAGGTTATCCGTTCTGAGCTGGGGGCGATGGACCTATCTCACTGCTAATCCCATCCTAGAGGGGTGGCTCTATACTGTCCTTAAACAGCCGCCATGGACTCCAAGGTTGTGTATCTACAGGCATGATGTAGGTCGTGCTCTGTGAATTACCTGGCCCTTGACATGGTGAACGTTCTCCCTCTGCCAGGCTCCCAGGTAAGTCACTCTCAGGTCGGCTCGGGGCCAGTTTCCGCTGGAGCTTTAGTGCGTGCAGCAGCTTATCCCCCAGGGACTAAGCAGAGAATGCTAAACTCATCTCATTCGGACTCAGGGGGTGGATCCTCAGTGGGTGTAAATAACCATAGTTCCATTGAAATCACTAGTGCTATGCCAATCTCCACAAGCTGAGGATCTGGCCCAGGTTGTCTGGTTTGCCAGGCTGTTTTTCCACTAGACTGCTCAGTAAAGCAAGGGGACGTTTGGCCCTGTTGCTAAATGCTCCCCCTGGGGCTCAGCTACTCTGCAACCATACTGAGTAAAAATGTGAAGACCTTTCTGGTTGCAAAGGGGTGACTGTCCTTTGCAGTGCAGCCCTGAGCTTGACGCTGAGCGCCGTAGAGATGACACAAAGAAATAATCCCAGGCCGAGCAATGGCCTCGGATTGTGGAAAAGGGGGTTGAGGGAAGGGATCTTTACTTCGTACACTTCTACATATGATAAAGATCAGCTGAAACTCACTGCAAATGACACCGTCAGTGTTAAACAGGCACAGCGGCAGGAAAACGCCTTACTCATGTGCACGCTGCAAATGCCCCAGCCAGTCAAACTGCAGCCCCCATCCACATGTGATGGTGGGTCTGAGTCCCAGAAACAGAGTTTCATGCAGGGAAGCTTGGCTGGGTCGGTTCCCTGGGGCTGGGCGATCCAGGCCTTACAAGGATCTGTGGATCAGTAATTGACAAGCTTCAGGGCAGCACCATGAACACCTAATTCCAGAACTCCTCCTGCTGGAGGGTGAGTTCTTGGCACTCCTTAGCCAAACACTAACCCAGAGGTGCGAAGAACCTGCTCCTTCTTATCCAGGCTTTGGCCAAAGAAAGTGTAACCAGGGCAGCCAGGCTTTCAGACACGAGTTAGGAAGGAAGCCACCACGGCCAAGATCTTTAAAGCGCCTAGTGATCTTTGGTTTTTCATTTTCAGGGTATCCAAATGGAGCCACCTTTAAAGAGGGTCTGGCTTTTCTGAGGTGGGTGCTCTGCTCTTTCAACAAACTGGGCCCCCTTAAGGTCTCCCAGGCTCGGCACCCACAGTCTCTGGTCACTTCTGAAAGCCTTGGCTTGCCAGGTATGGGAAATCCCAGTACGCAGAACTGCAGCTCCTCAGGCTATGGGCTTCCACCACTCCAGCCATGCAAGGATCACAAAGCGCTCTAGGTACATTAATTGCTTAGTCCGTGGGGCAGGATCAGCCCAGTCACCTCACGCCATGCCTGGGAGGTAGCAGATAGGCTCTTGCTCAGATTTCAGATATTGTGCAAAGAGATTACAGGACTTGCCCAGAGTCACTCAATTCAAGTCAATAGCAGAGCAGGGACAAGAACCTGGCAACCCACGTCCCTGCTCTAACCGCTAGGCTGCAAGCAGGCTGTACAGTACGGGCAGGGAATGCTTAGCCCTGGGAGAGGCGTTACACACTGGAGTGGTCCCAGAATCTCTCCCCCGACAGTGCAAACGGTACAGAACACAAGGGGGGAGCTCAGTGGAGACCTCGCTCTGACAAGTGCTTCCCAGCAGTGGGGACCTCATCCATACCCTGCAAAGAGGCCAGAGCTGCACCAGGGTGATCCACGGGGGGTGTTTTCAGCTGTTTCAATGCTTTACCTACTTGAGTCTCCTGGGCCTGATGGGTGCTGGCTGGACCTCCCCTGTGTCCCCAAGATGCTACCCCGAGCCCTGCACTCCCAACCCAAGTGCCGCTGTTGGCCCAAGGCGAGGCGAGCAAGGCTCCAAGGCAGGCGAACCCTGCAGGTCCCTCCTTCAGCCTCAGAGTGCTGACTTCCCCGTGCCCGGCCACGTGCGCAGGCCCAGAGGGCGTCACTGTGAGCAAAGCCCATGGAGACCAAGGTCCCCCAGTGAACCACAGAACTTGGAGATGTGAGACACTCTAGTCTCTCCACCCCAGGGCAGGCTGGGAGAGGGTGAGGGTGTCAGACACTGAACAGTCCAGCCCCTTAGCTCACAGGGACAGACGCTGGGGCGGAGGGGGTGGGATGCTGCAGCCACGCTGTGGGTGTTCCAGGCTGACGGCGCTGCTGGGGGGTCCTTTGCAGTGACTGGAAGGGTTACAGTGCTGGGTGTTCTCCTCCCGAGTGAGGGGCCCTGTGCTGAGGCTGATGGGAAAGGTCCTTCCGCTCTAGTTACTCTTGGGGGCATTTTTATTCCTTATCTCAGCCAGTTTGCTGACCAGGAAGCCCCACTTGAAGGCGCCCTCTTCTGGCTCCCGGAGGCTGCTGCCGTTGTTAGAATAGGAGGCCTTCTCTCCGGGGGGCTCCCCGGGCGCCCCGCTGAACTCGGCCGCTGGCTCGCTGATCTCCGGCTGGGCCGTCTTCTTGTCCAGCGCAGAGGCCTGCTGCCACTTGGCGGCAAAGACATCCCAGAACCCTGAAGTCATCTTCTCTGCAGAGGGCGACTCTGCTGGCTTTGGTGCCAGGGGGCTGGAAGCAAGAGAGGGGGAGATTAGGGGGTGGGGAGCATCTGAGCATAAAGATCCCGACACACACAGGAGAGACGGGAAGGGGGAGAGCGTCAAGGAGAGAAAGAGAAGGAGATGAGCAGCAAGAGGGTGTCGGGCAGTATTGCAGCATACAGGGAAGAGACTGAGCCTGTGTAGGAAAGGCGCAGGCAGACAAAATGATCCAGGGAGGGGCAGAGACAGGATGCTGAGTCCTGGTGTCTGGCAGGCTGCTAGAGTGCAAGCGAGAGAGGCTGATTCGCACAGACGTGACTGCAGTTTAATGAGAATCCCTGAGCCACAGGCTTCCCTTCAGCAGATGTTATTGAACCAGCCTTGTTGAGAAGGGCGTGGCTTCTCATAAGGCGGGCGGGGGGGGTACCCAAACCCTAGCCCCCGTTCCCAGGCGCAGGGCCAGAACACAGGCACCAGCCCGGGTCTGGATTTTATAGACACAGCGGAAGCGATGTGGGCACTGGGGGTGAACAAGCTGGCTGCAGGGCTCAAGGATCGCCGTGCACATGTGACTGGGGGATGCTCTGAACGTGGGGCTTTGAACTCTCCTGGCTCGGGAGGATCTGCACGTTGTGCCCCAGGGTGTGGGACAGGGAACTTCTTATTGCAGAGCTGCCGGCTCTTGGGGCTGAGCCAAGGCTGCCCCGGCAGGAGGCTGAAACGGTCTCCACTCAGGCAAAGGAGCCCATGAGAACTGGGTAACTTTTCTACAGTGTGACTGAGGCACCTGGTGGATCTCCAGCGCCTTTCTTCTCTCTCCTCCTATGCCGGCTCCGGGGCCAGGAAATGCCTCTCGATCTAAACACTTTGCATCCAGCACTGGAACCACGGGGACAGATTTCCACATGGACATGACCAGGACAAGACAGCAGGGTGTGGTTCTCTTGCCTTCACCTGCGGCCACCTGAGTGGCCCGTGCATCATGTCCTCTGGCTAGTAGCGGCAGGGGCGGGAAGATAGCCGAGGGCGCTGTTGTTGGACACAGTTTCGGGTTCAGACTCAGCCATGGGGTAAGCAGGTGTAGCTCTCACTGATCTCAATGGGAGTGGGGTCCACATACAGCAGGGCTGAATTTAGTCATAAGCCCTCTCTGGAATCCAGGTCAATGACAACAGGGTTACTGGACTTGAGAGGACCCCTCACCTGGCTGAGAGCTCAGGTGTACAGGGCCGTACACTCATCCTTGCTCTGGGGGGGTGAAATCCAGATACGCTTGTACCTCGCTGCCTGAAGTCTCACCCCAAGCCACCCCTCGTCCTGGTCCTCAGGCCTGTGGCAGATCCTCAGCCCTACCATAAGCTGGGCCATGACTAGCTGGGCACTGCCTAGAAGGACGGGATCCCGACGGGGACGCTACGATGCAGACGCGAGCGTCAGTCTTACTGGTCAGCGCAGGGCTCGGGGGTCAGCAGCTTGTGCTCATCCTCCCTATTGAACAGAGACGACATGGTCCTCCAGCCTCTGGCGCCAGCCCCCTGGACCTGCAGAGCAAAGGGAGGGAACGACTGGTCAGTGAAGCTGCCCGGGTCCAGGCAGGAGTGGAGCTAGTGTGGTTCGGCCGAGCTCACATGGGCCCCTGGGAATGTCAACGGGCCCCAGAGCTTTGCTCCATGTGACTGACGCAGCAGGAATTTATTTCCTCTGCCTCCTCCTCCACCACACACAGACTAGCCTCACGGACGCACCCCACAAAGCGTCACCCTCCTCCTCTCTCACCCTCAGCATTATCCCCCCTCCCCCAAAAGAGCAGTGCCTGTCTCCATGCCAGCCACTCGTCCCAGCTTAGGCGATTCAGAAGAGGGGTCTCTGCCCCGCTCAGCCCTTGCATGCCCACTGCCCCCTTGTTTTCCATGCCCCCCTTTGAGTGACCTCACTGGCCGTTGTGCGGGTGAGGAGTGGGTGAGGAACAGCTGGCAGAGACCCCTGGAGCCCAGAGGAGAGGGGGCATTTGCCTTTTGTCTTTGTTAGCCTGGGTGTAGGCTCTTTGGAGCAGGAACCAGCCTTCTGGTCTGTATTTGTACAGCACCTGGCGCCATGGGGCCCGGGTCCAGGACTGGGCCACCTCGGTACTATAAGGACAGCACAGACATTATGACAGCAAATGACCAGGTTCCACGCTCACACTGCCTGTCCCCCATGACACTCAACCACCCCCTCCACCTGTTTATGGGCATCTGCCACCCACCCACTGCAGCAAGAAGGCCTTTTGGTGCCGCGTGAGGTCTCGGCCCACGGGGAGTTCTGCCCATCAGGATGGTAAAGGGGCGAAGGTTTGACCAGCTCGAGCAGGGCTGGCTGGAGACTGATCAGAGCCAGTGCGGCTGGGTCAGGGAGGGGAAGGCTGACTCTGGAGGGAAGATGCAGCCAGAGTAATGGGTGTCCGGGTACAGCTGGGCACCCAGGGCCACACCACCGCACCTAATTTCTGGGGTGCTCGGTGCTCTGTGAGCACCTAAGCCTCTGATCCGACAGCAGACTGGGGGAAGCAGGCCCCATGCCAGGGTGTGATCAGGGCCTCCAGCAGACAGGCACAATGCCCCTGAGGGGGATGTGGGCAACCAAGTGACTTTTTTCCCCTCTTGTCTGCAGTCTGCAGTCCCTTTCCATTATCTGCGGCCTCTTTGCCTTAGGCCGGGCTCTGCACTAGTACTGGTGCTTTGCTGTCCACCTTTGGAGGGGGTCTGTTTCTTTAAGGACACGTGGAAGAAAGACCAGGCTACGGTCAAATCAAACGCACCTGTCTCTGCTAATTCACATTCATTAAAGAAACCTGCGGCCGGGCGAGGCCTGGTATTAGGGTCAGGGGGCTTGCGGCCTCCTTATAATAGCCTGGTTTGATTCCCCTGCTCTCCCTCAACACATTATTGTGCACTAAATCCCGCATCTGGCTTTCCCCTCGGAGAACTGATACAGTAGGGTTGCCAGCCCTCAAGGATTGGCCGGGAATCTCCCGGAATCGGCATCGATCTCCCGGTGGCTATTGAAAGCCATTCAGGAGATATTAATGGGATATTTTAAGAAAATGACATTACGTCAAGTTGGGGGGCCAAAAAAAAATCTCCCAGAATAGCTTCAGTCAGAGTTGGCAACCCTAAGATGCGGTGGCACCGAGTGGGGGTGACAGAAAGCCAGGCGAATCTTCAGGGTAGATTGGAACCCGCAGAAACTCCTGAAAACAATCCCAGTGAGCAGAAAATCCCCCCGGCCAGTTCGGCTGGGGTGTGGTGACTGGTGCCAGAGGTATGGTGCTAAGAGACAGACGGCAGCTCTGGGACGCAGGTGGGTCGCCTAAGATGGGAGGCCTTACCCTTCGTGCCAGCTGGGAGATGGGGTTCGATCCCTCCTCCATCAGAACTGGGGCATCTGTGGTTTCCACCAGCTCGGGGTTATCCCTCTGAAACAAACTCACAGTATCAGCCATGGGGCAGCAGCGTGTGGAGAGGAGGGCCGTGTGAACAGCTGCAGGGGCAGCACCTGGAAAGACCGGCTGGCTCTGTCCCTGGGTGAGTGGAGTTAGCAACGGGATTTCTCACCCCCTTGACTCCCCTCACCCCATTCACTTTTTTCTCCTCCTCCTCTAGCTGCTGCCTCTGGTCTTGGTCTGGTCCATGCACTAACTATTCCCCGTGCAAGGAGCTTCCACCAGACTTCCTCAGTCGTTTGGCCCTGGTCCTAGCGGAGTCCCTTGTCCTTGTGTTTGACCCAGGCTCGGTGTTGTGGCATCTCCTGTCTATTCCCTACTGAACAGAAGCTCCCTTCTGCGCTCCCCTTCTCCAACAAATCAGGTCAAGCCCTCAAACCAGGGCGGGATTAAAGAATTTGGGGGCCCTGCACACTATGAAAATGTGGGCTCCCCACCTGCCTTCACCTAGACAGTTCAGTTAGCTAGAGACTAGCTGTGGGCAAACAAGGCAGCTGCCTAGGGCTGCAGGGTCTGTCTAGGGGGTGCTGGGCCAAACCTGAGTGCGTGGCGCTTGATCCTCCCCCACTTCTACCATAACCAATTTTTTGCCCAGTGGTTGGGGGCCTGCCTGAGATGGGGGCCTTGTGCAAGTGCACTGAGTTCACATTGGCTAATCTGGGCCTGCTTCAAACTACCTTATGTGACTAGATGGGAAGCGGAGAGTCTCATGTTATCACCTGACTCCAGGAGCTGGGGCTTTAAGGAAAACACCAAAATTTACACTATTTGGCCACACTGAAGATAAAGTGCCCAGGCGAGGTCTCTCCATGCCCCATCTGCCATGCTACAAGAATCTTCTCTGCTCCGAGCTCAGTGACCCCTAGAAATGGGTTTCCCTCATTTCATAGCACCGACCAGCTCTGGAGTTGTACCCACCCCTTCACTCCAATCCCTCCACCCCGACTGGTCCTTCTCCCTGCCCTGTAACAAGCAGTGCTGAGTTCACGGGGCCAGGGCTGGGTTTGTATTTCTCTGCGCTGAAGGGCACGAACCCCATCGCTCTTGCCCCACCCCAAGACTCTCCAAATTACTCGGATCTGATTTTTCTTTCTGACTGGACGATTTGTCAGCGCCCAGAACACAGATCCCTGCCAAAAACCGGGGCAGGGCGGGCAAGCCAAGGAGAGCGGCTGAAGCGGCTGGCGGATGCCGGGGCACGAACACGGGGCACCGGAGAGTGACTGGTTGCCACAGGCTGCAACAGCAGCAGCAGGGGGAGGAACAGCACAAGGAGAAGCAGCAGCAGGTAGCGTGGTGGCCACAGCACGAGGGGCCCCGGGGGCAGTTGCCTGCCAGAGACTAGACGTGGCAGCAGCAGTGGCCGTGCTCTGCACTGTGCCTCTCTGAGTCTGGGAATCGATGAATAAACCCCAACGTGGCGTGGGGGAGGCTTGTGCCAAAGGGATAGAGGGGGCGGAGCTGGGGCTGGGTGGGGATCCCGGGGGCGCAGGGTACCAGAGCGGGTGGAGACGGGGGCTAGGCGGGGATCCCGAGGGCGCAGGGTACCAGAGTGGGTGGAGCCGGGGGCTGGGCACGGATCCTGGGGGCGCAGGGTACCAGAGCGGGTGGAGCCGGGGGCTGGGCACGGATCCTGGGGGCTCAGGGTACCAGAGTGGGTGGAGCTGGGGGCTGGGTGGGGATCCTGGGGGCGCAGGGTACCAGAGTGGGTGCAGCCAGGGGCTAGGCGGGGATCCCGAGGGCTCAGGGTACCAGAGTGGGTGGAGACAGGGGCTGGGCGGGGATCCCGAGGGCTCAGGGTACCAGAGTGGGTGGAGCCGGGGGCTGGGTGGGGATCCCGGGGGCGCAGGGTACCAGAGTGGGTGGAGACGGGGGCTGTGCGGGGATCCCGGGGGCGCAGGGTACCAGAGTGGGTGGAGCCGGGGGCTGGGTGGGGATCCCGGGGGCGTAGGGTACCAGAGCGTGAAGCCAGGGGCTGGGCAGGGACCCCGGGGGTGCAGGGAAGTAAAGCTGGGAACCTCTGGTGCGTGCCCCCGTGGGCAGCGATAGAGACCCGAGGCCCCTGCCAGGGCCGTCCCTACCTCCTCGTGGAACTCCCCCTCCTGCCCCTCGCTGCCCAGACTCTGCAGCACTTTGGACTTGTAGACTTTCCAGAATCCCTGAGTCATGGTGACGGCCGGGACGTTGGCCCTGAGTCCCAGGGCAGCCGCCCTCCTACAGCCGGTAGCAGGAGAGGCCCAGACAAGCAGGCTCCTTGTGGCTTAGGTGGTGCTGTCTGTCTGGTGCCTGGCAGCCTTTGGCTCAGCTCCTGTGCCCCGCGTGCCTAGGGCTGGGGTGGGGTGCCATTGCACAGCTACACCCAGCTGCTCCGAGGGCTCTGCGGGGAATCGGGGACTTGACGGGTGCTGGAGAATGCTGCAAACTCGCACCTGGTACAGGCGGGTGCCTGCTGAGATCTGGTGTCTTCATTAAAATTGCAGGGGCCTCCTATGTTCAGACCACAAAGAGGAACTCGATCCGGGTCTGACCCAGAATGCCAGTGGGCTCCTAGACATAGGGCCGGTGGGCCTGCGGGGAGTTCTATCCGCCTGATCCTGGAGGGGCTGTTCCCTGTCCTTCAGCTCCCCCCATATCTTGCCTCCAGGAAAAGATTCTCTCTAGCCCCTCATCCATCCCCTCTGTCTTGTTCCCAAAGGGGGCTCTCTCCTGGGCCACAGCTACCTGCTCCATCCCGCTCCGTGAGTCTGTGCCTGGCCAGCCAGCATCTATGTCCCTTTGCAACAAAGGTCTGTCTCCTGCCTACTCTCTGTTCCCCTGCCCCTGTAGTCTTTCAGCTCCCAGGGGTGAGGTCCTTGCATGGCCCCCACCCCCTCCCGGGTCCTGCAGACAGTCTCATCCCAGCTTGGCTGAGCTCTTGCGTTACACTTCATTGTTTGTGGCCTGTAACAGATCCCCTCTGAGAAGGGGCGCCTGGAACACAGTATCTCAGCAACCAGCTGAAAATAGTGTCCGGAAGCTAAATTATTCCTTAGGAGTCGCCAGCCCTGCAAACCCATCTCTTCTCATTCACGTATTTAATTTCCGTTCAGGGACTGAAAGCTTTTTGGAGCTGGGTCTATGCAAATTGCAAACAAGGGAGGAGAACTTGAAGCTGGAGTAGAAACAGGGCAGCTAGCTACAGTCTACGAGGAAGGGGCTTCTTGCCTGCCACATATGAGATGAACGGACATGGAGGCAGATGGCCACTGGTGTTCTGGAGTGGCAAGACCCTGATGTCTGGTACGGGGGTGTCTTTTGTTTTGCCACCCTACCTGAGCCGCACTGTGTTAATGACAAGAGGCCTGTCTGCCATTGCTATGTGACTGTATGTATTATTGATTCCTAAGCAGAGAGGTAATGTGATCACAGGTGGCTAGCTGACTGACGGCTGCTTCTTTGTTGTGGATTGACAGGTGTATCCAACATGCACGACTCCATGTTTGCTGCCCTTCATGCCATTAAGACACCCATCTACAGTGGAGTTTAGTCATGCTGAGAACCCCCCAGCTCAGTGCACCAGTGACTTCACCCAAAGTGGCAGCCATGCACCTCCCCGTTCCAAAGGTCACCCTCAGGTTAAAACCCCCTCACTGTGTTGTTTACCTTTTGACCCTCACTCTGCTTGGGCAGAGAGAGCAGAACAGGTGGGTCACTGGTTCTCTAGTCAGTATCAGATTCTCCCCTTGCAGGGGAAGGTTGCAGACACTGCAGGCGAATTTACACACCCCAATCAAACGCTATTACCTCAGAAAATCAAGACCCACAACCACGTTTCTAGGTTTGTTATTTCCTGCCAAACGCTTTAAACACATCAGACAGGACCTGGTGATGGCACTTTAAGCTGCCATCCCACAAAAGCCTGCTTTTGATTTCATTGAAATGCAAAGCCAAAGTCAGACTCACTGAGTGTGTTCAGGTTTCAGAGTAGCAGCCGTGTTAGTCTGTATCTGCAAAAAGAACTTTCTTTCTCTTCGGGCTTTCCAGATCATTCCCTGTAAGGGTGCAATACTGCGACGAACTGCACGTGTCTGTATCGCTTTTCATTCAGCCAAGCTGCCTTAAAGAGTTTATTTATAGAGATCATTCATCCACCACTCAGGCATGCCCACCTCGGGGGTGGGAGGTTACAGCTGTTTATATACAGCAAGGGGCAGGGCCCAGTGTGGTTTCAAGCAGAAAGTGAAGTACATTAGAACATAAGAACGGCCATACTGGGTGTGACATTATGAGTGTAATATAGTATCTCATGCATCCGATGAAGTGAGCTGTAGCTCACGAAAGCTTATGCTCAAATAAATTGGTTACTCTCTAAGGTGCCACTAGTCCTCCTTTTCTTTTTGATAATATCTCATTGAAAGGTGACAGGGCCAGAAAGAGTTAATTAACTCACAGACTGACCTGACCCACGGCCAAACTTGAGAGACTGGTTAGGAAGATACGTAAATGAATAGAGCTTTGAAATGCAAGCCTGTATTGTTAGAGATAGAAGGGTAGATGTTTGTTCAGGTCTTGGGATGTAAGCCAACAAGTCTTGTCTATAGCTTTGATTCAAAGATCAAAAGAAGTATTAGTATTTAGGAAGACACTTGAGGGAAATTGTATTATTGTCTATATGTCTCTTTGAAGGTTGTGTGTGTAACCTGTATCTGAACTGTTTAATGGATAAATTACCCTGTGCTAATTGCCATGATGTTTGGAAGAAGGAAAGTTAAGCCTATTGTTTTCTCAGGCCAAAAAGCTGCTGGAAATGTATAAAAACCTTGGGACATGATCCTTCTTCATCTCAGATCTGCTTTGGGTTTCAAGAGGGGGAAACCTTAAGCCATAAGGATTGAGATCCCCAGTCACTGACTGGAGTCACCCTGAATATGGACATTGGACTATAACCTATGGACTATTTCTAAAAGGACTTTTGGCAACTACAAGCTCATCTCTGTCGTGTAGCTGAACCTCAAGAATTGAACTCAGGTCTGTCTGTATATTGATCTTTTAACCAACACTCTCTCTCTTTTCTTTTTTAATAAATTTTAGTTTAGTTAATAAGAATTGACTATAAGCGTGTATTTTGGGTAATATCTGAGTTATCATTTGACCTGGGTCTGGGGCTTGGTCCTTTGGGGTCAGGAGAACCTTTTCTTTTATTTGATGAAATCAGATTTTCAGAATTTATCATTATGTTTGACATGTATCTGGAGGGAGGCCTGAGGCTGGGTACTTTAAGGGAACTGCATTATTTGGACGTCTGAGTACTCAGGGAGGTGCTAGAGAAGCTGTTTTGGGCTGGCTGGGTAAATCTAAGTATTGGAATATCCACCAGCATTTGGGGTTTGTCTGCCCCGTTTTGTTTGCAGTTCACCCTAATTGAGTGACCTCAGCTGGCTCCCACGGGCAGCACCGTCAAACTGGGTCAGACCAAAGGTCCATCTAGCCCAGTATCCTGTCTTCTGACAGTGGCCAAGGCCAGGTGCTTCAGAGGGAATGAACAGAATAGGTCATCATGCCTCACGTGGACACTAACAAATACATAGCTGGAATTAGTCTGCCTCACCTGTGTATTAGTATTGTTAAAATAGGTATCAGAGTTATAAAAGTGTGCTTAGTGTTTAGACCGGGGTAGTCAATTATTTTTGCCAAGGTCCATGTTTCTTGGTCAAGGTATAGTCAAGGTCCGGGCTCCAGAGAAACTTTTTTCACACCAAGTGTCACTGTTCAACGAACACATACAATCTCAATTCTATGTTATATACCCTATTGCTTATATTTTTAGTGCATTAAATGAAAAATAAAATCAAACCACTGTATAACCTAAAAATAACCTCCAAGAAAGATGTAATAAATTACATCTGAGACTTTGAGAAAGTACATAGAGAAAAAAGAAAAGTTTCAGAGTAACAGCCGTGTTAGTCTGTATTCGCAAAAAGAAAAGGAGTACTTGTGGCACCTTAGAGACTAACCAATTTATTTGAGCATAAGCTTTCGTGAGCTACAGCTCACTTCATCGGATGCATACTGTGGAAACTGCAGAAGACATTATATACACAGAGACCATGAAACAATACCTCCTCCCACCCCACTCTCCTGCTGGTAATAGCTTATCTAAAGTGATCATCAAGTTGGGCCATTTCCAGCAGAAATCCAGGTTTTCTCACCCTCCGCCCCCCCCCACACAAACTCACTCTCCTGCTGGTAATAGCTTATCCAAAGTGACTACTCTCCCAAGGGAGAGTGAGTTTGTGTGTGTGTGTTTTGGGGGGGTGTGTGAGAAAACCTGGATTTCTGCTGGAAATGGCCCACCTTGATTTTCATACACATTGTAAGGAGAGTGGTCACTTTGGATAAGCTATTACCAGCAGGAGAGTGAGTTTGTGTGTGTGTTTTTTTGAAAAAAGGGGGGGGGGGTGAGAAAACCTGGATTTGTGCTGGAAATGGCCCAACTTGATTATCATACACATTGTGAAGAGAGTGGTCACTTTGGATGGGCTATTACCAGCAGGAGAGTGAGTTTGTGTGTGGGGGGGGGGGGCGGAGGGTGAGAACCTGGATTTGTGCTGGAAATGGCCCAACTTGATTATCATACACATTTTAAGGAGAGTGATCACTTTAGATAAGCTATTACCAGCAGGAGAGTGGGGTGGGAGGAGGTATTGCTTCATGGTCTCTGTGTATATAATGTCTTCTGCAGTTTCCACAGTATGCATCTGATGAAGTGAGCTGTAGCTCACGAAAGCTCATGCTCAAATAAATTGGTTAGTCTCTAAGGTGCCACAAGTACTCCTTTTCTTTTTGCGAACAGACTAACACGGCTGTTACTCTGAAACCTGTCATTATATATAGAGAAAATGTCAAATCGATGCAAATATTAGCATTAAAACACTTTCAGACAACTGTTTTAAGTTTTGAATGTGTTTTGTCAAATAAGACTATTGTAGGCATATATGTATATAGAGAGATAGAAAAACATATTTGACACTTTCAAGCCTTTTGTGGTTTATTTAATAAGTATCAGAGTATGAAAGAAAATAACACTTAGTACACATGAACTCTTTATCTTTTATGATTCAAGTCTTTCCAATAACAAATACACACCCACTTACATGTATTAAAAAAAAAAAGAATCATGAATAATTACTGTGAAATACCTGTTAAAACTGCAATATCACTATTGAAAATGTAATTTTATACAGCAGTACAAATTTAAAATAAAATATGCGTGAATAATGTATGATTATACTGCTCGTCATCGGTGGGGAAAGTGATAGGTCCTCTGCTGGACAAGAGCCTTGAAGTCTGGAGTGAGTTCAGTCAATGCAAGACGAAGGCAATTGCGCAGATGATTATCAGTCAGAACAGAGCGATTACGGGATTTCATGTTGTTCATTGTTGAGAATGCTGATTCACACATGTAGGTCGAGCCAAACATAGTCAAAATGTTAGACATGCATCCGACGAAGTGGGGATTCACCCACGAAAGCTTATGCTCCAATACGTCTGTTAGTCTATAAGGTGCCACAGGACTCTTTGCCACTTTTTCCAAATGTTAAATGCCACCTTCCTCAAGTGTGGATACGGGGAGTCCAGAAAGTTTCAGCTGTAGTTTCAACATGCTGCACCCTTAGCAGTTCATTGGCTTGTAAATCAGTAAACTCCTGCTTTAGTTTTGCTTTTTCAACATCAGGAAAGGATGCTTTTGCTTGATCAGACTAAGTGCCATTTGCTTGTACCACGAATGGATTCCTTACACACAGGAAGATGTTGTGAATGCTTTCAGATTCTGGAACCCTCTGCAGGAAGTTTTGAAGAAGTCTGTCCAGAGATGATGCCACCCGAGTAACGTCTGCAGTGTCCCAGCAGCTCAGCAGGGTTGGGAAATGCAGCATCTCTCCAGGTTCCAAATCACTTTTGAAGAGACTCAGTTTGTTTTGAAATGAGGGGACACTAATGTGGAGATCCATTATGTTGTGATTTTACCCTTGTAGCTTTAAGTTGAAATCATTTAAGTGGCCTGTCAAATCAACAAGGAAGGCCAGGATGCTCATGCTTGCGGCATCCCTCAAAACCACATGTCACTCTTCTGCCTTTTTCCCTGGAATGTTATGTAGATATTCTTCCACATGAACTCAAATTTCCCACAGCCTTCTTAGTAGTTGCCCTCTGCTCAGCCAGCGGATGTCATTATGAACCAACAGGTCATCGTAACTGGCAGATACTTCTGAAAGAAAGCTTTTGAACTGTCTGTGTTGCAGTGATGACTTGGACCGAAGGAAGTTGACAAGTTTAATCACCACTGACATACAGTCGCATACTCATTGCTAAGCTTCGCACAAAGTTCGGTTTGGTGAATTACACAGTGATAGCAAATCAAATTGGGGTTCAGAACTTGCAGGTGTTTCACAAACCCTCTGCGAGTGCCGATCATGGCAGGAGCGCCATCTGTTGCAATTGACACAATCTGAGTTACGTCAAGACCTTCATTACACAAAACAGTTTGAACAGAATTAAACAAATCTTTGCCTGGCGTGCAACAGTTATGCAGTATAAAGGTCAACAACTCCTCCCCAAAATTCTCTCCATCAAAAAAATGGGCATACAGTGCTAGGTGCGCTGTGTCCCTGATGATATGGGACACTTCCACGGCCATGGAAAATTTTCCCATTTGCTGTTTCATATGCAATTGCTTGAAAAAGTCTTGTGCCATCATCTCAGCGTGCCTAATAGCTGTTGTGTCTGAGAGCGGCAGTTGTCTGAAGGCCTCAACAATGTCTTTCTTCTCTGCAAAAAAGCATTTCAGCTGTAGTAACCATGCACTGCTTAATAACGTCTGCATCTGCAAAAGGTTTCCTGTGTTTTGCCATTATCCACACACACCTCAGTGATGCTCCAGTTGCCTTTTCCTAAGCACAAGTAGCCTTTGAAATAGTATCAGTGCTCAGGAAAAGGCAACGGAAGCATCACTTGCCTTCAATATGTATCCTTCAATGAAGCGATCTTGTCTGATCTTAATTGGGAGCCCAGTGGATACTTGTGGTCAAAATCCATGTGCTTCATTTCGTAGTGCCGTTTGAGGTTTCCACATTTAACAACAGCCACAGTCTCTGTACAAATTAAACATACTGGTCGACCCTTTGGACGTGGTGGCAAAACAAAACAATAAGCGTCGGTCCACTTTGCTTTAAATGAACGGTTCTCGGTGTCGACTTTCCTTTTCTTTGCTGCCATGTGTAAACACAGGTGTGGAAAGGGCTGGAGGTGGGACGACCTTGGCTCACCTTTGCTCCTCCTGCAGTTCACCCCCCCCCCACGCAGGCCCGGGAGAGGGGGTGCAGGGAGGGAGAGGAGCAGGCCCAAGAGCCCTCCCCTTGTCGCAGGAGCGGAGGACAGGGAAGCGCGAATCTGCCGCAAGCCACCGAACTCTGTGCCTTCTCCTACCCGGAATGGGGCCTGCTGGGGCAGGGGAGCAAGCAGAGCCCGCTTCCCACAGCAGCCCTGATTGGCGGCAAAGGATAAAGCAGCCAATCAGAGGAGGCTTCCCCAAGAGAGGCGGGAAATATACCCCCGCCCCCAGCAGCTGAGGGGGAATTGTGGCCACGACCCCGAGGAGGAGCCATTTTGGATTTTGATGGGGGAGGGGGGTCATTGCAGGGAGCCAAGGGGGGCGTGGCCCAGCCCCGCCCCCGCCTGCCCGGAGTTCTCCTCCCACCCTGGCCCTGTGCCTTTCCCGCATGCGCGCTAGGCTCGCTCCCCTGACAGGAGCGGGAGGGGGGGTCGCTCTGTGATGAGGTCACAAGCCGGCGCCGGCCGGAAGCGGAAGTAGGGGAGGAAGAGGCGGCTCCGTTTTCTCTCCCAGCCGCGCCATGGCGCCGCGGAGCTCCCGTCACACGGGCTCGCACAAGGCGCGCTCCCTGGCCCGCCAGTGGAAAGCGAAGCGGCGGCGCCGGGACCTGGACCAGATCCACGGGGACCTGCGGCCGGACAACGCGGCCAGGCTGCTGCACCAGGAGCCGGACCCCGACATGCCCGGGAGCGCGCAGCACTACTGCCTGCACTGCGCGTGCGTGAGAGTGGGGGGGGGGCATTGCGCGTGAGGGGGGGGCGGCTGGGGCGTCCAAAGGGCCCCTCCCGCCCCCGGTCTGTCTGCCTCTCCCGCTACCCGGGCTCGTGCTCCTGCCTCCGCGGCGGCGGGGGGAGCCCAACTGCCGTGGGGCCCCGGGGCTCCCCTGGCCTGCGGGGTGTGAGGGGCGTGTTCCCAGGGCCCAGTCCCCTGGGCTAACCGGGAAGAGGCTCCCGAGCCTGCCTGCCTTCCCCCATGTTTGTACAGCGGGGCCCGGGGCCGAATACTTAACTTCATCAGGCCCCTTTCCTCACCTTCTGGTAGAAACAGTGTTTGGTCAGTAATGACCTTTGGTATCCTGAGCTTTCAGCTCTGTCTTCGGTCTGAGCCTGCAAAGCCTCCTGTTTAGTTCTTAGCTTGACTCTTTCACGGAAAGGGCAGGATTGTTTTCAACTGCCTGAACGTCTTTCTTCTCTCCCGACAGGCGATACTTTGTCGATTTGAATAGCATGAAGGAACATTTCAAATCTAAAGTTCACAAAAGAAGGTAATGTAAATTCTGTTGTGAGAGCATATTTTTCTTAGAAGCCTATTAGCATGAAGAAAAAAATCTGATTTATTTGGGGTTCTTATGAATAAGAAATCCCCTACTCCCCTTTCCCTTCAAAAAGTTACTTGAAAAATCTCTTTTCCCATCTCTTCTCCCCACCCCACCAGTCTTCATGGCTTCGTAAGTCTTCTAAAGATAGTGTAATTCCGCTAGTGGCTGAAAGTGTCCATTTAGTCACAGAACAGGTGGTGCAGCAATGATAGCTTTGCCACTGCTGTTTTTCAATCCCACTCTGAAATTTGAGCACCTGAGATTTAGTCTAGATGTACCTGGCAATGTCAAGTGCAGCTTTAACTGGTTTGAGTTTGTGGTAGTTTTTAAAGTGCTAGCCTTACAGGGGGAACATTACAGATCACAACCCATGTGCCTCTCTTGGGTTTTTTTTTTTTCTTTTTTAGACTGAAGCAGTTGAGTGAGGAGCCGTATACCCAGCAGGAGGCAGAGAGAGCAGCTGGGATGGGATCCTACATTCCTCCAAAGAAGATAGAAGTACAGACTCAACCGCTTGAAATGGAGGAATCCAGCTGAATAGGGAGGACCAGCAATTGTTCTCCGATCCATCAGAAAGCACCCTTGTTTAAAGCCCCACTTCGTGGCAGCTTCTTTTCTGAGTTCAACAAGTGTCTTTAAAAACACTCCCCCTGCAACAAGGCATAAAAATTAACTCAGCTGTTCTCATTAATTCTTCAGCAAGGAGCAGTGCACTGGCCAGTGGAGACCTTTGGACCCTCTTGGTTTGGCAGATATTGTGCATTATGTTCTCATTGGCAACATGGACATACAGTGCAGCTAGAGGTCCAAAGAAAGGATGACCAGCGTCCTGGTGATATTGACCTGATTGTTACAGTCTTTTCTTTTTGTGTTTAGTATCTTAAGCAGTGGATGCAGCTCTTGAGGAGTGTGACCTCTGTAATCATCTATCAAACTATTTTAATAAACAAGCTGGCAGCTGCTAAATGAGCCATAGAACATTCCTTGCCAGTTTGATCCTGATTGAGTTGTAGGGACTCAGTTTGAAAAATGAGCTGAGCTGAATTGTTAGCAAAAACATCCCTTTCACCATCCAGCTACCTGGACGGGGCTAATCCCACCAGCTTGATTGTTCATTATGACTGTTTGAATTTAATTGGTTGAAGTAGCCTATCCTTTCATTTGTGGGGCACCTAGATAAGAGGTCTGAGCAGCCTCCAGCTTGGTCACTGCTAAATTCACTGCTATATTTATTCTTAATATATTTCCTTTGGCAGATGTTCTAACATCTCAAACAATTTCCTTTCTGCCCTCTTCGTGTGTCTAGTTAACTCTTCCCTGGTATGGGAGGATGACTTACTAAGCTCCTTCCCTTCTCTTCTATCAAGAGGAGTCCGCTGAAAGACATCCCCAACCCAGCTGATCCCAACCTCATCACATTGTTAGGGATGGATACAAATTGCATATGAAACTGTTTAAAACCCACTGACAGTCACTTGATTGTGGGAGATCTCCTTCCAGCCAGGGAGCTGTGTTTGATGAGATCAGTAACCTAAGAGGAGGGACATGCAGAGGGTAGGCAGAGTCCGCATTGACCCACTTTACAAGTAGGGGACTAACAAATTCAGCCCTGTTCCACCAGATGTAGGCTACTACTGGCTGGCATGTGCCAATATGCTGCCACAGCATAGCTGGGTACTTGGCTTGAGCCCCGCAAACAGTGAGGCACTTTCTAGAAAACACACAGTCTGTGTTAGGATAATCTCTGGATCTGCAGGGTGGAATGTGGGGAATGCCACTGTCTGCTGTAAGTCCCTGCAAAGCAAGTTCAGCTAATGCCAGCCACTGCAGTGCATCAGTGGAAATTAAACATCTTCACTTCTCTTCCCCCCCCCAAGGGTGGGGAGACCATCTCTCCCACCCCAGGCCTTTGTAATATTTTTCTCACCTGACCGTGTATACTCTATTGGCCACATGGAGTTGGGGTGGCAAAAGGATGAGACAAGCAGGTCACTTAATATAAAGGGATTTATTTGACAAACACCAAATGATTTCCTCTGTTCTCTCCTCCCCAGGTATAAAGGAGGGTGAGATAGATATCAAAATTTAGAAATGTCTTGTATTAACATCTAGCCTTCCCTGTTAGCAGCATAAACCTAGCAAGCGGGTCGCAGCTGTAGAAATGTTCAGAGAGGTGATGGGTGTGGAGATTAGCCTGATGCTGTCTGAGAAGGTGAAGTGTACCTGTCCCTGGTGGGTGGGAAGAGACATGTACTAATCTCTCCATGACGGTGTCCTCGCACAATTGCTGCAATTAAGTATTTAATGTCAGCCAGTCTGGACTTCTTGAAAAATTCCCCTTTCTAATCTATACTTGAACAGCATGATTTAGGTCCCAGCCATCTCATTGTGCGCATTGTTATATAACAGCAATCGGCAATGACCTTGTTCCAGCTTGTTTTGCTATCCTATGATGCACCGCTCCTAGCTGAGCTGGGCGGGGGGAGATGATGATAAAAGGGCTCAGTCAACCATGTGTAACATCCTCTCTCGCTGTCAATGCAGCGCATTCCGCCTGTCATACCCCATCACATTGGTTTAGACAGGGGGACACAAGTGCAGCCAGTGATGTGGAAATTGCTGTCTGGAAACCTCTTGTTGGAAATCTCATAAGCAGGGTGACTAGTAAGCTACCAAGGTGGATTCTACCCCTGGCCTGGGAGGATGCCTTCTAGCCTTTCAGCCTCAGTTCCTGCAGATCCTACTTTATGATCTCGCTTCTGTGTAAAGTGGGAGACATCCCACTGAAGTTTAGATTCCAGCCTCCCGTATGGAAGTAGGTTCCCCAGCCTTCTGTCACGAGCTCTGGTAGAGCTGCAGGGAGAAGTTCTAGCCTTTCATTTAGTAGCTTAGTTACATGTAGTGGAAGGGTGGAGCAAGGACAGGTGCTGGGGTGGTCAGTGGATGGGGTAGGACTTCCCAGTTAAAAATCCATTGGCCCAAACGGGTATAACTCCATGAGAAACTCTGGAAGGGGTGTGACAGCTTCACCTACTCAAGGTCTCTGGACAGCAACTACAGTGAGAGGCTAGGAAAAGCAAGACAGGCCAGAGAGCATGTACCGAGCGATCCCTTTCAAGCCAGCACAAAGCAAGTTGGGAGATGCTTCTCGCTACCCTTTTAGCATGGATCCAGGAGAGCAGCGTGAGGGAAGCCTGTGACTAACCTTCTATTACAGACCAAGGAAGGAGGATGTAGCTGACCCTAGTGTGAGAGCAGGACTGGAGAGTGATGCTGTTTGTACCTAATGGATGTCCCCTGTGCCCCAGAGTGAATGCCAGTGCCCAAGACCTGGTCCCCACCACCACCTCAGAGCTGCAGGAATCTCCTTCACTCTGGAGCACTCCATCCATGCAGCTGAGCCTCACGGTTCTGGTGGGGTTCTAACTGGGTCAGTCATTTGGCGGACACTGTAGTAGGACAGACTTAGCCCCATGATGGCCAGGAATAGAGCCAAGTGATTCACCAGACGGTCTTTAGGTTCGGACTCCAGCCCCCTGGCCAGCTGCATCTGTGAGAGGAGAAAGGCAGCTTTTTAGAACAGGTGAGGCAGATGGTCCCAGCAGATGGAGGGGAGAGGAACTTGATCGTCTCAATGCTTGAAGGACAAGGGAAGCCTGTCTCCCATCAACCCCTGTGGGTTGTGAACTTGAAGAAACCCCATATTCCTTGTGGATGGCAGGAGTCTGTATCCAGTGATCTGCACCAATTAGAAATGGCTGCAGTTATATCTGCAGTGCAGGCTTTCCTTCAGCTAGGGGCCTGCCACAGGGGAAACCTTTCCTGGTATGCAGACAGCAAGGAACACCAGCTGACCATTCCTGGCTAATACGCAGTTATGTCCATTCAAAGCCACCCCAGGAAATCTTAGAAAGTGTTCTCCATGCACGGCTCCCTGGATGATGGGATTTAATATGCGAGTGGCAGGTGCTGTCACTTCTGACCAAGAGGCTGTCTGTAAATTCTTCAACTCTATACTCTAGCGGAGTGAACCCTGTTGCTGAATATATCTAGGCATCGCTGCCCTTCTGTGTGGAACCATTATCTCAGCCCTAGCGACTGTGCTCCAAATTAAGAGCGGATCAGGGTTTCTCTTATGCTACAGTGGAAGGTGTCTGTTTCTCAGCTGTGTTCTCATTTGGGATGGGGAATCCAGGCCCCCGTGGCCCCGAGAACAGAGTCTGGGTCTGAAATGCAGCCTGCCCATTTTGATAACCAGCTCTTCCAAAAGAGAGATTTTCTGTGGTGCAGTGTCCTAAGTGGCAAGGTGGAGGAGAACAGACAGACAAAGCCTGCAACAGTTTTCACAGGAGTGGTTCTGTCCCTTTCAAAGCGGGGATGACCGGAACAATAACCATCTGCTCTGCAGGTACTGCCAGTGAAGCCATAATAATGCCCTGTGGGGAAGGCGTTACCCTGCACTTTACCAGCTAGAAATGCTGACTTGTTAGAGCCAGCACCGTTCCTTACGTGGAGCCCTTTAGGCAAACGCCCCTCCGTTCTGCTCCTGTGAGCAGAGCTTCTAGCCTGAAGCTAGCAATCTGAAACCTGCATACACCTGGTGGGTGATTGCCACTTTCCTCCCCACTCATGCTCATGGCCTCCCAAGGCAGGGCTTGCCATCATACACACTATACCCCCCGTAGAGCAGGTGCAGTTAGATCTCAGTGCCACTGATGATGCCCCTGGTCCCACTATGCCCCCATCAGCAGCATTGCTGCTTAAAAGCGGAAAATTCAGTTGCAACTCCACTCTGAGCTATTAGCTCCATCGGGAGAGGGAGACTGCCGCTGCATCCTACAGCCAGTCGCTGGCAGAAATGGGAATGGAGCCCAGGAATGCTGGCTCCCAGTCCCTTGCTCTAACCACTAGCCCACGTTCTTTAAGCTGCTCTGAGTCTTATTCTCTTGCAGGACTGTGACTGTGCCTGCCTGTCCGCATAAGGCTGTGTGCTTGGGATGGGTTGAAGGAGGAATCGGCAAACTGGCCTTATCCTGGCCACTGGTATGGACAGCAGAGAGCAGTTCCTTCTCCTGTGTGATGCTGCATGATCAGTGCTGCAGGGACATTTGCTCTCCGCTCACGTGTGTCTATGCAGTGTCCTATGTAGGGCATCACCGCTCAGGTGGCACAGAGTGTGCCTGGCACCCATGGAGCCAGCGTGGGCAGGCTGCCTGTTGCCAGGCCTGGCTCAGGACGAGCTGATGAGGCAGGGGTAGGGCAGCCCCGTGAGGGTGCGGGGAGGCATTAGCACCTCAAATTTTGATCTGTCGGAGCTGGGCAGCGATTGCCACTGCGTCTGGGTGATGGAGGCAAAGCGGCCTCCGCACAGCTGTGGGCCCCGTACCTGTAAGTGCAGCTGTTCACAGAGCTATAAGCTGGGGGCCGGGGATGGCTCAGCAGGGCTGAGATGTGCAAAATGCCTGGGACCCACGGGCGCAAATCACAGCAGGCTCAACGCACTGTGAAGTCAATCAGAGGAGTTGGAGGTAGTTTAGTGAGTGTGGGCCCACCAAGTCCTGGCTATTCCGCGTGGACTCAGGCTCTGTTCAGAAGAGCGGGCAGTTGCTCCAACATCCTTGATTAAAATGTCCCCTCTCCTAACGGTGTGGCAGTTGGCTGCCTCCCTCTCCCCCAGAAGAGGCTCCAGGGATTCCTTGAAGCACTGAGGTACGGGCAGGGGCTACGGAAGTGCCAGATATTGATCCTCGACAAAACAGGGAGGGCTGGTGCACTCGATGGGAACTAACTCTCGGCTTCGGGTCGAAAACACCAAGGCAGACAGGAGGAGAGAGGCAAAGGGATCGACCCTATCGGAGCTACAATTCCCAAAGCGCCTCAGGCCCCGGGATTGCTCTGCTCACTGGACAAGAGAGGGTTCAGGCCTGGAACTGGATCCCAGGAAGATCAGTGAGGAATAGGGGGAACAGAGGCATCAATAAAGGATCATGGACTGGCTGGAGTATCCAAGCAAACCAACAGCCCTACTGGGGGGTGTGTGTGTGGGGGGGAGTGTTACCTGGAGCAAGCGGAAGTACCCCGGGGTTAAGTGCCTGAGGCGGATGATCATGGCTCCCAGAAGGAGGAAGGGTGGATGTCGGGTGCCGTCTTCTGCTTGTAGTCAGGCAGTTTCACAGACTTGCCTTGACTGCCTCCGGCTGTAGGAGGAAGATGGGCAGAGTTGAAGATCAGGGAGGCTGTTCAGGAACCAGAGGTAGCAGAAAACAGTCTCCACCCAGATTAACAGCCATAAAGACGTGTTCTTTGGCCCACGGAAATCACTGGGAAACAGCCTGCCCCCCTCGCTCCCCCAACCTGCTCCAAACCAGCGTTTCCAAAATGCACCCCCAGCCCAATGGCTGAGCGCTCCATCGTTAGGCCAGGATTAGAATCATGTAATTAGTGTTTCCCCTTAGATGCTCCTTCCCAGTCCCCAGCATTGGCACTTATACCCCAGGCTGCCGCTAATGGCCTTTCCCCAGGCTTGGGGGGAGAGGAGCATGTGTTTTCTCCCCACCCCATTTTGTGATGGGAATCCCTATCTAAATTCCCCTTCGCTCTGAACCAGTTCCTGGACCCCAGCCTGTCCATCCCCCAATAGAAACAATTTCCTCTCAATGCAATGGGGATGGGTTTCATTGTTGATCGCTTACCTGTGTTGGACTCCAGTCCCTGAGTGCCAGGCAGCAGGACTGGCAGGCAGCTGTGTTGTGACGCTTTTAAATATTACCCACACACACACCCGCCCTGATGACGATCCCAACCACAGCCAGCCCCGGGAGCAGCTGTCACAAGAGATCAGCGCTCGCTGCTTCGCCGAGCGCATGCGAGAGAGACACTGAGAGGGAGAGGCATCTGCCCGGCAAGAAAGCGTTTCCTACTGAATATATCGTTCTGGAATCTCCTCCAGTGCCCGCTAAAGAGGGGCCAAGCAGGAGGGAAGCAAAGAATCACACTGGGCACGAGAGAACGGCTGGGGGCTTCGCTTGAAGGTTACGGATCTGGAGAGATGAGGATGGAAACATCTTACAAGTACCAACAGGGGGCGCCCTTGCCTGGCTGGGATCCAGCTGCCTTGTGGGAAAGGTGTGAGATGCCGGATGGAATGGTGCTGTGGTTAAAGCACTGGGCTGGGACTTGGGAACAGGGATCCGGCATGAAGTCTGAACCTCACGGTGAGCCGTTGGGATGGGTTGTGCCTGTCCAGGCCCCAGTGCATGGAAACTTTCTAATCACATCACCAAAGCTGAAACTCACTTTCCGCCCCACGCCAACCCCCAGCTACTTTCCCAAGCGGTTTAGACGGCTGGAGATTATCTCATGAAAACAATCCCAGCAGTAGACGGGGGTCAAATTCACGACAGCAGCAGCCTTAATCTGAGTCAGCATGGGAAATCCAGAAGCACAGTGACAGATGCTGATAATCCGGCCTTGCTCCCTGGGGAGGAGGGGCAGACAATTGCTGCAGGACAGGAGGAGCTGTGTATGGAAGCCCTGGGTTAAAGGAACATGGAGGGAGCATCTTCCCCTCCAGGCCCAGGAGAGGCTGGAGCCTCCAGATCAAGGTGAGAGCTCACTGGTGATGTGTTGGGGTGGGAGGTGCATGTCCAGAACTGGGTGAGCATCAAGAATGAATTCCCCTTTGTCAGTGAAGGGTGAAGCAGCTGAAGACTGAATTCCTTGTCCATCCCATGACAGCTGCGTCCTTCCAATGGGGGGATGGCTTCCGAGAGAGGAGCAGAATTGAAAGAACATGGGGCGTGAAGGAGAGATCATCAAACGGCTCCAAGGGTTCTGGGAAAGGGTGAGGAGGACAGTAGGAGCCGTGGTGGGTGAAAGGAAGTGTGGTCTAATGGACTGGACACCCAACCCAGACTTCCTGTGTGACCGTGGGTGAGTCACTCGATCTCCAGAGCACGCATGGTAATGCCATGAGCCTTCCTCGCGGAGAGACCCATGGCACCAGACCCTGCTCCGTAGGTGTCTGCTTCACAAAAATCACAACACACCTGGTGCTAGCAGTTCCCTGTGCGTCCGGGCAGCAGAAAGGCCAAGGGCTGACTGAACTCCCCTTTCATCGTGTGAGGGGGGCGCTCCTGAGCAGGCCCCAGGCACTCCAGCAGGGCAGGGTGGGAGAAGCTGGCAGTGCGGGTGCCCCTGCTCTATAGTCTGTGTCTACACACAGAGCCTCTGCCGGCATAGCCCCCGAGCGCAGCACAGACTCAGCGTGCACTGACAGAAGGAGGGTTTTGCTGGTGTCGGAACACCACCTCCCCGAAAGTCCTTAGCTGTGGCGTCAAAAACCCTCTTCCGTTAACATAGCAGCATCTACACTGGGGTTTTTTAGCTACGTCGGTCAGAGGTATGGGTTTTCACTTGCCCTGGCTGACAGAGCTATGCCAGTATAAGGTTTCAGTGTCGATGAACCATAGGCAATATCAGCCACCCGTCCCTGTCCGTCCTGCACCTTCCACCCGCATTCCCTTCACTTGAGGGCAACTTCTAATCATAAAACCTAGTGCTTCCCATCAAAGGAGGTCAATGTAATCAGCCCCATTTTACAGACGGGGAAACTGAAGCACAGAAAGAGGCCCAAACTCACCCAGCAACGGCGCTCGGCATAGAACTCACCGCTCCGGAGTCCCAGGCTAATGCTTTAGCTGCTGCTACTCTGAAGAGAAACCTAAAGAATACAGCCAAAGCCGCCTCTCTGATTAGACAGGTTTGGAAAACGCCCCTGCAGATATTGGAGCGTGGAGCTGGACAATCAGCCGGACGCCCAGCCCCTTCTATCCCTGTCTGATCCTCCCTTTGTATTTACAAAAGCAGAATAAAGCGCCTACCGATGCAAAACCTGAGCTCAGAACAATTGCTCTAGGCCAGTTCTCAGACAGGGCTCCTAGCCTGCAGCGGAGTGGGTGGGGTAAAGCTCCCTACTGGAGTCAGCCTGGCGAGAAATGCGGGTGTCTCCCTATAACAAGGCAAGGAATGTGCCAACTGAAGTGCCTGAAAGCAAATCGCCTGTCGGTATATCCTCAGGAGGCTCCTAGGGCGTGATGCCCTGTAATGATGGGATGTCGGGCTTTCCTGTCCTGGGGCTAGTTCCTAGGGAGCTAGATTGTTAAAGGTATTTAGGTGCGTAAAGATCAGGCCCTAAGGGACTAAGAGCCGCAGTTCTAAAGCGTCTGTGGAATTGGTTCCCTTTGCCATGGTTTGTATTAGTGGAGCCTAGCAGCCTCGGCCAAGATCAGGGCTTGTTTGTGCTACGACCTGGAGGAAGAGACCGTCCTGCACCGAAGAGCTTGCCACTGAAATAGACAAAGAGCAGAAGAAAGTGTCATGAGCCCCATTTGACGGGGGGACCGAGGCACGGCGGGATGAGGTGACAAGATCATGCAGGGGAGTCCATGGTAGAGCTGGGAACCGGAATCCCAGCCCAGGACCTTACCTACAAGATCATCCTTCTGTTCTGGGGAACTGCTGCCCTCTACTCATGAGGAACCCCCACCACAGGACAGCGATTTTGCCCCCTCCTCCGTTCCTTGCCAGACTACAGACAAACCTCTCCTCCTCCTCCCCCTGCAGATCTCAGACGCCGAACACCCCAAGCGCATGCTACAAACAGTCTGCCCGGCAGGGTGACCAGTATCTGCAGCACCACTGACCACACAGGAGGGAAGATACTGCTGGGTGAGTGCTCAAGGGGTCTGTAGATGACTTCCTAGAGGAGTCATGTGGCTCTTCCAGCCTGGATCCAGTGAGCGACTGGAGCTGGCTGCAACAGCCGGATCTTGCAAAACCTTTCGGGAGCTGAGCTGACTTCAGTGGGGCCAGCTCAGGTGAGGAAGGTCGACTTGCCTGGGAGAGGCTTTGCAGGGTCAGGGTCATCTCTGTTGGTGCATCTCGCAAGCTGACCTGCCCCTTCGCTCAGCAGAGCAGCAATGTTTTCCAAAGGGAAAAAGAACAGAAAAAGTGGGCAACTCGACCTTCCTGTGTGGGACTCCCGGGCTGGCCTGCAGAGCCCTGAGCGGGGCTGTGGAGCTGCTAAGGGGAAAAGTTCCCCCCCTGTGTAACTAAGAGATCTGGAGACCGCCCGGGCAAAGAGCAGAGTGAGTGGGTGGGCGTGAGGCAGTGCTGGGGGCAGGAAACTCACTGGGAGGGTGTGTGCGTGTGGGAGAGGGCTTGACAAGACCGAACAGGGAAGGGGAGTTCTTGCATGGGAGAAAGTACTGTGGGGGCGGGGGAGAAGATGGAGAACAGAGTTGAGTATTTTGCGGACATTATCTCAGGACTGTCATTGACTGGCACAGCCAGGCCTAACATGGATGAAGCCTGTAGGCCTGGGAAACAGGCAAGTATTATCTCCATTTATAGAGGGGGAAACTGAGGCACAGAGAGGGCGAGTGATTTTCCCAAGGTCAAAGAGGAAATCGTTGTCAGAGCAGGGATTAGAGGTCCTGGCACCCAGTCCTATGCTCAGACCATGCCGCTTTCCTCAGTGGAGATCCTGCCTCTGATGGGACGGGAGAACAAAGAACCCAGTGAGGATCCGGGGAGGGGGGATTAAGGTGGCAGCTACGTGCACTGCCGAGGTAGGTGTGTGTGTGTGTGTGTTTGGTGGGGGGGGGGGAGATGCACAGCATACAGGGTACTAGGAAAGAGGTAACACGCCACTCCTTCAAATCTTTGCTGCAGAGAGGAGGCTAGTCCAAGTGTTACAGAGCCAATGCAGCCCTTCAGTTGGAACTCCCAATGCAATTAGGAGACTTGGACTCCAGGGTGCGCTGCTTCCACAGAACCAAACAACATCCAGAGAAATGATTCAGGTCTTTCCCAATACTTTAGCTAGAGAGTGAATTTACCATATGCTTTGTCCTCCGCTGACATGCTTCACTAGGATTGCAAAACACTTTTCAAGCAGATAAGAATATCTCCTCACAACGCCACGTGAGGTGGGCAAGCATCATTAACCATCTTGTATAGATGGGGAAACTGAGGCACAGTGCGGTGATTTGGCCAAATTCATTTTGGTGCCAGGAACAGAATCCATATCTCCTGACTGACCAGGCCTAGTGCCCTAACCACTAGACAAGGCTACCTCCCCTTTCCTCACTGGTGTGTTTGGTTTTAGATAACCTTATATTTTAAAATGCACCGGCTCCTGGATCCTTACAGGGGCCCCCTGGTGCTCCTGAGCAGGGAATAGCAGCAGCAAACCGGTTACATTTGTTTCCTTTAGAATCAAGGTTTTGACCTGGAAGTGTGAGCAAAGAGTCTGCAAGCCAGGCCCGTCAGAGCTGTCTCCCGCAAAGGGGAATCCGGAACGGTCACTCTAAGTCTGAGCAAGGATCCTTGGGTCTGGGTCATCCTTGGGATTGTCCAACTCAAGCCTGCTCTTCTCAGCAGCTACCTCATGGCAGCTTTGTGTTAGAGGCAGAATTTCATTGGCCTTTTGTTTCTTGAGTGACGAGTTTCTTTTGTGACAGGAAGATTTGGGCCAAAGTTCTTGGAAGTGGCCTCTGATTTTGGACGCCCGACGTGAGACACCTCATGCCTGATGTTCCCATAGTGAGGAGGGGAGGGGAGAGCAGTACTGGGAGGGGGAAAGTAATCCGTTGCAGGGGATGTCATGAGTAACCCCAGCAGAAAGTCTGGGACCTTGTTACCTGGATAACTGCACTGAGCAGGTGTGGAGGAGGCAGGTCTATATTAGAAGGGGAATCCTTTATTATCGCTGATTGTAGTGCAGACCTAAGAGAGGAGGTAGCTCTGGGAAGCTATTGCACTGAGAAGAGAAAGGGGGGGGGGTAGTTGTGCCCAGGTGGGGAAGGGGAAGCCTGTTGCGGGGCTGGCTGCAGTGACCGCAGGGTCTGAGAGCAGCTTTGCCTCGGAGCAGGACTGTGCTGGTGGGGAAGGTCTGGGCCCCTTTCGCATGGCTGATGGAAATGAGGCAATGCACAATCAAGGGCTGCAAACTCCACAGAGAGCTGACCCTAGCCATGTGTAGAGCGTTGGCTGGACAAGTAAAACAACCCCCTGGTGTAGAAGTGTAGCACTGGTATAAAGTGGGGCTTGCGCTGGCTGGCACATCTCCTCTGAGGGTTTACACTGGCCCAACTATGTTGGTGCAAAAAACCTTAGACTTCACTAGAAAGCACTTAACACTAAATGGAGAGGATTTATATGCATGATTACAGATGCTCTTCTGTGAAACGCTTATTTGCTTCCCCTCCAGAGGTCCTGGAGAGTTGAACTGTGCATGCCACTGTGCCCACCATTGTAATGAAGGAGAAGCTGTATTTAGCAACTTGGATTCCAGCTCTATTTATGAGGCTCCAAGATACTGCAGAGTCTGAGAACAGACTGAGGACGGTTTTTCTGGAGACCTCACCAGCTTCTGAAGAGCCGTAGTGAGGGTGCGTGCAACAACGTGAGGGATCATGCTTAGCCGTTCCTGGGGTTGTTAGTCAGAGGGGATCCGGTTAGGGTAAAGCCTTCCAGAGAAGATTAGGTGAACTCGGAATCTGACCATCTTTAGGGATGTATATTTAGGAAGTGTAGTGGTTTCCTAAATATACATCCCTGAAGGCATGCCACCATAAGTGACACTTACAATTCAGACACCCCTTTTGGTCCCGATCACCTACCAACTCCCACAAAAAACCAAACCCTAACCCAAGCAGAGTTTAGACCCCAAAGAGGGAGAAATACTAAAGACTCCATGAAGTTGCTATTGATTTTACGTGGAAGAAGCTCAGATACTATGATGTTGGGCAACAGTATAAAACCCTAAGGTAAATAGATAGTAAATGAGACCCTGATTAATGTCCAGGAAATATCTGTGGATGTTAACAACACCCCCTTGATGTGCAATAATCCAACAGGATCTGAAAACAAGGACACTGACTCTGCTAAGATCTGGGATGTGCACTGCTAACTCTTGTGACAGGTCTTTTGATGATCTTGACAAACTGGAGAAATGGTCTGAAATAAACAGGCTGAACATCAATAAGGACAAATGCAAAGTATTACACTTGGGACGGAGTAATCAACTGTACAGATACAAAATGGGAAATGACTGTCTAGGGAGGAGTACTGCAGAAAAGGATCTGGAGATTATAGTGGATCACAAACTAAATATGAGTCAACACTGTTGCAAAAAAAGCAAACATCATTCCGGGCTGTATGAGCCGGGGTGCTGTGAGCAAGACACGCGAAGTACTGCTTCCTCTCTACTCAGCACTGATAAGGCCTCAGCTGGAGTCTTGTGTCCTGCTCTGGGCACTGCGCTTCAGGAAAGAGGTGCGCAAATTGGAGAAAGTGCAGAGGAGAGCAACACAAATTATGAAAGGTCTAGAAAACATGATCTACATGGAAATATTGAAAAAATTGTTTAGTCTGGAGAAGAGAAGACTGAGGCGGGGGACATGACAACAGTCATAGGCGCCGACTTCTAATGGTGCCCGTGGGTGCTCGAGCCCCCTCTGCCTCCGGCCCCGCCCCGACTCCACCCTGCCCAGCCCTCATTCCAACCCCTTCCCCAAAGTCCCCACCCCAACTCCGCCCCCTCCCTGCCCCTATTGGACTCCTTCCCCAAATCCCCGCCCCGGCCCTGCCTCCTCCCCTGAGCGCGCCACGTTCCTGCTCCTCCCCCTCGCTCCCGGAGTTTGCTACAGCTGTTTGGCAGCGGCAAGCGCTGGGAGGGAGGGGGAAGGAGCGGGGACAAGGCGCGCGCTCAGGGGAGGAGGCGGAGAGGTGGGGGGGGCGGGGCACCCACTAATTTTTCCCCACGGGTGCTCCAGCCCCGGAGTACCCACGGAGTTGGCACCTATGATAACAATCTCCATGTATGTAAAAGATGGTTATAAAGCGGAGGGTGATGAATTTTTCTCCTTATCTACCGAGGACAGGACAAGAAGCAATGGGCTTAAATTGCAGCAAGGGCGGTTTAGGTTGGGACATCAGGAAAAACTTCTTTTCCGACCGGGTGGTGAAGCACTGGAACAAATTGCCTAGGGAGGTTGTGGAATCTCTGTCACTGGGGGTTTTTAAGAACCGGTTAGACCAGTGATAATCAGACCTCAGAGTCACAGTAGTGTGAATTCCGTGTTTCATTTACTATTTATATATACTGTATATGATTCTCACAGCAAAATGACTGACTCAGTGTTATTATTTTATCAACTACAATTGGGTAATAACATAGTAAAAGCCCCCTGATTGGTTAAGAACTTAGATTGGTTAATAATTAAATCACACAGTGTTTTGATATCACATGCTGCAAAGAGCCACCGGAGACCCATTAAAGAGCCACCTGCAGCTTGCGAGCCTCAGTCTGAGTATCACTGGGTTAGACAAACACCTGTCAGGGATGGTCTAGGTGATACTTAGTCCTGCCTCAGTGCAGTGGACAGGACTAGATGACCAGTCGAGGACCCTTCCAGTCCTACATTTCTAAGATTCTGTATTTCTCCAATTATTTACCAAGGTGAATCCATTTTACAGAGAGGGAAGCTGAGGCTAAGTGACTTGCCCACGGTCATGCACTGGGGCAGTGGCTGGGTATAAAATCCAGGAGTTTCTGATTGCCAGCCTCTGCATGAACCAGTAGGACACGCTCCCGGATGACATGCAGTCATCAAGGCTGGTGTTTGCTTTAATATTTAGAGTGAGGATGTGATGTTTAGCCACACTCTGTTAGTAATAATACTTTGTACTTTTACAACACATTTCAAGTAAGGATCTCAAAGCACTTTACAGACTTAAACTCTCATGATTCCCCTGCGATGAGCTGGTAGGCCAGCTATACTTATTCCCATTTTACAGGTGGGGAAACTGAGACACAGAATGTCAGTGGTGAGCATGTGTTACAGGTGCCGGATCTGCAGAGGCTTCCTGTGACAGCCCCTGCTCGGGGACCTTGCTTCTTTAGCTCAAGTTGTAGCTCCGTAAGACCTCCTTTTGGTTCCAGGCGCGTCAGCCAAGATAGCAGGTGTTGTGTAAGTGACTCGCCCACGATCAGATGAGGACTCTGATGGAAGTTGGAGCTCCTGGCACCCAGTCCTGCCCTCTGCCCACTAGGGCACACTCCCTCTCTGGCCAGGGCTGAGGTAAACAACCTACTGTGGGTCTGTGCCTTTAAGAGAGTCAGGAGGCAGCCTGGGGGGGACTGGGTGTAACCTTGTTGAATCAGTGAGACTGGAGGAGGTTGGAGGCTGGACAATAGTTCTGAGCTGGGTTGCTAAGAGCTTGGAATTCCCCGTGGGGAGGGGAGCAAGGGACCTCCAGAGGGAGGGCGGGCCTCACCCTGCTGAGCGGCAGGCAGCTGCACCAACCGCAGAGCTGGCTGGGAGTTACCTGGTGGGGCTGCCTCTGCTCAGGTGTGTCCGGGAGTCCTGCCCCTGGACAGACTTTCCGGGAAGGGAGCTGGGCATGGAGCCCATCGGTGCCTGGAGCCCTGTGAAGGTGGCGCAGTGGCTGAGAGGTGAGTGCGGTGGAGGTTTCAGGGCTGGCCAGGGGCTGGAACAGTTTGTACAGTGGGGGGTGCTGAGAGCCATTGAACCAAACTGTAAACCCTGTGTGTGATGGAAACCACTTCAAGCCAGCAGGTGTGGTAGCACCCCTAGTTCCAGCACCTGTGGCCAGGGGGTGCATTCCAGCCCCTAGGGCGGGCAGGCGGCTGCCCGCTCCCACGGCAGAGTCTGTGCTGGCAGGAGGAGCTGTGCAAGTCCTGCTGGGAGCAGGAGTGGCTGAAACCTTCTGGGGGGCTCTGGCAGAGGCGGGTTAGACTCATGCGGGCATGGCATGGCTGGGCACGGCTCGGATCCCTGCCCTGGGGGAGGAGAGGCATTCCTGGGGGAGGATATACAGTCCAATGCAGGGAGGTGCACATGCTGGTGGGGGTGGATATGCAGCTCCCTGGGGACCTGCCAGTAGGGAGGAAACAGATCTGGCAGCCAGGGAAGGCAACTGGTGTTACACACTTGGTGGGATGGGGGAGAAGGTAGATCGGAGGTTCTGTTCTCCCAGTCTCCTGACACGAGGACAAGGGGCCCATCAGTGAAACAGAAAGGGGACAAACTCAAAACCGACGCAAGGAAATATTTTTTCCCCACAGTGCGTAGCGAGATGGTGGAACTCACTGCCACAGGATGCGTCTGAGGCCAAAACCTCCGCAAGACTCCAAAGGGGTTTGGATGTGTTTGGTGGATAACAAGAATGTCTGGAGTTAGACGAGTTAATGCTATTCTGGAAGGGCTGTTAAAGTCCATGCTTCAGGGCTTAAGCCAGCCTCTAACTCCTGGGGTTAGGAGGGTTCCTTCACCATGCTCTGAAGCAGCGGGTGCTGGTCTCTCTCCAAGGTTGGCCTAGGTGGTTTCTGATCGAGCCTGGCAGTTCCTGTGCCCCTGAGGGAGCGGCGGTGGTGAAGGCGAGCGGACAGGAAGGCCTGGCAGAGCTGTCAGCAGAGGGGGAATGCAGGCTGAGGTGGCGGTGGCAGATGTCTGGACATGGGCAATCTGGGAGCAGGTGGATAGTGACTGCGTTTGCCCCTTTCAGGCCTGGACAAGGTGCTGCAGCAGTATCCCTTTGAGACGTGGCCCCTGACCGGGAACGATTTGCTGCAGCTGTCCTATCGGCGCTTGGAGGAGCTGGGCCTGAGGCGTGTTGGCCATCAGGAGCTCATTCTGGAAGCTGTGGAGCAGCTGTGCATGCTGGTGAGTGAGCGGCCGTGAGTCTGGAGCGAGGCCCGCTCCCGATCTCCAGCACCGCCTGCGGTGAGCGACGGTGAGAGGGTTCCCTCCTAGGTCTCACCTGTGGCCTTGCTTCCCAGAGGGAGGGAGCTCTGGGATTCAGGGGATGGGTGGATTTCCCCCCCCCCCAGCAGTTTCGGGGAGCAGTGCAGAGTTGTGGGGTGTCTGCCACCCTCAGTCTTCATTCTGAGCCGCTCCAGGGCTGGCTCCTCTCTCCTCTGCTGAGCTAGTTTGGATTGTTCCCCCAGAACTACGAGCTGGAGACCACCAGCCTGGGGACGCTGACGGAGAAGCTGCAGCAAGTCGCTTGGACCACCCGGACCCTCATCCTGAGCCGCAGGAAGGTGACCACATATGATGGCGAGGCCATTGAGACACCCTCCCCGGACCTCCTGGCCTGCATCGCTGAGCTGATCACGGCAGCCAAGGGGCTCTTCACCTGGCTCAACAGGTACTTGCTTCCCCAGTCTGCAGAGGCCAGGGAAAGAGCATGGAGAGACTGGAAGGCCAGGGCCACGTGAGGAGGGATCCCACATGATAAGGAAGGGGATCGCTGAATGGCACGGGGTGCAAGCTACAGGCCTTCTGTTTCTGTGGGGTTTGCATACACTGTCTTTCCAGAGGTGGAAAGGGATGCCAGACCAGTGCTGTCAGGACTGGATGCATGGCAGCCAGTGTCTCCCTGGCCAGAGGAGGATGGTCTGTTAGCACAGAGGGACAAGGCTCCGCTCAGTGACTGGGAAGGGGAGGGCTGTGACCACGCTATTCTTGGTGATGGTGAAAACAGCAGCCGGCCAGCCTGGAGCCTTCTGTGCAGAGAACGGGCACAGCATGAGCAGTGGCTGGACAACGGTCCTCTGCCCGTGTGCTTCTGCCCTGGAGGGACCCCCTCTTGGGGCCAGAGAGGAGTTCCGTCTGCACAGCCTGCTCACTCCTTTGCTGAGCCTCCCCACAGCAGAAGTGGCTCTATGGGGTGTGGACACCTGCGTGGTAGAAACAAGACTGAGACTCCCAGCTTGTTCCACGCAGGCCACTGAGCGCCCGGCAGCTGCCCACTGCAGGCGATGAGCTCTGTGTTTTATCGCCGGCTGCTTGGGCCAACTGGGGCCCCTTCAGAACTCTCCATAAAATCCTGGAAGACTGTGTTTAAACCCCTGGCCCGAGGGGAGGACGGTGCCTCAATTAACTTGAGGCTCGTTGGGCCCTCTCCTTTCCTGCCTTCGTTTATCTGACGACTCCGTCTCACTCACGCACCTCACAGGTATCTCTTCTCTCACCTGAATGATTACTCAGCCAGCCGGGACATTGTCTCGCTCTGCGGAGAACTGGCCCAGATCCTGCAGAAGGTCAGTAACGAGGGTTTAAAAATCACAAGAAACCAAAGCCAGATTGTGTCAGGGTTGGTGTGTTTGTGTGTTACCCCTGAGATGTGCAGGGGGCCTGTGGATATGGGTGACGTCTCTTCAGTACTCGTGTCATGCCGCGGTGTCTCATGACCTAGGAAGTGAGAGTAGGAGGGGCAGAAAAGGATGGCCCAAATACCATGGTGATGGGCACAGTGTAAGGACTGACAGACACACACACTGCACACACTTTTCTCACTAGCAAACGATCAGTGAGATGTTTCCCAAAACTTCATCAGGATCTCCCCTCCAGAATGTTCCTCCTTGGCTGATAAATACTCCCTTTCCCAAGAGAGCGTGAGCTCCTAGCGGGACTGGGGAATCTATTTATTTGTTCTTATTTCAATTCAAAACATTTTCTCTTAGTCTCGGCAACACTGCTTGACCAGCAAATATTCTGGACACTGTCAATTTAACCACTGTGTTACTAGCCTCTGGGATTTTAAAGCTTCTTTCCCATCCTCTAATTTGTCCCTCGTCATGCTTTGTCTGTGCATCTCCCTCAGCTCAGAGAATGAAAATTGCTCATGTCTGTTTCATGTTTGTTTCAAAGTCCATTTCACTTTTGGGCTGTCCCCTGCTGCAGTGTTTGGGTTACTAATGCTTCAGGTAGATGTTGTTTAATAATGTGTGTTTTCATTACAATTTAAATCTGTACTGGAGACCTTCCTGCTGCTCTTAGTGTGTCCATACATCTAAATGTTGGGCCACTTCTGAACAGACAAGTGAACCGTGCACTGGTTATATAATATATTTTTCAGGGATAAAGCCGCGTGTGTTGATAGACTAGCCCAATGTCCAGTTTGGAGCTTGTCGCTTATAGAGGAACCCAGCCATAGTCTTCTGCATTATGATTTTTATCCGTGAAATCTGGTTCATTTCATAGGCAAACAATTTGTCCTTCCAAAGTGTTTTTATCGGACACGGGGCGCCGTCCCCTCTGTCAGGGATGGGTTAGCGGTAGCTGAGTTAGATGAATGGATATTGGTGGAAGGATGGAGAGTGTTAAAAGAAGGAATCTGACTGGAGATTATAAACTGTCAGCTGATGGAACAGATAACCATACCCTGCCTTTCAATAGTTCCCTTTCCCTACAGTTCTCAAACTGATTTACAAACATGAATGAAGCCCTATTAAATAAGTCAGGGTCACCCACACGTGTAGATGGGGAAACTGAGGCACAGAGATGAACTGACTTGCTCAATGTGTCAGGACTAAAATGCCTGAATCCTGGCTCCTCATCTCTTGCTCTAACCACTAGACTCATGTCTATAAGCAAGTCGCTGCTGAAGGGGTGTATGTCGGAGTGGTGGTGTTTGGGTAATAGGAAGGAGTGCTGTTAACTACCTTCATCCTCCAGTTCTCCTCTGTTCACGCGTCTTCTGCAGTGCTCCTTCATCTTGCATTCACAGGCTGCGAGATGGTAAAAGCAGACTCGGGTCTCGGCATGCCTTCTAGCCAGCAATGCCTTTGTAGTCCACAGGGCCCAATGGGATCCCAAGTATGTTCTGACTCTTCTAACAACTTCTTGGACCCCAGCAGGGCTCTCCAGCTAGAGTAGAAGGTTAGCAGGAAGAGGTACCCACCGACAGCAGTGCTGGCAGTTCAAATCCTAGGCATGCGCCTTGCCTTCAAGAACCCAGTTTAGGGGCAAGTCCATGGGTACCTGGGGAGCCCATCAAGGAAGGGTAGGGAGGGACAGTAGGTTTTAGTGTTGCAAACATGCTGTGAATGCTTCGTGGAAAGAGGTCTGGAAGTGGAGCATCCATGCCAAGTGAAGAGACCGCGCTTTGCCTAGGGTGTATGCGATCTGGTCACCTGAGCCCTCATCGGTATCTATCTTGGGAATGGCCTTCCTTTACAGAAAAGTTATGGCAGTGATTCACAGCTGGCCAAAGGAACGCGTGTCCCTGAGATGCCCGGGGAAGGCTCGGTGCCTCTGAGGTGCTGCCCAGGGGAACGTGGGATATAGGGGATGAGAGAGCCATGGGTGTATCCGCGATCGGACCCCTGGCCTGTCGCAGCTCAGTCAGCTGCAAGGAAGGAAAGAGAAAATGACCAGAGTGTGAGCAGGGAAGGGACAAGGAGATAAACAACATCAAAGGGGGGGGGTGGGGAACTGTTCTTTATATAACCCTGTGATTCACCCTTTGAGATCAGGTTCCGGGCTGGGGGGAGCTCAGTTGTCCGTAAGACTCAGCTGAGCGAAAGGGAGGAGAGAGACTAACAGGCCGAACCAGAGATTCGGGGGACGCTGTTCTGCTGAGCCACAGGTACTGGGAGCTAATAATTCTCCTAAAGATCCTGGCCTGCTCAGGGTGGAATGCAGAGTCCGGGGCACCCACAGGAGAGGGCGTGTCAGGAATGGGCTCTGGGCTTCTCCGGCTTTGGAAACAGGGCCTGGAAGCGTGGAAGGGACGGGTAGCTGTGAGGTGGGGGAGGGGAGATTGTGACATGGAGAGAGATGGAAAAGGAGACTCAGGGAAACCTTAATGGCTTGTAAATGAGTGGGAGAGGGATGGAGGGCAAGGGGACAGGGTCTGGGGGGCAGGAGAGGGGGTGGAGGGCTAGGGGATGGGGTCTGGGGGGGGGAAAGAGAGGGGGTGGAGGGCTAGGGGACAGGGTCAGGGGGGGCAGGGGCAGGAGGTGGTGGGTTTAGGGCTGTGGGGCAGGAAGAAACTGACCCTCCTAATAACCTAAAAGTAGAGCCTGCTGGGATATTTTAGGGTTAGAGCCAAGATCCACCCGTGCAACAGAAGGGCGCCTGCTCTACCTTGCTGTGGTTCACACCTTCCTCTGCCATGCTAAGCCAGGAGGTCCCTGCCATTGTGCCCTGCGGGGTGGGGATTCCTTTCTGCTCCCAGATCCGGAGGTTGGTGTAACTGTGTGTGAGCAAGAATGGCCTCAGTAAGGCATCTCTCACCCATTACCCCCTGTCCCCCATCCCATAACAATGGACTCTTCTCCCTTGGGGAGGGGACAGAGCCTTCCAAACACCGACTGCCCTCTGGACAGACACCCCTCTGTGTCTAGCCCAGCAGCTGCCCCACATTCTCGCCATGTGCGCTGCCTGGGTTGACCAGTTCATTCTTATTTCCCATCTCCAGGGTGTTTTCCCCACTCCTGCCCCCCAGCAATCTCCTCTTGTCTTAGTCACTCTGATTTTCCAGTGAAATTCCCAAGAAGAGGCTGGAGGTGGGGCCTCGGGGCCTCATCCGAAGCCCCTGGAAGCCAAAAGGAGACTCTCAAAGGTCTGTCCTTGGAGCGAGGAGTACCTCCGACAGCAACTCTGATCCTGGATCCTCTTTCCGTTGCTATACGGAGTCGTGTGAGGGCTCAACACAATCGCCCAGTGACTCCCCAGCCAGATTGTCCGGGAGTCGTGCGCTGTGTGGGTGGCTGCGCGCTGTCTGCCCCCATCCGGGCTAAATGGCAGAGACTAAAATGACCTCTTGGCAGAGTACCCGTCTCTGGGAGCATGAGTATCATCAGCCCACCTGCAGGGGCCAATGCCCCTGTCTGTAAGGGCAGGGGTGGTAGCACCTGTCCTCGAGGATCCCAGTGTGCTCCTTAGGCCTAGATGTGATCGGCCAGGCTTTCCCTCCCCCAAACACGGGCTTTCTCGCAACACACAGCCGCTATCTGGGAGGAGCCAGGCGGCACTGACGGGAGTGTGTGAAGAATGGCGTCTCCGTTGGAGACAGCTGGAGGAGTCGAGGCTGGTGGAATGTAACAACCTGCCCTGGAAGCGGGCCAGGATGCTGGGGTTAATCCTGCTGCTGCTCTTAAAAACCAGTGCTGAGAAGTCTTTCGTGACCACACAGCCTTACGTCTCGCCTGGAGGCCAGCGGCACGGCACCCTCTGGCACAGAGCTTCCCCAGTCTGTGGGCATTGGGAGAGGAGCCGCCAGCACCTGGGACCTGTGGGCTGTGTTGTGATCCCCACCCTCATCCCAAGTAGGGCCGTCATGATCTGCTCCTGGCTTGGAAGAATCTCAGGGAGTTACAACTTATAAAGCTGGATCGACCTAACTTATTGTGTGTCTCTCATTCTTCTAGGACTGCGGAGTGTCTGAGAGAGAGAACCGGATCCTGCTGATTGTAAGTATGGCTGTGCACGCGACCCTGGAGTGCTGCCGTGTGTGTGTGTGTGTTCTGCAACCCTTGAGGTCGCTGCTGCCCTTCTGTAGAGGCCGTGAGGTCCTGGCGGGTTTCCGGAGGAATGAGTCTCTCCTGCTGTCCTTCAGTGCAGGCACCTTGTGGGGATCTGTGAGAACATCTCGAGCTGCAGCCCGGCAGCCCTGCTGAACCAGACTGCCATCTTGGAGAGCGTCGACCTCGTGCCCACCGAGCCAGAGGACAGTCTGGTGAGTCCGCTCCTCCACCACTGACTCACGCTGGGGATTCGTTTGACGTTTCCAAACTCTGTCTGTCCCTCTTTGCAGGGCATCGAGATCAAATCCACTAACTCCTGCCTCCACTTCATAGCGGGAACCGCCACTAAGGTGAGAGATTTGTCGGGGCTGGGCCCGGGGCGGGGAGATGGCTTCTGATTTGGTCTTTCCAGTTTGCAGGTGCAGGGAGACGGCTCAGAACTGGTGTCCCAACATAGCCCCCTTCTTAAACCTGCCTACACTGGCCCATAATGAGCAAAATCCATTTTCCCCCTGGGTATCAGAACCCCCTGGGTTTGTTAAGGCGCCCAACCCTCTTCCTGAACCAGCTCTAGGACATGGGCTGCACTGGACAGGACTTGGCTGAGTCCTTCCTACTCAGCTGCCTTGTGGCCGTGTGTCACACTAGCCTTGGCCAAGGCTTCAGCCGGCGCCTTGGTTCAGTCGTCTCCTCCTGCGCTCACGCCTGTGATTGAACGGGAATCGCCCAAAAGATCAGGCCTGCGAGTTAATGGTTAATCCCCCTTTCCTGAGCCCCTCTGACTTACATCAGCCAGAGAGCTGCTTAACTCTGATTAGGCCGCAGTGTAAGTGGCTTGAGAGCTTGTCTCCGCTTCCCAACGAGCACGGTTCTGACACCCCTCGGTCTTTCCCTTGCCTCTCCTCCTAGTCTCCAGCTGACGACTGCAGCCAGATCCTGCCGGGGGATGAGATCGTTCAAGTCAACGGGCAGGTGGTGGTAAGTATGTCCCTGTCCTCGCTCCGTTAGCATGCTGGTCTCTTGGGACAGACAAAATCCTACTAGGAAAGGGGGTCTCTGAGTGTAGCTGTGATCATGGCTGATGTGTATGGTCTGCCCTGGCCGATCCTCATCTGTGTTAAAGCGGGGAAGAACGTCACACTCGGTAGGGGGTGCAGCCTGGCCTCTGGTTAGAGTGGGGGGCTTTGGGTTCTAGTCCTGACTTGCTGTGTCACCTTTGGCAAGTCACTTTCGTTCTCTCTGAGTCTGGTGGGGCTCCCCACGTTCGAGACTCTTTCCCAACGGAAGGTGTGATCCCAGCCCCGAAGGGATCAGGCTAAAACTCACTTCAACTCTGGGCCTCACGCACCCCCTCCTGGCAAGGGGATCGTGCTGGCTCCCCCTTTATAAAGGGCTCTGAGGTCCTTGGATGATAATGCAACGTATCCCTACTCATGTTTACTAAGACTGGTTGGTTCCCACTTAATTGCCCTGGACCCTCTTAACTGTAGGAGTCTGTGTGACCCAGATGCCACTGGGATGCTAGAATGGCTAGTTTCCTTTATTAGAAAGCCTGGTGCTAGCTTTTTTTTCTTTCCTCCATCCCCTCTTCGCTCTCTGACTCACATGCTGCATGGAGGAGAAGCAAATGCCACCAAAGCCTGGCTTCCCCCTTCCCCTCCTCCATTCTAAACACAAGTGCTTGGGCACACCCAGGAAACAGGTAGAATCGCTGTAAGGAACCCAGTGTTTCTGCCCTGACTCTCTGGCAAACCACATGCTCAACAGACTGAAACCAGATGAGAGAGGGGGAGGAAAGGAGGGTTTCAGGCTCAGTGCTGGGAGAGGCCAACACCCAGCACTTGGCTGAGCTCTCCACGCTTACAAACATCAGTTAATTTAGCCTCGTAAATCTCTACTGCCCACTTGAGTGGGGTCAGAATCGTTCTCTCCATTTGACCGTGAAGCATCTGGTTAGGTGGGTGACTGTCTGCTTGAGCTGGTCAGAAAACGGGTCTTTTCCTGTGGGAAGAAAAGTTGACTTTTCAGAAAAAATCAAAATCTGAAACAACTGGGTTCAGCAACGGTACCCCCTGGGAGTTGTCGTTTGAGTGCTCATGCTCCCATCTCCTCTATACCTGGACTCGCTAGTTGGACTATATCTCCCATGATGCACCAGTCTCACCTCTTGGGGAGAGCAGATGGTACATGACAGTATCCCTGGCTGTGATGCAGCATGGGATATGTAGTCAGGCTGGGAAGCCCAGCGTATAGAGGAGACTGGGGACATGAAGCAGCTGGACTACAGCTCCCATGAGGCGCCACGAAAGATCTATCCAAAATGAAATGTTTCAGTATTTGAACAAAACCTGCACCTCTTTATGGGCATTCAGGTTTGCAGCAACAATAAAATCAATTTCCACAGAAATCAGATACTTAGAAAAATGGAAAAAATTGTTCCATTGAAAACCAGTTTTCATGGAGAATTTTCAATCGGCCCTCCTGCTGACCCTCTGACAGGGAGGATGGCCGGCTGGCTGGCTGGCTGCAGGCTATTAGCTGAATGTCTCTGACTTGGCCGGTGGTGCTGCGGAAATGGACAGTGAAACGAGAAGGGCATGGATGACTAGCTTACAAAACTGCTTTGATGGCCAGGTGTTTAACTGGGTTGTCGCGTCGTTTGGAATCCCTGGTGGGCATGGTGGGATTGCTGCTGGCTAGCTGGATGTCTTGTGAAGTGCATGGTTGCTGAATCACGCGACTATAGATTCCCTTGTGTGCACCATGGAGCTGTAATCGATGCAGGTGTCTAAACCCTGACCACTGCTTGTACCAGGTGCCTAGGGAGAGAAACATCCCCTTTCTGAAATCCTGTGGCTAGTGGTGCTCGTGGTCCAGAGTAATAGTTACCAGACACGAGATCAAACTGATGGCCTCACCAGCTGACAGAGCCCATGTAACAAAGTAGAATGACTTGCAGAGTTGCCTGTTTCAAACAGCCCATTCAGTGTGATTCGGCCTGTGCTGGCGATGAGCACTGACCTGCTAATCCCGTGTGTAGGTGGGTTGGACTCGAGTGAATCTGGTAAAGAAAATACTCGAAAAGCCAAACCAGGTGACGTTGGTGCTGAAGAAGATTCCACTAATCTCTGTGGGGTCCCCGTGTTCCCCCAGGTCTCCGTGCCATCAGGTGAGCAGGACCCGGTACCCCCACGCCCCCAGCATGAGGACTGAACCTTTACTTGCTGTGCTGAATAGGCAGTCACTGCCTAGGAACCCAGTGGCGCTGGGCATTTGGAGGTGGATCGCACCTTTGCCTGGTCCCCAGGGCTAGCTGTAGCTGCATTGCTGTCTTTTTGGAGGGGGCACCAGCTCCCATCCCCACCCGGTGTGCCTCATTGTGCTGGCTGGAGGCTCCTTCCTGGGGCTTAGCAGTTCTGCAGCTTCCCTTTCATTCCAGTCCCTATCTCGGGTCAGTGCTTTTGTGAAGTGCCCCGAGTTTCCTCTGACTCAGTGCTGAAGGCTTTGTCCCAGCAACATAGAAGAGCGCTAGTGTGGTGACCCTGCTCTGCTGTGTGTCTATTGAGCTCCAGTGGTGCGCAGGATGGAAATTCGCTGACTGTTTTGTAGGCACCTGGCAGCTTCTTGGGTGCTGCAGAATCTCCTGGCTTGCAAAGCAATGACTCTCCAGTAAGCGTGGTCTCCCTGCCTTCCAGGTAAGAGCCCAGAACCTTAATCCAAAGTGACTTCCTGTTGCTAGTCTTTCCCTAGGCCTCTCTAGTGGCTCTGCCCTGTGGCTGTGTTGGGAGGAGTGACTAGTCATTGTCTGGTTTCAGAGTAACAGCCGTGTTAGTCTGTATTCGCAAAAAGAAAAGGAGGACTTGTGGCACCTTAGAGACTAACCAATTTATCTGAGCATAAGCTTTTGTGAGCTACAGCTCACTTCATCGGATGCATCAAATAAATTCTAAGGTGCCACAAGTACTCCTTTTCTTTTAGTCATTGTCTGTTCATCACAGAAAGGTGGGGCGGGCAGGGACCTCAGAGGTCTAGTCGAGCCCCCTGCACTGAGACAGAAGTCAGTAAACCTAGAATCAGCATGTCTCAGATGTGACCACTAGGGGCTTTTCTTGTGGCGGGGGGACACAGCCCCTCCCTGTCCCTGTTGCTCCTGGATGTACCGCCCTGGTGTTATCTGCTGGGGCGGCCAGCAGGGGTTGGGCCCTGCCCTCCTCTGGAGACACCTGGGGCACAATGCTGGAGGAGCAGGCAGCCGGTGAGTTCCCCACCTTCCCGGGGGCGGTGGTGCTCAGGCTTTTGGCTTCAGCCCTGGGGTGATGGGCTGGCAGGGGGGCTTTGGGCTCCAGTCCCAGGCTCTGGCCCCCTGCTGCCTCCCCCAGCCCCTCATCCAGGGCTAAATCTGTCCCCAGGCTTGGCAGGGCTGAGTAAGTCTGCTGTGAAAAGTGATACCTGTATGTTTGTTAATTTCACTTTTCACAACAGACCTATTGGCTAGCAGAAATCAGGTATGATGATTTGGACGTGTCTATGTGCCTCTTTCTTTGTTTCTCCTAAAGCTAATTAAGTATTTTAGGAAAAAGTGTGAGAGTGGCCACCAGCAAGAGTGGGGGGCTGCACTCTGGGCCATCAAAAAATTTGTCCTGAGAACCCCTGTCCTAGACTATGCTTGACACGTGTTTGTCTGACCTGTTCTTAAAAGCCTCTGATGATGGGGCTCCCACAACCTCCCTAGGTAACCTCTTCCAGTGCTTCACCACCCTCCAAGGTAGAAAGCTTTTCCTAATATCTAACCTAAAAATCCTAAATCTCCCCGGCTGCAAACCAAAGCCAATTACTTCTTGTCCTACTCTCAGTGGACTCAGGAAAACAATTGGTCACAGTCCTGTTTATCACAACCTTTTAGGTGTTTGAAGTCTGTTATCTTGTCCCCTGTCAGCCTTCTCTTCTCTAGACTAAACAGGATCAATTCTTCCAACCTTTCCTCGGTTGGTGGTGTAAGTCAAAGACCCTGCTTCTGTAGGTTTGCTCGGGTAGAGTGTAGATCTGATAAGATCACCGTCACCAGAGCAAGGTTCCTTTTTTCAGCCTCGCATGCCAGGGAAATTTGTAATGTTGTTGTGAATTAATAAGCAAAACTATTTGTTTCCTTAAGGATCTTCTGTGGGGAGGGGTGGGGAGGTAGAAACGATTAAAAACAACCCTCCTCTCTCCTCCGCATCCCATGCTTCCCCAAATGCAAAGGTTCCTGTTTCCAGGGAGGAAATGTGGTCGAGCTTTTGGATCAGACACTGGGAGCTGGGACTCTGGGTTCCATTCCCAGTTCTGTCATAATTTGCTGTGTGACCTGAACAAGTCACAGCACCTCCATGCCTCAGTTTCCCCATCTGGAAAAGGAGGAGGAGATGTCCCTTCCTCACAGGGGTGTTGTGGCCTTGCTAGGCAGTGTTTGTCTCATGGATAGGGCCCTGGACTTCAACTCCGGAGACTTGAGTTTTATTCCTGGCTTGGCCGCTGGCCTGCCAGGTGACCTTGGACAAATCACTTTAAATTAAAAAAAAAAAAAAAAAAAAGCCTGTCCCTCAGTTTCCCCATCTGGAAAATGGGGATAATTTATGAAGTGCTTGGAGATCTAGGGCTGAAAAGCACCACAGAAGATCTAGGCAGTATTTATTTATTTATTTTATGTTGTTTTTATCTGGAGCCTCGCACTTGTTTTGCCCTACTGACTTTTCCATTAAGTAACATTTTGTGTGGGAGAGGAAAATGATGCAGAATCAGCTCCTAGATCGCACGTGTGGTGCCAAAGGTAAAAACGGCCCACGTGACCAGCACCGACCGGCATTGCTTTGCTGAACTGAACTCTGATGAAACACTCCCACCCACACACCGTTGGGGCTTCCAGGGTGGCGCGATTCTGCTGAGTAGCAAACATACCACAGGGTTAGTTTGCTGTCAAGTGCTAGCTAAAGGTTTCTCCTCTCCTGAAGCGTGATCGCCGGGTTGGAATCAGGGCTGGACTCTGCGCTGGATCTCGCCACTGACGAAGAGGAGGAGTTTGTCTCAAGCCACCCCAGAGAGGGGACCAGGGACTTCCTACGGCAACTCCCCACTGAAGGTAGGAGAGAGCAGATGCCCTCTGCATCCTGTGGAAAGCAGCAAGCCCTCCTCTGAAAGGCTTTCCACACTGGTGTGAGCTCTGCTTGTTGCAGGTTAGTGGGACTGGATTGTGAGCAGATACTTGGCTGAGAGTCCTGTGCCCTGTGCAGAGCAACACTGGGACCATAGGTGCCGACTCCGTGGGTGCTCTGGGGCTCGAGCACCCGTGGGGGGGGGAAATAGGGGGTCCTCAGCACCCACCGGCCACAGCTGTTCGGCAGGGCCCCAGTGGTGCCAGCAGAGCAGGGAGCAGCTGGCAGAAGGTGCTGGGAGAGGGAAGGGGCGCCGTGGGGGAAGGGATGGAGAGGGGGCAGGGCCTCAGGCCAGAGCGGGGATGGAGCACCCACCAAGGAAAAATGTTAGCACCTGTGACTGGGACTCCTGTTATAAATGGTGCCCGCCCCGGACACTCTGTCTGCCTCCCGTACAGCGCCGTGCACATTTGAGGCCCTATCTGATCCTCTGTGCTACTGTGATATAAGTAAGTCAGGAAAGGGACCAAGCCGACTGGAGTCAGGGCAGGTCTAAAGAGTGCTGCCGACTGCTTGGAGCGGAGGCCTGGATATCCGGCGTCTCTTCCTGGCTTGGCTGCTGACTCACTGTGAAACTTTAAGCAAGTCCCTTAACAATGCTGTGCCTCAGTTTCCCCATGTGTAAAACAATACTGATAGTACCCTCCTTGCAGGGCTCTTCTGAAACTTTCATCAGCTAAGGTTCCCGGAGATCTCCTGAGAGATTATCCACTGTGTGATAGGTGCAAAGGCAGAGCATGTGGTAACATTGGTTCTGGAGGGCCAGCTTCCCCAAAGAGCTTGTTTGGTTTACATGGCCATGGGGTGGGGGATGTGAGTTGAGACTACAGTGTTCGGGTAAAATGTGGCATGGACGATACTGCGCTTCAAGCCTTAAAGGGTAGGCCCCTTGCAAACCTCAGGGCTTGAGCAGCTGGAATGGCGCTCATGTTACAGAAGAGAGGCTTTAGTGGGGCCAGCTGGGGATCTGGCCCTAAATTTTTAACCCGCTGTCTGACCTCTCCGTGCGAGTGAAATACAAATCGCTATGTGGCTCAGAGGTGTTGGAGTCCCCCTGACCAGTTTGATCTTTGCAGGCGCTTCAGCAGCCCCTACGTTGGAGATCCAAGCTTTGGGGGCAGGATTTGAAGGGCGCAGCTCCCCCGTTGCTGTCGCTCCAGCCAGACCCAGCACCTTGGAACTCGGATCTAAGGAGTCCCGAGAGAACGGAATTGGGAGCAGAAGTCGGGGACCAGAATCTCCCGCTCTTCCAAACAAGGTGAGAGGAGAGCGAACGAGCCTAGGCCAGTCTCTTCCTGTGTGTCTGTACAGTGACAACCCCCTGGGCCTGAGGTGGCTGAGGCCTCTAGGCACTAATGCAGCACACACGACTAAGATAAACATGGATGGGGTTGAGAAGGTCACATGGGCTCCTAATGTCCCTCCCCTGTTAGACCAGAAGGAACTCCATTAGAAATTTAAAAGGCAACAAATATAAAACTGAGATAAGAGGGGAAAAAATCTTTAACTTTGTGTGTGGTGAACTTGTGGAACTCACTGCTGCAGGATGTCTGAGGCAAATAACTTAACAGGACCCTCATCTTCATCCTTAAAAATTATTGGGATTTTCAAATGTGCTCAGGGCTGGCCTACTTCTGTTCCCAATGAAGTCATTGGGAGTATACCCTACCCTGCAGTTAATGTCACCTGGTGGGCAGGCAGCTGCATGCTGAACCAGCTATAGCCCTCGGGTGCTCTAAGCAAGAAAGCTATGATCGCCCAGCCATTTCCCGCATACAAGGGCCAGCCAGCGAGTGCATTGTCTGCTCTCCACTGGCAGGCCAGTGCCTAGATAACGGCGTCTCCTTCACTTTATCGTCTGCCTCCCAAAAGCCTTGTGAGTTGCTTGCATGGCCAGGATCTTTCTAACCACGTGTATTTGTGTCCTCTCCATCCCTTTCAGAGCAGCACCAAGAGTTGCTCCAGGCAGAAAGGTGAGTGGCCTCATCCCATCCCCCTGTGGGTTTGACAATCTCGAGCTCCAGGTTAACCAGGGGATCGGAGCGTTTCCTCCCTTTTCACAAAGGTTTGTTTTTCCCCAGGCCCAAGGCGCATTCTTAGGTTGCACATTAACTTGGCCACAGGGCCGGTGGCCCAGGGCAGCCCGCCAAGGAGGGTGCCGTGCTCAGGGTTTGCCTGAGTCCCGGGGGCTGACCGGGTGAGCAGCAGCGTCTGGAGGGGGTGGGGGGACCCGAGCTGCAGGGGGGCAGTTGGACAACCAGCCAGGTGACTCCTCCTGATCAGGGCTGCCCCTCCTCCCTCCTGCTGCTTGGCACTGGGAGTGTCCTGTTTGCTGTGCAGGGAGATGGGGGCGAGGCTGATGTCGGGGTGTCCCCCTCCCCCCACCCATGCACCCGGTCTGCACTGAGCTGGGGTGACAGGACGGGGGGAATCTGTCCATGCTGCTGCCTCTCTGGGTCAGGCAGCTGCCTGTGTCTGAACAAGCCTTCAGGCTCCTGATCCTGAGGGCTTTCTTAAAGAGACAGCACGCTCCTACTCACTCAGGCGCACGCACGCTGTCTCTCCTCGCTCCCTCCGCCCCCCCGCAGCCCCCTAGGGGTGCATGGGGCAGAGGAGCAGCAGCCCAGCAGGGGAGCGAGCAGCACTGCCAGCTGCTCTGTGCATCCAGGTCAGTTTCCCCACGTGGGCGACGGAGGGGGGATGCAGTGTTGTTAGGGGTGAAGGGGGCACAGTGCAGGGGTTAGGAGTGAAGGGAGAGTGGGGATCCTGGGAAGCCCATGAGGGCCAGGGGCAATGGGGGGGGGCACCATACCCACGGGGGCCAAGGGCACCAAAATGCACATTTGCCCAGGGTGTGATTTCCCTAAGGCCGGCCCTGCTTGGCCACACAGCCCAGAGGGAAGAGGGGTCCCGTGGGATGTGGCTACCCGGCGTTCTGTGCAGCTTGGCCGCGAGACGCAGAATGCACTCAGGCTGCAGAGCCCCGGAAGGAAGGGCCAGACGTGGTGCTTGGGGCTGCAGAAGTGGTGTCCGTCTGGTGCCGCTTCTCTTGGCTGCGGAGCAGAATCCGGGTGTTTCTGTTCTGAGCCTGGGGCTGGGAGAACCTGCTCTGATCCTTTCTCTTCCCCGCCCCACCCTTCCTCCCTCCCTCCTCTGCTCCTTGGTGAGCTTCTGCCGCGGAAGCGAGGGGCTCAGCACTGGGCCGAGCCAGGCCTCGTGCCGGCCGGCTGTGCTGTTCCAGTCCCCTCTCTTCCCCCGCCAGTGCAGCTCCTTCCCCATTTCCTCGCAGCTGGCTGCCAGCTGCTGCGGTCCATAGTGGTTTTGGGGGATGGAGAGAGTCCCTCCAGGGGCTTGGCTGAGAACCACCAAGCTTATTTCCTTTGTGACCAGAGGCAGACTGGGATGAATGGCTGGCGCATTTACGGGCGGGAGCAGCGATGGCCCAGGCTCACCATTGTCCTGCACCAAAAAGCGTGGGACTTTCCCCACTGCCTACAGGGCTCCTCTGTGTCTCCGCTATCCCCTAACGGTGAGAGGGCGCAGGGGGTGGGGGAGTCTCGCAGAGAAGCCGCTATGGGACTGCTGTCGGGGCAGGGCTGGGGCAGGATTCATGGGAGGCGGGTGCTCCCCTCGCTGTGCCTCACTCCCACTGCCCCCCTCTCCTCCTTCCTTGCAGGAGTGGCTACCAGGCTGAGCCGCCGGCGGGTGTCCTGTCGGGAGCTGGGCAAGGTGGACTGCGACGGCTGGCTCCTGAAGAAGAAAGACCACGTGGGATTCATGTCCCAGAAATGGAAACGCTGCTGGTTTGTGCTGAAGGGCCACATTCTCTACTGGTACAACCAGCCCAGTGTGAGTGTGTCCCTCAACGCTGGGGATTAGTGGAAAGGGGCAGATCGGGGGGCATGCAGAGGTGCCGTGTCCTCAGGGGGCTTAGGGCGGGAGGGAAGGGGGCGTTGGCTGCTGGGCTCCAGAGATCCTGAGACAAATCTACAGGGACCGTGTAAAGTGAGACAAGTTAGAGTTCGCTATGCTCAGAGCCCATTGGACTGCCCCAGGCCTAGGTCAGCCCAGCCGCCGTTGGGTTAGGGAGTCTTTGCAGGTGTGCCGAGGAATCAGAAGTTCAGAGTAGGGCAGAGAGATTTCTGTGCCTCTCCCTCCCATTAGTGGCACCTTCTCTCCTGGCCCAGTTGGTGCACGTCCCCAAATGAGACTCCTCTACGCTCCGATAACTCAGTGAGCCAAATTCAGAGGTGATGTGTAAGAGGGGTGGGTGGGTGTAACAGCCCCACAGAGAGGGCTGGAAGAAGGTGGATCCTGCACCAGCTTTGTGGGCTTTTTCCCCACTCTCTGACTCCACCAACCCCATTTCTAAGGAGAAGCCTGATCTCTTCTGGAAAGCGCATTCAGGTCTATGTACTGAAAGGCCAGATAAGAAGAGCTGGGGATTATTCTTTATTGTTATCGTACCCAAGCACAGCATGAGGTTGTTGATTTACCTTCTTGGTACAGTGGCTCTCCTGGCCACAGAGACCCACATGATGCCCCAAAACCAAATGAATCTTGCTTCTAAACACCAATGGCAGCAAAGCCCCCTGTGTGTGACGTGCCCCTTGTTTCACCGCCCAGGACGAGAAAGCCATAGGCCTGATCAACGTGTCGACCTACGACCTGGAAAGCACCCGGGAGCAGAAGAAGAAATAGTGAGTGCGGGAGATGCTGAGCAGAGACCTCAGCTTCGGGAGAGGAGGGCGAATGTAACCTGGGAGAGGAGGACCCTGAAGCACGGATGGCGTGGGAGCGCTCTCCGTAGGGCAGCACATCCGTCGGAGCGCTTGGTGCCAAGCCAATTAGCCGTACGCAACAGTGCAGGAGCTCTGTGTGGGGAGAAGCTCCCAGCTGCGCCAGTCCCCGCCGCTCCAGCAGGAGGCGCTGAGTAATAGTGCTGTAGGGGAAACAAGCGGCCCTCTCCCAGCAGGAGGCGCTGTAGGGCACAGTGCAGGAGAGCCATCTGCAAGGTGGAGCTGTAGAGAACTGCCTAGAGGGGAAGGCGTTCTTCAGACTGCTCATTGCGGATGGGTTTGGATTTGATGACTGTCGGGAGGGGGGAATTTAAAAATCCCAAATAAAAGCGTCTGTTGAAAGTTAAGGGCGAACATGTGCTTCAGCAGAGCCCAGCTAGCCCCGGGGGAGGCTGGAAATGGGGCTAAGAATGGGACACCTGTTTCACTCTTAACTAGGGGGTAGTTACAGCTGCCCGCTAATACGGGAGGAATTTGTGGAAAATGCAGCCGCATCCTTGTTCTTCTTTCAGTGTCTTCCAGCTCTGCCATGAGAAGTACAAACCTTTCGTCTTCGCAGCAGAGACTCTGGCTGATCTGAGCATGTAAGTAGCCGGGCCGGGTTGGGGCAGGCCAGGCTGTCCCTGCATGAATTTGACATCGCTAAGTAAACACCCTGCGGTGATCCATGCAAACTATGACTGGCCACAACACCCCTTTCCTTGCTCGCTAAAATACCCGGATGCAGTTAAACTCCAGCATTCTCGGGAGGGGCTGAACCAGCCTGAATCCACAGTTCCTGTGGTCACTGGAGGCTGTGTCCAAATGGCCCGTACGATTGAGTGAGGGCCGTGGTTCTCGGGCTGTGATTTGTGGAACCCGCCCCAACGGGCCACAGACTAAAATGCTGTGGGGACCATGCTGTGGAGGGTTTGGGCTGCCGGGAAGGGAGGTGGCTGTGGAAGAGGGCCGGATCTCTCATTCCAAACGGGCTGCAGAAGGAAAAGGCTGGAGACGCACTGGTCTGAGATGGCTTTCGCCACACGTGAGGGGGTGCATGTGATGGAAGGGGAAGTGCCTGGGAACCTGGGAGGGGGTCTCTTTGGTGACTGTCCGTGATCTGTTTGTCTTCCCAGGTGGGTGAGTGGTTTGATCACCGCAAAAACCAAATACAAGCTGGCCCAGGAATCGCTCCCGCATAGAGAAGAAGGTAGGAACCAGGCACCTTGCTAAACAGGGCTGGAACCCCACATGTGAACCAGCTATTACATGCCATGTCCCTACAGCGTGACTGGATGAGCCCCTCCCAGAATCCTCCTGACTCCAGTGGGCTCCACTCCCGTATCTATGTGAGCTGGGGCGGGCAGCAGTGCTGCAAGTGGTCTGAAGTGTGTGTGGGGCGGGGGGTCTCTCTCGTAAGCTGGGAGCAGCCGCTTCGGGAAGACAATGCTTAAAGTGCACCCCTCAGGACGCTGCTCTGTTTTCAATTGGCTGGGTCTGTAACCCCCACTATTTCCCCCCCCCCCCCCCACGGGTGCACACAGACATTTTAAGTACTGGTGGGGAACCAAAGCTCTTGGATCTTGGAGACCTGTCAGTCCTCACTAGGAGACCAGTCAGTCCTCACTGCCTCTGGCTTGGGGGTCAGCGTGGGCCCTGTGGCACCCTGGGGTCTGGTCTCTTCTCCAGAGTTCTGTGCTCAGCTGGTGAAGGCCCAAATGCGCGGTGACCGAGATCCGAAAGGAGGGTCACGCACGAGCGATTCGCGTGGGAGACCTGCAATGTGGCGGGATCCATCCCACTGGCATTGGGACTTTTGTAACCTCCATGCAGTGATTGCCGATTCACGGGCCTTTTGACAAAAGCGAGGGGACCCCAACTTTGTGTGCAGGGTAGGACCTTTGAGACTAAAGAGGGACACCCCTGAAAAAGGTGGTGAGTTTGGGGTAGAGGGGTCGGGGGAAAGGGTCCTGCTCTGCATTGACTGCTGGTGCCCCCCACCCCTCCCCACTTTGAGACCAAGAATCCAAAGATGTGGGCGAGCCAGGCTCTGTTCCAGCTCCCAGTCTTTCCTTTCCTGGCCTGTGAGCAGCTTGCTGCACCTTACGGTGGGGAGGGGGTGAAGACGAGAATCCTATTGCTGAGCCATGAATCCTACAGTCAACAAGCGGCAGCAGGGCTGGAGCGACGTTGGGTGATAAGACGCAGTGCGGCCTAATGGTTAGATGGCCAGCTTGGGGACCAAGAGGCCTTGCCCCGCCTTCCCACTCCGTGGGGATCATCCCCACTTCTCGCTAAAGTGCGGTGAGATCCTTGGATAGAAGGCGCTGGAGAAGGGCAGCTTGTGCTGGGCAGGAGCAAAGGGTGGTGGCTGGTCCAGGCTTTCCCGCTGATAGTCCCCTCTGCGCGTCTCCCGCCAGACTGCTACAGTGAGACGGAAGCTGAGGATCCTGACGACGACTCTCCGAGGCCTGGCTCTGATCTGGTGAGTGTCACCGGGGATGGGGGCAGATCCTACTGTCCAGCCGGGGAGAGCCCTGGCCCTGTGTGATGGGACATGGGATCAGCTGTTGGCCCACCCTTTGCGGATGCTGGCGGGCGGGGCTGCGTCGCGGGTGTCAAACGCGGCTCGGCAAAGGGCGAGAGGATGGTGGCTCTTCCCAACCTTCCTTGCTGTTGGGGGGCGGGGCGGGTCTTTAAACAGAAATGTTCTTCCCCAGCTGCCAAGGAGAAGGGAGCTGCTCACCACGCTGGAGAGAGCCCAGCCCGGTGCTGCAATGGGGAGCCCTGACTCCACCGGCCCAGTGGGGAGCCCCGTCCCTGGCAGTGGCAGGCCCTGCTCGCCCCTGGGTAAGTGCTAGCGAGATCAAGCCTGGATTTAGGGCCGCTGTGCGTCACCTGTGCTCAGTGTGGCACCCTGGTGACTGATCCAGGTAAAGCAGTTAGTGAATCCACGGCAGACTCTGCTCGCAAAGTTAATTCTTTGGCTCAAGCAGAGCGGGCTCCGGGTGGCGGGGGCGGAGGGGGGGATGGGGGGTGTTACACAAGTGGGTCCTTTCTGGGGCAGGTCGGCGGGAGGGTGCTGAATGGAGGGCGGGGGAGGGGTTGTCAGGGCTTCTCCTTTGTTGTGGAGAATCTCCTATGGACACCCCACCCATCCCCTTTCTGTTCAGCCTCCCCCAAGGATCCGGTCTGGTGTGTCCCCGTACGATTGGTGTCAGAATGTCCAAAGGGCCATAGATCCTGTTGTGGCACCAACGTGCCGTTCCATGAGCTAGCCGCTGTGTCTGGGGAATGTCGTATTTCTCCAGTGCCATCTGTGGACGTTCTTATAACCCTCTTGACCACAGAGAACCAGGATCCTGAACGGGCTGTCGTGCCGAAGCCTGATCTGCTTGGGGCCATCCTCGCAGCAGGCATCACCTGCTCCCCACAAGTCCATCACCCTGGCACAGAGGCTGTTCCAGCCCCACTCTAACTCTATCTGCTGTGGCTCTCTTCCCCCGCCCCCTTCCTCCCCCCGCCTTATGCAGACTCCCCTGGCGAAGAACTAGAGTCCCTAATTAAGTGTCTGAAGCAAGGCGGGGTGTCTCTCATCGGCACGCGCCAGCTCGTGACCCACGAGCAGTACCGCAAATCCTTCATCAAGCGCAACAAGAACCCCCAGATCAACGAGAGAGTTCACCTGGTCCGGGCCCTGCAAAGCACGCTCAAAGTAGGTGAAACGTTCAAGCCCTCTCGCCGTGTAATGCCCTCTGACGCACAAGCACTGAGCTGTGGGGAATGTTCTTTTCCTTTTGCAGGCGAAGCTGGCTGAGCTCCAGATCCTCAATCAGCTCCTGAACGACTCGGAACTGACCTCAGAGAAATTCAGACACTGGAAAGAAGAGCATCAGGAGTTATACCAGGAAATCCACCAGTGGTGGGTGCACCGGCCAGGCCAGGCTGAAGGTCTAGAAGCAGAACTTGGCACTGAATCCAGTCCACAGGAAGCTGCTGGTGCGAGGCCGTAACACATGGAAACAAGGCAGATCCCGGGCAATAACGTTCCCTTCATGAACCTCAGTGCAGGGAATAACACGTCCTCCTCTCATTCCAGAGAGAGAGTCCTGTCATCTCTGTCCCATGAAGAAACACGGTGCTCTGAGAGCAAGGAGGAATGCTGCTTGCTCACAATACGCAGTGCGTCAATGTAACTGGAAAGTGGGATGCATTTTAAAGACCCCGTTTAAGACACCTTAGAGCAGGATTTTATGTAGGGAACCACTTTTGACAAAGCCTTGTAATTCCGGGGACTGAGGGAGGAATTCTCGGAATGGATCCTCGGTTGGGTCTAAAGAGAATTGCTTGTTTTAAAAGAACTGCTGTTTCCATTTCCCAGGGATGCTTAATTAATCTGCATCCATATACTTCACTGACTAACTGACCCCAGCGCTGTGAGGCCAGAACAGTCCCTCTGGGTATAATTCTGAGACTGGGATATTCAACATGTTGATGCCTTGGCATTTCTCATCACTCGACATCTAGCCAGAGCCCGATCAGAACCAAGAGCCCGTGTGACGGAAGATCTTTTATGGATAGAAGGATCAGAGAAGTGCTGCCTGGCCCCCTCTGGCTCTGCTTGCGGCGGTAAATATTCATTTGATAAAGAAAGGCTGGTTTTCATATATGTACAAATAATTCTGTGTAACAGTATTTGTGAGTGGACAGAGTCAGACTCTTTAAGTGCCATTCTGTGCTCTGCTACTAACTCCAAGTGTGACCTTGGGCGATTGCCTTAGTTTCCCTATATGTAAAAGGGGATAAGACAGATCTGCCTCACAAAGCTGCTGTATACTTTCATTAATTCATGTGGCCAAAGCTCTTTGAGCTCCCCTGCTGCAAGGCCTTGTTACAGATGTAGGCTGGCAGTCTGAGCCCGAATAAAGATCTGATCCAGCTCCCCTCGAAGGCGAGGGATGTGTTTACTGTTGAGTGAGCTCTGCTTTGTTCTGTTTAAACATCCTGGACCAGTCTACAGTGCATTGGAAAGCAAGCCGACATCCCCCCCCCCCCCCCCCCGAGACGTGTGCTGTCAGGGCTCCCGCTACGGCTCTAAAATGAGCTGTGTAGATGTCACTTTAACATTGCTTCCCCTTCATCCCCCAGTTGTCAGAGCCCAAGCACCAGCCTGAGCCGCAGAGGGCTAGTGCTGTAAAAACAGCTGTGTAGACAAGTCTGAGGAGACGGGCTGGGAGGCTCACTCCTGACGCAGCGTCAACAGGCTGCCAGCAGCTGGCTCGCTACAGCCCTGCCAGTAATTTGAAGTAAAAGATCCAGCTGTGTTCTAGTATTTTAACTTTTCCATTTTTATTTTTTGTTAATCAAGTGCCTGACCCCAAGTCCCTTTTCTTTGCTGGCAAATCAGTTCAGGGCCTGTTCTAGCTAACCTCAACTCTTACAGGGACCCAGGTTTGCGCTACTGAAATGCACCCACCCTGTCCCCCTACATGTGAACCAGAAGCTGCCTCTAACAGGCATTTCCTTGGCTGCTTAGGGCAGGAGATGGTTGAGCCTCCATCATCTCATTATCTTCAGCAGCTGCCAGGACTGGAGTCCACTTCGAAGCTCAGGGAGAGTCTTCCTCTTGCTTTCAATAGGCTTTGTTGCCTGAGCGTGCCTTCACCCTAAAGTTACCACCCTCGCTGCTTGGTTCTGCTGCCCCAGCTTTCCGGACAGCCAGAACTGGCTCACCAGGGCATTAAGCTGTTCCCTTGCTCACCCCCTCGCTCTAATTCAGTACCTCCAGTCTCAGCTAGGCTCCGGGCTTGTTCCTGTTGGGATGGGGAAGATCCCTCCATCCCTTGCGAGCTTCTGAGAAAGGAAAGCAGCCATTGTTCTATTTTTCTATTGTCAAAGCTGTTTTCTTTTTCTAAGCACTCTCCCCTGCCAGATTTATATACAGCAGAGGGTTCGGTTTTATGTATGATCCAACCACTTCTCTGTTCCATCCTTAACCTCTCTGCATCTGGCCACTTATAGCTGGAATAGACAGGGGTTGCCTGAACCAGGCAAGGTTGGTTTTCTTAGGCCATGAATAAAACTGCATTGATGACAGGTCCAGCTTTGCCTCCTTTTCTTAGATTTTAAGTTTTGGAATAGCAGCCTGTCTCTACAATGCAGGGAGTAGCTGGCTCCACAGAGACAGGATCCCAAACCCCTCTGTGCAATAGTCTCTCTCTACCCCTCTTTCCTTGCTTTCATCTCGCTTCAGGGGCTGGCCTCTCCTGCCTGGAGGGATATTCAGGCCCTCTCAAGAGGAAATAAGATGACCCTCAAAGAGAGGGACTATGCTAGGGTGCTGTGGAGGTGGGTGATGTCATCATGTGTTGTGTTACCTGAGCACTTCCAGGGCCTCAGACCAGAGCAGAGCCCAGCTAGGGCCGGGCCCAGGGAGAGCAGCTGAGCACCGCTGGCCTCTGCTTGAGGACCAGAAGCATTTGCATGCCTCCTTCCCACCCTCTACCAGCAGCAGCAGGCACCATCCCACCCCTATCAAATCTGTGCTTGGAGAGTCCCGACTCTGCTGCCAGCTATGCTCCTCCCTTATCAATTTGCCTCAGCTGGATTACCTCTGGGTCAGCCCCCACTGCCAGTTCTACACCCCAGCTCCCCCCAAAGCTGCCCTCACTGTGCTTCCCCCGCCCCTTACAGATGTGACACAGCTGGAAGTGTGCACTCCCCTTCTGCTGCACCCTCCCTCAGCCCCTTCCCCCTGGTTGCGGGGGGGGGGGGCAGTTTTCAAGTAGCATCAGGGAGACAAACCTACAGGCTGGTAAAACCCCAAAGCTGGCACGGCCCCTGAGACACCTCATTAGGGAGACGATCATCAGCCCATCTTTAAAATCAGCTTGATTGAGGGTGTTGATTTTCCCTGCCTGGCCAGCCTGTACATCCCTGTTACCAGCAATGCCATTCCTGCGGGGTTGAAGATGTGCAGCTTGATCCTAGCGCAGCAGGGTAAAGGCACAGTCATGCTCAAGCAGGTACAGCAGGAGACCCACATGGACTCAGTGCACAAGGAAAAGACAGTTGTAATCCCCCAGAGGACAGTCCCCCTCAGTTTCCTCTTCCAGCTTCCTGGTAGCCCCCCCCTCAGTAATCCACCTCATAAGGAGCCGCCACATTCCCTGAGCTGCTTTCCTCCTTCCTTTGGAAATTGACAGCCAGACAGATGCCAGCCACGATCTCAGCTACTCCGCCGCTCCAGCCAAGGTAGAGACAGGTCCCGAGCCGGAACTTGTCTCTTGCGGGGGTCTGGTGGTTGGCCATGTTCTCTAGGACTTCGTAAGCCATGTATGATGTGGCGCATAGATACATGGCTCCAGAGAGAACCAGCAGGAGTCCAGCAGTTCCCGTAAGCTCGGGGTTGGGCTGGTCTGCCCACCAGCGCACCCCCACATGGGCTAGAGAGTAGCTCAGGACCCCTGTAAGCACTGAGATGACAGTGAGTGCTCTCAGCATCTGAATGGGCCAGGAGATGGCAGTCTCCTGGGGGATGGCTTGGCACGCCCTGCCCGGCACGCCGATCACCTCCACGCAGCTTTCCCACAGACCATCGCTGAAGGAAACGTCCCGTGGGAAGCCGGGCCGCTTGGAGAATTCTCTCCACTGCGGGGTCACCGTGGCTGCCAGCAGCAAGACCCATCCCATGGGAGCCAGCACCAGCCCAAGGGCTATGGAGCCAGTTGCCATGGTCTGATGAGAAAGGGCCCAGGTCTCTTAGCCTCTTCAAGGGGGCTCCCTCGGGCTGGGATGAAGAGTCGGGCAGAGACTCTGTGCAATCGGGAAGGCGTTTTCTGGGATGCACGGAGCGGAAAGGAGAAAGTCGTCGCTCGTCTCCAGGCCGGGCTGGAGGCTGCTGGAACCCAGGTGAAGATGTTGGTTATGGTTCTACTGTCCGCATCACCTTGACTTTGTAAATCCTCTGTCGTGAACACGTTTCCTTCCTAACATTTCAAGCCTGTTGATTAAACGTTAAGTGACCCTCCCCGCCCCCTGGTTACACATTAACATTGCCCCGCGTTCCGCTCTGGGCCTAGATCGTGGCCAGCCATAACAAAAGGCTCTAATCATGAATATGCACCAGGAAGGGGCCCCAGTGAGCAATGCTCTATTGACCCCCACCCGAGGTAACTGCGGGGAGAGTGCCTTCTGTTAGACCGTTTATGCTGCTTGGATCGCATCAGCCCCAACATGACGCCTCTGCCTGTACCAGGGCTGAACTTGGCCCAAGAGCTTTGTGAAGGGCAAAGAGGTTGGAGGATTGGGGTGGGGGAAGGGTGTGAGAGAGAAATGGAGAAGGTGATGAACACCAGCATTTGCATTGTGCAAGAGGGTATGTGTCTGGGTGGAGGATGGGTCTTGGGGAAAGGGGACCTGGGAGAGCTTGGGTGGGTGGGACAGGGGCTTTGGGTGGGTCGGCTTGGCTGGGAGTGTACAGGAAGGGGAGCTCTGGAAGACTGAGGGACATGGCGGGCGGGGAGACTAGGATCGCTGTGCAGCTGCGAGTGAATTGGCGGCTGCAGGCTCCAGGTTCTCATTGCCATGGAAACGTGCCTTATTAAAGATGCCAGGTGCCTCCATCGTGTGCACTGTGCTGTACACAATATACTGTACACACTGCACTTTACACTGTGTCTAGGCAGTGGGCTAACATTCTTTCTCAGTTACCCCAGCATGAACCTAGCGTAACTCCAGAGAGGAAACGGCCGTTACTCTAGATTTGCCGCACCTGACAGAAGTTGGGCCAGGGGATCCAGTGGTTGGTGCAAAAGAAAAGGAATAGCCCAGGTGGGTTCTAGTCCTGTCTCTGCTATGGACCTTTTCCCCGCACTCTGCTCTTCTAGCCTGATGTATTTAAATGAGCGAGGTGCCAATGTTTGTCTTCCCAAGTGTCCTTATTTTTACTTCTCAAATGCTGCCAGGTGTGGAAAGGCATGCTGAACAGAGGGTAGCATTCCCCCTTTCTCCCCCCGCACCCCTAAACTGGTGCTCTGTGGTATAAACAGTAGCTCTAAACCTACACAACAACTCTGGCATCTTTCTCACAGTTGGTAGCTGAAAATGCTTCGAGCTTTCCTCCACTCCCTGTACAGGTTTGCTTGGTAGAAATACTTTGCCTTGCTATAGCCCCTTTCAGCCAGCAACACCTGCATAGGTTACAAAAAGGACTCCAAGCACTCCAACTTTTCTGTTTCTTGAACATCACCGTGGGAGAAAGTTCTCAGGGGTGGGAGCTTGTATGATCAGTTACCTTCAAGGTGGGAGTGGTGTCATTGAAGCCCAAGGAATGCTGACAGGTCACTGAAGTATTTTGTCATATGGGGTTGGCCTGCTGTTCGGTACAACTACTGCAATGGTAGTTAGGTGCCTAAATGGCCTTTTAAAAAATGGTGCTTAGTGCTAAGGGTAAAGCAAACTATAGATGTGCATCCGCCTGTCAGGGGGGTGGGCTAGGCTGGCTTAGTCCTGCCCCACTGCAGGAGGCTGGACTTGATGACCTCTAAAAATCCCTTGCAGCCCTACATTTCTATGATTAATTTTGTTAGCTATGAAACTGCTCCAGTCCTTAGGGCTCTGCAACAGAAGCATGCTCCAGGGGCTGGCTATTCATCTCAAGCCAGTCCCCTAGCTTGCTGTAATGGGGTTATTAACAAGGTTACAGTTTCTTTCTCAGGATAACATATAATTGGTATTGGCAAAAAAAAAAAAAGGAGTACTTGTGGCACCTTAGAGACCACAGGAGTGGGTCTCCGGTCCGGAGGGCGACAAGACAGCAAGTGTGAAAAATCCAGACGGTGGTGGGAGGTAATAGGAGCCTATATAAAAAAAAGACCCAAAATTCGGGACTGTCCCTATAAAATCGGGACATCTGGTCACCCTACCCCTCTGTCCCCGGAGAGGCCATACCTCATCTATTGACCTAGTGCTGTCTACACCATGGCTCTGGTCAGCTTAACTACAGCGCTCAGGGGTGTGGACTTTTCACACCGCTGAGCGATGCAGCTGGGTCGACCTCACGTTTTAGTGTAGACGAGGCCTATATCTCTACAAATACACTGGAGATAGCTGCACTGGAGAGCTACACTGGACCCCCCCTGAGCCCAATTAGGGCCTGTGGGCACTACCCAGTACAATTGACCAATACCAATTATATGTTTCAGAGTAGCAGCCGTGTTAGTCTGTATTCTCAGAAAAGAAAAGGAGTATTGGTTGGTCTCTAAGGTGCCACAAGTACTCCTTTTCTTTTTTGCGAATACTAACACGGCTGCTACTCTGAAACATATAATTGGTATTGGCTAATTGTACTGGGTAGTGCCCACAGGCCCTAATCGGGCTCAGGGGGGTCCAGTGTATCTCTCCAGTGCAGCTATCTCCAGTGTATTTGTAGAGATATAGGCCTCGTCTACACTAAAACGTGAGGTCGACCCAGCTGCATCGCTCAGCGGTGTGAAAAGTCCACACCCCTGAGCGCTGTAGTTAAGCTGACCAGAGCCATGGTGTAGACAGCACTAGGTCAATAGACGAGGTATGGCCTCTCCGGGGACAGACGGGTAGGGTGACCAGATGTCCCGTGGACGCGGGGGGTGGTCACGCAGCGGCACCGCAGTAGCGGTTCAAGTGCAGAGAAGCCCTGGGGTGCACGGCACGACCGGGTGACTCCGTTCTGGGGGGACCCACCCCTGCACTGGGCGATGCGGACCGAGCAGTGCAGATGTTCTACGTGGGGGGGGGTTGGGGGGCCAGGGCAGGAGGGCTGGGAACAGATGTTGAGGAGCCGCCAACACCGGGTGCAAAACCTGCAGCTGGGCCTGCAACTGGGCATGGCCCCCAGGGCAGGGCAGGGGCTGGGCTCGCCCAGGCAATGCCACGTGGGGCGGGGTGGGGGGTACTGAGGGGGGAGGGGCAGAGGCTGGGGGCGGGACCTGGGATTTGAGAGGGGAAGGAGCAGGGGCGGGCTAGGGGCTGGGAGGCGAGGTCTGGAAAGGGGGCGGGGCAACCGCTTCGCAGCCCCAGGCCCCGCCTCCTCTCCTTACGGGTCGCGGTGGCAGACAGTTCTCCCTGGTGCGCTGCCGCTATTGAGCGGGAAGGCGGAGCTCGTGTCTCTTGGGCCGGGATCGTATGCTGCGAGCCAATGGCGCGGGGCACGAGGCGGACCCGTCGCTCCGGATAGGCGCGGCGCAGCGTGGGGGCGTGGCTCGCTAGCGTGGTGCCCACTCCCCCCCTGGCACGGCTGTAACGGTCGCCGGCTCCGCGCGCGCCTGCGTCGCGAGAGAGCGAGGAGGCGGGGGGAGCTCGAGAGCCGAGTGGAGCCAGGTGAGGGGGCGGGAAAAGTCCCTCTGTTCTCCCTCCCCCGTCCGCCCGGGAACGGCCTCCCGCCCCCCCCCACCGGGTCTCGCCCTGGGGGCGCAGCCGGACGCGGGACCCCCCGGCTCTGACCCTCCCCAGCCCCGCTAAGCCCCTGCCCCCAGATATACCCCCGATCCCTGCCGCCCTCCCCTCCCCCATTGCCCCACTCCAGCGGATAGACCCCCCCCCCCACAGCCCTCCGACCCGTCCCTCTCCTCCCCACACGGGCGCCCAGGTCCCTCGGGTCCCCAGACACCCCCGCGCCTTGGTCAGCTCCTAGCCGCCCTGCCCTCGCATCCTGCCCCCCCCCCGCCGCTCAGCGCCCCCCCCCGCCACTCAGGCCCCCCCCCCCCCCCCCGCGTCACAGACCGTGAAATCAGGCTTCCTCTGTGAAATTGGAGGGGCAGGGCTGGGGTGTCCCAGCCGGGACTCCTACCATGTCTCCAGCTACTCTGCATCCCGCCCCTCCCCAGCCCAGAGGGGATGGATGTGCTTTCCCCCTGTATAGCCACTGTCGGGGGAGAGGGTGGATCAGACCCACTTCTGGGTACCCGGCCTGGGTAGCAGCCCCAGGGCTTCCTGCAGCTGCAAGAGATTGCCAGAAGTGGAGATAGGTCTGATCTCCCCTGTGCTGCTGGGAGTGCCCTGCGGGGGGGGGGGGGGGGGCGAGATTCCCTGAGGTGGGTCTGATCACCCGCCCTGCTCCCAGAGCAGCTGTGCAGGGGAAGAGCAAGTCCTGTCCCTCCCCAGCCCAGCCCCGACTCATAGCTAGGAGCCCCCAGCTGGGGTGTTCCCAGCAGCACAGAGGAGATCAGACCCATCTCCATTTCTGCGAGCTGCCTGTGGGACCTTCTGGGGCCGCTGACAGCGCAGAAGTGAGGGTAGCGAGCCCATGACCCCACACACACACAACAGATTTGTGACCCCTCCATGACCCCCTTTTGGGTCAGGAGCCCCATGGTTTCACAACACTGTGAAATATCAGTTGAAAAGATTAAATTGACTAATTTTCAAATCCTATGACTGTGAAATTGGACCAGAATGGACCTTGAATTTGGTAGGGCCCTACACATAACCATTAACCTGAGCTATCCGGCCAAGTTTTGTTTCTCTTTGCTCAGGCTGGAACTCCACTTCTTTTCTTCTCCCCATATCTCATTGCATTCCCTACTGTCTCACCATGTGACTAGTGCCAAATCATTAGCTCTTTGTTTTCAAAATAGAAATATTTTCCATGAGGACTTTGGATGGCAAAATATACTTCATTAAAGTGGGTCCTGCAAGAACTGGATAATAGGCAGTTAGTATTTCACAGGATTGAAGGAACTGAGAGCTTGAATTTGATAACTAAGATGTTTGCAAGTGCTAGATATTATAGGCGTACTCTGGGCAGGAGGTTCATATGTTTGAGATGGTCAATAAAGTCAACCAAAGCTCTGGATAGAGCAATGATCATAGCTGATGGTGTAACATCACTTATGACTGACTGACCAGGTTTCTGGGTGTAGTTGTATGAAGTAATCTTTGGAGGGCAGAAATGAACTGGCCAAGTGCTGAGGTTTGTAAAAGGAAATTTTGAATAATTATAGAATGAATACCTAGATATGATGGTGGCTGATGCCCTATAAATAGCTAAGATAGTATAACATGTGGCCAGGTTTTATGCTGAGCACTTTAAAAGTGTTACAAACCAGAACATTTTCCATTTCTGAAAAGTGTGGTAATCCAGACTAATTGCCCTTCTTGAAGTGTTAACTGCTGTTCTATAGTGGAAAAGTAGCGCTGCCCTGGAAGGGAGGTGCTAATTAAATGTGAAATGTGGTAATGAAGAGAAATGCTTCCTTTAGTGAAGAGTAGCTGTAGTATTTATGTCAGTGCAGGCTTTGTATACGTCTTGCTTGGCCAGTGGCAAAAATGGATTGGATTATGCTGATTTAAAATATGGTTCTATTTCTTTAATTTTATAGTTGACTGGACTAGCTGTGATGGCCACTCTCGAGAAATGCCCAGACCTGAGGTTCCAGCACACCAGTCCAACAGGTTTGAATTGTGAATTGTTTTCCTTAAGTCATACTCCTTCCATATCCTTGTAGGAGACTCCTTAGGAAACCCAGGAGGTGACTTATTTACCAAAAGCTTTTTATTAAAAATAAAATCTTAAAACATTTGATCTGTTAGTATCCTGTGTCTGCAAAACAATTGCATGAGTGTCCAGGGACAGATCGTCACACATACAACCAACCTCTCTTAAAATCCAGCAAAGGAGGAGTTCATAACAGATAATATTGCAATGCAGCTTTACCATCACCAGTATTATCTCTGGTTTCAGAGTGGTAGCCGTGTTAGTCTGTATCAGCAAAAAAACGAGGAGTACTTGTGGCACCTTAGAGACTAACAAATTTATTTGGGCATAAGCTTTCGTGGGCTAAAACCCACTTCATTGGATGCATGCAGTGGAAAATACAGTAGGAAGATATATATACACAGAACATGAAAAAATGAGTGTTGCCATACCAGCTGTAGCAAGACCAATTAATTAAGGTGAGCTATTATGAGCAGGAGAAAAAAAACCTTTTGTAGTGATAATCAGGATGGCCCATTTCAAACAGTTGACAAGAAGGTGTGAGTAACAGTGGGGGGGGGGGGGATTGGAAAAACATTTTTTCATGTTCTCTGTGTATATATATCTTCCTACTATATTTTCCATTGCATGCATCCGATGTAGTGGGTTTTAGCCCACAAAAGCTTATGCCTAAATCAGTTTTAGTCTCTAAGATGCCACATGTACTCCTTGTTTGTTTGTTTTTTTTAGTATTATCTCTGTATGCAAACACTGTCACTCTGCTGCGTCAGAGCACATGCACAGTGATACCGGTGAGAGATGCATTGCATTCTTATCTTCCATAGTGGTGTCCTTTCATCTCTTGCTGACTTGCTTTAGGTCCTCTGTGCCTGTTACGAGAAGTTTCAGAGTAACAGCCGTGTTAGTCTGTATTCGTAAAAAGAAAAAAGAAAAGGAGTACTTGTGGCACCTTAGAGACTAACCAGTTTATTTGAGCATGAGCTTTCGTGAGCTACAGCTCACTTCATCGGATGCATAGCATATTGTGGAAACTGCAGAAGACATTATATACACACAGAGACCATGAAACAAAACTTCCTCCCACCCCACTGTCCTGCTCGTAACAGCTTATCTAAAGTGATCATCAAGGGAGGGCCATTTCCAGCACAAATCCAGGTTTTCTCACCCTTCCCCCCGCCCCCCCCCCCCCCACAGACACACATACAAACTCACTCTCCGGCTATTACCAGCAGGAGAGTGAGTTTGTATGTGTGTCTGGGGGGGGGGGGGAAGGGTGAGAAAACCTGGATTTGTGCTGGAAATGGCCCTCCCTTGATGATCACTTTAGATAAGCTGTTATGAGCAGGACAGTGGGGTGGGAGGAAGTTTTGTTTCATGGTCTCTGTGTGTATATAATGTCTTCTGCAGTTTCCACAATATGCTATGCATCCGATGAAGTGAGCTGTAGCTCACGAAAGCTCATGCTCAAATAAACTGGTTAGTCTCTAAGGTGCCACAAGTACTCCTTTTCTTTTTTCTTGTTACGAGAAGATTTGCCATTAGGAAAGAGATTTCTCAAGCAGCAGTATTTCAGAGCAATCAAACAAAGAACAATTAATATCCACACAGTGTGGAAATGTGTGACTACAGCTTAATGCTGATTCTCAAGAAATTGACTTGCTAATCATTCTGGAGAGATTCACTTTTTTTAATGAATTTGAATTAAATTGGAAAAATTATTTTGTAACCAAAAGTTCAAATTCCATTTGATAAATTAAATTGGCTTGTTGGTCTCCTTGGTAAAATTAATTTCTAATATTTCCTCCGTTCACCCCAGCAAGGGCAAGGATGGGTTTAATAAGTCTCTTCCATTCACCGTCTGAAGCTTTATTTCTTTGAAATCAGCTGCAAAGTCATCTTCATTTATTGCCTTTCGGTCTCCGTCACTGGCAAATATCTCTGAGCAGGTGGAACAGGCTGGGGGGTATTTTCCCCTCAGTGTAGGTTCTAAAGGTTGATCTTTGGGGAACACACTCTTGGTGTAATACTGATAGGTAGTGCTCTGAATTATATGCCCACGGTGTGACTCTTTTCCAGACTCTAATACAGGTCAAAAGAGCTGTTCTTTGGAGACCGACTGGAAAACCCCAACTCTGTCTGTGAAGTTCCAGAGTCGTTTTGGTCACTGTTTAAGTATGGCTGACAGTGGGGATACAGCAATCGGGACTTCCTGCTCAGACAGCACAGAGGGTGAGTCTGAATGTCTGATCGTTGCAGTAAAACTGCAGAATTTTTTCTAGTTCTTCTTACAACATAAACCAAGCGTCAAGAACCTCCTGACACAGAAACAGCCCTAGCATTATGAAACAGAGGGGAAGAGGACATATTCTGTAATGAGAATATTATACACTTAGCCATTAGTTTTATAACCTAAAATGTAAACAAATCTATATTGGTTGAGAGACTCATTATTTTATCTAAAGCTTGAAAGGTGATTAGCCAAACTACATTACAATTTCTAGCTTCAACTGTAGTTACAAGTTTGTCAATTAAAATGACTTTTGGCAGAGGTAGATTAATAATCTTTAAAATGCACAAGGAGCTACTGATCTTTAGCCTCTGGTTCATATTAATGTACTTTCCAATAGTGTGTGTGTGAGGATCTCACTCTACACAATTTCCCTGACAAAACTATTGCCTCAATATTTCTCTCTACCTGTATTTTGTATGAATTATGGTCAATTTATTAAACTAGATAGAGACTGGTATATGTTGGTATACTTTGACTTGAGCTGCAAACAGAACAAGGGAATTTTTGTGTAATAGTTCTCAATGATACCTAGACTTGACTATTTTGGTTATGTAGTGAGATGCATTCTTCAAGGTCACTTTTCATATTGTATCCAGTCCTAACCAGGGGATTGTTAGTTTGGAGTTCTCCTTGCAGCACAAAGCTTCCCAAGAAGGCCATGACTTTAAGCGCATGGGGAACTGACACTGATATCAATGGGCAATAATCATGTTTTTGCTTTTTAGCGGGGGAGAGAAACTGTGGTCATTGACTTATAACTATGTGTGGATCCACTTCTTGTCCTTCTGTTGCTTGAATTCAGGCTTCTACACTTCCACAGCATCATGTTGGCTTTTTTAATTGTGTGCAAGTAATGTACTCTACAGCAGTATAGGAAACTGCACCTTACCTCATGCTAGATGAGACAAACTCTTGTGTATGTGTGGTCTGAGGCAGTAATGAGGCTTGCGTAGGACAGTGGTTCTCAACCAGGGTTACGCAGAGCTCTTCCAGGGGATACATCAACACATTTGGATCTTTGCCTAGTTTTATAACAGGCTACATAAAAAGCACTAGCGAAGTCAGTACAAACTAAAATTTCATACAGACAGAATGAAAAAGTAAGCAATTTTTCAGTAATAGTGTGCTGTGATACATTTGTATTTTTTGTGTCTGATTTTGTAAGCAGATAGTTTTTAAGTGGAGGTGAAACTTGGGGTATGCAAGACAAATCAGACTCCTGCAAGGGGTACAGTAGCCTGGAAAGGTTGAGAACCACTGGCGTAGGACATTGCTTGTTAACCTAAAGCGCCTTTCAGTCACAAATAAGGAGGGTTTACTTGTATTGCTCTTTAGAAGGAACACTTCTTGTTCACTTCCCCATTCTTCCTCAGGTGTATGGTACCATTTGAAACTTGCCATATTTTCTAACAATGCAAGATTCAAAATCTAGGTGTTCTTAAATAATTTTTTCAAAGTATTGTATGCCTGCACCTTGAGGTTCCCCATCTAGTCTTTCTCAGCACAAGAAAATTTCCAGCTGCACTCAAAGTTGGGTGTTGTTGTCGATAACACCACAAACATACAGCAAGACAATGTCCCTTCTCCGAAGAGCTCCGATTGAGCTTGCATTACTGATAATTGTTAGAATCATATTTTGACTTGACTTTTAAAATCAGTGCACTTGTTATAAGATGCCACTGACTGTGGTGACCATTCCCACAATTCAAGGGACTGATTCATTTCCAGTGGATTCCATTGCTCATGGATAGAACTCAGTAGCTCCTGACCAGGATGCTACAATCTAAGTTTAGGGGACTTGAGTGAAGGAATCGGCACCGACTCTCCTCAGTCTGTTTGAAACACGTATTCTTGTCTATTTGGAGGGCTGTTTCCTCTTTGAAGGAGTCCTAGGGGGAGATGATATCTGCAGGGGACCTCCCCCCCGCCCCGTTTGTTAACGTTGAGAGATGATGTTCCTTCATATTAACAATTTTTATGTAGCTTGAGACATTTGACATAGTTCCTCATTCCAGTTACTTTAAAATTGTGACTTCGTTCCTTCTCATAGCACACTCCGATGTTAAAAACATGTGGGAATGCGAGCTCGCTGTCCCAAAACTGGGCTGGAGAAATAGCACGTCAGGATGGGCCTTATGCGAATGCATTGAGAAAACAGGGTAGCCTGAGGAAACATGAAATTGGTGCATTGGTGCCCGAATATATGGGGAAGAGGAAAAATCAACACATTGGAAAAGAAGGCTCTTTGGTGTTTGCACAGTTGAGCTCCTGTTGTTGCTCTATTGAAATCTGAGAGTTACTAAGAATAACTTCAGACTTCCATGTAGTCAGGTTTGGTGGCTGCATGAGATGACGGATCTGCACTCTTGTGTGCTCTGCTTTGTCCCATTTCCTGTGACTGTGGGACAGAGCCGTTACTTTTAGTTCTAGGAACGGCTGATTTTGTTGCCATGTTCCAGGGGAGTTCTAAGGTCAAGTGCTCTGTGATGTGTGTTCAGCTATGTTTGCAGCTTATCATGGGCTTAGCAAAGGCTCCTATTGCTTTTGGTTACAGTGCAGAGTCGCTGTGCTGTGGGATGAGCAGAATGTAATCAAGGTCTCAGTTTTCAGTTCTTGAGTAAGTTTCAGCCTTTTTACTCAATTTCAGGATTTATTTATAAGTGACTAGACAGATAAGTTTATCAATAAGTTTTGATTACAGAATTTTAATGCCAAAATGTAATGATCTAGGATGAATGATAGCAGTTGTTGCACTTTTACAGTTTACTCCGGCCCCATAAATATCATGGGGCTCCTGGAACTTTTAATAAAGGAAAAAGCAATGTGCAAGTGTGCCCTTGCACTGCTACTGTGTATGATCTCCCCCAGCCCCTTGACCATAGGAAATGTTCCTAGCAGGATAAGAAAAGGTGGCAGTTGTCTTGTAATTGAAAAGTGTTGCTTTAATTCTAATTCTCTCAAAAATTCTTTCCCTAGAATTTTGCAATTCCAGTAGCAGTTCCTCGTTTCAGCCGATCAAAACCCAAGTGACCATCCCTACAGCCCATGTCATGCCTTCTACATTGGATACTTCACGCTCCACACTCTACTCAACAGGTGAGCCAAGCTCTTTGCAGAATGCACCAGTTTCATCAAAACCAGCGGTACCAAGATCGTCCGCTGAAAATGTAGGGCTGACAAGAAGTGGAGATCTTACTGCTGTGAAATCCTCTCAAGTGCTGCCCATGGATCTCTTGCATCTCTACGGGACTTCTGGGGAAAATGGTTTTGAGCAGTCCTGGTTTCCCATTTCGGATCACCTGAGAGCAGAAGACACTCGAAAATTTGACACTCCTGCCATTGAGCCTACCCTTAATCAGTCTGTTTTGCTGGATACGCTGTACGCTGACCCTGCCCACAAGTTCCAGGATCCAAGCTTGATTTCCACCTACAGAGGAAAGGAGCCTTACAAAGTGCTGCCAGAGACTAAACCAGCAGCAGGAGCCAGTGAAGCCTGTGAGCCACGAGGCGGTACTTGGCCCACTGGGAGCAGATTGGTGCCATTAGGATTTCAGCCCAATAATGTCTTTTTGAAACCAACAGCGGCTCAGTCTCGGGTGTGGAGGCAGGAGCCTTGCACTTTGCATCCACATCAGAGGGTCTGTGAACTCAGTGCTTGGAGGCAGCAGCTGGACAACATACGGTTGCAAGTAGAACAGATGCAGGTAGAAATTTTAAAAAACAACTCTTTGAAATCGCTTTCTCCTTCCCTCTCCACCCCTCTTGCAGTTATATGTAATGTAACCACAATTCCTGACTAATGCAGTAAGGGGGGGAATGTCTCGTGCTTCTATTACACATTTTTATACAAATTATCTCAAAACTATCTACATATACATGTGTCATTCCTCACATCACTGAAATGCGGCAACCATGTAACGCAGGGTTGGGGAACCTTTTTTCTATCGGGCCACTGACCCACAGAAAAAAACATTGGCAGGCCACACACACAGCCCCACGGGGGAGTGCGGAGGCTCGGGGCTTCCCCCCCGCAGGGGGCAAGCCGGCGCTTGTGGCTCCAGCCCTTTGGGGGGGACAGGGAAGGGCGCAGAGGCTTGGGGCTTCCCCTAGGCTCCGGGGTGGGACCAGAAATGAGGCGTTCAGGGTGCCATGAGGGGGCTCCAGGGTGGGGTAGAGGGTTGGGGTGCGGGAGCAGGTGAGTGCTCCGGCTGGGGGTGCAGGAGCGGGCTCCAGGCTGGGGCCAAGAGGTTTGGAGTGGGGGCGCAGAGTCTAGGAGGAAGTTAGGGTGCAGGAGGGGGTTCCGACCTGGGGCAGTGGGTTCGGGGTACAAACTCCAGCCGGGCGGTGCTCACTTCAGGTGGCTCCTGGGCGGTGGCACAGCGAGGCTAAGGCAGGGTCCCTGCCTGCCAGGGCTCCATTCTGGCCCCTAGGCGGAGGAGCCAGGGGGCTCAGTGTGGTGCCTGCTGCCCACAGGCACCACCCCCGCAGCTCCCATTGGCTGCGGTTCCCAGCCAATGGGAGCTGCAGAGCTGGTGTTGGGGGTGGGGGCAGTGCGCAGAGCTTCCCTGATTGCCCTTGCTCCTATGGGCCGCAGGGACATGCCGGGAGCTGCGTGGAGCCGACCGGACTTCTGGCAACCCAGCGAGCTAGCGCTTGTGGCTCCAGCCCTGCAGAGGGGCACTTGCGGACACTTGCTGCAGGCCGGATGAAATGAAGCAGCAGGCCGGATTTGGCCTGTAGATTCCCCACCCCAATGTAACGTAACACAGCAATGCTACACAATAATTTAAATCAGGTGGTGATTACCCTTTCCAACGGAAAGTACAGGGGAAACGTATGCAGATAGAAGATGGTGGATATCAGTATTTCAACTAGCAGACTAACCTCGCTCCGTATCTAGACTTTTGGAACAATTTTAAGTAGATTTTTATGAAAATATCAGTCTTTCACTGGAGGGGAGCAATTTTGTTTAGTGAGCAGTTGGTGGGTAGCAATATTAGAAACGAATGACTTCCAATGAGACAGCACAGTGGTCTAAAATTATTCAATAAACTCATTGCCCGAGCTCAGCCAAAATGACTTGTTCCCAGAGCCCAGACACAGGCTGAAATAGCTCTGTACCAGATGAACTTTATGCTTGCTCACATGCCAGATGAGCACACAGTGCACAAAAATAGCCCGAGCAACGTTGCTGTTACCTTCTGTGAAACCTAAGCCTCTCCTTCCTATTCTTTTTTTTTTTCCAGTTACAAAATGGAGCTGCTTGCCACCAACCTTCAATGTATGCTACTTCACTGCACTCCTCTGATCCAGCCCAGTGGGTCAGTATCCTGAACACCAGTGAGAATCTACTTAAGGAAAAAGAGATCCTCATTGACAGGTAGGAAGTATTTCAGGAAAGAGCAGTAAGAAAAAATCACAAATGCTAGATCCTGTGGGTTTTTATTGAAACTAACAAATAACATAGTAATTGTAAGAAAACATTTGAAGAAATGCCCTTTTCTTCCATGAGATTTCAGAGTGATTCCCATGGAAGCGAATAGTGAGGAAGTGAGACAGGTGATTCCTTAGCAGCATTGGCTAACTTAAAGGATCTGCAAAGGATTTTTAAAAACTGCGTTTGCTTTTTTCCTGCTTTGTGACGGAGAAAGAAGAGCTAAAAGCTTTTAAAATGTGTTCTCCTGTTTGTTTACATGAGAAACATTTGGAATGCCATGTCTGCTCTTCCTCGTTTTGCTCTTTGGGATCTCGGGGATGTTTATTTTGGGCTGGTGAATCTTTAACAAATCTGTCCTGTCTCCAAAGTGCTTATTGACTGATGTCAGGTGTTAACACACATGAAGTTTTAAACATTTGGACTAAAAATCCCTACCCCTGTCATTTGCTCAGCTTAACTCTTCTGACATATGCAATTTCACCAGTAAATTCTCCAGTCACCATAGAGACTTGCAGGGCAGATGAGACTCAAATTTTTAATGCTAAAAACAAGCATGTTTTTGACAAAAACGCTTTCAAGTCTTTAAAAATTGCTATTCCTTTGCAGGCTATTTTTAAAATATGTAGCTGTGTTTTTTGTCATGATGTAGGGCAGTGACTGAGGAGCTGTGTGTTTTTGACGGTACTGGGTTTACATAGCTGGCAGAGGGTATTGTCCTCTTGGCTAGAGCAACAACTAAGGGGTACGTTTGAGAAGGATGTATTGTCTGATCTGTCTTTTGTTTTTTTGGGCAGGCAGAGGCAGCACATCTCCCAGCTGGAGCAGAAGGTGCGTGAGAGTGAGCTGCAGGTTCACAGTGCTCTTCTTAGCTCTGCTGCCCCCTATGGAGATATTTGCATGTTGCGAATGCAGGTAAGTAGGAACAGCAAGAAGTCCATTGAAAATAGCATGCACTAAACCCACTGGCTGCAGTGTGCTTGTTTTAGCAGGTCCTTTCCACATAGGAGGGGTGGACAAGGTAAAAGTCCATTCCTGGTGTGTGCTGGTGCCAATCCATCTGGGTTTTTCTGTGGCTCTTGACATTTAGATCCTTTGATTTCTGAACAAACTGCAGTGGTCATGCTATTGATGCCGGGGGCTAACAGCACCAGCCAAGCGGTGTGCGAGCTGATACTGCAGGTGCATAAGTGGTGCTGTAAAGATCTTTGGGAGCGGTGAAGGGTGGATAATGCATCAGCGTTGTAACTGCTGTTCTGGAGAATAGGTCTGTTATGTTTAACAGGTGGGTTTAGTGGACAATGGGAACCCTTACGCTGGTTGCTGGGTGTCTTTGTTGGCAGGAGCTGCAGCGGGAGAACTCGTTCCTGCGAGCACAGTTTACTGAGAAGACCGAATCCCTCAGTAAGGAAAAGATTGAATTGGAGAAGAAGCTGGCTGCTTCCGAGGTGGATGTGAAACTGATTCAGGAGACACTGAAGGAGACAGTGCAGAAGCATGTAGAGGAATTGAAGAAACAAGAGGAGAGGGTATGACTGTCGGTGCTCTAGAACTGTGGCAATGTCTTTTTTTATTTATTTTTTTTTCCTCAAGGGGGGAGTTGGCACAGTGATGGGCATTGGCGCAAGGAGCCATTCCTGGCACCACCACCTGTTACGTGGAGCCATTGGGACTGCTCTCTTCTCTTGCAGCCCCCAAGCAAAGAGAAACCTCAGCCACTATCAGGCTGTAGTTGTGAGCAACTTGCTTTCAAAAAGAAGCAAAGAAAAACCTCTGGAGTGGCCTTTCTTTTGCCCTTTAATTTTCTTCAGTATGTATCACTGTAACATCAGTGACTTGTCTAGACCCACTCTTAATTATAATTAGCAAATCATCATTAGTAATCAATATAATTAAGGCTTCATTGTGAAAGCAAATGTAAGGGTTAGTACAAGAAATAGGTTAGACTCCCTCTCTTGACATAAGTCCTTCCCCTGCTCGAGGTAAAGTCTGACTTATGGATCCATGTTTCTGTGTCACATGAATCACACTCAGCACTTAAACACGCTGAAACTGTCTATTCAATGAGGAATGATTCTTGGCTTAATTAATAAAATGTTGTGTTTTGAGGCTAAGCCATTACTTATTTTTCTTGGGCATTCTGTTATATAAATGTCACACCCTGAGTAGAACTGCCTGTTCCATTCTTGCCTGGTACTAGTAAGAGTGCTCCATTTGGAGACACTCTTCTCAGCCCTATTAGTCCTTGTTCCCTGTAACGTAGTGATCCTATTTTTACAGTTCTAAAAACAAATGATACGTAAATCTGCAGTTTGTGGTGAGTGGGTTTAGGGAAACTATTGGGCTCGCATTTTCTCAAGTTTCTCTGATTATTTGCAGAGGGCTCAGAGGTAGGTATAAAACAGGAGCACCCACACATTGCAACACTAAGACCCTTACTTGCAATTTGCGAAGAGTCTGAGGGCTGTGTTAAATTGTGCGTATTTAATGACATCACATTGCTCGGCTTTAATTATTTTTATATTTCAGAATTTTAACCGTATTTTTAATTGTGTGCAGCCTCTTATAAGTGTGTGTGTGGCACTTGGTAACTTTTTTAAATTCCAAGAGTATTTGCTCATCCTTCCTTTGAGTACAGAAACCGCTCCTTGCTTGGGCTCACCAGCAATAAAAACCTGCAGTTACAGAGGGCAGCTTAGGAGCTTCTGTGCTGACCAGATAACTAGCATATAACTTCCAATGGATGAAGTTCTTTTTCAGATACCAGTGAAAAGAAAAGCTGCTGAGATAAAGCAGTTTGATATCTTGGTGATGGGTGCTGCAAAAATGCTTTGATAGACAAGCTGGAGAGAGAGAGACACACACACACACGGAAATTATAACCTAAGCAAATCAAACCTTCAAATGTCTCTTCATGCAGATAAAGGGAAGAGACAAACATATTAACAGTCTGAAAAAGAAATGCCAAAAGGAGTCTGAGCAAAACCGGGAGCGACAGCAGAGAATTGAGACCCTGGAGCGCTACCTGGCTGATCTGCCAACACTAGAGGATCATCAGAAACAGAATCAGCAGGTAAAATGACATCCTCTGTATAGTGTTGAGTTTGAGGCATTAGCCTGGATGCCACAATTTAGTGCTGCCAGTTATGCATACACTAGGCTGAGTAGAATTGCAATCTGTCCCTCTGAAAGGGAAATGTTCTGAGCTATGGCTGTAAATTGCCACATCAATAGTAGAAGTCCCTGTCAACTGCTAGGGTAGCCCTAATGTGGCGTATGGCAGAGGATCTGTAGACTTGTTAGTGCTGAGCAATGTTCTCTGTTCCAGTTAAAGGAATCAGAACTGAAGAGTTCTGCTCTGCAGGAAACCATGACGGCGCTGAAAAGAGAGCTCGGAGATGTCCGGGCTGCCTGCAGAGAGCAGGAGATGCAGCTAGAAACACAAAAACGCAAAGAACTGGAGTTGCTTTCCACTGTGCACAGGTAAAGCTCCAAAGATGACGGTGAGCCGGACCTCTGCCTAGTAGCGAAGGCCAGTAGCTCTAGAATCCTGAGAACAGAGAAGTGGAATACACGAGAGTGCATCTTTCTACTGCAGCGTAGTTATGAACTGGGCTTGTATTGAGTCTCTGGATATTGTGCTCAAATGTAACTACTAGATAAAATTGAATTACCATAACTTCTGGCTGTTCCAAAGCAGAGGTATGGCTCAGGGAAATGCATGAAGCCTTTCTGCTCTAGGTCCCTTGGTTCATATTCATGGAGCTATGTGAAACTAGCTTGTGGACTTGGACCAGTTCCCATTGAATGTGTGTCTATATCACACATGCTATAATTGAGCATCCCATTGTGACAGCCTCAGCAAAGAGGGCAACGGTTGACTGGGTCATGGGGGCTGATCTCCCCCCCTCTATTCCTTAGAAGTAAATCACTTCAAGTCACATGGAAGAACATTGACAGGGCAGTGGAAAAAGCTTTTCCCTTCTGTATCCATTCTGTGGCAGAGGATGGCCGTTTCTCCTGTTGTCTCTTTTAAGAGAAGCACTGCCAAATTATGTTGAAATTTCTTATATTTGCAAGTTCCTTTAAGCTGTTTATCTCAGCTTGCAGGATAGGATTCAGCAATGTGTGAAGAGTGCAGGCAGAGGGTCACCTGTCCAGGAGGTGGAGAAACAGACATCAGAAAATGATTCTCTGCAGAAAGACTGTGATTGTCTCAGGAAGGTAATTCTGAATATACAACTCAGACATGGGTGAGACTACCCCACACTAACTCAGATTTGTCTCCTTCCTTCAACTGTTCCACATCAGGGGTTCAAGTTTAACATTCAGACTCTTATCATGTACTTATACGAGCGCTAGCAGTTCCCAGCATGCCAAACCTGGAGGGGTCTAGTAGCCATTCTTGGTGCGATAACTGTACAATTCTGTAGTGTTCACTTAAACATCAAAGTGACGAGAAACTGAAGAATCCAGAAAAGGAAGCAAGTGGGGAGGGGAAACCCCAAGAATGCAGCCTCTCCAGTCTCAGTACATAATTGCTATTCCTACTAGCACCTTCCACCAGGGAATCTGAAAGCACTTCACAAACCAGGCTGTAATCAAGTGATTAAAAACAGATTTGTAGCTATTAGATCAAAGGACAAATCCCAAGTGGTATTACTGAGTAAGTTTGGGCATGTTCATCTCTTAGATGCATCTGCTTTTGATTTCAGATTGTGGACAAACAGCAGAAGAAGATGGAGCAGTTGTCTTCCCGAATAAAGGTGAGAGGTGTGAATGCTGAAGGTCTGGGAACTCTCGAGCATCGATTATAAGATATGTTGGACTAACTTCTCTCCCTGGGTCTGCTCCAGAGCCTGGAAGAACAGGTGTCTCAGGAAGAGGGGACAAGTCAGGCTCTGAAGGAGGAAGCAATGCAAAGAGAAAACGCACTGCAGCAGCTGCGCACTGCCGTGAAAGAGGTTAGAACTGGAGTTTGTGTATGAACACAGTAGCTGAATGAACAATAAACTGTCTTGTAGCGGGGGATTTAACGTGCCGTTGCTGGTTCCTCCTTCACTGCACCTTGTCAGAGTCTGCTAGCTGCCCTGACAGTGCTCCAGAAAGGGGTACCCTTGTCTCTATTTTAGAACCATAATTTCTCTTTTTCATCCCTCTCTCCACCCAGGTGTTGCTTTTGTAATGCCTGAGATCTGGCTGTGCGTGGCGCCCATGCAGCAGCTTGTCTCCCTAGCTCCCAACTGTGTGGATTGTGGTTGTAGTTACTGACTTGGCCACCAGGGTGCAGTAAAGAAGTCTTATTCACCACAGCTATGTACCAGAGCAGGGGTCGGCAACCTTTGAGAGGTGGTGTGCCAATTCTTCGTTTATTTACTGTAATTTAAGGTTTTGCGTGCCAGTAATACATTTTACATTTACAGGGGTTGGCGGCCGGGACCCTGGGCCGGCAGCAGGCTGAGCTGCCGGTCTGGGGTTCTGTCCAATGGCCCCTGCCAGGTGGGGTCCTGGTCGCCGGCCCCGCTCAGTCCGCTGCCGGCCCTTGGTTCCATCCATCCAGGCAGGCAGCAGGCTGAGCGGGGCTGGCAGCCGGGACCCTGGCTGGTAGCAGAGTGCCACTAAAAATCAGCTTGCGTGCCGCCTTTGGCGTGCATGCCGCAGGTTGCCGACCCCTGTGCCAGAGCCTCATGAGCCGTGAGTGAAAGAGTCTAGGTTGAATTCCATCTGTCGCCTGAATGTGATCCAAGCACTGAGTGTGTCTCCTGAGGGAGAATTCAGCCTGCATCGAGTTGGGCGAAGAGAAGGGAGAAAGAGCACAGGCATCCCTTGGAAGCCTCTGCATTATTATCCAGACTGAGGCTGCCAGGGAGATAGTGGGATAAGGCGCTTCCTGTCCTGTTGATTTTTATATTCTTACCTTTTGAGAGAAGCTGGCTCCTATTTAAGAAACCCTCGTGTTGTGGTGGTCAGGCCCAACATTTGACTTTAAACTGTTCTAGTTGGGTTTGAATCCAGAGGCCATTCTTAATATAAACCCACCCTTTTGGTCACCACCACCACCAAGTATCTACCCTGCTAAAAGTATATCCCTCTGCTGGCAAGACACAAATTTCCAATCCTGTGAAAAGAAAACATCCTGATTCAGAGAATAGTATCTGGACAGTACCCAAACATTTTAATGCAACGAAAGTCTGTAATGCCTGCTCCACGCTGAGGGGCCATTAGAATCAGCTGTCTTATCTGACATATAGTTAAGACTTAGCTAATGTTACTTTGTTTCTTCAGCTTTCAGTGCAGAACCAGGATCTGATTGAGAAGAATTTGACCCTACAGGAGCACCTCCAGCAGGTAGAGATGAACCAACCGCTTCCTGCTGGGACAGCTCATCTCGCCCATGAGTTACATAGTGAACTGGCCAGCTGCCTACAGGATTTGCAGTCTGTCTACAGCATTGTGACTCAAAGAGCGCAGGGCAAGGATCCCAACCTTTCCCTGCTCCTGGGCATTCACTGTAAGTACACAAGGGACTAGAGTGATGGAATCTCAGAGTCGAGGGGGGCTTTGGTTCATGGGCTGGGTGGAACAGAATAATTAGTTTATATCAGTGGTCCCCAAACTTTTTTCAGGGTCACGCTCCCCCTGAGCTGGGGCAGAAAGCAGGGCTGTGGCTCTGCGGGGCGGGGCCGGGAGCAGAGTTCTGGCGGGGGCCAGGGGCAGAATAGGGCTGGGTGGCACTCCTTCCCTGCCCCCTATGGGGGCTGGCCCGAGCCCAGCCCCCACTGCCCGAACATTCCTCCATATCCCCCTGGGGGGGTGCCCCACAGTTTGGGGATGTCTGATTTATACTCTAGATAGAATGTTCTCCTCCTGGGTTTCAGAACACTGAAAAGGCTTAAAAGAAACCTGCCTTTCTCTATGCTCTGTCATTCTATTCAGACCTCTGATTCACAGGCATTAAAGATTTGAATTCCCTGTACATATCTGTTGGGTGTTAAATAATGCCATGTACTGTGGATAATTTGTCTGGTGAAAAGTGATGTATTCACTAATGCAGGACTCCTGTTCAGAACTGTATGTCTGATGTGATTTCATTCTCTAACTATACAGCTGTGCAATCTTCAGTTAAGGAGAAGGATGACTTGCTGAATGCAGACGTGCTTGCAAAGAAACTGATGGAGGTGAAGCAGCTTCACAAAGAGATCGAGGACTTACGGACTGCAATATCTGACAGATATGCTCAGGATATGGGGGACAACTGCATCACGCAGTGATGGATAAGCTCTCCCCAGGATAGCATCGGAACAACTGGAAATGAACACCTGAAAACCTGAGGAGATTAGAGCCCATGGAATGGAAAAAACTATCAAGCACCTTACCATCTCCGTGCTTAGGTACAAGATGCAGGTGCTTATCCACAAGGGGAAATCAGGGATTCTGATGCAAGGTCATTTAGATGCTGACTGGCTAACTGGAACTATTCAGGGTCTTTGGTGTTCGTCAGACATTGCAGCGACTTTGATCCTTTGGAAGGTGTTACGCTGGATTTGGTGAAGTCTCTGATTCGATCTGGTGGGTGAGTTACTAGTTATCTTCCACGTATGTCAAATACTGAACATGGAAACACAAGGATTCAAACTGACATGAGAAGGAAGTGGATGCCATGGCCTCTGTCCTTTCTGGTAATGAACAAACCAAGTAGATTCCTTCTGAATATTCTGGCCTTACTGATTGCACAAAAGGGTTCAGAGGAAGTCTGTGGAGTTCATAGACAAGCTGCTACACGACTATCACTGTTCAATTGTACCTAGAAGTGCAGGGTTACAGGCTTACCTGCAACAACCAGGTACATGGTTCTGGCCCGGATAAATAGTGTGTGGTCATTCGGGTAACCAAGTCTGCATTGCTCAGGTATAGGCAACTGAAGCCTTTCAGTAGCCAACAGGCTGGAAAAAAGGTGATGCTAAAATTGGGTTCTGAAAATGCTAGTCTTGATGAGGCCTTAGGATTTTATCCCTTTAACGGTGATCTGAATGTGGAGAGTAGCAAGTGGATTGCTACTGAAGTGCCTTAATCCTCTAGAGAAATTTCCTGCCTACTTAACTTCATCCCTAATGGATCTGCTGGGGGGGTGGGGGAACTGGTCTTTCTCCTATCTGCCTTTATAGCCATAAACCAATCCTGCAGCAGCCTTGGGCATACATACACTCTGCCTGGGAGGTCAGCTCCCTGCAAGCAGCAGAGAGCCTTTGCAGGCCTGCAGCAGTGTTCTTGCACAAACACCCTTGCAGCCTCCCTGTAGATGTTCAGTGGGAGATACTACATTCAGAATCTTTGCATGGGGTATGATCAACGTTCTGCTGTCTGGGATCTGCACAGGGTTTTCCCAAAAGTCCTGCAGGGGAGTAACCCCCTTATATGTCTGCAGTGCAGTCACAGGGAGTCATTGCGGCTCACGTAGACACACTCGCTAGATTAAAGCTCGCTCAGTACCAGAGCGGTGAAATCGCAGCAGGGTGGCGCTAGATCTGCAAGCAATTACCCAGGATTCCGTGTGCGCTTGTACAGCCTGCACTGTCACGGCTTTATTGCTCCAGTTCCTGAACTACCTAGATTAAAGCTTGCTTGGTTTAGGGTACGTGAGCTGCAACCGCACCCTGTGAGTGTAGTGAAGACAGACCTCAATCTGATGTCAAAATACGCAAATGAAAATTCTTTTCCATTCTTACATTTTGTCAGCTCTCAACCTTAGGGGTGACTCTGAAGTACTAAATGTCTGCTTAGCAGGGAAAGCACCATGGGGCTAATGATGAAACCCGCTGGCTGTCCTTTTACTCTTGGTTCAGAAGCTAAGAAGTCAATTGAGTCAGATGAAAACCCTGCTGACATATGTTAACATTTGGCTGTTGTAGGCTTGCAGCCTTCCTTTGGGGCTGATCCCCAGTTCTGTGAAGATGCTGTTCCTGGTGCTCTTTTGTCGATTTTATTGGTCTCAATGAAATCCTGTTTTTGAAATCTGGCCACCACAATGTATGTTCTGGAAACCACCTGGCTAATAGGCTACCCATGACTAAGATCAAAAAGTATCTGATGGGTGGCTTGTCAGCTGGTGTATTCCCTGCTGTGCAGCTACTCTGTCCTTCCTGGAGCATCTGGTGTGATGCCTGGTAGCGTAATATGGATCGTTGCTGATAATCACAGCATCTCTCCACAGGTGTTGCCTCCAGCCAGCTCCCTTGCTGAGTTACTTAGACAGTGGGCCAAGACAATTTCTTGAAGTCAGTTGCCCAGACTTTTGAGAAATACTATGGGCATGACAGGGCTAGCAGCACCAAACATGAGTGTTGCTGGGTAACTGGAAACCTTGGTGACCATGTTGTTTAACAAAGATGCTGTTAGCCTGCCAGGGAACCTGCATTTAGCACCTTACTTTTAAAGCAGCCTCACCCACCTTTCCATTTATACCCACAAAAAACATGCAGGGAGGAAGAGAGGAGATATCTACATGTCCCCAGTGGCACCCACAGAGTTATGGGTGCAAAACCAGAATCTAGGTCTTAAGAAATGAAACCCTTATGTATTTAAGCTGATACAGAGCAGGGCGCTGCATTTCTGTCCTTGGGGAAGGAGGTGATAGGCTCCTATGTGTCATGGCACTCTGGTAGCATGTTACTGTGCCTGTGGGGGAGGGGGGGTTCATTTTAATCCTTTTGCAAAGGTTTGTATTTAAAAAAAAAAGTTCTTTGCATACCTTGTTATTAAAGTAACTTCGGTTATAGCAGGTATCCACCAGTTTTGGTGGCTCTTAACAGAGCGCCCGAGACCCCGGTATCCAAAATAACCATGTAGTGTGGTTTGTCTCATTGCTTACGCAGGACGTGTTTAAATAGTTGACTTCTGCCTGGTGTTTCCTTGTACAGTTAAGCACAGGTATATTTATATGAATATTTGTCTTACGCAGTTTATTGTACTGAGTATTTTGATTATAAAATAAAGCTGCTTTGTTCCTGTTGAGCAGAGCAATTCGGTGTACGGCTTTCCTTCTCAAAGGTGTGGCAGAGGGAGGTGGGATTTGATAGTATTTCGTAAGACTCTGCATTGTTCCTAATTCGGTTTGACAAAGCACAAGCGTAAACCACTTCCTTCCCGGCTATACACTGTGACTTTGGAATCAAGCCCCATAGTCTGCTTCATCAGGGTGTCACTCCACTTGCAACTAGAGTTTCTCTACTGAAATCAGTGGGAGTTTCATTGCCATGCAGGGATGAATCAAGCCCTAGGATTCTTCACTGCACACATGTTGCAGAAGACTTTAAAAAAAAAAAAAGGTTCCTACTCTGTTTGTACAGGGAAGTACAAGCTGACCACGAAGCCTTTAAGATCCAAATAGCAGCTCAGACTGGGCACAGAACTGTGCCTTCCTTTTCATCACGTGTTTCCAGGAGGGCAGAGTTTGATGGCAACTGCGAGTATTTTTCCTTAAAAGTACTGCAGCGCTTGCTACCTCCTTTCTGGGACATTCTGAGCTAGGTAATGGCATCCCCTGAGTGCTCAGATGTGCGTGCCAATAGCTTTGCTGTAAGGTGATAGCGCAGGGGCGGGCAACCGTTTTGGCCCAAGGGCCGCATCGGGTTTCAGAAATTGTATGGAGGGCCGGTTAGGGGAGGCTGTGCCTCCCCAAACAGCCAGGAGTAGCCCAGCCCCTACCCTCTATCTCAGCCCTGCTTCTCGCCCCATCCGTCCCCCCTGCTCACTGTCCCCAACCGCCTGCAGAACTCCCGCCCCTGACTGCCCCCTGCTGCCCCATCCAAACCCTCCTCTCCTTCCTGACTGCCCCCTTGCCCCTATTCAACCCCCCTGTTCCCTGCCCTCTGACTGCCCTGCCCTCTATTCAAGCCCCTGGCCTCTTACCATGCTGCCTGGAGCATCGGTGGCTGGCGGCGCTACAGCCGTGCCGCCCGGCTGGAGCCAGCACCAGGTCAGGCCGGGCTCTGCAGCAGCAGTGCCCCAGGAGCTCGCAGCCCCCCTGCCCAGAGCATTGCACCGGTGGCCGGGGAGGGGGAACAGCAGGGGAGGGGCCAGGGCCTAGCCTCCCAGACCAGGAGCTCAGGGGCTGGGAGGAGGGTCCCGCAGGCCATAATTTGCCCACTTCTGTGATAGCAGGATGCCCGCTACCTTCATGTAGGGCAAGGCATGAGGCCAGAATGCTGTACGCCTTAAAGGGAGCCTGGTTGAGTGATTACAACAGAAAGCTGAAGCTGGGGGCCTCTGCCTCCCACGGGCTAGGCTAAGCAGTGTTGCTCTCAAGGATACTTTCCCTTGACAAGCATTGGAAATGGTGGATAGCAGAGGAGGTTATAGGGATTTGGGGAGGGTGGGCGCTAACTGAGCAAGTGCTCTGTGCTGAAGGCACAAGTTGGTGCCTTCTTCCAGGTTCCCTGTGGCTCCCCGTTCCCTATTCGAACGCTAAAATTACTTCAGAGTGAGATGAAATGTCAAAAAATGGAATAAATTAATCTTGCCATGTGATTACAAATTTAAATTAGTAACTACTTAATCAAGGAACTGGGTTTTGACTGGTGATATGTGACCAAATAGGTCTCAGATCACCCAGTGCCCCATCCCTGCAATGGCCAGACTCCTGACAGAGCTAGGACATGCCACTTCCTGACCCGAAGCTTCCTTTTTGCGCAATACACTGTCACACCTCACCCCGCGTCCACAGTGGGCTTGATTCTCTGATAAGGAGCTGGGTTGTGACTGGCTGTAGCTGACAATGTCTCAGTTCGCCCCCAAATGACACATCCCTGGGGCAGTTGTTTTGAGATGAAGAGATGCCACTCCCAGAGGTGTGAGCCTCTATTTCTGGTCTGACCTATATTACCCCCATTTTTATTTTGTTTTCCTTGGTAGTAAACATACAATATGCATGTAAAAATCAAATTGTTGCAAATCCAGCTGCAGTGTTTCCACAGGAATTATGGGATAGCTACACAGGAAGAAATCTGTCGGAACTTTGCTGCGGCCTTAGATGAATTAAGAACAGGAAAAAAGGGCTAAATGTGTTTTCGATATAAAAATGTGTTATGAGTCGAGTTGTGTCCTTTACTCGCTGCACAACAAAAACGATGATGAAGGGCACAGTTGGCTCTGAAATAATCCATGTCTGGTGGCGGGATGCAAACATATAAGGCCTAGTTCTGCTGCTCTGAGTGGTTTCTGATGGCTTTGCAGAAAACCGTGTGCACCACTAGAGTGCTTACTAACCATTTGAAGGAATAGTACAACGCTACACTTCCAGGCCACTGCAGTGCTTAGTGAAGATACTACCTACAGTGGGGTAGCTGCTGCCTCTCAGGGAGGTGGACTACTTATGTTGGCAGGAGAAGCCCTTCCGTTGACCTGGCTCTGTCTACACGCGGTTAGATCAGTTTAACGACATTACCTAGGGAGGTGGTGGAATCTCCATCCTTAGAGGTTTTTAAGACCTGGTTTGACAAAGCCCTGGCTGGGATGATTTAGTTGGAGTTGGTCCTGCTTTGAGCAGAAGGTTGGACTAGATACCTCCTGAGGTCCTTTCCAACCCTGATATTCAATGATTCTGTGCTCAGTCACATGGATTTTCCACACCCTTGAGAACAGTTATGGCGCCCTAAGTTTGTAGCATAGACCAAGCCTACGTTAAACTAGCTGGTGTCTTTAGTGCTGCTGGGATACTCATGTAACAGCAGTGTGGCTTTGGGCACTTCAGCGGAATCTGGAGAATTCTACCTGTGGCTACAATATCTCCCCCTCCGGTCTTCTTTTAATTCCAAACTTTCATCACCGAAGGCCAGCTCTCACTTTGACCAAGCTTATGGAAGCCTATCAAATGGTTCCCAGGGTTGTATGGTATCCCAACAGCCTTGTACCTAGAACGACAACACGTTTGCTTTAATAAACTCTTCTGTTTACGCGAATAATTTTGATGACTTCTATTGAACTAATCGATATTTGAAACATTTTAAATATTAATGCTATACTCAAGTTACATGGAAAAGTACTATAGAGAGGGCAGCTTTTCTGGGGTAGGGGCATTTCATTGTTGTCTGAATAGTCCGTGAATGGTATTTGAAAAGACGCAGATCGCTACTTTGAGGTGCATCCACCAAAATGCATCTTGTTTTCTTCCAAATTACTTGTTGTGCACAGAAATCTCTGATGGAAATAGCCGAGGGTCAAATTTTTGAATCTTTCAGTGCTCGGACTTAGCTACACGTGTGCTGAGGAAGAGTCCCCGTGAATGAAACAACGGGCATTCAGTTGATGTGATCCTTTGCCCTTGTTCGCTTTGACTCTGAACTTGTAAGAGAAGTTGCCATTATAACAAAAATATTAATTGAGCGATTGTTGCTCACGGGTGACCCCTAGATTTAAGCAGCCGTAAGGATTTGTATTGCTTTTGCACAGAAAGGAAGTTTCTTCATGGATTTCTGCATAGACATGCTGCATATTTTGGTGCGGTCTCTCTCCCCACAAGGAGGTTTTTATGGTCTGTAATCTTGATGGAAGCAACTACTGCACCAAATTCCCATGGGGAGGGGGAAATCTTGATAAAGGTGTATGTGTAGAAGAGCTAGTAAAGGGGTTTCACAGATTCAGAGGGAACCACTGGATCACGTAGCCTGACTTCCTCTATACCACTATAGAATTTCATCCAGTTACCTGGGTGCTGAGCCCAATAATAACTTGTTTGACTAAAACACATCTAGAATGGCATCCACTCTTGATTTGAAGACAGTACAAGGAGCAGCATCCGCCACTTCCCTTGGGAGTTTGTGCCAATGGTTAATCAACTTCACTGTTAAAACATTAGGCACTTTTTACAAAATTTGAATTCCAGCCATTGGTTCTTGGTCTGCCTTTCTCAACTAGCTTAAAGAGCCCTTTAATGCCCACTAGTTTCTCCCCTTGAAGGTATCTGCACACCCTAGTCAAGTCCCATCTCGGCGTTCTTTTTGATAAGCTAAACAGCTTGAGCTCTTCACGGGGAAGGCATTTTTGTCAGCCTTTGACTCATTTTTGGAGCTCTTCTCTGTGCCCTCTCCAATGTTTCAACATCCTTTTTAAAACCTAGACACCAGAACTAGATGCAGAATCCACCTTACCAGGGCCTTAAACAGAGGCAAAATCACCTCCCTGCTCCTATTCATTTTTCTTGTTTATACCCCCTAGGATTACGTTAGCTCTTGTTGCCGCAGGATCGTCCTGGGAGCTCGGGTTCAGAGGCTTGTCCGCTTCATTAATGACTTGGCTAATGGAGTGGAGAGCACATACATAAAATTTGCAGATGAGGCCAAACTGGGAGGTGTTGCAAGTACTTTTGGAGGACATTCAAAATGACCTTGACAGATTGGAGAATTGGTCTGGATTTCACAAGATAAAATTCAGTAAAGACAAGCGCAAAGTATGTTACTTACAAAGGAAAAACCAAATGCACAACTAGAAAACGGGGAGTTTTCTAGCTAGCTGGTGCTAGCGCAGAAAAGGATCTGGGATTACAGTGGATCACAAATTATTATGAGCCAACAAGGTGATACAGTTACAAAAAAGGCAAATAGCGTTCTGGGGTGTATTAACAGGAGTGTTGCATGTCAGCCATAGGAGGTAATTATCGCTCGCCACGGGGCATGGATGAGGCCTTGTCTAGCGTACTGTGTCCAGTTCAGGGTGCTGCACTTTAAGAAAGCTAGGGACAAATGGGAGAGAGTCCAGAGGAGAGTAACAAACATGATAAAAGGTTCAGTAAACCTGATCTACGAGGACAGGTTAAAAAAAACTGGGCAGGGACCTGCTACATCTTCAGATACATTAAGGGCTGTTAGAAAGAGGATGGTGAGCACAAGGATGAGAAGTAACCAGCTCCATCTACAGCAAGGGAGCTTGCGGTTAAATATTAGAAAATACTTTCGAAAGGCGAGTTAAGTACTGGACTAGGTTACCAGGAGGTTGTGGAATCTCTGCCAGTGGAGGTTTTAAAGAACAGGTTAGACCAAGACCTGTCTGGGATGGTCTAGGTAGGCTTGCTCCTGTCTCAGCAGGGGGGAGATGGATTAGATGACCCCTCAAGTCCATGCCAGACCCTCCTTTCTGTGAGTCTTCAGAAAGGGGATGGTCACAGGGACGCGGCACCCGGGGGGAACTAGGGCTTATTTTGCCATGTCCACACTCAGAACCCCACTCACAAGGAGTGAGTCCTTTAGACGTGGACCCCAGTCGGTCCCATTCAGTGGATGACACCCCTGGGTGTAAACATTTTCACCCGACACGGATCCCCGCCTAAAGGATTTTGGCTCGGGACGCTGCAACTGGGCGCCGCGCACACGGAACCCACACCAGCCTCGGGGGGCGCGGGCCTCTGCCCACCCCGGCCAGGCCCCGCAGGGCCCCTCCGCTGGATCCTGTACCGGGGCGGGGGCCGGCCGCCTGCCCGCGGCAGCGGCTCGCCCGGGGGCGGGGAAAAGCCGCCGCCCGCCCCATCGGCGCCCCGCAGTCACACGCTGGGCGGAGGCAGCTTCCAGCGGCGGAGCGGAGACGCGGGGAGGGAGCGGCCGCGCGTCCGGCACCATGTCCGGCCTTCGAGTCTACAGCACCTCGGTGACCGGCTCCAGGGAGGTGAGCGGGGCCCGGGGCCGGCGGCGCCGCCTCCCCACGGGCTGCCCGGCCCCTCGGCTCGACGGGCTCGCGGGGCGGGGCGGGCTGCGGCACCTTCCCCTTCCCCGGCCACGGTCCTGCTTTTGTTCCGGGGAACGGGACCGCTCTCCTCCCGCCCCCCCATCATAGACCCCCAACTCCGCACCCCCCCATTGTACATCCTAGCGCCCCCCCGCTGTGATATCTGCACCCCCATCATAGACCCCAACTCCGCGCCCCCATTGTACACCCTAGTGCCCCCCCACTGTGATATCTGCACCCCCATCATAGACCCCAACTCTGCACCCCCCCTTGTAAACCCTAGCGCCCCCCCGCTGTGATATCTGCACCCCCATCATAGACCCCAACTCCGTGCCCCCCATTGTACACCCTAGTGCCCCCCCACTGTGATATCTGCACTCCATCATAGACCCCAACTCTGCACCCCCCATTGTAAACCCAACCCCCCCATCCTGCTGTGATATCTGCACCTTACATCATAGACCCCAACTCTGCACCCCCATTGTACACCCTAATGCCCCCCCACTGTGATATCTGCACCCCCCATCATAGACTCCCAACTCCGCACCCCCCATTGTACACCCTAGCACCCCCCCGCTATGATACCTGCACCCCCCATCATAGACTCCCAACTCTGCACCCCCCCATTGTACACCCTAGCGCCCCCCCACTATGATACCTGCACCCCCCATCATAGACTCCCAACTCTGCACCCCCCCATTGTAAACTCAACCCCCACACACCCCACTGGGATATCTGCATCCCCCATCATACACCCCAACTCTACACCCCCCCATTGCAACCCCCCCATCCTGCTGTGATGTCTGCATCCCCCGTCATACACCCTAACTCCGCACCTCCCCCATTGTAAACCGAAACCCCCTCCCCACATCCCACTGTAATTGCCACACCCACCCATCGTACAGCCTAACTCCCCCCCATAATACACCCCAACTCTGCACGTCCCCCATTGTACACCGTAATCCCCCCCATCCCACTGTAATGGCTGCACCCCCCCATCGTACATCCTAACTGCACACCCCTCCCACCCTAACCCCCCCATCCCCCTGTGATATCTGCATCCCCCATAATACAATCCCAACTCTGCACCCTCCCATTGTACACCCTAACCCCCTTCCCACATTCTGCTGTGATTGCCACACCCCTCATCCTAATTCCCTGTGGGGCTGGGTCCATCTCCCAGATCCTGCCATGGTCCCTGCATCTGTCCCAGATCCTGCTGTGATCACTGTACTTCTCTATTATACACCCTAATCCCCCCTTTCCTCCCACATCCTGCTATGATCACTGCACCCCCCATTATACACCCAACCTTCCCATGGGGCCATGTCCATCTCCTGGATCCTGCTGTAAACGCTGCACCCCACCTCACCCCATTATACACCCTATGGGGCTGGGTCCCTCCCCCATATTCTGCTGTGGTTCCCCATGGGGCTGAGTCCTTTTACCTGATCCAGCTGTGATCTCTGCAACCCCATTATATGCACTAATTCCCCCTGGGGCTGGGTCCTTCTCCCAGACACAGCTGTGCTTCTCTCCTCCCAAATCCATGCACTAATTTGCCCTGGGCCAGGTGTCTCTCCAGCTGGGATTCATTCATTCCCCTCCCTGCCCCTCTCAATAGGGCTCTGTCTTCACCATCCCTGTCCAGCAGTGACTGACTTCTCCCCTACATGCCCTATTTCCTGTGGGACTTGGTCCATATCCGGCTGTGACTCGTGATTCCTGTCCCGAGTCACTGTTCTGCACACACCTGGTTTGTGTATGTGCTTCTGGAAACTTAAAACTCTTCGAACCTTTAGCCTGACAGTGGCCGAGTCCTAAATTCAGCCACAGGGGAAAGTGTAACCTGCCTTCTCAATCTGTGTTTCAGATCAAGTCCCAGCAGAGTGAAGTGACCAGGATCCTGGATGGGAAAAATATCAAGTATGAACTGGTGGATATCTCCCAGGATAATGCCCTGCGGGAGGAAATGAGGACCAGGTCAGGCAATCCTAAAGCCATTCCACCCCAGATATTCAACGGAGACCATTACTGTGGGGTAAGGCTCAGAATCCAGGTGGCTGGGCTCTCGGGACCTCAGAACCCAGGGGTTTGGTATTGACCTTGATCTCCCAGCCCGGGTGTGCAAATGACGAAGGGCATTTGAAAGGCTTTCTCTGGGGAGAGGTGTCTGGACATGGCGCTACAGGCCCTTGTCCTTTAAGCTTAAAGGGCACATGGAGCAGGAGAGAAGGCTAACACGCAAACGGCATTGTGCGGCTGTCCTAAGGGGATCTGGCGTTAGGTGGGAGAATCCCCTTCCTTAGAAGTTTTTAAGGTCAGGCTTGACAAAGCCCTGGCTGGGATGATTTAGTTGGGGATCGGTCCTGCTTTGAGCAGGGGGTTGGACTAGATGACCTCCTGAGGTCCCTTCCAACCCTGATATTCTATGATTCTATGATTGCTGAACCTTACCACTGCATTGTGGAAGCCTTCTGCGTCCTGCCCTGTCGTCGCACCTTTGGCTGCAGTTGTCCGTTCTGAAAACTGCCAATGCATTTGCGATTGCGCAACAAATCCTATAGGAGTTTGTGAGGTGAAGCTGGTTCCGCTGGGTACTGAGTGGAAGCCACTATATTTGCTTGCCCTGAACCTGACGGGAAAGGCCACTGAGCTGTGACTTTCTCCCTCCCAGCACTTGTTCTGTTTGTGCACCTGGCTGCTGTGGAGCAGGGGTCCCCGCCTGAGCTGTGTGCCCCTGGTTTTGTTTCCGTCCCTGTTCTGAGCTAGTTTTGTTGCATTTTCTACCTGCAGGACTATGAGTTGTTTGTGGAGGCCGTGGAACAGAACACCCTGCAGGAGTTCCTGAAGTTAGCCTGAGCATTCCTTTCCCACCCTGGACTTTAACTCTGCATTCCCCACCAACTGCCTCTCTGATCACCTTAACTCCTAGGCCCTCAGTGCCATCCCGGCATCATGATCTATCTCCTGCCGCAGGGAACCCCATGACCAAAACCTCTCCCCTTTGCAGCTGCCTGCTTCCTCCCTCACCCCGATATTGTCTGACAGGGGTCCAACGCAGCTCTGATATCACTGCACATTCCTTCCAACCCAGCCGGGCCGTGCTCACAATGCAGCTGCCAGTGCCTCTGTAGAAAGGAAGTCACCTGAAGTAAGGCCGTTGGAAAGCCTAGCTATTCCTGCGCCCCTCTCCTCTGAATGAATCTTGTGCTTTAGAAGGGAAGGGTGTGGCGTTAGGGCGAAAGAGGAAGCACACATCACCAGCTGCGGGGCTGTGTAAACACAGCAGCTTGTGCTTTCTTCCTCATTCTGAGCGTAGAAATGCTGGCGGCTGAGGGCGGTTTGCTGTTTAAACTCAGTGCAGAAGCATTGCACAAGGATAGGGTTTGAATTCCCTCATCAGCCAGAGGGAGGGAGGATGAAACAAATAAAACGACTTCAGTAGAGTGCAGAGCTCTCTTGAAGAGGCTCTGAGGGGGTGGGTGGTGAGGGCAGATCTGCTATTAGGGGACCCATACAGTTCCATTAGCACATTCCTGTACTGATGTGATGTGAAAGCTCCCTTTAGGAGCCCATAGGGCTCAGGGGCTGTTCCAGAATGTCTGACGCTCCAGCCTTCCTGTCTTTCCTTTTTGAGCTGCCTTTCTGCAACCTGGACCAAGTGCATTTTGTTTTCCTGCCAAAAAGCATCTTTCTAACCACTGTTGTCTTCTGAGATGCTATTAAATGCTATTAAGCCTTTCTTGCTGGCTTTGGTGTGATTTTTTTAAATTGGTTTCTGTATTTTGATGCTAGATTGGGCATCATCCTACTTACCAATTCTGAGTGACTTCCCAGCTCAGAGGAGCTTAGTCAGTTATGCTCATTGCTATGGCCTGGCACAAAGATCTTGACTCTAGAATGCCAGCTTAAAGAACTTACATGAATGCCTTTACAAATCTGGAGTCTATTCCAGAATTGTTCCCAGTCCCCCTCTAAACACTAGTGAAATGTACATGGCATGGAGGGTGGCAAGCTGCTAGTGAAGAGAACACTTGTCCAAGTAGACGAGCAAAGACCTTAAAAGGGGATCCTTCCTATCTATGCAGCGGGGAGAAGACCTGTTTCCATCCACTCACCGAACTTCCTGTAGGTCAGGACCATGCAAGAAATCAGCGGGTGAGCTGGGGTGAGTGCATCTGAGAGGAGGGGTTTTGATGCAGGATTCTCTGGCGCCATCCTTTTACCTTTCTAATGCATTGTTGTCTGACCAAGGCTTGGCACAGAGGTGGGCAAACTATGGCCACATCCAGCCTGTGGGACCGTCCTGCCCGGCCCTGAGGCTAGCCCCTGGCCCCTCCCCTGCTGTTCCCCCTCCCCCACAGCCTCAGCTCACTGCGCCACCGGCGCAATGCTCTGGCAGTGAGCTCTTGCCAGGCAGTGCAGCTGCAGAGCCGCGGTCTGACCTGAGGCTCTGTGCTGCATGGTGGCATGACTGGCTCCAGCCAGGCGGCACGGCTGCCTGTCCTGGTGCTCTGGGTGGCACAGCTGTAGCGCCACCAGCCACTGGTGCTCCAGCCAGTGCAGTAATGGGGCAGGGGAGTTCGGGGTGGGGGTGTGAATAAGGGTCAGGGCGGGGAACAGGGGGGTTGAATGGGACAGCAGAGGGCAGTCAGGAGCAGGGGTGGTTGGATGGGACAGGGGTCTGGGGTGGGGGGCAGTCAGGAATGAGAGAAGGGGTTGGATGGGGTGGTGGGGGGCAGTCAGGGGTGGGGGTCTGGGGAAAGTCAGGGGATAGGGAGGGGTGGATGGGGCAGGGGTCCTGGGGGGGCTGTCAGGGGACGGGGGGGTTGGATGGGGGCAGGGGCAGGGGCTGGGCCACGCCTGGCTGTTTGGGAAGGCACAGCCTCCCCTAACTGGCTTTCCATACAACTTTGGAAACCCGATGTGGCCCTCAGGTCAAAACGTTTGCTCGCCCCAGCTTAGCACTTCCCTAAACACTCAAGTGAAAGTTGACGGATGAGAAACTGCGGCTAAAGAATTGCACAGCTTAAAAGTGTTTGAACACAGGAGAGTGCTCGGGAGAGCCTAGTAAAAGGGGAAGGTGCCCAAGGGCTCTCTGCATTGCACAAAGGGTGCAGCATCTTCAGCCACAAATCAGCTGGAGATTTGTCATGTTCTCACGCTGACTGGGTCGAAGGCTTTCCGGGACAGGAGGGGGTGAGGCTGGAATAGGAACATGGCTTAAGGCTCCCTCCCTTAATAGCCCTTCATAGGAAAAGGTGGGGTATGTTCTTTATTAGCTGAATCCTATGTGCCTAAGCTAGTCACAGAGATCGTACTCTGTACTGCAGTGAAATAGGCTGATGCAGAAGGGGGCTTGGGTCCTTAACTCTCAAGGCCTGGAATCCTCCCATCTTGTACTTGCCAGATCATTTCCACGTGTGCAAAGTGAAGCACAGCACCACTCATCTGATTTGATAGTACTTTGCCCAGGGGATAAATGACAACACAGTACAAAGCCTGAGAACTGGGCCCTCACATAGGACAGAAATGGGGGAGTATGTCTCTCATGGGAAGGCAGAGGTTGGCACTATGGTGACCAGGCTCAGCCATACAGACTCGGAGGCTGTTAACATTGGACACTTGGGGTCTGTTTAAAGGAAGAAATGTTTCATGTAGAGGAAATGAAAGTATTGGCACCGCCTCGCTGGAGTGGCTCTGGCTGTGTCTCAGCCCTGCAAAGGACTCAGCCTGATTCCACTCAGTCCAGTTTAACCCTATTGACTTTAATAGTTAAGCCCACTTGTACACCAGCATGAGATCGGAATCTAGCCCTAATGAAGAGAGCAGATGCATGTGGAAACTGGACTGTAACCTAGCTGGGAGGGCCCTCACAGCATTTCACCTATGCTATATATAAACTTAGTTCTTGAAGGCTCTGTCTACTCTGTAATAAAAGACCATGGTATGGCCATGTCTGGCCTGGCTCAGCTGACTCAAGCTCACCGGCTAAAGATTGCAGTGTAGACATTCAGGCTTGGGCTGGAGCCTGGGCTCTGAAACTCTGCAAGCAGGGTGGGTCTCAGTGCTCTGGCTCCAGACCACACTTGATCATCTATGCTTCTAGTTGTAGCCCCCCATCCTGAGCCCAGCTCAACTGATGTGGTCTCTGAGAGTGGTGCCAGTTTTTTTATTGTAGTGTAGACATAAGGGACCTGCAGATGAGGGCACAGGTGTTGAAGTGAACTCACTGCAGCCTCTCAGGGGCAAAAAGATCATGTGACCTTCAGCAACAGTGGAGAGAAACCTAACTTGGATAGAAGTCCCCCAGGATAATATTTACACAGGTAGGTTGCCATGTGATGAGGCCACAGGCCCAGCAGGCCTCTAAAGGCAGCCCCCAGAGGCTAGTAGGATCCAGACTGGCAGGGTGTGTGGCCTTGAGTCACCACAGTTCTCTCACCCATAGTGCAGGGAGGAGCTAGATCTCCAGGGGTATTTCTCCCACTTGCTTTGCCTACAGGAGGTGGTAGGCCCAGGTAACAATGAAGTTCAACTGAATCTGGAAAGACAACCCCACCCTCCGTCCCCCTTGAGTAAGGGAGAGGTTGTAGCTTATCTGATTGTGCAGGGCTGTTCCTTCCTCTTGCCTTAGCACAGAGCCTGATGGAGAAGGGGATGTCGGGGGAGGAAAGCAAATTGCTTCATGTGAAGTAGCAGTTGCAAGGCCAGCTGGCTCATCTGAAGCTGTTACACTATCTGTGGCCCTGTCCCTCCTTGGCCGAAGGGATCTTTTCCCGTAGCAGAAGGGAGGCGTTGGGAATCAGTCCACACTCCTGCAGGGTCATGAAGTTGTCAGCATACACTCTCTGGGGAAAGGTGCTGATGATCTCATACAGCTGTGATTCTCCACCCCTAGGAAAGAACAGTACAATCTTTCCTGTGAGCCATGTTCCTTCCACAGAGCGGCTGGGAATAAGCTAGTTGCAGGGTTACACAAGAGCAGAGGGCTAGAGCATTTAATGAGTAACAGAGGTGTTTCCAGCTGAGATGGAAAGCCCAGCCCGTAGAAGGCTGTTCCAGACAGCAACAGCTAGAGCAGGGAAAGCTCTTACAGCTCTGTAGTGGTGAGATCACCAGGCACACAGAGCTTAGGCCAGGCAGGGCTACGTCCTGTAAAGGGAGCAGGGACAGGAGAGGGAAGGTGCCTCTGGTAGGCCAGAGTTGCTTCCAGGATGTTAAGAACCAGGGCAGTTTTGAAGTGGATTGTGAGAAGGGCATGACAACAGTCAAGGTGAGGGTTGCTGAGGAGTGGGCGTGGGGAGCAGAGGCAACAACGACATGCCCAGGTACCACTGCAGGAGGTAAGGATGAGTTGGGAACTACTGAAACAAGAGCCAGAAACATGGAAGACTATGGAGATGTCCGCTCCCTGCAGGAGGTAGGATTTGAAATCTCTACACAATTCCCAAACCATGGGCCTGATCCTGATTCCGCTCTGGAGGTGCTGAGTGTGACAAGCACCTTCAACCCCCACTAACATCACTGTATGCTGAGGGGGCTCAGCACCTGGCAGGCAGAGGCACTGTGATCCTGTACCTGCTGGACTTACACTGTAGAGTATTCTTCAGACGGCTCAATTCCAGGGATCAAGCGGGATCTGGAAATGCCACTGGCCCAGTTTTTGCTGTGGCCTGATTCAGTGGGGTGGAGTTGTTGACCTGGCTTGCAAAACCCCTCTTTCCTCTCCCTATACCTACCTGCTCTGGGCAAGGTGCCGGCGCAGGTCTCCTATGGTCTCTGTGAAGAGCATTTTTACAATGTATGTCTGCTCCCCATTCTCAGATTTTATCCGGAGAGTGGAGATGTTGGGGGCTGGAGGCTGGTCCTGTTCGTCTGCCTTCAACCTGACGGCCATAAAAGCCGGTTAGACAAGAAACAGCAATTTTACAGAGAGACTGATCAGGCAGTGCTAAGTGGCCTAGGCTGGACAGGGCATCAGGAGAGAGCCAAAGGGAAAAGGGAGGTGCTGGAATAGAGAACGGTACCTTAAAAATCTACGGAAATGTCTACACTAGCTGGTAAAACTATTGTCGGTCTGGGATGTGAAAAAAAATCCCCCTGACTGACGTAAGTGTCACAGACAGAAGCGGTGTGGACAGTGCTATGGTGGTGGTGGGAGACGCTCTCCCGCCGCATGTTGGGGGTGGTTTAATTATACCGATGGGAGAGCTCCCTCCTGTCGGCATAGAGCGGCTATACGGGAGACCTTACAGCGCTGCAGCTTCAGCTCTGCAGTGTAGACATACCCTTAGCAGTTCCCTGAACCCTGATTGCTTGTGGGCAAATAGGCCAAAATGGCTTACAAAGTGCTACATGCCTTTGAAATAGCTGAATGTAGAAAGACAGCCCCAACCGCCTACCCCTTTGCGTGAGGGAGAGGTTGTAGCCAATCTGATCATGCAAGGCTGCTCTTTCACTTTCTGAGATAAGCTGGTGCTCTTTTTTTGTTCCTTATTCTGGATCAAGGCTGCTTGGTAGGGTTGTTTATTTGCCTTTTTAAATACAAAGTTCTGCTTGGTTTATGGTGACATTAGAAATTCAAGTCTTGTCTAGCCTGGAAGACTCGCTGACTATGGGAGAACTAGTGAAATGGTGACCCCATTTGCTCATCTCTTCTCTGGAGGCACTTTCCCATACATAGGGTGAAAATTGAGAGAAGGAAGAATTTATAGCCAGACTGGTTCAAACTCCTTGGGTTTTGCTTGTTCTTGTGAACACCCTTTTAATACCAAGGGCTAGCTAACATTTTGAATAAAGGAAGCCTTTGCTGAAGATGTCAGGATTCATCATAAAAATCTCAAGACACCTCCCAAAACTAGGAAAGATCAAACCTGGCCTTCCTGCTATTTCTGAAGTAAAAACCAAGCAGAAAAAACTCTTGCATTTTTGCTTTAAACCACACAAACGAACCTTCCCTTTCCAAGCCCTCTTTATCCATCAGAAAGCAGCAAAAATGGGAAAAACCATTATAACAAATCTTTGCAGGTTGCCTCTGATGGCTAGTGGACGGACAGGAGAGACTGACCATGCATTAGCTGAGGGAACCACTGCCCTTTACCTCTCCTTCATTGCTCCAAGGATGGGCGTCTCCACTAGGATCACTTCATTGCTACTTGTCCCATCAGAGCCCTGAAACCAACCAGGGAAACCTCAGATACTATCGGCCCAGCTTTCCTGGATTAATACATGGGGGCTAGTCCCCCGTTTTCTGACCGCAGGTGGAGAATGTGCCCTCCTCCTGAACCCACCAGCTACAAAGCCAATGGCTTCTCCATCCTCCCTCTCCCCTGCTGCTCCCAGCAGGCTGCAGCAGGCTTGGCACAGCGCCAAGCAGGCAGGTTTCTCCAGCAAATGGTCAATATGGCTTCTACACTTTGTACCTAGTTAAACTATTTATTTTTAAAAAATCTGCCTGGCCTGGTCCTGGTGCTGGCTGGGGCTTCTTCTAATCTAACAACTAACTCCCCCATTAATTGATTCGTCCGTTTTAATCCAATAAAGCTAGATTGGTCTACTTCCTTCTAAATGTTCTGTATGGGCACCAAGTTTAATTATCATAATTACACTAATCTGAGGAAACTACTTGCTCCCCTTCAAGCAAAATGACAGGATCTAGATCGAACACCCGAGACAGTAACTTCACTGAAATGTTTACTCAATCATCAGATGGGTTACGAATGATTTCCCCCCCCTCAGGTAGAAACGATACAGTTCCAGAAAGGGATGAAACGGCCTGGTGAAAATACATCTCATGCTTTCTGCTGGAGTCTTTTCTGAATCCAGGAGGTTGAAGATTTTTCAAGAGAAAGGGCCCAGTTCTGATTCTATTTGCACCTACGTAAGGTTGTTGGCTTCCGTAGAGTTACTGTTGATTCACGCCAGTGTAACTGCAGACTCAGAAAACGTCTATACAACCAGCATCTCAACTACAGCACTGTAGCTATTCCACTGTAGCATCACAGTGTAGACCCTTCCTACAGCGACAGAAAGAGTTTTCTCCGTCACTGTAGGTAATCCACTGCACGAGCCGTGTTCTTCCATCGACCAAACTGTGTCTACACCAGGGGTGAGATCAGCTTAACTACTGAGCTCAGAGGTGTTTTTCACACCCCTAAGAGATATAGTTAGATCAACCTTAATTTTAAGCATAGCCTAGCCATTAAGACTCAGTGTATGCAGGGGCTCTGTCATACCTGCAGAGTTTCTTTGATTGGCCCTCGGATATCAATCACTTGTCCCTCCCGGATCAAGGATTTTGGAAGTTTGTTCAGAAACTGCTCCAGTGAGAGCTTGGGACCTGCCACGAGAGGGGGGGAACAGGGGGGAGAGACAGGGAGGGGAAGCAGGAAGGGGAATCCTATATGTATCACATCACACCAAGCAATTAAACGAATACTAAAATGTTCCACGTCTTGGGCTCATCAGAATTATACTTCGGACAGTTCCCTTTTGGGAATGTGTTATTAGAATCACCCGTAACGCATGTGATCCAAATTCCACAGTATATGAGCAGCTCTTCACAGCTAATAAATAACAGGGCGATATACAATGGTTGATGGGAAATGCATTTGCATAGATTATTATATGTTGCCATATATGGCTGTCCAGGAACATACATAACCATGACTACTCCCACTATACAACTACATGTCAGAACATATGTCACCAGACCTTCCAAGATCTAGCCAGAGCAGTTTAATTTTCAGTCTGAGAGAGTAATTTTTGGCAACTGTTGGAGCAGATTTCTGGAATGCAGAAGGAAAACAAGGGACCTGTGAGATCGTCCTAAATAATATGTCTTTCCCCCAGGGCTTGGAGATGTGCTGTGACATATCGGAGATGGAGAAGATGAGGTTGGTATCTTGAGGGGGGAAGATGTCCACTTATATAAGTAACTTGCAACAGAACAATTGTTTGTTTGAAGGCCCAGTCCCGGAAGGCCGTCACCCACGCTATTCTTCTGAATGTCTCAAGTGGGCGATGTTGGAAAGACCTCTGCTGAGAATGAGCTCTGGGTTTCATGCGGAAAGTGGGTGGGTTTCATGCACAGTCTGGGAAAACTGCCCAAACTGTGGTATTTTATGAATGGCAAGTCTCAGGACTGTTTGCTGCTGTGATCGCTGTGAAACTGACTGTTGGGGCAGCTCTCAGCTCCTGCAGCAGCACATGGAAGCACACACATAACACTCCTCTCAGAACGTCACCATGGAACTCAGAGTCTCTCAGAATTAACTCCTTAGTAACTGGATGCCTGTTGCCAGGCTTCACCAGGGCTTTATTTATTCTCTCTTTTGGGGCTAAGTAGGGGATCTCCAGGGATTAGTGGGAATGGCAAAAGACTCACCTGGGATCTCACTGGTTTCCTTTACCTCACTTGACTTCGAATGGCCAACTACCTGCCCCTGGCCAGGAAAGTTCTCTGGTAGCTGCCTTTCCCGAAAGAAAACGTCTCTTCTGTCAGTGACCTGTTAAATTAACGCTAGCTGCCATTAGCAAGCCGGTCTGCCTCCAGGACCCAGCTCTCACTGCATCAGAGCACACTAAAGGGTAAGCAGCAAGAACAAAACAAGAACAAACAACTAACAGAGACAGTTAATTCCTCCTGAGGGTGGTTCTAACATAGAACCCCTATAAAGGAAGCTGTCTGCAGATCCTTTTAGACCCTCCAGAAAAATAAACCCACACCTGTGTCCCTTCAAGTCTAAAACCCTTCTAGTTAGCAGTTCAATATCACATCCAGACCCTAAGACAGATGATCACTCCAGCCTTGCACACATTTGTACAGTGATTTGATCCTGCTTTGTGCCTCAGTTTCCCCATCTATGAAAATTGATCCTCAGATAAAAGGTGATGTGAAATTGTAAAGTATTATTTTTTATCGATAGGCTCACCCAGGCGTTTGCCTTGATCTGTGTTAACAGAAGAAGGGATGTGCAAGCAGCCAGGACCACCAGATGTCTCTCTGAACCCAAAGAAGCAAAAGCACCATATTCAGTCCCACCCAGTTCAGCAAAACACAACTGTCAGAAAAGCACAAGGCCACTTTGGGTACGTCCACACTGCAGTAAAACCCCTGTGGCTCATCGGCCTCAGGCTGCGGGGCTATAAAATTGCTGTGTAGCTGTTTGGACTTGGCCTGGGGCCCAGGCTCTAGGACCGTGTGAGGGGGGAGGGTCCCAGAGCTAAGGCTTCAGCCCAAGCCTGAACGTCTGCACCACAACCTGAGGCCTGCGAGCCCAAGTGAGCGGACACAGGCCAGCCGCAGGTGTTTTACTGCAGCGTAGATGTACTCTAAGTCCTCACTGGGCATCTTCCATTCCCTCATGACTCTCTAACCCCCACAGCGACAGGCCCAACATTTTCAAATCGGGTGTCTTAAGTTAGGCACCTACACGGAAGTGGCCTGATTTCCCAGGGGGGCTGAGCACATCCAGCTCCATGGGATGTGTGTCCCTAATTTTATATGTTAAGGTCTGGATTATAATATCCTCTGCAGCTGCCTCCGCTGACGTGTCATTCCATATTCTTTATGAAAATATGCTTATGATATGAATATGACATAGCTGAGATATACGTTATGCAAGATGGCTCATGTGAGGTATCATTGGAAAGGTTACGATTTACTGAATGCGATTATCCTATTTGTAGGCATGCATCATTTCTGTATCTGAAATTAGGAATATTGACTATGTATCTGTATTTCAGCTAAGCTACTTTGGGTGACGCCCACTGCTAACACTTCAGGTAGAACAATGGAAAAGCCAAACCGGGTGGATGGCCTTCCTGTGAATCTGTGGGTCAGCCTGTGAAGAATGGCTACAAGGGCCCTACAGAGGCATGTGACCATGTCACCTGATACTGGAACCCATCTTGAATTCTGTACTTTTCCACAAGAAGCTGGTGTGTGGGAGGAGTGTCAAACTAGGAAACAAAGGATTCCTGCTTTATGCAAATCCTATTTAAGGGTGGGGAGTGAGGTAATCCAGGTCCTCAGTTCTCCCCTGCTATCCCACCCAAGATGACTGCTGGAAACAACTTAGGCCTGGTCTATAGTACGCGGTTATTTCACAATTAGCCAAGTTACTTCGAAATAAAACTGAATCCGTCCACACGACCAAACCAGTTTTTTCGATTTAAAGGGCTCTTTAATCTGATTTCTGTACTCCACCTCGGCAAGTGGAGTAGCGCTAAAATCGAGATCGCAGTTCCGGGTTACAGGTACTGTGGACGCAATTCTACATTATTGGCTTCCAGGAGCTATCCCAGAATGCTCCTTTGTGACCGCTCTGGACAACACTCTCAACTCTGATGCACTAGCCAGGTAGGCAGTAAAAGCCCCAGGAACTTTTGAATTTCCTGTTTGGTCACCATCAGCACAGGTGACCATCAGCACAGTCCACCATCTCAGGCGACCATCAGCACAGTCCACCATCACAGGCGACCACGCAGTCCTGGATTCGCAGACGAGCTCCAGCATGGTCCGAACGGGAGGTACTGGATCTCATTGCATTTTGGGGAGACGAATCTGTTATGGCAGAACTACGTTCCAAAAAAAGAAACACAAATACGTACGCTAAAGTCTCCAGGGCCATGACGGAAAGAGGCTACTCCAAGGACACAGAGCAGTGTTGTACAAAAATCAAGGAGCTCAGGCAAGTATACCAAAAAGCCTGGAGGCGAATAGGTCACAGCCCCATACATGCCGCTTCTACCATGAGCTGCATGCAATTATGGGGGGGGGATGCCACCACTAACCGTGGACACCTGCAAGGGGGGAGTAGCACGGAGCGAGGAGGATGAGTTTTTGGAGGACGAAGAGGAGGAGGAGGAGGACAGTGCACAGACGGCAAATGGGGAATCTGTTTCCCCCCCTAGCCAGGAACGATTCTTAATGCTGGAGCCAATAGCCTCCCCCCATTCCCAAGGCATGCTCCTGGACCATGATCCTGGAGAAGGCACTTCTGGTGAGTGAGAGCTTGATCAGAGCCACACAGTGAGGGGTGGGGGGAAACCCAGCTGCGCTGGGCTGTTTGCATTTAGTTTAAAGGGCTCATCCCTGCTCAGAGCCACGCGGTGTGGGGGGGAAGAGTGTTGTGTGAAGCGATCATCCCAGAGAGCCCGCAGGGCCTCCTTTTATATGGCAAACCCACCAGGCATTGCTTGCTATGGGAAAGGGGGCCCAGCAGTTTGAAAACACTGAAATGAATGTGGAAGAAGCAGAACCCCGCGTGCCCCTAGGGCTTACCATGGCTGCCTGCAAGCTGAATTCTGTTGCCCGGCCACATGTGGGGGCTTACTCACACCAAAGCGGCAGGCACTTCAGTATAAGAGGCAAAATGAGACCTTGTAAAGAGAGAACATGTGCAGTGTACTATGAATTGCCTGTTTCACTGAGAAAGAGTGTCCCCTTTGTTCTCTAAAATGTCTCTTTTAAAATACTACCCTCCCTTTTTCTCCTCCCGCAGCAGGTGCAAATGTTTCAACGTGGCCCCTATCTACTCCATCCCAGAGGCTGGTCCAGATTAGAAGGTGGAAAAAACGAATTCGGGACAACATGTTTGCCGAGCTCATGCAGTCCTCCCGCACTGATAGGGCCCAGCTGAATGCGTGGAGGCAAACAATTGTGGAGTCATGTAAAGCGTTACATGAATACGAAGAGAGGAGGGACGTGCGCGATGAGAGCAGGCAGGATGCTATGGTCAAGCTCATGGGGGAGCAAATTGACATGCTCCGCTGTCTGGTGGATCTAATGCGGGAAAGGCAGCAAGACTACAGAATGCCGCTGCAGCCCCTGTATAACCGCCCTCCCTCCTCCCCAAGTTCCATAGCCTCCTCACCCGGACACCCAAGAACACCAGTGAGGGGGGAGAGTCTACGGGGACCCGCACAGTCAACCCCAGAGGATTGCACAAGCAGCAGAAAGCTGGCACATCCTAAATTTTTATTTGGTTTCTGGACTTGTCCTTCCCTCCTCCTCCATCCCCCTAACCCAATATCCCACCCCTCCCCCGTCTAGCTTCTGATTTCTCTCAATGTTTTGTGCAACAAATAATAAAGAATGGTTTTTAAACAATTGTGACTTTATTTCCTTTCATATATATAGGGGGCGGGTAACTAAGAGAAACAAACACAACTGTCTCACTGTGCCCTGGCCAGTCATGAAACTGGCTTTCAAAGCTTCTCTGATGGGCAGCGCACCCTGCTGCGCTCTTCTAATCGCCCTGTTGTCTGGCTGTGAGAAACTGGCCACCAGACGAGTGGCCTCAACCTCCAAACCCGCCATAAATGTCTTCCCCTTACTCTCACAGATATTGTGGAGCACACCACAAGCAGCAATTACAATTGGAATATTGGTTGTGCTGAGATCTAACCGAGTCAGTAAACTGCACCAGCGCACTTTCAGACGTCCAAAAGCACATTCTACCACCATTCTGCACTTGCTCAGCCTATAGTTGAACTGCTCCTGACTACTGTCCAGGGTGCTTGTGTATGGCTTCATGAGGCTGGCATTAAGGGGTAGGCTGGGTCCCCAAGGATAACTATAGGCATTTCAACATCCCCAACAGCAATTTTCTGGTCTGGGCAGTAAGTTCCTTCCTGCAGCTGTTCAAACAGACCAGAGTTCCTAAAGATGTGAGCGTCATGCACCTTTCCCGGCCATCCCACGTTGACGTCACTGAAACATCCCTTGTGATCCACCAGTGCTCGCAGCATCATGGAAAAGTACCCCAAGCTTTATGTACTGGCCGCCCCGGTGTTCCGGGACCAAGATAGCGATATGCGTTCCATCTATCGCCCCGCTGCAGTTAGGGAACCCCAGCGCATTAAAGCCATCCACAATGGTCTGCACATTTCCCAAAGTCACTACCCTTGATAGCAGCTGGTCAATGATTGCATTGGCTACTTGCAGCACAGCAGCCCCCACAGTAGATTTGCCCACTCCAAACTGATTCCCGACTGACCGGTAGCTGTCAGGCATTGCAAGCTTCCACAGGGCTATGGCCACTCGCTTCTCAACTGTGAGGGCTGCTCTCATTCTGGTGTCTTTGCGCTTCAGGGCAGAGGACAGCAAGTCACAAAGTTCCACAAAAGTGGCCCTACGCATACGAAAGTTTCTCAGCCACTGGGAATCATCCCATACCTGCAACACTATGCGGTCCCACCAGTCTGTGCTTGTTTCCTGTGCCCCGAATCAGCATTCCATGGCATGAACTTGGCCCAATACCACCATGATCTCCCAATCGCCACATGCCGTGCTTCTAGGAACGTCTGTGTCCATGTCCTCATCACTACCGTAATCGCGCTGTTGTTGCTTCCTTGCCCGGTTTTGCAAGTACTGCACATGCTGCTGGATAATGCATGAGGTATTTACAATGGTCGAAACTGCAGCAGAGATCTGATCGGGCTCCATGGCTATGGCGCCTGCACAGGTAATCCTGGAAAAAGGGCGCGAAACATAAGAGAGCAGAGTGGCAGCGGAAGAGGTGCCGTTCTGTTCACGGTAGCCGAAAAAAGGCGGAAAATGGTTGTCTTCTGTAGCTTTCACGGAGCCGGGAGCCCAGGACAGACAACATGGAGAAGCTCGGAAGCGCGACAATAGCGGGAGAGCAGAGCTGGCGGCGGAAGCTGTGCTGCTCGGTTCAAGATGGCTGAGCAGAGTTGGCAGCGGAAGCGTTCGATGAGGAAGAGAAAGAGTAGATAGTAGAGATTACATAGGAAGATGAGAGGAAATGAGAGGTGGATTCATAGTAGCAGGAAAGCAGTGGTGCACCGTCTGCTGAAAGCAGTACGGCTTCTGCACGCCAAAAGGGCGCGAAACGATTGTCTGCCGTAGCTTTCACGAAGGGAGGAGCGACTGACAACACACACCCAGAAACACCCGCAAAAAATGTTTTTGCCCCATCATGCACTGGGAGCTTAACCCAGAATTCCAATGGGCGGCGGGGACTGCGGGAACTGTGGGATAGCTACCCACAATGCACCGCTCCAACATTCGATGCTAGCCTTGGCACTGTGGATGCACTCCACTGAATTCACGCACTTTAGTGGGGACACAGAAGACCGAATGTATAAAAATAGCTTCCGAAAATTCGAACAGAATAATTTCGAAATAATTTCGTACTGTAGACGTACCCTAAGACTGAACTGGGGGAAAGAACTGGACCCAGGTTGCCAGGGTGTCTGACCTGTGAAGATTATTAGAACCACATTTAGGGTGAGAACTTACATATAACCAGTTTCTTTAGTGTATTAAGCTTAGTTTGTGTGCTGTGTTTTATTTTCTTAGTAATCTGCCTTGTTCTGTCCGCTACCTCCTTAACTACTTAAAATACACCTTTTATAGCTAATACATTTATTTCTGGTTTATAATACAACCCAGTTTATGTGATTTATAACTGGGGGGGGCAAGAAGTTGCATATACCCTCCTCCACATTGAGGGAAGAGGTGAATTTTATATAATTTTTGGTTTGTACTCCGAAGGAGTGGGGGTAGACATGTGGGTGCTGTGGCAAGCCCCATAAGCTGAGCCTTCTCAGCGCAGATCTCTGTCTTTCTGTGCAGCTGGGTGTGGCCCTGCCTGTGCGCTTGGCTGGAAAAGGCTGGGGAGCCCAGTCCAGCAAGACCAGGTAAAAAGGGGCCCAGGCTGGCAGAATAGTTTGACTCAGTGGTGTCCCGTCACACCTCCCGCCTTTGACTGCTTTCTGTGACTCAGAAATTTTGCCCTCACTGTCTCTTTCTAACCCATGATTAATTGAAGCAGACAAACCGTTCAGTTCTAGTGCACAAAGGCCTAGCCCTTTCCTGTAACGGCTGTAGCAGGTGCGTGCCCCACCTCAAAAGTCTAGCTGCACGTGGGCTGGGTTTAGAAACATCAAACTGTTTTTCGTGTTGAGAAAGGCCTGCAGAGTGGTGCAAACAATACGATAGACGCAGTTTGCATGGAGAGAGGGATTTCTCCTAAAAGGAAGATGGCGGGGGCTTTGCATTGCTTACCTGAAAAGGAACACCATCCGGGTAGCGCGTCTGTAGCTCTGAGGGAAAATAGCCATCCATGATATCCTGAAGACATTGCTGAAACAAAGCATGAATGCTTAAAAATCAGGCCTCAGACTCCATAGTACCTTGCTGCTGATACATTCCACCTGCATCAGACCTGGAGACCTACAAAGGCACTACAGGATCTCTGACTGGGAAAGACTGGCAGATCCTCTAACAACCATCATTCCTCACGAAGCCCTGTGGGGGGCAGATGGGACTACAGTGACCCCCACAAGCCTCAGCCTTTCCCCACTCCCACCCTCAGCCTTTGCTGAGGGAATAGTTAGATGGCAATAACTTGACTTCCTCCAGGAATTGGTCCATACCTGCGTGGACGGCTCCTCATACGACCGGAAGGGTCCGTTGAACATGACTATCCCATTCTGATAAAAAGTGAGGGATATTGATTGGGGCTGCCTCAGTCTCGCACCTCCTGCTGTACGTTCGATTTGAGACACACCTTCCCCAGCCAGCACATTTAAATCTTTCAGATTTTCAAAAATTAAATCAAAATCGATTGGGTAGTTGGAAACAGTTGAGTGACCTGCAGCAAGGAAAACAGAGTTATCGTCGGGGAGGAGCCTGCAGACAGGAGTGTTGAATCCACGCGTCTCCCTGCATGGGCATGTTAAAGGTGCTGCCCAAACCCTACCATTTTGGGCCTGGCTCCCCTGCCTCCACTTTGTGTCATTTACTCCTTTGGGAAGGGAGTGTGAAATGCTATCACATCAGAATGGCACTGTTTCGTTTCCACACTGCACAGGTGTATATAACGCCACAGTGGAGAACCAGTCCCCTTGTTATCAACTTATGAAACTGCATCATCAGCCAATACCACAGCCTGCACTCCTTGGAGGCCCTGATTATTTTGATGGTTATAATGTACTTAGCATCGTTCCTTGCTTGGTGCTGTACAATACAAAGAGGGAGATGAGGTGCCTGTCCCAAAGAGCTTACAACCTAGGTTAGACCAGCAGTTAACTTCAGCACAGGCTGCTGCAGGGAACACAGATGGGACACCAGCTGAATGACTGATCTCAGGCAGATTGCTCTTTCTAGACAATCCCTTCTCCTGCTGGTGGATTATTGGCGAGAGGGAGGTCTTTTGGGTGCTTCAGAAAGCGATGCCAGGTTTATGGGGTAGAGCAGAAGAGATGTGCAGATGACAGTGGGAGAAGTACATGAGAAGAGGAAGTGAGCGCAGAGATGTTGACTGGGATGAGGCCTCTGATATTTTCAATTCTGCTTTTGACACATCCTTCAAAGGATAAAAATGGCATCAATAAGCAGAAACAATCTCTGTAAATGCATCAATCTGCAAGTAAGGCCAAGTGAACTGACATGCTAGCCTCTGTGCTTTACGCCCACTGCTATTCAGAGATCATCTCCCTTACCTACTTCAAGGAGTTATGAAAGTTAAGTAGCGGGGGGTTTTCACAGCACTCTGAAGGTGAGGCTGCTACAAGTCCCAAGTATATTCTCATAATTCTCTCTTACCACTTATCAGGAAGCCATCACTAAATACTATAGGATTCAACACAATGCAACCGGCTCCCAACAAAACCACTCACGTGGCTGCTGGAGGAAGGGAACAATAGTGTGCTCTGATGGGGTCAGGCAATCGGGGCAAATCAATGCACCTAATGCATACAGAAAGGGCCGGATTTTGATCTCACACCCATTTCATGTCTGCGTTGCCTAAGATTGGAATCAGGCTCCAAACATTCAAAGTGTGGGGACTGCTTCTGAAGATTTTCTTCCTGATAGCTGACCCATTAGCTCCACAAAAGAAATGGGCTTTAGAAAACATCCGCAGTTACTAAACTATGTTCCTGGTGCCGCTCGTGTTATATTGCAAGTCTTCTTTTTACTGAAGCGGGTTAGGATGTAGACCCCAGGATCACCATGAGGAAATCATAACAGGGAAGGACCTTAGCATTTGAAAGTCTGTGGGACCTATCATACCCAACCAGGGCCATCCCTAGCCATTTTGGTGCCCTACACAGCCCCCCACAGGGTGTGTGTGCGTGTGGCCTCCAGACAGGGCCTCCAGACTGGGGGGAGGAGCAGGCTTGTGGGCCAGGGGGGAAACCGCCTCCCAGCACTTGCTGGCGGCGCAGAGCAGGTTGGGGCCGAGTCGCTCCACTTCCTGCCCAAAATTTCCTGCTGCCCTACGCAGCTGTGTACTTTGCATATGGGTCAGGACGGCCCTGTACCCAACCTGCATCCAGAGCTATCTGTAAAACATTAGACCCTTTCATCCCCGCATCAAGCTGGACTAATTTTCACTGGGTATCTTCACCTCTGCTGTAAGCTGCTTCCACACTGTGCTCTGGCCACACAAAATCCTTCCCCTCACTGCATTTTCTATCATTTAAGGATAGGACTTTCCAGTCCCACTGATTTGCAATGATACCTGTGCACCTACGACACTTACGAGCTTTGGAAAATCCCACACTACCGTTTTTTGTCTTTCCCTAAAGCAAAGAGGTTGATTTGGGGGTTCAGATCCCAGAAGCCATCATTCCTAACAGGCCCCCTTTCATGGGCAGCGTGTGAACCGCTGGCTAAGGTTGGCTAGCCCTCAGCTCTGCCCCTTCCGGCCAAAGTCCCCTCTTGTGCCCCCCACCAGAGCCCCCCCCCACTGCAACCCCCGGCCCCTTTCCGAGGTTAGTGTCCCCAGCCCTGGAGCACCGTGTGGGAAGCACAGCCCCAGCCCCAACCTGAGCCAGGGCTACAGCACAGGGACAGAGGAACTGGCAGGAGGGGGCCTGAGGGCAGAGCATGGGTGGGGACACTCCTGGCTGTTTGGGGAGGCTCAGCCTCCTCCAGCCTATGATACCCACCGCCCATGCCCCCTTCTCAACAGCCTCAGCAGAGAAGCCAAAGGCTGGATGTCATTGACACCAAGCTCCCCTCTTAGCCCTAGGGGAGGTCTCTCCGGGTCAGAGTTGAAGCATATTGGGAGGGGAGTGCAGTAAGGGGGAAGCCTGACCTGCTACTGCCCACATAGTGCCTGTTCTACAGATAACAGAGGGGAGGTTTTCAAAGGGCAGTTAGGTACCTATCTCTCATTAGCGCCTTTGAAAATTTCCTCCGTTGTGTCCAGAGATGTTAATAAAGTTTATATAAAGGGCACTAAAAATTCATCTCTAAACACAAACTAAAAAAAGTCAAACACATGAATTGAACAGGTTTTTGGACCAGGCATTTCAGATAGAAAGGTGCATCTTTCCAGGGTCACACCCAGCTAAGATGTTACGTAAATAATAAGAATTGAATGAATGACCTACGGGCTAAGAGCTCTCTGCACAAGTCTTGGCACGATGAAGCAGTTCAACAGGAGTCACAAAGGCCTATCGTGCCATGAATCTGATTGATTAATAAATCCCAAATTATCTGTTTTTCCAATCTGGAGAATATTATGCCTTTTTTAAATACCCCATGAGGGGCAGGCTGTCTGCCTCAGCAAAGGGCATTGCTGCTTTACCTGGTTTCCAGAGACCCCTTGATGGCTGATTTTCCTGCTTCTTCAATGATTTCAACTCTTCCAGCTGTTCATTCCTCTCTCCAACCCAAATCAATCCATAATCATTCAGAAACCGCTGCATGGGGAAGGGGAGAAGAGGATGAACTAGCTTGAGAAGCATGGGACTATCAAAGGCCAGGAATGGGAGCTGTAAAATGAGTGTTGCCTTGAACAAGTTTGACCTTGTTATAAGGTGCGGGGGTGAGAAAACTCACTGGGCAGGAAGAGTAGCATGTCATGGACTCCAAAAGTTGTATGAATCTATCCACAGTGATCAATCATTCAGTACTCAGTCTATCATGTCTTTGATCACTGCAAAGACTTTTCAGTTCTACTGAGTCAGCCAGTTAACTTGGAACAGCAAAAGAAGGGATTGAAACAAAACTAAAGCCATACAGATCAAAATGAGGAGGCATAAGTGTTTGCATATAAACGCTATTAAAAATGCATGCAATCTAGCCAGGTGTCAATAATAATGATGTGCTATATTTACTTAGCACCTTTCTCCCAAGGATCTCAAAGTACATCACAAACATTAATTTTTTAAACCCCACAACTAAATGTGAGTTAAGTCAGGACAACTACCCGCATTTTACACACTGGAAAACAGAACGACAGAGAGGTCAGAAAACTTGTTCAAGGCCACACAGTGAAATTAGTGGCAGCACTGGAAGAAGAACCCAGAAGTCCTCACTCCCAGTTCCCTGCTCTAATCACCAGGTTAAAGTTTCAGTCAGACATCAATTTTGTATTATAGAGGAAAGTGTTGTGGTTCCATATCAAACAGCTGAGCATGTATCAAGAGCCACTGACTCTCTGTGACACAGCTTTCCTGTCTGTAAAATGGGGATAGTAATAGAGTAGATTTGGGATCCTTGGATGAAATGAGTTAAAATGCAAAGTAGTAATAGTATTAATAAATGTTCCCCACACTGCAATTTGGATAAATAATTCTTCACTTCCTGTCCTACAATCTTGTGTAGTGTTGCTGTGAGCTGTTCAAAGGCTACTGTGTTCCACCCTAGAGATGACTGCATATCACAGGTGAGTGAAGTGCTCCCCAGAGTGACGGATTCTCCAACTCTTGATGTCTTCAGATCAAGACTAGATATCTTTCTGCAAGATATGCTTTAGCTAAACAAGTTATTGAGCTCCTTACACGAATAACTGGGTAAAATGTAATGGCTGATGGTTTACAGGAGGTCAGAAAGAGTAGATGATCTAATGGTCCCTTCTGGCCTTACAGTCTAAGAATCTATGTACAATTCCCTGGGTTTCTTCAGAATGAGCGGTGCTACGATTAGCAAGCTGCTAATTATTATTGAGTGTTACATCATATATCAAAACAGATTCAAAAGGGGAGAAAGGAAAAGGAGTGGGAAGGGGATTAGGGAATATCCCTCATCTTCCATTTAACCTGTTCCTTCTGTACAGAGGCTGTAATAACAGGCAGTGATATTGAAACTGGCAGCTTAGTAAGAACCAAACATTTATGGACTGAAGGAACAGGAAGCCAATTCCAGGGGAGCACAGGGTGAGGCCAGGGGGGTCCATCCATGAATCTCACCTCCATTTCCCAGACCTGATTCTGCAGCTGAAGACACTTCACCTCCAGTTCCTCTATTCCGCTTGACTCTGGGGAATCTGCAGAGGAAAGACAGAGACCTGAGGTGTTTTATTTTTGCTCTAAAAAGCTTCAGACAAGAGCTGAGATAATCAGTGTCAGGGAGTACAAGGATCCTCAGCCCCCGTCTATAAATAACTGCACTTGAGTCGGCAAGGCACAGAAGCTGAAAACACAACTCTTTGCCCACTGTCCCCTGACTGTTCAACCAGGGTCACCTCCAAAAAGATGTGAATGGATGAAAAGACACATTTGGCAGTTATTTATGGGCAACACTGGTGAGCTTCTATGCTGCACAGAAGGAGCTCATGTGTAAATGGTGCTGTTTGCAGTAATACAGTGGGCGTGACTCGACTTACCCAGTTCATATCTATGAATCTATTCAAAAGTCAGCAACCCGGTGAATTTGGATCTACTCTGCTGGATAGAGTGACCACCACATGATGGGGTATATAAACCCTGTCTGTAGTTTGACAAGGTGGATACACCCTACTCCCTGAGTAAAGAAATCATCAAAGTGACTGGGGGAAGGCAGCATACACACGCCCATAGGCAGGAACACAGACGCCTAGGGAACTTTTACTCTGAAAAACTTAGGTGCCGAGTGAGTTTAGGCCCCTACAGAGTTCATCAGGAATGTTGTGAATTACAGTGGAGCAAAACCAGGACTTAGGCACATAAACCCCAAATGAATGCACCCACATCTGGAGTTTAAGCACCTAAGTACCTTTGTTGATCCCACCCAATGTGTCAGGGCTCAGCTTGAGGGAACTACTGAATTCCAAGGGACTTTGAGGGAAGTCAACTGTAGGGAGAGATTCACTCAAGGCTGGATCAAATTTGGAACTAGATCACATGTGGGACAAGGGGAAACATTGGCTGTGAGAGTTCTTTGAGTCACACAGTAAACCTTGGCTGTAAGAGGCCTTTTTGATTTATTTAGCTGGGAAAAGGCCTATAAATCTGAACGCTGGTTTGCTCTCTTCCCAGCCTTGTTTCTTCTGACCACTCCTACACACCAAGTGGTTATGTGGCCATCTTCTGCTTGGGTTCTCAGTCTTGTGGGAACACTTTACCATAGTGAAAGCAGGTCACTGTGGCATCTGAGCACTGCACCAGAAACCAGCAGCTTAAAAGTCAGCAGCAGGTGCATGCGTGAACTGAAAACCTGCTGGCAAATGAAGCAGTGAGTTTGTAATTCACAGTTGTCCTTGGCGGGGTACTGGAACTGGGCTTCCCCAAGGAAAGGACTGTACTGAGGTCCACAGCAGCACCTCCCAGTACTGGAAAAGAGCACGGTCTGAGCCTAAGGCTGTGTCTACACTGCCACTTTCAGTTCTAAAACATTAGTCGTTCAGGGGTGTGAAAAAACACCCCCCGCAAGTGACAAAAGTTTTAGGCTTAAAAGTGCCCGTATAGACAGTGCTTTATCGCTGGGAGCCGCGCTCCCAGCGATAAAGCTACCACCCCTCGTTCGGCGCTGCAGCACCCACACTATAACGTGGGTAGTGTAAACACACCTGAAGAGAATGTAAGCCACACACAGGAAACAGAAGGGTGCCAAGAACAGAACAACTTACCTTTTCCTTTCTGAAGGATCTTCACCTGCTTCTCAAGTTCAGCAACCTTTCTAGCCTGAAGATCCAAGAAAAAAGGCAAAAATAATGATTGCACTTGGTTCCTTTCCTCTGAGGATCTCAAAGCACTTTTCACATACCGACTGATTTAGCCACTCTGCTCCCAGAAGCCAGGTAGGTTAACTACACTTGTTTTATGGATGGGCAAAGTAAGGTCTAGAAAGGGTGCGGTCTGTCCCAAGATCACATAGGGCTGGACTGTGGAGTTACCACAGGCCCTGAGTAAGGGAATAGCACATAACTGCACAGTCCCAGAAGTAGGCCAGGGACCAAGTCACCCTGTCTGCCCATCCACTGCCCACCTGCATGAGATGGGGAGTAGTGACCTCATGATCATTGCTCCTCCTCTCGCACACAGTCCAGTTATGCAGGTTGCGCTCATGCTTTCTTACCCCCATTGAGGGTGTGGCTCAAAGTTAAGTCAATAGTAAGTACATGGCAAATCTGGGGTTAGAACTCAGGAGTCCTGATCTTCTAGCCACTAGAAACACTATTTACCCTAAAGTGTCTATAACACCAACAGGGTACTATCCATTCCCATTTCTATCGGGTGTTTCTGCTTCAGTGAGACCTCTGGCCTTCTAATCAACTCAAACATTATAAAATGGAAGGAAGAAAAGAAACATTCAAAGCAGAAGAGTCAATGACATTAGGTGTTAGGGCTCATTTTTTCCTAGGATCACTGCAGGGACTGTTCCTTCCTGCAGTGTGGTAACAGCAACTGGGCCTCTACAGTGGGTGGTTTCTGTAATTAGTAAGATACAGGCCTAGCAGTTGCCTTGTCTAAAGAATAATTACACCATTTTAGCCCAAACTAGGTGTGATCTGGTTCTGGCTAACATGGCTAGAACTGTTCAGACAGGGCCCAAATGAGGCTGGCATTTTTACCTTCAGCTGGATTTCTTGTGCTTGGCTCTTTGCTTTTTGTTCCAACAAAGCAATTTTTTGCATCATGGAGGACATGAGCTCCATGTCAGTCGGAGCTGCCCCTATAAGCACAAGTACAACACATCACCCAAAAAAGCACCTTCAGAATTATAATTTTAAATTGACCAAGGGGAACCCTTATGATCATCCAGTGCCACATTACATGGGCTGAAAGCATAGTGCAAAAATCCTGGATTAGCCCTCGCAGACAGCATGAATGGATGTCCTGTGGGCACCGTGTATAAATCCTGCAAGTCCCTGGCCAAAGTAACAGAGGTAGATATGGACCTTGCAGCAGACACTGTGTATGCATCCCTAGATCACCAACTGGCACACTGGGTAAGAAAGTGTTCAGGGATGTGAAATGAGCACCAGACTCTGTAGCTGGATTCACTTATCAAGCACCATCTATGGACCATTAAGGTTATAGACCCTGATGCCAGCACTGTGTCTGGCTCAGCAGCAAATGTCCTTTCAGAGACATTACCATGGGTACTTGTTTTTGTTGCTGTTCCCTTTGAGCAGGAAGGGGAAATGTCTTGCACTGGAAACTTTATTCTAGGAGACAGGATGTCATTCAGTAGTGCAGCTTCATCCTCTGTGAATCAAAGAGGCAAAGAAGCATCAGAGGCAGGGCCAGGTCCACATTTTAGATGATGCCTCACCAAAATCTTGTCAAGAATATGCTGGGGTGTATCGTCAGGGAAGGAGAGGGTTGGGGAAAGGGTGGTGACACAATCCCACTCGCCCACCCAAAGGCTTCCGAAGTGATGTTATTAAGCTTCAAGAGTGTGCTCGGCACAGTATGACACTCAAAGGACAATACAGTCCATACCTTGAGGAGCTTACACTTTAAACAGACAGACAACGATCGGACACACAACTATACTGGGAGGCAGACCATGGTGCTAATTTAGAGTATGTTTTTCTGAGAGTGAGAGAGGTGAGTGGTGGGACTGTTTGCGCATTAGAAAAAAGGTGACGACAGCATAATACTGTCCAGGATTAGTGTTTGTGAGCCTCACAGAAGAAGGGAGTTTCAAAGAGGGATTTGGAAGACGCAATTTGCTCTGCCTTAGAGAGGGTGTTCTGAGCATAGGTGACAGCATGGACAAATGAGGGAAGCAGCTTGATTTGGAACTGTAAATTACTTTAGAGAGTTAAACATGTTCCAACGAATCCTGGGGATGGGAAAACTACTTCCTACTAATCTGATATCAGACAGATGTGGGAAGGAGAGAGAAACCAAGGACAAGAAAATGAACTAAGCACATAACACTTCAATGTAAAAAACACAAAGGGAAGACAGGTTTCAGGTTTCCGTGTTAGTCTGTATTCGCAAAAAGAAAAGGAGGACTTGTGGCACCTTAGAGACTAACCAATTTATTTGAGCATGAGCTCAGAGAAAGGCCTTACTCACCATTGTAGGCACTCAGCTTAAATGGCACTGTCCTTTTCCTGCACATAAGAATAGGGAATACAGAAAACGAACAGCAGACAGATTAATTATTGGCTGGGTAATTTGTTTGAGGGATAACAGACTTCTAAATTACATCAAAAATGTTCTTAAAATGCAACCACCTATACTTTCTCACCAGTTCACTACACAGAAACAAATCAAACAAGCCCCCTCTTGCTTTGTGTGCTGAGTGAGCTCACACACAAACAACAAATTCAGAGCAGCCTAGCAGCAATTAAGATCACAGGAAGCCACAACTAACTTTAGCTGCTTCCCACTAGAGACAAGCAAAAGAAAGACAAACAACAAACCTGGCCAACCGTGCTATGCAGAATTGTACAATATTCCTCCTGGTCCCAGCTAGGGATCAGCTTGCACCACAAGGCCATAGAAGAGGGGTGGGCAAACTTTTTGGCCCGAGGGCCACATCTGGGTGGGGAAATTGCATGCAGGGCCATGAATGTAGGGCTGGGGCAGGGGGTTGAGGTGCGGGAGGGAGTGCGGTGTGCAGAGTGCGGAAGGGAGCTCAGAGCAGGGGGTTGGGGTGCAGGGAGGGGTGTGGAGTGCGGGAGGGGGCTCAGGGCAGGGGGTTGGGGTGCAGGAGGCTCTGTGGAGGCAGTGATGCGCAGCAGGGCTAAGGCAGGTTCCCTGCCTGCCCTGGCCCGGCGCCACTCCTGGAAGCAGCCGGCACCACATCCCTGCAGCCCCTGGGTGCGGGGGGCTCCACACGCGGCCCCTGCCTGCGGGAACCTCCCCCAAAGCTCCCATTGGCTGCAGTTCCCCGTTCTTGGCCAATGGGAGCTGTGGAGGGTGGTGCCTGCAAGCAAGGGCAGCGCAGAGAGCCCTCTGCTCCCACTCCCCTCTCCCAGGGGCTGCAGGGACATGGTGCTGGCCGCTTTCGGGAGCGGCACAGGGCCAGGGCAGGCAGGGAGCCTGCCTTAGCCCCGCTGGGCCACAGGGCTGGCAATCCCATGGGCCATAGTTTGCCCACCCCTGCCATAGAACCAAGAGCTCCAGCAAGGTTATTGTTGCTAGTATAACTGCACAGACTATTCTGATTCATACAGGGCCCTACCATGGAACGGTGGCTCACAGCTAGATTTGGGATGGCACAATACTGGTTTTTAGGGCCCAATTCTGCAAGGTGCTGAGTGACTGCAGAGTGAGGTTCTGACCACCCTTAAATCCTACTGACTTCAATGGGAGCTGAAGGGACCCAGCATCTTGAAAGATCAAGACCAAAGAAGAACCCTCCCAGTTTATACCAGGCAGCATACACAGCTGTGAAGTATATAGTGTGAGGTGCGAGTTTGCTGGTCTTGAGGCATTTGTCATTTATGCCTTGATTAGGAGATGTTAGGAGAAGCAGCTGATATCAAAATTTCACAAATAAGCAAAGATGGCAACAAGACAACGCAAGGAAGAGCCCTCATGTCTCATTTACCCTGGACTCTGCAGCGGGACTCTGCGGTGCTTCCCCAGGGAGGAAAGAGGAGAACTCATGGTTTATACCTTAGACAGCTCTAGACCCTAGGGAACAAAGACAGTGTTACAATTCCAGGCTCCAGGATGAAACTGAGAGTGAAATGCCTTGGAACACAAGATTGAGGCACACTGATGACCCCAGGATGTATTTTATCATCACACATTGTAGAGGTTTCCCTCAGAGCAGGTTGGTCTTAGGGCAGACCACAGAGTTAAAAGCCTGACCCTTCGTCTTTCATACCAAGCAGGGAGCCTCGCAGAGGATTCAGGTCCAGCCATGCTGCTTGGAGCAAAGGGTGCATTCCATGCTGGGGTCTCTTTTGCCTGTGGGGTCCCATAGGGTATGTCTACACAGCAAAGAAAAACCCGCTGCTGGCCTGTACCAGCTGACTCTGGCTCATGAAGATGGGGCTGCGGGGCTTTTTCATTGCTGTGTAGACTTATGACCTCAGGCTGGAGCCCGAGCTCTGGGACCCTCCCACCTCGCAGGGTTGTACAGCCCAGGCTCCAGCCCAAGTCCAGAAATCTACACAGCAATGAAACAGCCCTGCAAGCCCAAGTTGGCTGGCACGGGCCAGCGGCAGGTTTTTCTTTGCTGCTTAGACAGACCCATAGAAATGACGTCAAGCACTTCATTGTGGGCCCTGTGGTCTTCACACCGGCTGCAGCCTCCAGGTGAAAAGCCACAATCTGCTTCACAATCTGCCCTGCAATCTGCTCCGTTTCATGCCAGCTGGGTGCAGCCCTCAGGCGAAGGCTGCCACTTTCCCTGGGGTTGCTGTGGAGGGACCAACTCAAGCATCGTGACCTTCCCTCACCGCACCAGCGCGGACATACTGATTGTGCCTCAAAAAGTCAGCTCACCGGGCCAAGCCCCCCGCATGTCATCAGTGCGCACCGCAATGACTTCACAAGTCACCACAGCGCAATGCAGTGACGCCAGGGCGGGGGGGGGGGGCGGAATCCTCATGCAAGACTATGACATCACTATGACATCACCAACGGCCACCGTGCAAGGCGATGACTTCAGGCGGCGTCCCCGCGCAACACGGTGACCTCACAACGTGCCACCCAATGGCCTCATAAGGCGTCACCACGCAACCCAACGGCTTTGGGCATCCCTGGGCCCGTCGTCGCGGCCCCCCCCGCACTGAGGGCGCCGTGGTCAGCCCGGCCCAGCCTGAGGAGCCCCCCCCGGCTCCCAGCCCCGAGGGGCGCGGGCTTTTAACGGACTCACTCTCCCCCCGTCGGGCTCGGCCCACGCGACGCCATCTTGTTTGTCGCGGTTGCCCCGGTTACGGCCGGGCCAGATGATTGGCTCCGCGAAGGTCCCGTGGGTCGACCACTAGTCCCAGCATGCAACGCTCGGGTGTCCTGCAAACCACGCCCCCATGCTCATGGGTCTGAGCAGGAGCTGGGGAGAGGGGCAGGGAATTGACGCCTCCCCCCGATGGGATATAGGGGCATGGAGGAGGTATTAACCCCCCCCGCCCATGTTAATGGGGCCAAGCCCAGGGATCCCCATGCCCAAGGACTGTGGCAGGGCCCCCACTTCTGAGCCTGCTGTGACCCCCCCCCCACAGCCGGCCCCCGGCTCCTGACTAATTCCCTCATCACCCTGTGTACTGCAGCATGGCCGGGGGGCGGGGGCAGGGGGATAGCTCAGGGGTTTGAGCATTGGCCTGCTAAACCCAGGGTTGTGAGTTCAATCCTTGAGGGGGCCATTTAGGGATCTGGAGCAAAAATTGGGGATTGGCCCTGCTTTGAGCAGGGGGTTGGACGAGATGACCTCCTGAGGTCCCTTCCAACCTTGAGGTCCTATGAGCCATCCTAGGAGATGCACTGCTCCACCAGGCATTCCTCCCCAGCTCAACACTCACCCTGTGCCCCCAGGATGGCTCATGGGACAGCTGCATGCTGTTCTGTGTATAGGCTTTCCCTCACTGCATAGTATCTGAGCCTCATGTATGTCAGACAGTTAATCTTCACAACCCACCCTGAGGCAGGGAAGCAATACTTTCCGCACTGTACAGATGATGACACTGAGGCACACAGAGGGAAAGCAACTTGCCCAAGGTCATGCCGCACACCAGAACCCAGATCACCTCTGGTCTGGTCCTGTGCTTTAAGCATTAAGAATTGCCAACTCTTGCAGTGTTCTTGAGAGTCTCACAATTTCGGTATTTTTTTTAAACAAAATACAGAGGTTCCAGCCCTCGTGATTGTGGAGAAAAGGTGAACCCTAAAAAGCTACAAAACCAGAATGCAAATAAAAAGGATGCAAAATTTATTGTTCTAAAACTCCCATGATTTTTAAGTCAGTCTCATGATTTTGGGTGGCCTGACTCCTGATTTATGAATGTACGGGTTGGCAATGCTTTTTTGTTGCTATTGTTCCATTTCCCCACATCTCCCACCAGTAAGTGTCAGATTTTACTCATGAGCTTTAACTTAGAAATTATTCTTTTTTAGAATCTGTTAAAAAAACCCACTGCTGACAATTTTCAACTTTATGAACTGATCATTCAAGGTTTATGTCAATGGATTTGCACTCCCTCCCTTATCCACAAACAGATCCGTGGGGGTCATGAAGATACCTTTTTAGTTGAATTTTCATAGTTTTTTCTCCCTCTCACTTTTTTTTTTAACTGTGTCTTTCTTCCTGTGTTCCTTCTCTGATCCACACAGCTTGTTTTGTCTGTGTAACATTTGAAAAACTCTATAAACAAAGGTTTCAGAGTAGCAGCCGTGTTAGTCTGTATTCACAAAAAGAAAAGGGACGCATCCGATGAAGTGAGCTGTAGCTCATGAAAGCTTATGCTCAAATAAATTTGTTAGTCTCTAAGGTGCCACAAGTGCTCCTTTTCTTTTTTCTATAAACAAAATCTTTGAAATATCCAAGACAGCTATTTGGTTGTCATCATGCCATTTCTGGGGAACCCTTCTCTGACGTATTTTTTTGGGAAAAGATCTTCCATTGAAGCTATGCCAACAATTGACAACAGCTCAGGATCTGGCCTGCTGAATTTGAAACATGTGCTGAGAATTACCACACGGTCCTTTCACGGTCTGGTAGCCTCCACCAACAGACTTTCATTCCAACACTTCTGCTGACGGAAACCATCAACAAAGATGTAAAACAGCTAAAGCACAAGCTTCCGCATTTTCTGTTTCTTTCAGATATTGTATGTTAAATCTTTCCCTTTCCAGAATCTGATACATTTCATACGCACAAAGAAATCCAGTGGGTGCGTTTTATCCGAAATATTTTGGTCAATTACTTTTTTCAAGCTGCCTTAAAAAGGCACAAAACAGGCTGGGCCTAATTCTTCTTTCTTGGACAAGTGTGAATCGGGAGTAAATCCACCGAAGTCAGTGGAGTTACCCTGGTGTAAAACTGATGAAACTGGTGTAAACTCAGGATGAAGCTTGTCGGCTTTGAATAGATATTACTGACGTTTAAAAGGAAATGTTATTATGCTCTGTCTAATCTAATCTATCATCTTTCTAGATAATGATGCTCCTTCCCGTGGTATCTGTTGCTCAGTACAACAGTCCAAATTCATGAGTTAGGAAATGCTTTTCATCATGAGCAAGCTTCAAAATATACTTTTAAATGTTTTTAAGAGAGATGGGGCTGAACTATCCCTCACCCCAGATCAAAGCACCACTGAACGTTGTGGGCTCGCAATTTAGATCTGAATTTTCCATTTGAATCTATTTCTAGTTTTCAGTTGAAAAATAAGAGGCCTAGTTAACAAACCGGAAATTCAGGCCAGTTTAGCTGAAAGTTTGGCTGATGTTTGCAAACATCCCAGTGAGCCTGAGCTGATTTATGATTTTAGGAGAAAACGGCAAAACTCTGATTTTGTCACCCGAGGCCTAGGAGATAGGTGGCAGTTTTGAATGTTTTGAGGTTTCTAGAAAAATTTGAGCATGAGAGTGGGGGAATCAACACTTAAGTATAGATTCACCCCCATCCTCTCCAAGCCATTGTCAGCCTCGTGTGGCCCTGTGCTTTGGGAACCATGCACTTCCTGGAATGTAGGGAAAAGAAAAGACTGACAAACTGGCCTGAAGAGCCTTGTGATCTGGGATCCCTGCAGAACCCCCGTCCCAGATGCGAAACTCTTCCGTTGCTCCTTCTTGCAGTATCAAGAGAGCACAGTTGCCAGCTTTCATGCAGTAAATAAGCACCCTGACTTTCATAATAAGCCAAAAATCAAGCTAATCCCATTTCAAAACAAGGCCAAAACAAGCCAATCCCTAAGAACCCCAACACTGTATGTGTCTAGATCCCCGCAGCGTGCAATCTGGGACTGTGGTGGGCCCACTGTGCACCCCAACTCTCTTCCCCCCTTATCCCTGGCTTGCCGTCCCTTGCCCCTGCTTGCTGGGAGCTGATCAGAAAAAAGAAACAACAAGCTACAACATCCTACAACAAGCTACAAGCCAAACAAGCAAAAAGCTACAAGCCGAAAACTAGCCAACAAGCAACTCACAAGCCAATTAAGCCAAAAACAAGCCCAATTTCTGCGGTTTTTTCAAGGGTTTGGCATATCTGCAAGAGAGTCAACCCAAGCCCTCCAGATGCCAAAAGCCTCTTCACCCCCATGATAAGCACCACCACCACGCTCCACAGAAACAAACCCAACTAGCTGCCAGTCGCCTCTCCAAATCCAGATGTGCAAGTTCGGAATGTCCGCTTGAGCCACTGGTACATGAACCCCATGGCTAGCTTTAATTGTGGTTGATGAATTGCCCATGCTGAGAAGCTGTGATTTTATTAATGCTACTATCCTGGTTTTGGGAAGGAGGGATCTTGGAGATGTCATGATCAGAAAATGAATGTTTTAAATTTTAAGGGCAACTTCCCTGTAACAGTAAATCCACTCTGAACAGCAGCTCAAGTAAGGCGTGGCAGGGAGGCTGCAAAGGGTTTGATTGGTGAGAGCTCTCTGCTCTTCTTAAAGCTTCTGTTTCTGTTCTGGTGTGGGCAGAAGAGGACGCTTCCTTGCACACGTTGCATCTCACTCATAGAGGTTTAACATGAAGACTGTCCTGCTTGTCACTGCTCTTCTCTTGATGACTTTAACCTGTGCTGAAACGGTAAGACCAGCCCAAATGGTCCAGGTGGAGATCAAATTCCACCAAAACCACAATTGGGTCAGCTGAGCCCTAATCAGCTAAATGGGGCTGGGTGCTGGGGCAACTGACCCGGGTCCATTTGTCTCTGTCATCCTATTTTATTTTATCTTTTTAATCTATGTTTTACCTTAATCTAATTCAATCTGGTTTTTACACCATGCTCACCCCCATAGTATATGAGCATCACATGAGTTTTAAAAAGACATTTTATTTACCAGTATTGTTTATATCTTAATTTCTCTCCCTCCAACCCCACCCATAGATGTTATTTATTATTTGTCTTACCATAGAACTTAATGCTTTGCCCATTGTGCTAGGTGCGGTACAAATAATCATCTAGCTATGGTATGTCTCTGTCCCTCGTTACCGTAGCATCTGAGTATCTCATCATCTTTGAAGTGAATCATCCCATGAATCATCCGTAACTCACGAAAGCTTATGCTCAGATAAATTTGTTAGTCTCTAAGGTGCCACAAGTCCTCCTTTTCTTTTTGCGAATACAGACTAACACAGCTGCTACTCTGAAACCTGTCATCATCTTTAACGTATTTATTCTCACAACACCCCAGTGAGGTGCTTTTATCCCCATATCGATCCCCAATCTCTCCCTTTGCTGGCCCCCTGCATCTGTAAACTAAACAATCCCAGGCCTTTCAATCTCTCCTCACATGGAGGGAGGTCTTTCCAGCCATCTTAGTAATTTTCGTCTCCCGTCTCTAGACCCACTCTGTTCACGTATCTTTCTAGAGATAGGGTGGCCCACCCTCCATGTCACCCATCAATTTTGCCACCTCCTTGCTCACCCCCTTCTCCAGATCATTCGTAACTAAGTTAAACTGTGACCTCCCAGAGCCTGGATCTGTTAATTTTTCAGGCATGCCGTGAAGCCCATGTCTTCTGGTAGGCTGTTAAGGAGGTTGGGGGTTTATAGGCAGAGGGGCTGAGCAGGGGGCTCATGTTACAGCTGAATAAAAGGATCGGTGTTTTTCTTTGGTGGGAGAATCTCTCAATGGTATTTGAATTAGTGGAAATTTCAAATGAAATACTGTATGGCTCCATGTGAGATATTTAACGATGAGTTTAAAATGCTGAGAGGTGCCTAGAGGGGTGATTAGGCAGTGGATAAACTGAATAAATCAACAGGCTGCAATGCAAATCCCTGTATTTGCGGATGTAGACAGTGACTAATCAAAAATAATAATAGAGATTTGGGCTCAGCTGCTCATTTCGTCTAAAGCCCCCCCAATCCTGTAATTTTTTGCACGTTGACAGATCCCTGCAGCCTCCCAGAGCCCTGCTGACTTCATGGAATATCAGAGTTGGAAGGGACCTCAGGAGATCATCTTGTCCAACCCCCTGCTCAAAGCAGGGCCAATGCTCAATTTTTGCCTCAGATCCCTACATGGCCCCCGCAAGGATTGAACTCATAACCCTGGGTTTAGCAGGCCAATGCTCAAACCACTGAGCTATCCCTCCAGTACTCAGTGCGGGTACAGGCCTCCGCCCACCCTTTGTAAATTGCGGGATTGGAGTCTTATTGTCTATGCAAGTAGGTCAGGGGAAGGCAAATTACAGCCTGCAAGCCATTTTAAGCCAGCCCACAAGCCACACCATGGGGCTCGGCCCTGCTCCAGCACTCCAGCCGGGGCGTTGGTGTGACGAAGTGGGACTGTTCTTAATGTTTCCTCTGAATAGTGTAGGGGTGCCTCAGTTTCCCCTATGCAGTTCTTAAGTATCTAGGTGGCGGGATAAGGGTGTATGACCATTGCAGAGTCCTAGAGGGCAGGTGTGTGCAGGGATCTGGACACAGAGAATGGCCGACACCCTGTTTCCTGGCAACTGATGGCCTGGCCCTTCCCACCCTGCAAGGTGAGAGCTATAGGGTTGGGGAACAAAGGAATCAGGTGCCCTCCTGGCCCGGGAAAGGGACAAAGCCCAGAGGAGGGGGGGCTGGAGAGTGAGTCAGTTTGGGGCTAGCTGGTGACATGGAGTGAAGTGCAGACATGGTTGTCTGGCTCACTGCCCCCCCAAAATGGACCCGGCTGAGGGGCCCTGTTCTCTGCACCTACAAGCTCTGTTTTAGACCATGTTCCTGTCATCTAATAAACCTCTGTTTTACTGGCTGGCTGAGAGTCACGTCTGACTGCGGAGTTGGGGTGCAGGACCCTCTGGCTTCCCCAGGAGCCCGCCTGGGCGGACTTGCTGTGGGAAGCACATGGAGGGGCAGAGGATGCCGAATGCTCCGGGGTCAGACCGAGGAAGGTGGAAGCTGTGTGAGCTGTGGGTCCTGCAGACAGTCTGCTCACAGAAAGGAGACTTCCCCAGAGTCCTGACTGGCTTCATGGGGAGCAGTTCCAGAGCATCGCCCGGGGACTCCGTGACAGTTGGGTTGGGGGCCAGACCACGCAGCTCAGCCGCACTCTGGTCGGGGCGCTGGGTCAGGGGCTGCATCATGCAGCTCAGCCCCACTCCAGCCGGGGCACTGGGTCGGGGGCCGCACGTGGCTCCTGGAAGCCACGGAATGGCCCCGCTCCGGCTCCTGTGCGCTCCAATGGGAGCCGGAGAAGGGACATGGCACTGATTCCGGGAGCCACGTGAGGTAAGCGCTGCTCGGAGCCTGCAACCCTTGAGCCTCTTCCCACACCCCAACCCCCTGCCCCAGCTGTGATCCCCCTCCCGCTCTCCAAACCCCCAGCCGGAACCTGCACCCCTTCCTGCACCCCTGCCTCAGCCCTGATCTCCCTCCCGTCCTCCGAACCCCTCGGTCCCAGCCCAGAGCACCCTCCTACACCCCAAACTCCTCATCCCCAGCCTCACCCCAGAGCCCACACCCCCTCCCGCTCTCAACCCCAATTTTGTGAGCATTCACGGCCTGCCACACAATTTCTATTCCCCGATGTGGCCCTCGGGCGAAAAAGTTTGCCCACCCCTGTGCTAGACACTCCAGTAGTGGGACCAGATGAGTACCTAAGAGAGATAGAATTCATGCTTCAGGACATAAGTCAACCATTAACTAATGGGGGTTCAGAAGAAACTTTCTCTATGGATGACCTGCCTACGGAAGGCTTTCTTGCACCTTCCTCTGAAGCCGCTGGGACTGGCCACTGTTAGAGCCTTGGCTAAATTGCCCCTCGTCTGATAGAGTCAGGTAGTTTTGGTGTTCCTCCTTGGAAAAAGCAGGCCCTTCCTTTCCCATTGTTTTCCCCGTGCTCGGGTTCCTCTCGGTGTGATATTTTCCCTGCAGCTGAGCTCACCATTCCCAGCCTGCCTCAGTGAGGTGGGAGCAGGGGGAGCTGAACTAGATGGCCTCCTAAGGTCTCTTCCAGCCCTGCTTTCTATGATCACTGGGTGCTTGGTCCACCGCCCCCCCCCCCCACTTTCCAAGAGTGTTTCGCTAGACGAGATACGAGAACAAACGCCACGTGACAGATGGTAATCATGTCACTCACTGTACTGCTAGGAGGCGCTCAGGCACGCATGGAATAAGAACCTACAGAGAATAATACATACAAATAATGGGACAAAATGAAGAAAGAACTAAATTCTTTTCCAGTTGCATTGGTGCAGATCTAGAGGGGCTCCAGAGAGGGTGCCCAGTGACTTGCTCCAGGTTTACACCAACGTAACCAAAAGGAGAAACTGGCTCAGAAAAGATAAGTGAGGCTCCCATGTAGTGGGCTGGTCTGACAGGGAAGTGGTAGAAGTTCCTGCAACCGAATCGCTGCAGAGTAGATGGGGCAAAGCTCCTGAGTGATCCAGCAGGTCGCTCCTATTTCTCCTTTCTCTAGTTCGCTCTTCTCTGTCTGTTGATGACCTCTCTTGCTTCTCTCTGGATTTCCTCTGCAGTCAGGTGCACTGTGGGTGTGCAAAAGGAGAACTGCTACATAACAGGAAGCTCGTTTCAGGGCTGGAATTGTTTTATTCACACAATGTCATGCATGCACTGGAAACCACAGCCTTGAGGTCTTGGCTGCACAGTGTGGGAGGCTTGCAGGTCCTCAGCAAGATATCTGCTCTGCTGGTTGGGACAGAGGACGCTTCTCGAGCCAAACTGGCCCAACTAGAATTCTGCTGGGACACGTTCTAGCCGCAGAGAGAGCAGGGTGGGTCTAGGCAGCATGGCTTAGACTGAGCACATGGCTAGAAGGAGGGGAGTTCTGAGCCCCTCACAGACACTTGGTAGCATTGAGAACGTCACTTCCCCTGTGTGCCTTAATTCCCTCCTCTGTGAAACAGGGATAATGACACTTATGTACCTATGGTGAGGACTGATTGCTTACAGATTGTAAAGCAGCAGAATGAGGAGAGGAAGATACTGAGGATTCTTTAACACTGTCCCTTAGGGTAGGGTGGGAGCTGAGAACGGTGGTACTCTGCCCGCAGCCTCAGACTGCATCCCTCACCAAGGGAACTATATGTCTCTGCTACATGACGTCCCAGAGTCACAACCTGAGGCTGGCTTTTAAAATGGTACGGATGCTGTTATGACCATTAATAACACGTGCAAGGTGAGATCAGGATAAACGAGACTCATGCTTCAAGACGTAAGCTGGTTGCCCGGTGGGGTCAGGAAGGAGCTCCCACCACTGCCTATGCAGCATTGCACAATTGCTCAGGTTCGTTAAGGTTCTTTGTCCCTTTCTCTGAAGTATCAGGCACTGCTCGGGGCCAGAGGCGGGATACTGGGTTATGAGGACCAGTCAGTTAGAGCCATTACGGCAAATCCCACATTCATATTGTGATGGGGCAAGGCCAGATGGCTATGGAAAAGTAGTGGGAGATAGATATATTAGCTCCAAGCTAAACAAATCCCTGGTACCAGGATAAGTGAAATGGCAGCTGCTCCAGGTCAATTAAGACACCTGGGCCAATGAAGAACTTTCCAGAAGGCAGGGAGAAGGCTAGGTTGATTGGGACACCTGAAGCCAATCAGGGGCTGGCTGAAACTAGTTAAAAGCCTCCCAGTTAGTCAGGTGGGTGTGCATGCCAGAAGCTGTGGGAGGAAGTTGCACTGTTGGAGAGGCTGAGTAGTACACACCATATCAGGCACAAGGAAGGAGGCCCTGAGGTAAGGGTGAAGTGGAGCTTGAGGAAGTGAGGGCTGCTGTGGGGGAATTGTACATGTCATGTTTCTAAAAGGTCAGCTACCATAGCTGATACTATTAGGGTCCCTGGGCTGGAGCCTGGAATAGAGGGTGGGCCCGGGCTCCCCCCCCGCCCTTTTCCCCCTGATTAATCACTGAGACTGGGAGACAACAGAGACTGTGCAAGGAAGGATAACTTCTCCTCACCTCCCTCGCTGGCTTATGATGAAAATGGCTCAGTAGACTGTGACCCTTGTCTCTAGAGAGAGAACGGTTAGGTGGAGGGTCACAGTGAGCCTCTGAGGCTAGCAAAATACTCCAGGAAACGCGGGACCCATGGAGGCAAGGACAGAGCTTTGTCACAATATCTTGATCTGAATGAGGAAGGCCAGTATCCTCACAGCTACTCAGCATGGGGCTGCCTGGGAATGACACAGGGCCACTGCCTTACTCTAATAGCCTTTCTGATTGCTCTTCCAGCAAACAACCAGTGCGACAAGTAAACCGAACCGCGAAAAGCCCGGACGCAGCCTGGGCACACCCTGCTGTGTCCCACCTTCTCTTTTGCTGGTGTCTGCCTTGGCAGCAGTTTACCTCCTCCAAGCAAAATGAGCCCCCTGCACTTCACTCCCCAGAGAGATGTCAACGCTGCCTTCTGCCTGCCACCATCTCAGCCTCTCCCGCTGGGAACCCTGCTGCAGCTTGCCAATCCGCGTAACCCAGCCAGCATTATGGCTCCAGCTGAAGTCTTCCCGCAACACACCCACTGCGCCCTTCTCTTCGCAGCCATCGGCTTCTTTCCTTGTTTCCCATCAGAGCCATTCATTCCACCAACTGCAATGGAATCCCGGCAGCAGAGTCCAGCTTTGCATGGAGCTTCCCATTAGAATCGCATTGGATAGGCAGATGCATGTCTCACCGCAACACCTGAGGACCTTGCCATTGATTGACCAGCTCCTGTGCAGAATGGGCCTCCCCAAAGAGACAGAGATTGCAACAAGAGTGTTTTGTTGCATGCTTGTGTATGTATTGCACTAATCTGAAGTTCCCGAGGACTAGCCACTGGAAGACAGAGATCAACTCCTGGTGCTGAGACATTCCACCCAGCAGTGGGCAGCAATCCCCATTCCATGAAGACATGTTCTGATGCTTTGAGAAATTAATGTGAATATAAATGCTTTGGGGACTTTCTGATCCCTGCAGAGTAGCAGCCAGCTCAACCTAATAAAATGAAAGACAAGCTTTCTTACTGCCGAGTGTGCGTCATCATCTTCTTTTGAATCAAAGCTGAATCAAATTCCTCTAGACCAGTTGTTTTTAAACTTTTAGGCTGCGTTCCCCTTTCCAAATAATGTCATACCCCACATACCCCCACCTGAGATAGGATCGTACTATTCCTATGGTTAGATTGCTAAATCTTACGAAATAAAATGCATTGTCCACCATTACAGGATTTTTCTCACATACCCCCTGACGAGAGCTCGTGTAGCCCTAGGAGTCTGCGTACCCCAGTTTGAAAACCACTGCTCTAGACACACAGGGCCAGAGATGTAGCTGAGGTCACTCTGAGTTCAGTGAAATTACAGCAGGCATGAATTGGGCCTGAGCATTCTTCAGTTGCCCATTTCACCCTCACATAAATACCCTCTGGACATGGTGACAGTGCAAACCCAGACAGAGAGGCTAAAACCTTCTCTACACATAACCTTGCGCCAATCTACTTAAAATCAGTTTCAAAACCAAGTAGTTAAGCACAGACAACCCCTTATATGGCCACACAGATCAGTTTAAAGGTGGGTAGAGCGGCTTATTTACACCTGTACCTTTACTGATGCAAGCTAGAGCAATACAAGCCAGACTTAAATGAATTATCCACACAGGGCTTGTACTCATGTAACTAAACTGGTTTAAAAT